>NC_057852.1:135706215-136331215 GCF_015237465.2 Chelonia mydas | reverse complement strand
GCAGCATGCCATTTATCTTGCATCTTTTCATGGTAGCTCAGTCCTATTGATGTTTTGCTCACACTCATTCAGCTAGTACCAGGGGTTTGGTGGCATGGTGCTGTTGGACAGTTTCTTCTCCTACTCTTGAGGATGGGATGAATTCTTTTTTCACTGCTAAGCCATGAAATGACCACTTAGCCTTTTTCAGCCTCTTTGCAGCCTTGGGTACCAGTTGTCACTCATCTGGCAACCCTATTACTCAAGCCCTGGCTTAGCCTGAATGTCACACATTTGGCTAAATCCAGTGGTTCTCAAGCTGTGGGTCAGGACTATGTTTTAATGGGATCGCCAGTACAGGCATTAGACTTGCTGAGGCCTGGGGCCAAAGCCCAAGCCCTACTGCCCAGGGCCAAAGTCCGAGCCCCACCGCCTGGGGCCAAAGCCTGGAGGCTTCAGCCCTGGGCAGCAAGGCTCAGTTTACAGTCCCACCGCGTGGGGCTGAAGCCCTTGAGGTACGGCTTTGGCCCCCGCCTGCCCAGGGCTGTGGGGCTCCGGAGGGCTCAAACTTTGGTACCCCCTCCTGGACTTGTGCAGTAAATTTTTGTTGTCAGAAGGGGATCACTGTGCAATGAAGTCTGAGAACTGTTGGGCTAAGCAATGGGCAGGACCTGCAGTTGTGCATTCTGGAAACTAGAGACCACCGTGACATATGGTTTTTGGACACCCTTGGATGCCAGTGTGCGCTTCCTCTCTGGTTACTGACACTGACGGATTGAAGCATCAGCGGCAACAAAAGGAGTTGCTGGCAGTGTCTGGTGAGGACAGTAGGTGAGGGGTCTCAGTACTATCCCCAAATTTGTCTCCCAGCTGAACCTCAGATCCCTTATCTTAGTCCCAGAGAGACCTCAGCCAGACCCTCAGTAAACCCCCAGAGACATGCCCCGCTCCTCCACTGGGAGTGCCTCCTTCCAATCTCCAGTCCTTCAGAGATCCCAGCTGGACTCCAAACAACTGCCCTTTTGGCAGAACCTTGCTTCCCAGACAGACCCTAGCTCCCCTCCCAGATGGCTTCTATCAACCTACACTAGCTCTCCCAGATGTCTCAGCCCCTCCCTAACCCAGAAAGAACCCAGCAACACCTAGACAGCAGACATGCACTTCAGCTACCCCAGACACTCTCCAACAGCACTCCCCCTACGCTACCCCAGCACCCCAATACACTCTGTCTAGATCGGCTTGAGTTTGATGCTTCTCTTCTGGACTAGTGCTTTTCTTGTCTTAGGGAGTAATTTTGTTTCAGTTGAATCTCTGTATAATACATTACAGATTTCATTTTACACTTTCATGCTGGTGTGATTGGAACTGGCTGCCTCGCCTGTGAAGCTGGCTCCAGGATTACTAAGAGCTTAGACAACTACACGGATTCCCTCCTTATACTTGGTGTACTATAGAGAAGAAATGTGACTCCAACCACAAAATAGCTTCATCTGGTGTCTCATGAAGGCAAAAGCCCTGAGACAGGTGTTTTTTGCAGGCGCAAGGCAAACTTATTTTTTCCCCAGGAAATACCCTAAACATTTTTCAGGGTCCTAAACTTACATATATAAACTTCAAAAAGAACAGGAATATTTGTGGCACCTTAGAAACTAACAAATTTATAAGAGCATAAGATTTCGTGGGCTACAGCCCACTTCACTGGAGGTACAGAATGGAACATATAGTAAGAAAATACACACACGCGCACACACAGAAGGTGGAAATTGCCATACAGAATGTAAGAGGCTAGTTAATTAAGATGAGCTATTATCAGCAGGAGAAAAAAACTTTAGTACTGATAATCAAGATGGCCCATTTAGACAATTGACAAGAAAGTGTCAGGATGCTTAACATGGAGAAATAGATTCAATATGTGTAATGACCCAGCCACTCCCAGTCTCTATTCAAACCCAAGTTAATGGTATCTAGTTTGCATATTAATTCAAGCTCAACAGTTTCTCGTTGGAGTCTGTTTTTGAAGCTTTTCTGATGCAAAATTGCCACCCTTAAATCTTTTACTGAGTAGCCAAAGAGGTTGAAGTGTTCTACCGGTTTTTGAATGTTATGATTCCTGATGTCAGATTTGTGTCCATTTATTCTTTTGCGTGGAGATTGTCCGGTATGGCCAATGTACATGGCAGAGGGGCACTGCTGGCACATGATGGCATATATCACATTGGTAGATGTGCAGGTGAACGAGCCCCGATGGCATGGCTAATGTGATTAGGTCCTATGATGGTGTCACTTGAATAAATATGTGGACAGAGTTGGCATCGGATTTTGTTGCAAGGATAGGTTCCTGGGTTAGCGTTTGTGTTGTGTGGGGTGTAGTTGCTGGTGAGTATTTGCTTCAGGTTGGGGGGCTCTCTGTAAGCGTGTACTGGTCTGTCTCCCAAGATCTGAGAGAGTGAGGGATCATTTTTCAGGATAGGTTGTAAATCTTTGATAATGCACTGGAGAGGTTTTGGTTGGGGGCTGAAGGTGACAGCTAGTGGCGTTCTGTTATTTTCTTTGTTGGGCCTGTCCTGTAGTTGGTGACTTCTGGGTACTCTTCTGGCTCTGTCAGTCTGTTTTTTCACTTTAGCAGGTGGTTATTATAGTTTTAAGAATGCTTGATAGAGATCTTGTAGGTGTTTGTCTCTGTCTGAGGGATTGGAGCAAATGCGGTTGTATCTTAGAGCTTGGCTGTAGACAATGGATTGTGTGGTGTGTCCTGGATGGAAGCTGGAGGTATGTAGGTAAGTATAGCGGTCAGTAGGTTTCCGGTATAAGGTGGTGTTTATGTGACCATCGCTTATTAGCACAGTAGTATCCAGGAAATGGACCGCTTGTGTGGATTGGTCTCGGCTGAGGTTGATGGTGGGATGGAAATTGTTGAAATCATGGTGGAATTCCTCAAGGGCTTCTTTTCCATGGGTCCAGATGATGAAGATGTCATCAATGTAGCGCAAATAGAGTAGGGGCGTTAGGGGACGAGAGCTAAGGAAGCATTGTTCTAAGTTGGCCATAAAAATGTTAGCGTACTGTGGGGCCATGCGGTGTTTTCTGGAAGATCACTGATGGATTGTAGTTTCCTCTACACCAACATTCCACACACAGATGGACTACAAGCCGTCAGGAACAGTATCCCCGATAATGTCACGGCAAACCTGGTGGCTGACCTTTGTGACTTTGTCCTCACCCATAACTATTTCACATTTGGGGACTTTATATACACCTTCAAGTCAGCGGCACTGCTATGGGTACCCGCATGGCCCCACAGTATGCTAACATTTTTATGGCTGACTTAGAACAATGCTTCCTTAGCTCTCTGTGAATTGCACAAGGCTGCATGAATAGGGAAAGATAATTTCCTGACTCATGCAAGTAATCATCTTATGCACAGAAGATGATATTTCATTGCTACTATTTTAGCATGTAAAACTAGAAATGTTATGCACAAATTAACTTTCCCCCTTTGCACCTCCAGCTACAGCATGTGTTTCTTATCTCATTAGTTTGGGCCAGCAACTATCTGCTTTTACTGATATTGCATAATACATTACAACTTAAATGGCTCTGTACCTCGAAGGATCATGAAAATAAATTTTTACTTCTCTCTTTAAAAAAATGATTTTAGCCTATTGCTACAACGCCACCACACCGTGGATGGAAGGAAGAGTTGTTAAGCCAAAGCAGCAGTGGGACCCAGATTTCAACTGCCAGTGGGATCTCCTTGGGAGAAGCAATCCGACAGAGATCTGCCGTTAATCAGGTATTTCAAATACACCTTTAGTAGATCCTTGTTTATCCAAATAGAATCAGACAAGGAGTTCACTTACCTGAAATCCTGTGTATCCAGGTGAGAGATCTGTAATGCAATTGATACATGTTGGGAATACAGCCAAAGACTGTGATCCTGCAAACATTTATGCATGTTCTTAACTTCACATAATGTTAGTGGTCCCATTGAAACTAATGGTCCTCTTCACTGTGTAAAATTTAGCACATGCATAAGTATTTGTAGGATAGAGGCCCATTTTTGGTTATTGGGGGTTTTCTGATGAGAAAATGGTTAATTTTTAGTTTTTAGTTATCTTAAATTAGTTTGTAAGTTCTTCGTGTCAAGCATGATTTTTTTAAGTGTTTGTTGAGTACCAAGTACACTCTTGATTGGTTCCTCTGGGTGTTCCACAATACAAATAATGAGAAAATTAGTTTCCTTACTTACAGCTTTTATTTCTCACAAAGGAGGGCATCCACTGGTCTAAATATGACTTTTGGATTAGACTTACTCATTCTACCACGATGGAATCAACTTCAGCTTTTTCCCCTCTGCTTCTTTCCTTCTTTGAGTTCAGACTTTTGCTGGTGGATTGATGTAGCAGCACACTTTAATGCCATATGATGACTTCCAAAGAACTATGTGAACTAGTAGAAAACAGTTAATAAAACTGTAGTAAATTATAAGATAAATAGAAAGAAAGGAATAACACCAAAAAAACTCCTAATTTTTATCAGGGACATTTTGATTTATAAGGCAAGTCTGTAATTTTACTTTATTAAAATAAATTACTCAATACATTAGCCTAATACTTCTGTTAGAGAAGGTATGGGGAGTATTACATTAAAACACAGCAATGTCTTAAATATCTCTGTCAAGTCCCTATTTTAAATTTAAAAATAAAACACTAATTTTTCAAAAGCAATAATTTTTTCTAATGTTTGCCATTAGAGGTATGATCTAGATAGCCATCCAAAAATATTTTTTCCTACTTTGTTGATTTGTGCATATGTCAGACATGATCCTACAGATGTCAAAAGTGGCTTTGGAGTTTCAGATAGGTCAGGTGATGACCAGCTCGCACAGTTGAGAGATCATGTGGAATTTTTTTTATTACAGAGCTGGTTGTTTGTTTCATGCAACATATTACAATAAAAGCTGTTTTATCTGGCACTTTGCCAACCAGAAAGCTCTATAAACAGGCATTTCTGATCTTCATTGAAATTCCGGTTTATAGTCCGGTTGGTACAGGTCTGGCAGAGTGTTGGGGCACGGGATGGGGTGTGGAGCGCAGGCTCTGGGAGGGAGTTTGGGTGTGGGAGGGAGCTCAGGGCAGCGGGTTTGGGCACAGGAGGGGGTGCAGGCTGTTGGATCTGGGGTGGGGGCGCTGACCTCAGGCGGCTCCCTGCAAGTGGCAACCTGTCCCAGCTGCTCATGGGCAGAGGTGTGGCAGGTGGCTCTGCGCGCTGTCTTCGCCCACAGGCGCTGCCCCCACAGCTCCCAAGGCCATGGTTCCCAGCCAATGGGTCCTGTGGAGCTAGTGCTTGGGGCAGGACGGGAGCACTGTGCAGAGCTGCCTGCTACGCCTCCACCTAGGAGCAGCCAGGACAGGTCGCTGCTTGCGGGGAGCTGCCTGAGGTGAGTGCCCACCGCATCTGGCACCCCAGCCCGCTGCCCCGAGCCTCCTTGCACACCCAAACTCCCTCCCAGAGCTGCACCCAAACCCCAAGCCCCGCACTCAAATTCCCTCCCTCTTAATTAACTGGCATTTTTCACTTACTGGCACCCCCCATTTCCCCAACATGCCAGATAAAATAGCTTTTACTGTAGTATGTTTCCTTAGCAAAGCCATAGTGGTATTCAGGTGGGGGAGGTTTTTTTGTTGATTCTGTGACATACCCAGTGTACAATCCAGACTAATGAGTACCTGTGTGTCACCTGCCCTCTAAACTGGGGTGCCCTTTACACGGCTTTGCTGCTGTAGCCTCCAGTCTGGAATGCTCACAAACAGCCTCCCGCATGCAAGTCACTCCCAGCTATGTCAGAGTATGTGCTGTAGCCAGCCAGCCACACCTTGGTTCTTACCAGCTTTGGTTATAATATGGGCTGACCCCAACATACCACCAGTCCTAGATTTCCCCCCAGCAATGTATGTCCTGTATTGCCCAGCCCTCTCCTGGACAATACAAATTCATATAAAGTCTGTATTTCTTTAATAGAAATAATATGCACACTTTGTTACCCCAAATTTAGTTTCCCAGACACTTCCATTCAAACACATTGGATTAGATAAAACACTAAACCAACTTTATGAACTATAAAGAGAGAGATTTTAAGTGAATACAAGTAATAAGGCATAAAAATCAGAATTGGTTACAGGAAAAATTGACGAGCTAGTCTAGTGAAACTTTGAAGTGGATTCTTCTGAAGATTACCTCTCAAAGCAAAGTTCATTCAAACAGTGAGGAAGGCGACATGGAGTATGGTGATCAAGGAGACACCGTGCTCTTTCTCCCCACTTGTTTGCTAAAATGCATATTTGATCTGCTCTGCTTCCCCTGCTGTCTTACTGGCCCTGTTTACTACTTATATGTAAATTGAGGTAAATACACAGTACTTTGTTTAGGACAGATCTGATTAACAACCGTTGGCGATGTAGTGTAGTTGTATCCGTGCAGGGCTGTGTGGTTTTGAACATGTGATAATAACATTATACAGGGGGATTTAATTTTACATATAATGTTGCTATATATATATTTCATCATGATATTATTTACCAGTGAGTTATGAGTTTTCAAGTGGTACCTCACAAGGCCTATTTTGTACAAAGATGATTATGGTAGTCTGTAGGATGTGAATACAGGGGTGTGTTCAATCACAGGGGAACTTTAGCTAGCCTCTAACAAGAAGGAATCCAGGTAGTTCCCCAAGGTGATATAGTCTTCTATCACTTACTGCCGTCCTACCTGATTTACACTGCAAACTTAACGTTGCCTTCCAATAAAATATATCCAAAACTATATACCAGGGTCAAATAACAAATTATTAGAAATTGATGTCTTGAATAAGAACTAAGATTTATAATCCCCCAGTAATATATTTTTTGACCTTTTGCATATATATAGATATAGATATAGATATAGATATAGATATATATTTTTTTTTTTTTCCAAATTTTATTTGGAGGCAGAGTTCAGTTTGGGTGGCTGATATTGAGTGATGAGAGACTTGTGGTAGTGGGGGAAATGACTGGGTGCTTCAACTGTTCATTTGCAGGTTTTGTAACTTTTTTTAAAAGTATTTTTGTGTAGAAAGTGTATTTGAGGGGGAGAGTTAACTGGGCTCCTTTGAAACACATTTTCAACCTTTAATTTTTTGGGGGCAAAAGTTTTTGGTTTACAAAATTCCCTGGATTCTTAAAATAAAAAGTGCCAATGTTTAAAATGGGCTGGCATTCAAGATTTGCTGGAGGGGACCTTTGCTCGGTCAGGTAATATGTGGCCCATCAAAGCAGGGTGCTGTCCTCTAAATGTTTGCAAATCTGTAGGAGGTATGTTGGTGGAGGGAGTTGTTGTACCTTAGTGGAATACGGGGATGCTGGACATTAGAGAGGATTGGAGGCTTTTATCCAGATGGAAAACTTGAAGAAAACTTATTGTTCCTCTCTCCCTTATCTTCAGGTTCCCTGTGTGCACTCAATATTTTGCTCCCCGCACTTACCTCCCATGCCTTTTCTTAAACCGTGGACCTAGCAGTAAGGGGTTGAAGGCTAAGTTCCCTGTAAGCTGTGTGGCCATGCAGCCGGCTATCAAGGGCCATGCAGGCGGGGAGAGGCGCCTTTTCCCCCGGCCCCAGTTCCGGAGCTGCTGGGGCCGGGGAAAGGCACCTCTTCCCCTGGCCCCGGGCTGCTGCAGCGAGAGATGGCTGGGGAGAGTCCTCTCTCCCTGCTGCAGCCCCCAGGCAGCCTGCACCCCAAACTCCTCATCTCCGGCCCCACCCCAGAGCCCCTCACCCCCCCCATCCCAACCTTCTGCCCCAGCTCTGAGCCCCCTCCAGCACCCCAAACCCCTCATCCTCAGCCCTACCCCAGAGCCCACGCCCCAAGCAAGAGCCCTCACCCCCCCTCACACAAGAACCATCTGCCCTAGCCCTGAGCCCCTTCTCGCACCCCCCAAACCCTTTATCCCAGGCCCCTCCCCAGAGCTCACACCCCCAGCCAGAGCCATCACCCCCCTGCACCTCAACCCTCTGCCCCAGCCGTGAGCCCCCTCCCACACTCCGAACCTCTTGACCCCACCCCTGCCACACATCAACTCCATATTGGTGCACATAACAAAATTCATTCGCACATGGATGTAAAAAATTAGAGGGAACATTGGTTGAAGGCCTTTCTTAACCCCTTTCCCTCCTCTGCAATTCATGTTGCCTTCTGTCTTAGCCCTATGGAGGGTCTGTCTTCTACCAAGTACAATGCTCACTGCACGCTTTAGTAGTTATGAATGAACATTGTTGGTGACTTTTTGTCAGATTTCTGGTGCCTTCTGTTACCCACACTTGAAGGGTAGGACATTCACCTTGTAATTCTTGATTGTGCAGTTGGGAGATCCTTTTGAAAATGTGACATCCCAAAAGGGCTTTCCTTCTCTTAAAGAATCATCCTGCAAGGAAACTGACCAGCGTTGACTGGTACAAGGGCCATATTTGTAATGCTGTTGAGTCACATTCAAAGTTTATATCGGAGTGAAGTCTGTTTTTAATGCACCAGTGATATTGCATGCTTCTCTTTACCACATTTGGATTTAACTGTCTTACTTTGGTTGGGGCCTTTATTTATACCTGAGTAGATAGGAATATATTCAAGACATTTAAATAGAAGAACAGTCTGTTTATACTATAAAATACATTTTAATGCAATAATAATACAAATAGCTTATTATTAAACTTTTGATTTTGGAAGCAAAAGTAAGACTAATTAAAAATTAAAGAATTTTTCTTCCAAATTGTTGTAGGGAATGGAGTCATGGTATCAGCTTCCAGCAGAAATGGATGTCAGCCATCTAGCGGCAACATCAGGGATGAGGTTGGGCCTGACTGGTGGTGGAAATGACTTGACAGAGTTCCCTACTCTGGAGGAAGGCTTGTTGACTCCGACAGAAGAGCTTGGAAGGCAGCATACAGGCGACATGGCACACACTCCGCTATTGGGTATATTGAATAATCTTTTAACAAGATAAACTTAGTTGCTTACTGAGCATTCACAATCCTTAGCATGGATTTAATTTACTACAGCTCTGATCAATGGTTTTTCAAAATAAATCCTATGTAGTTTTGTTGTCAAGGTCCATCTTTGGAATGAGGAACCTGACCACTTGTATCTTACTTTAGCAAGAGAACCTGTTATCTTTAGTGTTTGAACAAAATTCCAGTCTTGGTAACTATAATTAGAAAGGCAAGGATGAGTGAACTCAGAGGTGGGGGTTCCTAACTAGATGATATAATGGTTCCTGCAGGCCTTAAAAATGTATGAGTTGTAATCCTGCTTCTGCAAGTGGCTTGCACTGTGACCTTGGGCAAGTCACTTAACCTCTTTTGCCTCACTGTCTCCACTTGCAAAGGGGGAGTAATCCTTAGCAAGGTTGAAGATGAAGTAGTCCAATTTGTATAGTGTTTTGATAAGGTAAACCACTAAGCGATAAGCGTATATAATTCCCTATGTAAAAAATCGTTCTCTTCTGAAGTGGGTAAAGTATTCTTCATTTTCTCTGCAGTCGTTGTGCAGTGTTGTAATACATTTCACTGGTGGGAAAAATAATCTACATTTATAGTGTTTTGAAACTTTTGTTGAAAGGTGCTGTATAAACGTAAGTTGTTATGCTTCAGCTAGGTCAATGACTTAATGTTGCATAAGATTTTTATTTTCAGTTACAAAAGGCATCTGAATAATAATTATTTCTGAAGAATTTTAGCTAGAAATACCTTATCATGATAAGACTTATACAAATCTTTTTATCTGAATGTATCAGATTCCTCTTGGATATACAGTAAAAGCTTTGTTATCCGGCATGTTAGAGGAGTGGGGGGTGCCAGTAAGTCAAAAATTCCAATTAACTAAGAGAGAGGGAGTTTGAGTATGGGAGGGGGCTCAGGGCTGGGCGTTGGGGCACACGAGGGGGTGTGGAGCGTGGGCTCTGGGAGGGACTTTGGGTGCGGGAGGAGGCTCGGGGCAGGGGTTTGGGACACGGGAAGGGTTTTGGGATACCGGATCCAGGCGGTGCTCACCTCAAGGCATATCCTATTGCTAGTAACTCAGTCATTGCACGCATGCAATCAAAGAGGCTGCTATGGTAGAAGAATGCATTCAAATGAATTCCTTAAATGATTTAAAAAGAAAAGGAGTACTTCTGGCACCTCAGAGACGAACAGATTTGTTTGAGCATAAGCTTTCGTGAGCTACAGCTCACTTCATCGGATGCATTCAGTGGAAAATGCAGTGGGGATATTTATATACATAGAGAACATGAAACAATGGGTGTTTCCATACACACTGTAAGGAGAAGTTTCAGAGTAGCAGCCGTGTTAGTCTGTATTCGCAAAAAGAAAGGGAGGACTTGTGGCACCTTAGAGACTAACCAATTGCCACAAGTGCTCCTTTTCTTTTTACTGTAAGGAGAGTGATCACTTAAGGTGGGCCATTTCCAGCAGTTGACAAGAACGTCTGAGGAACGGGGTGGGGGGGAAGGGGAGGAAATAGTTTTACTTTGTGTAATGACCCATCCACTCCCAGTCTTTATTCAAGCCTAAGTTAATTGTATCCAGTTTGAAAATTAATTCCAATTCAGCAGTCCCTCGTTGGAGTCTGTTTTCCAAGTTTTTTTGTTGAAGAATTGCAACTTTTAGGTCTGACCAAAGAGTGACCAAAGAGATTGAAGTGTTCTCCAATTGGTTTTTGAATGTTATAATTCTTGATATCTGATTTGTGTCCATTTATTCTTTTACATAGAGACTGTCCAGTTTGACCAATGTACATGGCAGAGGGGCATTGCTGGCACATGATGGCATCTATCACATTGGCAGATGTGCAGGTGAACGAGCCTCTGATAGTGTGGCTGATGTCATTAGGCCCTATGATGGTGTCCCCTGAATAGATATGTGGACACAGTTGGCAACGGGCTTTGTTGCAAGGATAGGTTCCTGGGTTAGTGGTTCTGTTGTGTGGTGTGTGGTTGCTGGTGAGTATTTGCTTCAGGTTGTGGGGCTGTCTGTAAGCAAGGACTGGCCTGTCTCCCAAGATCTGTGACAGTGATGGGTCGTCCTTCAGGATAGGTTGTAGATCCTTAGGTTTGAATAGATCTGGGAGTGGATGGGTCATTGCACAAAGTAAAACTATTTCCCCATGTTTATTCCTTCTTCCCTGCCCTCCCCCCCCCCCCCGCCCCCCTCACTCCTGCTGGTAATAGCTCACCTTAAGTGATCGCTCTCCTTACAGGGTGTATGGTAACACCCATTGTTTCATGTTCTCTATGTATATAAATCTCCCCACTGTATTTTCCACTGAATGCATCCGATGAAGTGAGCTGTAGCTCATGAAAGCTTATGCTCAAATAAATTTGTTAGTCTCTGAGGTGCCACAAGTACTCCTTTTCTTTTTGCGAATACAGACTAACACGACTGCTACCCTGAAACCTGTCATTAAATAACTTACACCTGTTTAGGGGGAAAGCATCTCATCAGAAATCATGCGGTGATTATGAAGGATGTAAAAGAGTACATTCAATGAAAAAATATATTGTGTGCTAGTGGGTAGAGGGACATTTATCATAATTGGATGACATGTTAAAAGAATCCACTTTTGTGATATTCCAGGGATCTAAAAGTGCTTAGTTGAGTAAAATTAGCTCTCATAGTGCAAACTCAGCTTGCCCTTGCCGACACAGAGAGGTGGTCTACACTGAGAAAATACATCATGTTAGAATATGACCTTGAGGAGCAGTGGTAAATAAATGCAATGATGAACACAACTTAGCACTCATTGTCAACAAGTACGGTTTTGTTTAACATTGTGTCAGTTGGTCTGGCTTAACTCTAGGGTATTCAGTATACCCAAGTTTTCCATTAAATGGATATAAGGTAGAGACTATCTGCTACTGACAAATAAAACTTAGCACTATGTTAACTTCAGTAGCTGTAACACTTCTGGTAAAGCAAATTTAAAAATGATGGCTGCCTCTTTATCCTTCGTAGAAAGAAGAACCAATATTTTGTTTGGTCTTCTTCAGCTGAGGCAGGAGAAGAGCCTTGGAAATTGTCTGAGGGTAATTTGTTTGTTCAGTATATTACTGATGTGCCTTAGGGTTAACTATGATCAGTTGTCAAGATGTTAAACATGGCATTTGGTGTCCACACTGTGTAGTAAGCCCTGTTCAACTTCTTGTTAGTGACCGTGACGCCTTAGGATGGTATTCTAGTGCAATGTAATTTCCTAGGGTAAGTAAGCCCTTACGTCTCGGCATTGATGCAGCTATAATGATTACTGAACATGGACTTTCAGTGGTTTCAGAGTAGCAGCCGTGTTAATCTGTATTCGCAAAAAGAAAAGGAGTACTATTGGCACCTTAGAGATTAAGCCCTGGTCTACACTAGGACTTTAGGTCGAATTTAGCAGCGTTAAATCGATGTAAACCTGCACCTGTCCACACGATGAAGCCCTTTATTTCGACTTAAAGGGCTCTTAAAATCGATTTCCATACTCCACCCCTGACAAGTGGATTAGCGCTTAAATCGGCCTTGCCGGGTCGAATTTGGGGTACTGTGGACACAATTCGACGGTATTGGCCTCCGGGAGCTATCCCAGAGTGCTCCATTGTGACCGCTCTGGACAGCACTCTCAACTCAGATGCACTGGTCAGGTAGACAGGAAAAGAACTGCGAACTTTTGAATCTCATTTCCTGTTTGGCCAGCATGGCAAGCTGCAGGTGACCATGCAGAGCTCATCAGCAGAGGTGACCATGATAGAGTCCCAGAATCGCAAAAGAGCTCCAGCATGGACTGAATGGGAGGTACGGGATCTGATCGCTGTATGGGGAGAGGAATCCGTGCTATCAGAACTCCGTTCCAGTTTTCGAAATGCCAAAACCTTTGTCAAAATCTCCCAGGGCATGAAGGACAGAGGCCATAACAGAGATCCGAAGCAGTGCCGCGTGAAACTGAAGGAGCTGAGGCAAGCCTACCAGAAAACCAGAGGGGCGAACGGCCGCTTCGGGTCAGAGCCCCAAACATGCCGCTTCTATGATGAGCTGCATGCCATTTTAGGGGGTTCAGCCACCACTACCCCAGCCGTGTTGTTTGACTCCTTCAGTGGAGATGGAGGCAACACGGAAGCAGGTTTTGGGGACGAAGAAGATGATGATGATGATGAGGTTGTAGATAGCTCACAGCAAGCAAGCAGAGAAACTGGTTTTCCCGACAGCCAGGAACTGTTTCTCACCCTGGACCTGGAGCCGGTACCCCCCGAACCCACCCAAGGCTGCCTCCTGGACCCGGCAGGCGGAGAAGGGACCTCCGGTGAGTGTACCTTTTAAAATACTATACATGGTTTAAAAGCAAGCATGTGAAAGGATTAATTTGCCCTGGCATTCGCGCCTCTCCTGGATGTACTCCCAAAGCCTTTGCAAAAGGTTTCTGGGGAGGGCAGCCTTATTGCGTCCTTCATGGTAGGACACTTTACCACTCCAGGCCAGTAACACGTACTCGGGAATCATTTTACAACAAAGCATTGCAGTGTATGTTTGCTGGCGTTCAAACAACATCCGTTCTTTATCTCTCTGTGTTATCCTCAGGAGAGGTGAGATATCATTCATGGTCTCCTGGTTGAAATAGGGTGCTTTTCTTAAGGGGACATTCAGAGGAGCCCGTTCCTGCTGAGCTGTTTGCCTGCGGCTGAACAGAAATGTTCCCCGCTATTAGCCACGGGGAGGGTTGAGGGGGTAGCCACGCGGCAGGGGGGAGGCAAAATGTGACCTTGTAACGACAGCACATGTGCTATGTATGTAATGTTAACAGCAAGGTTTACCCTGAAAGAGTGTAGCCAGTGTTTTATAAAATGTGTCTTTTTAAATACCGCTGTCCCTTTTTTTTTCTCCACCAGCTGCATGTGTTTCAATGATCACAGGATCTTCTCCTTCCCAGAGGCTAGTGAAGATTAGAAAGAAAAAAAAAACGCACTCGTGATGAAATGTTCTCTGAGCTCATGCTGTCCTCCCACACTGACAGAGCACAGACGAATGCGTGGAGGCAAATAATGTCAGAGTGCAGGAAAGCACAAAATGACGGGGAGGAGAGGTGGCGGGCTGAAGAGAGTAAGTGGCGGGCTGAAGACAGGGCTGAAGCTGAAAGGTGGCGGCAGAGTGATGAGAGGAGGCAGGATTCAATGCTGAGGCTGCTGGAGGACCAAACCAGTATGCTCCAGTGGATGGTTGAGCTGCAAGCAAAGGCAGCTGGAGCACAGACTGCCACTACAGCCCCTGTGTAACCAACTGCCCTCCTCCCCAAGTTCCATAGCCTCCTGACTCAGATGCCCAAGAACGCGGTGGGGGGGCCACCGGCCAACCAGCCACTCCGCCACAGAGGATTGATTGCCCAAAAAAAAGAAGGCTGGCATTCAATAAATTTTAAAGTTGTAAACTTTTAAAGTGCTGTGTGGCATTTTCCTTCCCTCCTCCACCATCCCTCCTGGGCTACCTTGGTAGTCGTCCCCCTATTTGTGTGATGAATGAATAAAGAATGCATGAATGTGAAGCAACAACGACTTTATTGCCTCTGCAAGCAATGATTAAAGGGAGGAGGGGAGGGTGGTTAGCTTGCAGGGAAGTAGAGTGAACCAAGGGGTGGGGGGTTTCATCAAGGAGAAACAAACAGAACCTTCACACCGTAGCCTGGCCAGTCATGAAACTGGTTTTCAAAGCTTCTCTGATGCGTACCGCGCCCTCCTGTGCTCTTCTAACCGCCCTGGTGTCTGGCTGCGCGTAACCAGCAGCCAGGCGATTTGCCTCAACCTCCCACCCCGCCATAAACGTCTCCCCCTTACTCTCACAGATATTGTGGAGCACACAGCAAGCAGTAATAAGAGTGGGAATATTGGTTTTGCTGAGGTCTAAGCGAGTCAGTAAACTGCGCCAGCGCGCCTTTAAACGTCCAAATGCACATTCTACCACCATTCTGCACTTGCTCAGCCTGTAGTTGAACAGCTCCTGACTACTGTCCAGGCTGCCTGTGTACGGCTTCATGAGCCATGGCATTAAGGGGTAGGCTGGGTCCCCAAGAATAACTATAGGCATTTCAGCACCCCCAACAGTTATTTTCTGGTCTGGGAATAAAGTCCCTTCCTGCAGCTTTTGAAACAGACCAGAGTTCCTGAAGATGCGAGCGTCATGTACCTTTCCCGGCCATCCCACGTTGATGTTGGTGAAACGTCCCTTGTGATCCACCAGAGCTTGCAGCACTATTGAAAAGTACCCCTTGCGGTTTATGTACTTGGCGGCTTGGTGCTGCGGTGCCAAGATAGGGATATGGGTTCCGTCTGTGGCCCCACCACAGTTAGGGAATCCCATTGCAGCAAAGCCATCCACTATGACCTGCACATTTCCCAGGGTCACTACCCTTGATATCAGCAGATCTTTGATTGCGTGGGCTACTTGCATCACAGCAGCCCCAACAGTAGATTTGCCCACTCCAAATTGATTCCCAACTGACCGGTAGCTGTCTGGCGTTGCAAGCTTCCACAGGGCTATTGCCACTCGCTTCTCAACTGTGAGGGCTGCTCTCATCTTGGTATTCATGCGCTTCAGGGCAGGGGAAAGCAAGTCACAAAGTTCCATGAAAGTGCCCTTACGCATGCGAAAGTTTCGCAGCCACTGGGAATCGTCCCAGACCTGCAACACTATGAGGTCCCACCAGTCTGTGCTTGTTTCCCGAGCCCAGAATCGGCGTTCCACAGCATGAACCTGCCCCATTAGCACCATGATGCATGCATTGGCAGGGCCCATGCTTTCAGAGAAATCTGTGTCCATGTCCTGATCACTCACGTGACCACGCTGACGTCGCCTCCTCGCCCGGTATCGCTCTGCCAGGTTCTGGTGCTGCATATACTGCTGGATAATGCGTGTGGTGTTTAATGTGCTCCTAATTGCCAAAGTGATCTGAGCGGCCTCCATGCTTGCCTTGGTATGGCGTCCGCACAGAAAAAAGGCGCGGAACGATTGTCTGCCGTTGCTCTGACGGAGGGAGGGGCGACTGACGACATGGCTTACAGGGTTGGCTTCAGGGAGCTAAAATCAACAAAGAGGGTGGCTTTACATCAAGGAGTATTTCAAGCAGGACTTCACGGAGGGTTCCAATAAGAAATGGTGCACCTAAGTTATTGTTCTTATTGGAACAAGGGGGTTAGCCTGGCCTCTGATTGATACATGGCTAGATTTACCTCGCTGCACCTTCTCTGTGAGTGACTGCAGTGTGACCTAGAGGAATGAGTCCCCTAGACAGGAGGGGGGGGAAGCAAATGAGTACAAAACAAATCTGGTCTATTGTTTTGATCCACTCCATCTATGTTTTACATCTTTGGCTGGCAGCAGACAGTGCAGAAGGACTGCATGCCATCCACATCTCATGGCTGCTTGGCAGAAGATGGTGCAATACGACTGCTAGCCATCCTCATCTCTTGCCTGCCCAGCAGAAGATGGTACAGTACGACTGCTAGCAATCTGTATCGCCTGCCTCCTCAGCATAAGACGGTTCAATAGGACTGACTGCAGGACTAAAGAGAATGACCTGGTCAAGTCACTCCAAATTTAGTCCCTGCGCCCATGTCTGCCCAGGCGCTCCTGGCCGATGTGGCCAGGAGCACCTCGGACATGACGATGACAGCTACCAGTCATATTGCACTGTCTGCTGCCAGAAGGCAATGGGTTGCTGTTACTGTGTAGCAATGCAGTACCGCGTCTGCCAGCACCTAGGAGACATACGGTGACGGTTACCTGAGCGGGCTCCATGCTTGCCGTGGTATGGCGTCTGCACAGGTAACTCAGGAAAAAAGGCGCGAAACGATTGTCTGCCCTTGCTTTCACGGAGGGAGGGAGGGAACGGGGGCCTGACGATATGTACCCAGAACCACCCGCGACAATGTTTTAGCCCCATCAGGCATTGGGATCTCAACCCAGAATTCCAATGGGCAGTGGAGACTGCGGCAACTGTGGGATAGCTACCCACAGTGCAACACTCCGGAAGTCGATGCTGGCCTCGGTACTGTGGAAGCACTCCGCCCAGTTAATGCACTTAATGCACTTAGAGCATTTTCTGTGGGGACACACACACTCGAATATATAAAACCGATTTCTAAAAAACCGACTTCTATAAATTCGATCTAATTCCGTAGTGTAGACATACCCTAAGCAATTTATTTGAGCATAAGCTTTCGTGAGCTACAGCTCACTTCAAATAAATTGGTTAGTCTCTAAGGTGCCACTAGTACTCCTTTTCTTTTTGGACTTTCTGAGTGAAGACCAGACCTGAATTTCTTTGCCTCAGTTTTTTCTTCTGTAAAGAAAACTCTTCTCTACCTTGCAAGGTGGTGTGAGGCTTAATTAAATGTTTGAGCAGCCTTACAATGAAAAGTGCTATATGTTTTCAGCGTTATTACTGGTTCACTATAACCAAAGTTGCATCTTAATGTATTGAATAAATATAGGTTTCCGAGTAGCAGCCATGTTAGTCTTCGATTCTATTTTGCTGTATATGGAGTTTCATTGTAAAGTCATAGAAGTTAGGGAAGGACGAGACCCATTAGCTTATATTATCCAATTCATTTCCCTTCCAATTCATCTTTCCAATGCAACATTTCCCTCTTGGTACTTTTCTAGAGCTTTGTCCAGTATAAATGTCCAATATAAATGTCCAAAGATTCTGCTACCTTTGGGGACTATTGCATCGTGAAGAAAACCTCCTGATACTTGGCTAAATTTTCTCTTTCTAAATTTCATCCTGTTACTTCTATTTACACTGTCCATAAGAGAGTGCAGAGCTTGATTTTGATGTGATATTGAAGACTCTCGAGGTACTTTAGGAAGCAGTGACTAAAAAACTGCATGTGTAGAGAGTGCATAGGTTGATACAGTACACGTTAAGCAGTAGCTCAACACACAAGCTTGAATTTTCAAAATTGTTTTATTGAGGGGGAAATATTGGTTCTAACAACATTGACTTTCTCTTTTTTTAAAAGTGTTTTGAATTTCTAACTCTGCCTTGCAGCTTCCTTTTAAATGCCATTATGAAATTTGTATTGAGGTCACCTGATCTACATATAGAGCAAACTGACAAAGCCAAGAAAGTTCTGTTTTGTTTTTGCCTTTCTCTTTAATCTTCCATGAACAGCAATTTGATTCTGGCATTCAGATTTGTCAGTAGACTGTAAGATAAAGTAGCATGCCCATGTTTGCTTGCTCGGTAATTCAACTGTGAGAAGGCTTTTGACCTTTAGAGTGACAGCAGGAAGAATTACTGTTTTGACACAAGATGCTCAAAGAGTGTTGCGCTGACGTCACTTGCTGCTTTGAGCATCATGCACCTGCTTTTCTGCCCACAAAACCTAGGGTACGTCTTGGTGTAATGAACTCTTAAATCATCATAAGCAGCCAGAATATGATATTGATGATCTTTCTGTTCCTGATGTAAATGAGTGATCAAAAATGTGATGATTCAGGCAGCATAAAATTAGAAAACCTTAAAAAATACTGAGGGGAGAGGAAAGTGCATTTTTTAAAACTGATAGGACTGTGTTTGTGTAAGGAATTAGTTCTGTAGCCTTAAACCCTTAGAACACTGGCTTAGTGCAAGGTATTTAACCCCTTGGGGCGTGTTTAACCAGCCAGCTTCCTTGGTTTCCAGTTAGCCTCTAGGGGGCACTGTATTGAGGAAGGAAGGGTTCAGGGTGCTGGAAGATGGGTCTAAGATCAGACTATACTAAATTTGACCAGCTCCTCTTCCTCTTTGCTGAGAATTTCTCCTTCCTTTGCCACTTTTTCTCCAGCTTGCCTCCCTGACCCACTCAGTTGTTCGCTGCTGGTCACTGACCACTGCCGTCAGTCCCCTAAGGCTGGACACCTATGGGGGAAATGAGATGCATTGGTCATCCAGCCCAGGAAAGAACTGACATGGAGCGAAGAGTCACTCCATGCAGGGAGCAGGCCAGTAGCTCAGAGGTGGCCAGCTGCTTTAAGGCAGGGGGTGGGGAGGTAGGAAGCAGAGAGAGAGGGAAGTTGAGGACTTAGAGGTAGGGAGAACAAGACAGAGTTTACTTTTCTGTTTAAAACAACTGTTTGGGTAGAGTAGTTCATTTTCTCCACTGCAGATCTCTTGCTCCTCTCATAGTAATAAATTGAGATGCCTCAATGCAAGGCCAAT
Organism: Chelonia mydas; assembly: GCF_015237465.2. Lineage (NCBI taxonomy): Eukaryota > Metazoa > Chordata > Testudines > Cheloniidae > Chelonia > Chelonia mydas. The sequence continues at coordinate 136,311,983 of NC_057852.1, read as the reverse complement.
TTAAAGAAAATGAAAGTTTATTCCAGCTTGTAGACTTAATAATTAGTCACAATAACTTTAAAGCCAGGGAAACAGACATGTACGGTGAGATGTTTTGGGACATTTCTGGTGATCCCCCACACACGGATTCTTTGCTGTCATTACATGCCCTTTGCCTTTTTCACTGCCATTTATTCCATATCACCTCTCCCTTCTCACACACTGGTCTTGCCTTCTTTCAAGCTGCCTTCTGCACCTGGCATTCTGTGCTATCAAAGAGCACCAAGCGCATACCCACTGTACTTCCAGATGCTATCTCAAAAGTTCCTACAGTCACACACAGAAAACCATGATAGAAAAATTGGTATTTCTTAACATTATACTGAAAATTAGGGTGAGAGAGAGAATGGAGGGGGCAAAGGACAGAACTTTTCTGTGGGTGTCCCAGTCTAATCTATTTAGACTGTAAGCTTTGAGGCATGGACTGAGGTGTTTAGTGTCTTGTACCATGGTAGAAACAGCAGCTGAGATAGAATGAATTATTTGAAATTGCTTTGTGATCACATTATTATTATGGATGGGGGGAATGACCCATATTCTGGGCCGCCTTTGGTCTATGATTTTGTGGCTGTGGAATTATCTCAGTCCGTATAATCATCTCCTCACTGCATAATGGAGCCCCCCCCCCCCCAAAAAAAAAAAAAATTAAAATCCCCTACATCAATTCTAAAATGTATTGTGATGGGTTGTCACCCCCAAGGTCCAGTCTGTGGGAACCACTGTGGGCTCTAACCCTCCAGTTGTGCTGGCCCTTTTCTCACACTGGTGGAGATTCAGACAGCCTCACCATGCCCTTTTATCGTAAGTACATAAGAACGGCCATACTGGGTCAGACTAAAGGTCCATCTAGCCCAGTATCCTGTCTTCCGACAGTGGCCAGTGCCAGATGCCCCAGAGGGAATGAACAGAACAGGTGGTCATCAAATGATCCATCTCCTGTCGCCCATTCCCAGCTTCTTGCAAAAAATCAACACAACAGCAGGTGGCGCCACACACCCAACTGAGCTACCTCAGGTTTCAGAGTAGCAGCAGTGTTAGTCTGTATTCGCAAAAAGAAAAGGAGGACTTGTGGCACCTGAGAGACTAACAAATTTATTTGAGTATAAGCTTTCGTGAGCTACAGCTCACTTCATCAGATGTATTCAGTGGAAAATACAGTGGGGCGATTTATATACACAGAGAACGTGAAACAATGGGTGTTACCATACACGCTGTAAGGAGAGTGATCAGGTAAGGTGAGCTATTACCAGTAGGAGAGCCGGGGAGGGGGGGAACCTTTTGCAGTGATAATCAAGGTGGGCCATTTCCAGCAGTTGACAAGAACGTCTGAGGAACAGTGGGAGGTGTCGGGGGGGCGGGGGGTGGAAATAAACATGGGGAAATAGTTTTACTTTGTGTAATGACCCATCCACTCCCAGTCTCTATTCAAACCTAAGTTAATTGTATCAAGTAAATTAATTCCAATTCAGCAGTCTCTCGTTGGAGTCTGTTTTTGAAGTTTTTTGTTGAAGAATTGCAACTTTTAGGTCTGTAATCGAGTGACCAAAGAGATTGAAGTGTTCTCCAATTGATTTTTGAATGTAATAATTCTTGACGTCTGATTTGTGTCCATTTATTCTTTTATGTAGAGACTGTCCAGTTTGACCAATGTACATGGCAGAGGGGCATTGCTGGCACATGATGGCATCTATCACATTGGTAGATGTGCAGGTGAACGAGCCTCTGATAGTGTGGCTGATATGATTAGGCCCTGTGATGGTGTCCCCTGAATAGATATGTGGACACAGTTGGCAACGGGCTTTGTTGCAAGGATAGGTTCCTGGGTTAGTGGTTCTGTTGTGTGGTGTGTGGTTGCTGGTGAGTATTTGCTTCAGGTTGTGGGGCTGTCTGTAAGCAAGGATTGGCTTGTCTCCCAAGACCTGTGAGAGTGATGGGTCGTCCTTCAGGATAGGTTGTAGATCCTTAGGTTTGAATAGAGACTGGGAGTGGATGGGTCATTACACAAAGTAAAACTATTTCCCCATGTATATTCCCCCCTCCTCTCTCCCATTCCTCAGACGTTGTCAGCTGCTGGAAATGGCCCACGTTGATTATCACTACAAAAGGTCGTTCCCCTCCTCCCCCCCCACTCTCCTGCTGGTAATAGCTCACCGTAGCTGATCACTCTCCTTACAGTGCGTATGGTAACACCCATTGTTTCATGTTCTCTATGTATATAAATCTCCCCACGGTATTTTCCACTGAATGCATCCAATGAAGTGAGCTGTAGCTCATGAAAGCTTATGCTCAAATAAATTTGTTAGTCTCTCAGGTGCCACAAGTCCTCCTTTTCTTTGAGCTACCTCAGTTTTTTACCTAAGCCACTCAAAGACAGACAGCCAGTTTCCCAGCTCCCCAGGCTTGCACCCCCTGCTATAGTATAAACCCAGAATTATATTGTCTTACACTGCACAGGAATCTATACAATGTAAGCTCATTAATATAGTTCACCTTCCTCTCTCTGTGAGAAAGATATGCACAACAAGCTTGTATTAACCAAGCTGAGATTTCTCCCAGACACTTCACTCAAAATACACTGGTTAAAATAAAGCATGAAACAAGTTTATTAACGACAGAAAGATTTTAAGTGATAAGTGATAACAAACAGATCAAAGCAGATTATCTAGCAAATAAACAAAACCACAAACTAAGCCTAAAATACTAGATAGGATTTGAATCAGTAATCTCTCACCCTGATTGATGATACAATGTGTTCTTAATGGTTTTTTTTTTCCAGGTGGATTTTTATAATTTAATACTTTGGAAATGCCAGAGATCTGCTCACCTATCATATTAGATGGGAGATATTACCTGTATCAAAATGGGTGTGTGTTTTTTAAAAGGCCTCTGCTGGTCTACGGTATAAATAAGTAACTTTTGTAAAATGCTGTTTTGCTTCTTGTGATATAAAACATCCATATCTGCTTTTGTTGATAATTAATGAAAAATAATGTATAAGTGCAAAGTTTTTTTCATACTGGGTAAACTGACCATTGGCATATAAAACAAGCAAATGTGCCAGAGAATCAAACACTTACTGCTACAGAATATAACAGTGCTTGACATAGTAATCGATGTTAACGCTAGCACATTCTGTGGGCTTTGGTTATTTTATGCTATTACGGTAGAGGTTTAGAGATCCCATGTCTTATACAAAGACATCAAGATGCAAATAAGTCTAAAACCCAACATCATAAAAGTTAGAGATGGAAAAGATCTACTAGGTCACTTGGCCCTTTCTGCTTTAAATACAAGTAGAGAGACAACTAACCAAGATAGCACTCTTTGGCCAGATATGTTCTGATTGAGTGGGGAAGGGAAACCACCTGTCTAGTAAATCCATCTAAAAAATATGTGATTTGGTACTACTTTTTATAAACTCACCATTGTGCAAGTCCAAGGAGTTGCCTTTACTCATGGTGAAGTCTACGCTGCAGGTGGGAGGTGTGATTCGCAGCCTGGGTAGACAGACTCAGCTAGAGCTAGTGCACTAAAAATAGCAGTGTGGACATTGCAGCGCTGGCGGTGACTCATGCTAGCTGCCCGAGCTCCGACCCAGGTAGCTAGTCTGAACTCCTGTCAGTGGCATAACGTCCATGCTGCTGTTTTTAGCACATTGGTTTGAGCTGAGCTACCACAAGTCTGTCTACCTGTGCTGGGAATCCACTTCCCAGTTGCTGTGGAAACATCGCCTCAGTGGCTCTCTTCCCGTTAAGTCAATATTGGGGTAACTGGACTGATGTAGCTACTGCCTCTATTTAATGTTTATAATTTATTTACAGTAGCTACTTTGATGTACTAGGTACTTTCCAAACACTTAAGGGATGGTCCCAACTTTACAGAGCTCGTAGTCTAAGGACAGACAGGGATTAGGGAAAGGGGAATAAATGGTAATTTACATACAAGTCAGCTCAGTTCACTAAGTGGTGTGGCAGAAGTGGATATTTAAAAAGGATTCAGATGTGGATTGTACAGGGTCTTTGTAGATGAGCTATGGGAATTCATACCATGGGGCTTCCTGGAAGTGATTATATGAGAAGCTGGCAAATGGGTGGACAAGGCTGGGAAGTATTGGAGCAGAGGTGGTGGGGGAAACATGAAGCTTAACAATGGAGGACAAGTAGGAGAAGTCAAAATATATAGCACTTTGAACTTGGTGACAAAAAGCTTAAATTTGATGCAAGAGTGGACTGGTACCACTAGAAGGATTCAGACGGGGGTGATCATGTGGTCAAATCAACAGTCAAGGAAGATGACTTTTTGAATTAGGTGTACAGTCTGGGTCCACTTGTGATCATTGACAATCCCATGGCACTTTTACAACTGTAAGAGCTTTAGCTCTGCTGTTTGAGCCAAATTCCAATTTGAGTAATTATACTCTTGTCTAACTAAAAGAAAAGGAGGACTTGTGGCACCTTAGAGACTAACAAATTTATTTGAGCATAAGCTTTCGTAAGTTTCAGAGTAACAGCCGTGTTAGTCTGTATATCGTATACTGCATCCGATGAAGTGAGCTGTAGCTCACGAAAGCTTATGCTCAAATAAATTGGTTAGTCTCTAAGGTGCCACAAGTCCTCCTTTTCTTCTTTCGTAAGTTACAGCTCACTTATACTAAGTTCCCCCTGTAGTTGTAGTAGCTATTGTTTACTTTCCTTTGCAAAAATGTATTGTGGTGGTGTGCTCTGTCAAGCCGGAGTGTCTCCAGAAGTGGGTGCATATTAGTTTTGGGTGAGTGATCTGATCCTTTGTGCAATTTTTAGAGCATTTTGAAATCATTCAAAGTGCAGACTGTATCAATAGAAGTTTAAATATTGTTTGTCAAACTTGGTATTTTCTTGTAATTTAGATCCTAAAACAGAGACATAGGTGCTATTTTTTTGAAGATTAGTGGGATCTTGACTGTCCTTTGTTGCTCAGTAAAGCAAAGCATCAGCCTACTATAGGGACAGATCTGGTAAAGTGCTGAGCCCTTTCACTGGGAATTGAGGGGGCTTGGCATTTAGCTGGATTGGATCTTTGACCAGGATATTGAAGCTGCATTGACAATTGGGCATGCTGGGTGGGTGGGTGGGTAGATTGATTTATGAGTACTTTTCTAGCTCTACTTTCTAAGATTCTAAACATCTAATTTCTGAAATTCCATCATCTATATAATTGGATGTCTGTATAAAGAATCATAATGTGATCTTCCATACCAACTTCTTTGAAATGTGTATTATTTCTTTTTGATTCACCTACTTCAGTCACTAGCATTGCTGGATTATGTAATTTTTTTTTACCATAATTGTCATTTTTTAGCCTTGCAAGCTATGCCAGATGGCAGGGCAGTTGGATTAGTAAGGGGTTGCTTAGCAAGCCATGACTATTGCATTATTACCACATCATCATGATATTTTTACTCTTAACAGAAATTCAGGACAGTCGCTTCTCTCCCTGTCTCCCACTACTGATGACATATTCAGTGCAAGGTCAGAAGTTTTTGGATGATACCCTGTTTCAGCAAACTGAGCTGGATTTTGCTCCTCTAAGGTGGGATGAAGTTACTGTGTGTTGTTTGAATTCTCTGCATTATATGTTCTCTATGTGCCTGTGATTCAAAGAATTTCCAGATACAGTAGAATCTACTTATTAGCAACCCCTCTGTTGCTAGCAAAAAAGATACCATTGTCTGGGGATTGCTAATAAGTGGAAGGCAGGTTTGCGAGGTTGCAGCTAGGGAAGGAAGTGCTGGGCTGTGCCATCCCTGCCTGCTTGCCGGGCAGTGGCAGGGTAAGAGGCTTCAGCCCAGATGTTAGGGCTTTCTACAGGACGTGGGGGTGCTAGGGGCCCCACGAAGCAGGGTGTGGGAGGGGGGGCACTTTAACCGTGATTCCAGGGCTACTTAGGCACCTGAAAACTCTTTTTTTTTTTTTTTTTTTTTTTTTTTGCAGATAATAACTTAAAAGTTATTATCTGACAGGAGAACTGTATCTAATTCCTATGTAAAGAAATTTAAATAAATATTAGACTCTAAAACTAACATATTCTGACATCTTGTCAACTCACTTAAGGGACATTGGTTAGGTTTAAAATTTTAATATATATTCTTACTTTGTTACTAACTCTTGAATACAACAATTATAGAAAAATCTAGCTTACTTTCTATCACTTTTTTGAAGTTCACCAAGCTTGGAATAGATCATTTAACTTTTGGAAACATCCTACTAGGGCAGGGCCCCGTGAGTTTAAACTGCACCTGCCTGGGGCTCTAGGGGTGTTATGCTACTATAAATAATATACTAGAAACTGACTTTAAACAGGAGTGAAGCTGATATTTTCACATAAACACTATTGCCAATCCCAAATGTTCAAAAATCATGAATCAGGCTCACCAAAAATCATGAGATTAGCTTTAAAATCATCATATCATGTAAAAATAATAGATTTGGTGTTATTTTTATTTGCCTTCTGCTTTTTGAGCCTTTTGAGTGCACTGCGGTCATATTTTGAAGCTTTCTCCACAGCCACGAGGGCTAGAAACTTCATTTTTCTTTAAGAGTGACGGCTGAAATCATCACATATCCACTCGACTCCGGGAGCTGGGGCTTCAAGGAAAATAATAATTGTAATGGAACTCATAACAAAATCATGAGAGTTGGCAACACTGCTTTCACTTCTGTTTAAAGGTTAGTTACTTTCCAGAAGGCTCTTAAACACAACACTATAATGATTTAGTTGCAGTTCTCACAGGAGAATATTTAAAACCAAACCCTAAGAAAATTCCACGTTTTAAAGTTGAGAAAAAAATTGAGACTTCTGAGGTATGTCAGGGACACTGCAGACAGGAAAGGAAAATAAATAGGCACAGGTGCTCTGGGCAGCTCTTCCTCTTGAAAGAAAGTTGGATGGTCAAATCTTCTAGTCCTTAATCAAGTAAAATTTCAATTGCCATCAGCGCCACCACTCATAGATGTTAACATCACAGTGAACATGTGATAACGTGGTCAATAACTATACACTTCGTAATTAAATATCTGAGCCATCTTATCCAGAGTTACACATCCTATACGCATTTACTCAGAGACTACATTTTCTGGCATATTCTGTACAGTGCTGAGCACACAGATGGTGCCCAGTGAATAATACAAATAATGACAATAATCGTCGACTTTATGGACTCCGTGGATGCAATTTCTGTTTTTTGTTCTGGAATTGGCCTGGATACAGCTGAAACCCTAAGAATTTGAGGCATAAACACATCTGATACTCATACGACACTTTCTCATTCCTTTCTTTTCTCGAACTTAGAACAAAAAATGACAAAACAAAATAGTTTTCAGTTAAAATCTAAAATTGCACAGCAGGCATTGCTCTACAACCCAGCATGGGGGAGAACCTGTCCCCCCTTGGCACGTAAGTGCTCTCCTCTCATCTGACTCTCATTCTCTCTTTTCTTCATCCTTCCTGACCGCTGTGCTACTTTTCATACTGTCAACCATGACATCCTTCCCAATTGCTGGAGTCTTGGAGAACTGTCCTCCTTGGTTTCGCTCCCATCTATCAGAGTCCTCTTTTTTGCAGCATGAAGCCGAGAGATAGGCTGGTCAGTGGATAGGGAGTTAGCCCTGAGAGACCTGGGTTCTACTCCCCCAATGGAGTTCCTGTATGACCTCAGGCCAGTGCCTTATGCACAGAGTTCCAAAGATTTTTAGGAACCCAAAGATGCATCTAGTGGGTTTACAAAGCACCAAGCCTCCTAGGTGCTTTTGAAAATCCCACTAGGTGCCTAAATACCTTTGAAAATCTGGCCTTTAGTCTCTCTGTGCCTTGGTGCCCCATCTGTGCAATGGGAATAACAGCACTACTCTACCTCACTGAAGGGCTGTGATGTGAGGCTCTCAGATATTATAGTGATGGGGCCACATAAGTACCATAGGTAGAGTGGGAACTTCTCTATACCACTGCTAGCCCTTCCCTGGGTTTTGGTCCCTTCTTTTCACCTACGCCCCTCACATCTCCCTCTTTTCTGAATGTAAACTTGGCTCAGAGGGCTTGGCTGTATTTCTTCTGAGTCCCCTGCAGACTCAGGGGGTGGGGGGATTTCTTCAACATCCCCCATCCCCTGCAGTGGGATTCCTGTTTCACAGGTTCATCTAAAGACTTCCAGATCTTTAATTTAATTACCAGCCCTTTCTTATCTTAATCACCCTGCCTCTGTTTGGCTTCTTGCCCCAGGGGCACAGGCTGGGAGAAACACCTCTCTGCAGAACTCACATTCCACACTAATGCTGTGCAGTTAAGAGCTCTGCCTGGGAGCATACCTCCTGTACAAAACTCAGAGGGGGGCAGGAGCACCCCCTTGTTCCAACCTAAATGGCGCCCCTACCATGGAGCTACCTGGTACCTCTCCCTGGACTCTCCAGGGGTCAGGAGTCAGCTCGACACAGTGCTTCCTTCCCTGTGTAAAGTCCTCCGGCAGGGTGGAACCTGGAGAAGGCAGGGAGAGATACGGTGCAACTCTGGCACCTGGGCTGCAGCCCTACTCCCACCATTGTCTTGCCCACAGTGTCTCCTTGCAGCCCACAGCTCCTTACCTCCTATGTGGTCCTTTGCACAGGCAGGTTTGCAGGGCTGCAGCACCAGAAGGAAGCTCCAGGAGTTGCTGAGCACTGGCTGCAGGCAAGGGAGGCACATCCCAGCACTTCTTTTGCTGGGTGCAGCCTTGCAAATCTGCCTGTAGTTGCGGCCTTTCTTCCACAAGGTGTTCTTAATAAATGCATGCTGTTGCCAATATCCGAATCCATTAACATTAAAGTCATTGGGACAGGACTAGTTGTTAGTATCCAGGTTGCTATTAAGTAGAATCTGCTGCAGATAGTTTGTATTAATGGCGCAATGAATTAAAGTGATCACATTAGTAGATGGACAGGACAGAAACTGGATAAAATCTGATTAGATATCCTTGAGTTCTGTTTAGGGAAAAGCCTGTCCGTTATACTGGTCCTTCCATTTTCTCCTCATTTTAACCCCTTTCTTGAGGATGACTGGCCAAAACCCCTTTTGAGTCATTCTGTGTCTCCTTAATCATTTGAGAGAAATCACAGTTGAATGGCATGAGGCACTCTCTCGTTCCCCAGGGCCCTGTCTGATATTCCAGCCCCATGGACAATAATATGGATTGATCAATCTTTATGAATAGAGCTGGTTGTGAATTTTTCAATAAGACATTTTTTGTCAGAAAATGTTAATTCTTGAAAATTGACATTGGGAATATTTCTTGGGTCCAGGATGTGATTTCTGGTGAGTGTGTGAGACCTTAGTTCCTTAGTAAACTAGTGACTAGGGCACTCACCTGGGTTGTGAGAGATCCAGATTCAAATCTCTGCTCTACCTGAGTTCCATGCATGGATTTGAACCTGGGTCTCCCACATCCCAGGTGAGTGCCCTGGCCACTAGGCTACTGGCTATGGTGGAATGGAGATGTCTTTCATGTTTTTTGTATTAAAGTGTAGAAAGGTCTTGTTCTTGTTCTAATGTGAAACAAAACATTTTGAAACTTTGAATTTTTTTCTAAAACTGAATGAATGGTTTTGGCTAGCTCTACTTCTGAGCAGTTATGATTGTGTTGTAGGGATGAGGTCTTAATTCTCTTTTCACTAAGGCCAGTTTACATTGTTCTGGCTATACAAAGGGGCCTTAAAATTTTAGCCTATTGCATTTTACATTTCACTAAAACTCTTGTCCTAGAGAGTCTTTATTCAGAAGGAAGACAAATGATTCTTCTCGTGTGATGTTGGTAAGGAGTGTACTCTGTTTTAAGAAAATGTGCGTTTCAAGACATAGATGCATGCAGTCTCCTTGCAGTGTTGTCAGTATTTAGGTTGCATGACACAAGAATCCAGGCATGAGGAAGGAAAAAAGTATGTTATATCCCAGTGCCAAGTGTCACTGTTTCATTACTGGTTAATAACATGTGATTTAAGACTTTGTGGATTCAACTGGAATTGATCTTCCAATGAATGTTGAAGAACTATTGTATGCGCAGTGGAGTGAAGCTCATAGAAGAATGATTATCAAAAGCAAATAAGGCATTTAATAATTCAGGATGAAGACAAAAATGTAAGAAATCTGTGGCAGTCTCCTAACTATTGCAACCCCTGGTGTTCATTTCAGGCCTGGCCTATTTTATATCCTTGTTGAAAAATATTTGAAGTCCTAACTTGGAAGATTTTTAAAACAAATACTGTGTAGGGTATTCATTTCTAAACAATATATAGTTGTCACATTTTTTAGCTATTAACAAAAATGAGACCTATGAATACAAAGAGAGTTAGAGGGTCCTAACTGGTGGAAAACACTGACATGCTCATTAGAACCATAGTAGTTATATTTCCAAACCATTATTTATAGGGATATAGTAATCATTTTTTTAATGTAAATTACCCTGTTTTTAAGGATTTAAAATATCTGCTTGATCTATTTGGGTAATACCTTCAGATGTATGTGTTGCTAAATCCTAGTTGTTTGCTCTCATGTAGAAGTCCTATCTTTAAGCTTGTTTCTTTTAGGCGGAAAATAAGCTTGTTTCTTTTAGGCAGAAAATGTTGGTGTTGAAAATAAATGTTACCAGAGAAACATTTTCTTTTCTTTTCTTTTTTCTTCCAGAGGAACCCCTGATGTTTCTGATGCTTCTGAGCAGCATTCAAAGCCTTTGCAGATCAGTGAAGCTGTGCAGCTGGCAGCTACTGAAATACCTTCAGACGTAGTCAGTGGCTGCTTGACCCTGTCCGAGCACCCACTTGCAGTCAGCACTGTAGAACCTTGTGATGTCAGCTGCACCAGCTATTTGTCTCAGCACCCCATTTGTCTTTCTGGACAGATACCTGTGGAGAGGAAGGAGAAGGCTGAAGATCAAAATTGTAAACTTGATATTAACAAGTCTTTCATCCCTAATAGAGATGAAAATTTAACAGACCCAAATAGAAAAATGCTGCTAAACGAGCCAGAAACACTACAGCCTCCAGAAGTATTTGCTGCAAAGGAAGCCACTAGTGGTTTTGTAAATAATAACTTCTTTTTAGACAGCAATGTGCCAGCTCCTCTCCTCCTTGAGCTTCTGGAAAAAGAAATAGGATTATCGAGCCATGGTGGGTTCTCATCTTCAGAAAGCTCTTCATGCAAGAGCATATCGGCTAGGGACCCAGGGAAAAACAAAACAATGCAGCGAGTAGGAAATATTGAGCTTTCTGACAGGGAGTCAGAAGTGTTTGTAAGAGAATCACATCAGAAGCTGGAAGAAGAAAAGCGTGTTCCTGAGCTTGACTCCTCCAATATGTTTTCTGATGTTTTGAGGAGAGAATCTTTTAAAAATTCCAATGCCCCAGATGTGTTTTCTGCAAAGCCTTCAGAAATGTTCATGTTGTCCAAGGGACATAGTTCAAATCTGAATGACTCTGGCAGATTGTGGTTCTCTGGTGTTACTATGGAGCCCCTGGGAACCATTCTAGATGAGCAGCAAAAACAACTGTTTTCTAAAATGTCTGGGAAACGGGAAGAGGAGCCTCTCTCTGCTATGTCCAAAACTAGTGTCAAGAACAGCACATCTGACCAGCCAGTCACAGCTAGTGTAGAATCTGGTGGAACATGCAGTGAGAAGAATACTGTTGTGGAAATCCCGTCTGGAGTTAACAGAAGTGAATTAACTCTTTCAGACTTCACCATAGAAACGGGACATAAAAATACAGGCATTTCACCTTTATTTAATCTTCCTGTAGATGATGGTTCATTCTTTGGACATTTAGCTCAACCAATCTATCAGTCCACCCCGGGGATATTTGTAAGCAGAAGTGAGAAGCAGGAAGTACCTGGTAAGCCCCTTCCTATCAAATCAAATCTTCAGGCTTCTCTTACTTGTTTAAATGAAGAAACTTCTAGGAACTCATCTACAAATACACTTGTTTCTTCTGCTGAGAAGCATCATGCATTCCAGAGTGGACAGGAAATAAACAGTGAAAGTTGTGAGTCCTTAAGAACAGTGTATCCTCGTACTGGAAGAATCCAGTCTCTCCCTACCCTTAATTTCATGGAAAAGGTAGGAGCTTGGAACGTGAACCAGCCAATGGAGAAGATACCTGATACTTTGGCTTTATGTGGCTTGAGTGGAGTTTCTCCAAGGAAGAAAGCCTACAGTGCAATTGCTGATTCCTTAAATTGTATTTTATCAAAGCAGAGCAGCAGCAGTGGTAACCTCAAGAGTGGTTTAGCTGCACCCTTTGGCGGGACGGGTTCAATGACCAGTTTGCATTCCTGTGATAAAAAGTCAGCAGATGCTTCACCACTTCTCAGGTCTCAGTCTGACAACTCAGTACATGTTATCAGCAGAGAGGCTTCACAGATTGAAGTTGTTCAGGCAACAAACCCAGATGAAGTTGTTCAGCCTACAGAAGACAAGAGCAGAGTTTCTGGAATGCCTGAAATTAGAGAAAGTGGTGCTCAGTTAGGAGACTCCACAACCCCACAGTTTACAGCTGTTCTTGTCACTACTGAGTCCAGTGGTGGTGGTGATGATGACGACAATAATAGCATAGGACAAAATTCAGATCAAAATGTCTTCATTTCCAGTGAAAGGGTTGCTCAACTTCTCAGAGAGGAGGAATGCTATCCAAGTGATGGGCAAGAGAAACACAATGGTCTTGAAAATAATACCAGACAGTCACATGGTCCAGAACTCTCTACTACCCAGATCGGTATGGATCATTTCAATGACATTTCTCCAGATAGCTTAAACCTCGTGGCTAGTTCACAGGCAAGTAGCCATGTTTACTTGACCTCTGCAAGTTCTTCTTCAGTAGTTGCCAGGGATTTTTGCACCAGTTTAGAAGGGGATAACGTCATTCCTTTCTTGGCTCCTACTTTGAAAACTCCAGATAAAAAAGACATAAATATTGAAGAAAGAATACCGGTAAGATATTGCTTGTAATTTTGCCACTTCTCTTTAGGTTTAGTCATAGGAAGACTGAGCGGCCTCAACTTGTGTTAAAAGCAATAGGAGTTGAAGGTGCTTGGAACATCACAAGAAAGGGCCCATTGTATGGAGAGACTGGTGTAGTTATAGAAGCTTTTAATATCCCATGTGTGGTAAGAATATTTGGTGCTACAGCTACAGACTTCTTCAGCTTAAATGTTAGCTAATATGATTTAGTTTCTAAATAAGGTAACTGAGCCAAGTAATTTTAAAGGACTCCTTCACTGAAGATAACTTTAAAATATATACAGCTAAAATCTTCTAAACCCACTTTCTCCTACAGTGTTTTCTTACACTCTCTGCAGTCAGAGTAAAATTTATTACTGACTAACATGGCCATGGCACCATTGAAATGGAGTTGTGCCTGTTTATGGCAGTAGTGAATTTGTCCCATAATGTTGAATCAGTATTTTAATTACTCATTGTTCATATGGAAGTAATACACTTTTAGGGTATATTTCAACAAGACAGTGGAAATGCCTGGGCAATGGGTTTAGGGAGGATGGTCCATGTGTAGAGGGTAGCATGGAGGCAGGAGTGGGAAAAGGATATATATGGCGTATTAAGGCTGGTGACAGTGGCTGAATGTAGAAGGTAAGGATAAAAGCAAAAGGAGACAAGGTCAGTGATATAGGTTGGGGTTGAGTGAAGTAGAGCCTTGAAATAAAGGACAAGGTGCTAGAATTTCTGTTTGCAGTGCATCGGCAAGCCATTTATGACCTTCCAGTCTCTTCCACATAAGCAGACTGTGATGTCCCAAATGTCAGGTTTTGATTCCACCACAGACCCTGGGGAAAAGCTAGGATGTAAGAGAGAGAACTTTTCACACACCCACACATCTTCAATAATAGCAAAAGCAACACAGAAAATTCCTGGCGAAGCAGATGGCTTCTTCTATAAATATTATTTCTTTTTTAAGTTTGCCAGTGTAAAAGTCTTAAACAGCTGATGATTAATAAATACACACACACACACACACACACAAAAATGATAGCCATTCTGCCTACAGTTCCTTACATAAAGACCAATGGGATCTTATTTTGCTAATCCAGTCTCCCCTGCCTCTCTTTTCAGAGTCGCTAGATATAGGATGGCTGCCAGATTAGGTAGCAGCCATGTTGACACTTGCCTTTGCTGATAGCTGATGAGTGTTAGTGAAAATTAAATGCAGATGTATGTTACTGATGGACTTTATAATTCAGAATAAGTGGCTCCTCTTCTTGCAAAATGATTTCTATAATAACAATTTAGTCTTTGGAATCAGACTTTTACTCTTATTTTCCTTGAAAATTCCTTGAAATTTACACTGGGAAAATAATCTTAGAACAGCTTCTGTGTGCATATAAAGCTATTCTCAGATGCCTAGGAAGATAAATATTGAAAGAAAGATGTGTGAAATTTATTAAAGGTAAGAATCAGAGACTACAAACTATCGCTGTTATAAATAGAATTAGCATTTCTCCTTTAATATTCATTTTGAGGAATTCTCTTCTCATAAATCACTGACAGGACTCAGGAGGTTTGATCATGCATTTGGCTATTAATATGTATGTCTATAATACAATAATAGAAATAGAGATGGAAAAGATCTATAAAGTCATTTCGTTCATTCCCCAGCCAGTGCAGAATGTATAATACAGATGAGGCGAAATTTAAACCGTTCTTATGAGAAGGAATCAGATAAAGCTTTGCTTAACTGGCAGGTGTCTTCACTGGTGTTGCAGACTTTGTGAGAGAGGGGGAATCATTTTCCTAGCTGATCCGGGGAGGTCCCTTGAATCTATGTTATAGTAGCATATTCAGAATATTTGCTTTTTCTTTTCTCCCTTTATTTGGGGTAGGAGCTGGAGTGACAAGGGAATTTGATTTCTCCTCTAATCTTTAGGTTGATTAGGGAAGAGAATTGGTCAGTTCCTCACCAATTTGAATTCAGTGTGAGAAGGGGAAGAATTATTTAAGGTAAATCTGACTTTTCATGAGTCACTGATCTGATAAAATCACTTAGAATGGTGTAGAGCTGCAGACGAGGGATTAGACAAATGTGAAATATCAAGTCAACAGATTTACAAAAAGTTTTAATAAAAAACCCCAACAGTTTCTTCAAAAAGCTTTTGTATTTTCTAAAGAACAAATCCAAGTGATGATCTTGAAGAAACTTTCCAGCAGTCACAACGGGTATGCTGCTGGTTCGATATAAAAATGGGGTTATCTCAAGTGCTCTCTTTAGAGTCAAACTGTTCTTGTTTAGTAGGGACAGAACATAAGAACATCATAACATAAGAACATCATGAAGAAAGAAAGAGATAATAGGACAGAAAATATCGTATTACCTTTAAATAAATCCATGATACGCCCACATCTTGAATACTGCATGCAGATGTGGTCTCCCCATCTCAAAAAAGATATTTTGGAAAAGGTACAGAAAGGGGCAACAAAAATTATTATGGGTATGGAACTGCTTCCATGTGAGGAGAGATTAATAAGACTAGGACTTTTCAGCTTGGAAAAGAGACGAGTAAGGGGGGTATGATAGAGGTCTATAAAATCATGACTGGTTTGGAGAAAGTAAATGAGGAAGTGTTGTTTACTCCTCACAACACACAAGAACTAGGAGTCACCAAATGAAATTAATAAACAACAGGCTTAAAACAAACAAAAGGAAGTATTTTGTTGCCAGTGCAGGCTTGTACCATGTAATGCTTTCACAACTGCTTTGTCCAATAAGACATTTAAACAGTTCCAGCAATGGGGCTTCCATCACTTTGGAGACTGTCCCATGGTGTAATTGGAATGTTAAGGAATTTTTCCTGATGCCCAGCCCAAGTTTTAAGGTATTTTTTGGACAGGAGGAGGGTATGTTCCCTTGTGCCATGTTCTCATTTTGATAGAAAGGGCTATTAAACCAAAGCCTCATTTTTTCCTTCCAGATTTTAATTAGTAACCATTTTAAAGGAATACTATCAAGGGAAGGAGGCCTAAAATTAAGACCAAGTGGAGGGATGGCTTGATGTGTAATAAATCCAATGGTCTTGGTTTGTTGTTGGTACATCTGCTGGAGAACAGGTTGAAACAAACTTTTCAAGGGCAGGGGGATGTTGAAAATAGAAACTTTGTGTGTTTTGGAGATGGTGGTTGGGGTAGGTTAAAATCTGAGTTCCTTTATAATAGGACCATATATATTTATTGCTTTCTTTGTTCTATGTCCCCCCTTTGTGTCAGATGTATCTTCGTAATCTTGGCATTGATCAGTCACCTTCAGCTATACTGACTCCATTTGTACCCAGAGGACCAATCAGGGAGGTTGAATTTTCCCCCTCAGAGCTCAGAACATTGAAGGAATCCACTGACACCTTAACAAAGCATGTCCAGCTATCTGAAGGTATGGGGAAAGGTAGAGGCATGCTACAAAAATCTTAGAGAACAGAACACTTCATGCACTTGGTTATTTCTCCTCAGTGAGGGGTGTTTCCATGCCAATTAGCAGCTTTCTGCCTCCAGTAGTTTTGAAAGTAGAGCTGTTCGCAAAAGTGTTACAAGGATATTTTCATAATGGGAAAAGTATATCTTTGTTTCTCTCTTTCTTTAGTTTCTCTGGTGCAATATGTGACTAGGGTACAGGTAGACAGTCATACCCAGTTATCTAAATACAGCCAATCCAGAGGCCCAAAATTGGAGATATAGCCAGGAGTGAGTCCACCTCAAAACAAAAATTGTTCAGGACTAATAAATACATGATTCTATGACCTAGTAGGTGGGGCAAATGAAAGCACATTCAACTAGATCTATGGCAACTTCCATAGCATGCCTTCACAGTGAATTGTTTGTTGAAATATACATTGGTGCTGGTTAGAGAACTGCATAAGTCTTTATGCAACATTTCCTCCTTGATCTGGCATCCAGATCTCGTACCCAATTCAGGAGAACAGTCTTGCAATCTCTTTACAGCTAACACTTTTCAGACCAACTCCTTGAAGGTCACTACTGCTTGTCTTCCCAGGAGTCTCTGCATTGAGTTGATTTGCCTTTCTGAGCCAAGGTGGCTGGATGCAACTCTCTCCCATGCATATATCAGTCAGGCACTCTGTTTTTATTTTACTTTATTATTTTTTAAAGTATCATGAGTGTTTCTCTACATATCCTTAGGATTTCAGATTTGATGAGTACTCTCATTTTATTGCTCTGCAAAGAATACACATCGAATTAGAATATCTCAGCACTTAGACATTTAGGTTCATAATGTTTCTAGTTATTTGAAAGTTTCCTTAGCGTACATAAATCCTAGAAGTTTGTACCAAATGATCAAAAGGCTTTATTTCAGTAAACCGTGATCATAAACAGTTTTAGTAGAAGCCATATTCTTGTATATTTTCTTATATAGGTTCTTATATATTTTCTAGAATAATCATTTTTTAGGAGGCCTTTGGAACAAGGCAGATATTCTACACTGAGGTGAATGTTTCCCATAACCCTTAATTAATCTTTTTTTCCCCCTCCCCAGGTTCTCTGTCTGCATTTGACATTACGCAGATAAGCTTTAACTCTGGTGCTTCTACACTCGGCATGTCTATACCAATGGGTTCAGAAGCTGGCCCTGATACTCCATTACCCACTGAGCTCTCACTTCAGTTCTCAAGATCTTCCAAAGACAAACCACTGAGTCAATGCAGTATTGCCTACCATCAACTGGAGCTACCTGCCGCACAGTCCACCAAAGGCGGCTCAGAATCTTCTGTTTCAAAATCTGTTGAACTGAGCCAGAGACTTCATACAGTTCCAGCTGGCTCTGACTTTGAAGAGGGTCGCACTCTTGTTTCAAAACATGTTCAAAAGCTGATAGATAAATTTGAGTCTAGGGATATTGGCCTCAGCCTAGAGAAGTTGTCTGCTAGTCCTTTGGCTGGAGATGCAGATGAAATGGATGTCAGTGGAGAACCACTGTCTTCAAATGTAGATGCCTCAGTTAATGATTTAAATAAGGATCAAGGAAATGATTCCTTCATTGGATGCAACACATTGAAAGAGATCCAGAAACTTTTAGCAGAGGCAGAAAATATAGCTCTGACTCAGTTTGATCCTGTCCCTTCCGTTGCCCCTTTCCAAGAAGTCAGCGACTTTTCATCAGCGCCAATTGAAAAGGATGGTTCTGAAGATTCCAGATTAGCAAAGGAGATCAGTCCAGCACTTCAGAGAATATTATCATGGGATGAGTCCTTGACCAGAAGAAGCATGCAAGAAGATAGTTCACTAATGAAGACCCTGAATCCCCACAGGCGCAGTTTAAAATGGGAAAGCTCTCTTGGTATTGATTTACCCACCAAGGAAGAAATTGTGGAAGAGACGACTAAACCAACACAGCAGGGAGCTATGGAAGCTTGTGGGGTAGCAAAATCCATAGGGAGGTCAGAACCGGAGGGTTGCAGTAGTGCAACAGTAGATAAAAACCTGCCTGCTCTCATGGCTCTTACAAAGAGTAGTACAAGTAGTAAATCAAGCATTGAAAGGGTTTCAGAACTGCAGAATCCTTCTGCCACGGAGCCCTTAGGCAGCATCACCAGTGACCTTGGGGATTTTCAGCATGCCTTGGCTAAAACTAAAACTAGTGTGGCTGGCAGCGAAGAGGGAGATGGCATTCGAGAGAGCGATGATAGTAGCAGTGTAGATTCACTAGCTGCCCGTGTCAAAAGTCTTCTGAAAAATGAATCTCCTGTGCTACATGCAACACAAATACTAAAAAGTGCGGAGGAAGAGGAGAGAAAAGCTCGTGGTAAGAAGCAAATTACTATCTAAAATGACTTGAGGGGTTTTACGCAAGACATGAGAACACTGAATCCTACTTTGATGAATATAATAGAGGCTGCTTTAAAAATTCTTTTGGGATGCAGCAGATTGGTAATGGGATATATGGAGCTTTCCATTTTGGTGTCACCATTTTGAATTAGGCATTGGTGATGGTGACCGAATCTTTACCCTCTGAGATTCAGGTATCCTTATCACAATTTGCACTAATTGGCACCCTTGTTGGCTGTCTGGTCAGAGAGGCGAAGTACTGAATGGCTATGAAGACTATTACTTTTTCACACCTAGAAAGGCCATTCCAGATCAGGATTGAGTTATACTGGCACAGTGATGTGGGGAAGCTTGCATCAACTCTGCCCTGTGGGTACGTGAGGCTTGTGTCCAGAGTTTTTGATCTGCAGTCTTCTTACAGATTAATAGCTTTGCACTCTGTCCCAGCTTAGAATAAACTATAGTATTACATAGATTTAAAATTATATGCAAAACTCCATGGAATTAAAACACTGAATTTGCCAGGTAAAAATGCCATATTAGTAAACTATAGAGGAAGGTGGTCTTCCAAAACCAGTTGAAAATAGTCATGCATTTGCTATTGAGGTTACTTTTCATGTAGTTTAAAGTTAGAGACTTCCCCTTCCCTTGCTCCTTCCTGGAAATTGAGATAATTACCCTTGAATACGTAAGTGTCAAAATATTTCATAGACAGCACCAAATTGTTGATACTAGACCATTGGGCTGGATCAACTTACTTGTGATTTGAACTCTTAACATGGTTGTTGATTCTGTATATCTTTAAAGGAAGCTATTTCATATGTCTGTTTTCTGTTTGTGTAGATAGATATTCTTGCTGTCCTAGGTTAAAAGACATTTGGTAGGAAAATGTACTTGACTCTGGATCGAGAGATGATTGTGTTATGAGGATTAGGCAGTGGGTACATGAGAAAGTGTATGGGAAAAAGGTTGATATCCCTTAAAGGGATAGACAGGAGCCTGCAGCCTGGGGATAAATAACAAGACCCTGCCTTGGCCTAGGGGCTGAGTTATATAAACAGGAAGTAGAGCTGGGGCGAAAGAGGGGAGAAGAAGCCAGGAAGGCTGCACTGGGTGGTAATTGTTCCTTGAGGCGCCTGGAGCCAAACTTGGCCCAATTCTGAGACTTGGGTGTGTACTGTGAGATTGGGAGCCCTGAACCTGGGCTTGATGAATTTATTGTTGTGGTGATTCCTGGACTGAGAACTGTTTGATGTAATGATACCTGCCCTGAAGCCTTATTAAAATGTACTTAATGTATGTTGGCTTCTCCTTGCTCTGGGTTGTTAAAGTGGAAGCTATTGCTGCTCCACTTGGGAAAATTACAGGTGGGGCCCCGCTGCAGCAACACATTAGGTTGCAAGGGAGTGCTCAGACAGTACCTGCACCTTTACAGTGCATCATTCAGGTATGTTCTCACTTACTGTCATTAGAAGGTGTCATAATAGTCAATTTAAATTTAGTCCTATTCCTAGTCATTCTATCTTGTATGGTATTTCTGATACTAATGTATGTTCCCACCCAATCCTGATAATTAGTGTATAGCACACTTCTCTCTGTAAAATTAAAATGGCATCATAAAGGGATTGGCTCTCTGTTTTCTGTTTTCTGTTCACAGCATGGGTGAAGCTGAAGCTGACTAGCCAGCCTCAGGGTTCTGTGTCAGATCTGAATGAAGAGGACAGGCAGAGAATAGACGAGATCAAGACAGAGCTGCTTCTGAGTGCCAGGAAGTCTGTGTTAGCCAAGGTATAAAGGAGATGATAAAGCTAATTTAGGGGAAATTTTGGAAGGGGACAAATGCTACAGATTTTTTATTTTGGTGTGGTGATTGTCTTATATCCACTGACTCAGTGTATTTTACAGTGATATCTCACCACCATTGATGATTTACCATATAAGTGTTGATGACATTTAATGAAATGTAATTCTCCATGTAGCTTGAAATGTAGAGGAAATAGTGTGATAAATTTGATGATAACTTGCCATTTACTGAACTGTCACTGCTGTATATTCTGTTCAGAACATTTCTGATTCATATATTTCCGTATGCTGCATCCTGAGTGGAATTGATGAGTAAGCTTGACAGAGTATATTGTCTCCAATCTGCCCTTGAATTTCTATTTGTTTTCAGCGTTTGTCTGAACTAGTGTTAGCTATGCCATGAGGAACTTGGAACTATGAGTGGCTGCCTCTGTGTCTGAAATCTTGATGGATCATTTAACGGAAAGTTTGCAAGCAAAAAGGGCAGAATGGGTGAAAGTATGGAGATGTTTGTCTGAAAAGCTAACAAATGGGTTGGTGAGGTTTGCTTGTTGGCAGAATGGAGAAGGCCAGGTTGATATGGGAATTGACAATAAATGACAAGTAGGGAGGGGCAGAATTGGCGACAGCCTTTAAGGTGAGCACAAGAAACTTTAATTTGAATCTGTGCTGATGACTTGTCCCTCACCTGCTGTCTCCCCAAGAAAAGCTCACATCTTTTAGTAGTCCACAAAGGTGTAGCGACAGTTACCTTATTCTGCTTTCTGATAAATTTTCCTGGGCCTGAGATCTCCAGTAGAAAAGGGAGCTGTGGGGGGCAAAAAATCACACAGCTGATATAAAAATAATTGATTGTGTCCTGAACTAAAGAATGTCATTGGTAATATTATCTGTGTGTTCTATGGTTCATTAACTATTAACAGTGGGGATAATGCAGGGAACATTAACCTGGAAACGCTTGTTTTTCTGGTAACTCTCGAAGTTTTTCTGATTTTGATATAAACCTTATATGGAGATCCTGACAAAATAAAATTCCAGACTTTCTCATAAATACAGAGGAAAGAGACCTCTGTGTCTCAAACTAAAGGTTAAGAGGGGAATCATGCAGACGTCCAAACTATGAGAGGGAGCAAATGGATGGATGATAAAAGATCTGTTTACTACCATACATAGGTCCAAAACTAGAAGTATTACGTTGATTTCTTCAAGGTGCTGATTCAGCAAAGTACTTAAGTAAGAAAGTGCTTTGCTCAAATGTGGCCTAAAACACTGGCATAGAAAAACAGTGTAGTTTTTTTTTTTTTTTTTTAAATCACAATTCTCCCTGAAAATTATCTGGCATTTCAATTAACACTTAAGCCTACTGTAACTGACAGATCCGAAAGACCAGATATTTTCTGTACTTTTTACTTGATGCATTTGGCTGCACTCTGTACAATCAGTTTCTGTGCTTTCACTTATATTCAATCAACTTGTTTCCCCTATCGTTTGTGTGGATCCTTCATACAGCAACAGATGAGAGAGAAATAGTTTGTTTAAAAAAAAAAAAAAGACAGTATGATTGTAAACTACAAAAATAGTCATGGAGAGTCAGGTAGGTGTCACGCCTGGAACTTTCAGCTTACTTTGTGAAATTTACTAGATTTCATATTAACAGTGTTCTCACTGGATATTTGCATACCTCCATAAGGTCATGAGTAATCTATTGTGGGAGGGAATGTGCAATGATTTTCCCTCTTATATTTTCTTCAGACTCTCATCTCGCCAGGATGTAACTCTGACTGGGCAAGGGGGCTCACAAGCAGTTTTTAAGTGTGAAAATGTTGGGGAAAATAGCAGGTTTTGGGGTTAGTGTTTTTTTTTTTTTTTTTGCTTTCTGCAATTCTAGAGCAGTGATGTTTCCTCACTGGCTTCAACAATGCTGCAGTTTGTGTGTGGGAGGGGTGTGTGGGTGTTTTTTTTTTTTTTACACAGCTATACATTTGATCTATACATCTAATAATGTCATATTCACTCCAATGACACTACTGGAAGTAGGCACCTCGTTCCCTGAACTCTGAACCTCTGCTACTTTGTCATAGGTACTGTTGCTCTTTTTTACACTGAGAAATACATTCAGGTTGATTTTGAAATAGAGAAACCAGTCTAGAGAGAAGGTTGCGAAAGAGATGTAGAAATGGGTTCTTTAAAAAGATAATGGTTATAGGAAAAACTGACGGTTTGCAGGAAGGGTATATGGAACCTAGAAAGCATAAAATATCTAGAGATAGAAGAATGTACCTGTTCTGAATTTCTTCTTCTAGATTTACTTTCATTATATGAATATTCCCATTGCAAAGCTCTGTAAGTGGATGTTTACAATTTGGCAATAAATATTCACTGTCTAAAACTCCTGTTGCTAAGCCAGATTGTGCTTTAAAAGCAAGGGCCTGAGATGAGGATGGTACAGAGCTTCCCTGTCCTAGGGAGAGCTCAGAGAGTCATAAAGCAACCTGGAGCTCCCCAGCATGCTGGGAGAATGTACATTCTTGTACCATCCTTTAAGAGTATTATGTGCATCCAACTCCGACCAAGGCGGGGAGAGACTCAAGAAGGGAGACCATGGCTTTGCATCCTCCCAAACGCTTTGCTGTGGCTTGTGCCCCAAGTGATGGTAATAGGAAACAGTCTCTGTGTTTAGGAAAAGGCAGGCACTGCAATTGTTGCTGGCTCCTGTGAGGGTACGCAGGGTTTTGAGGCATCTTGTTACCACCTGCCTTTAGAGTGAGGAAGCCTTGCCCATGCCTTCTGGGGTCAGCTCCCCAACTCCATGGGCAACACAAGCACTTCACCCTAGGTCTCCAAAGGTCCCACTGCTTCTCTACAGGTTAGCACACTTAACAAACCACTGAGCCTTGCAAGCATCTCCCTTGAATGTCCAGCCCCTGTTGCACTGGACACTCTCAGTATTCACACATCTGCTGCTTCCAAAGAAACACCAGGTACACCTCAGATCACTGCTCTGCTTAACACACACCAGTTATATATGTTTACAGAGAAATGAAGTATAAGCTTATGTAACAGATCAGAGATTCAAGTATTATCAAGAAATAGTATTGGAAACAAATGGCTACATATGAAATAAAATCATAACATGCATTCTAGAACCTAGACTTAATTAACAAGCTACTTTCATGTCTAAAGTATTGCTCACCAGTGCTTTACAGCTAGGCTGGCTGTGACCCTTCTTCCATGAGATGCAATATGCTGTCACCTCCACAAGTGAAGGATCCTGTGTTTCTTTGCATTCCCTGACATACCAGCCTAATCCTTTGATTTCAGTCATAAACAGGACACCCATTCTCCCCCTCACCAACTGATATATATATATTTTATTCCCTGTAGATTTTTCTCTCATAGATTTCACAATCTTTTGACTGATATCTGGTTCAGTATGCAAATAGGCATCTTTTTTTGAGGCATACAGTATACAATACTCTCGTGTCTAAACAGAGATAGAAGCATCTGTTACCTCCTGTTGGAAAAGAACATGTAATGCCAGGTGGTGACATGCCTCAGAGAGGTTCTGTTCAGGCATCTGTTCAGGTAGAGGCTTGTCTCTCTGTGTGGTCATTGTGTGTTGCACAAGGTGTGTCTGTTTGCATACGGAGTCATTAGCTAACCAAGACTGCAAAATCGGCAAGCGATGGTGAAATCTACAGGAAGGAACACACTGCAGGAGTCTGTCCAGCTTATGAATGAAGATCAGAGACTGTTTTGATATCTGAGGTTTTGAAGAGATGCGCAGTATTCTTTACCTACGTGAAAAGCTGGAAGCATGTTCTCTCATATGAAAAAAGGATCATAGCCAGGCCGGGCTGAAAAATGTTGGAAGGACTTTAGAGTTAAGTTTGCTTGATACGACATAAAAGTATCTAGTTAAATAAGTCTAGGTTATAGAATGCATGTTACGATTTTATTTTATATGTAATCATTGGATATTAGGAAAAACTTTTTCACTAGGAGGGTGGTAAAGCACTGGAATGCGTTACATAGGGAAGTGGTGGAATCTCCATCCTTAGAGGTTTTAAGGTCAGGCTTGACAAAGCCCTGGCTGGGATGATTTATTTGGTGATTGGTCCTGCTTTGAGCAGGGGGTTGGACTAGATGTCATCCTGAGGTCCCTTCCAACCCTGATATCCTATGTTTGTAATATATTCTATGATTTGTTTTCAATATTTTTATATGCTATCATTTGAATCTCTTCTCTTTGTTGAATAAATTTTTCCTTGTTTTCACTATAAACACACCTAAGTGCTGTGTGTAAAATGGAGTGGTGATCTGATATGAAGCTGGTAAGCTGGAGTTGTACTGCTTCTCTGGAAGCAGTGAATCTGTGAATACTGTGAGTGTCCAGTGGAGCAGGGTCCGGATACTCCAGGGAGATGTTCGGGGATTGGAGTGTGCCTATCGCTAACCTGCAGAGGGATATTGGAGCCTGTATATGTTGGGAGTGGAGTATATGTGTTTCCCATGGTTGGTGGAGTCAGGGAGCTGATCTCCAGTAGGCACAAACAAGACTTTCTCACTCTGAGGGCAGGTGGTAGCAAGGTGCCTTACAATCCTGGGTACCCTGGGAAATGTCACAACAATGGATTCCACTTTCAACAGATTCTGACAAACTTGGCCCCATCCTATGCAATGACCAAGGTAAGGGACTTCGGCTGCTCTTATGTTACATTTTGACTGCAAGATCTGCATCTTTGATCTTCTTCAGGACAATCCCAAGTGGTTTTTATGATCTGTCCAGAAGATGGCAATGTCATCTATGTAGGCTAAAGCAAAATCCTGGACCCAGCTAACATCTGGTTAATGAGCCTCTGAAATTTGGCTTTTGCATTAATTAACCCAAAGGGCAACACTTGGGACTTTTTGAGTTCAGAATTGATCATGGAGGCATTTTTATTTTCTGCCCTTCACTGTGTAAGGGAATATTCCAGTACTCTTTTGTTAAATCCATGGTGCTCAGGAACTTTGCCTTGTGTAACACAGGGGTGGGCAAACTTTTTGGCCTGAGAGCCCCATCTGGGAATAGAAATTGTATGGCCAGCCATGAATGCTCACAAAATTGGGGTTAGGATGCAGGAGGGGGTGAGGACTCTGGTTGGGGATATGGGCTCTGGGGTGGGGCTGGGGAGGAGGAGTTTGGGGTGTAGGAGGGTGCTCCAGGCTGGGACTGAGGGGTTTGGTGGGAGGGAGGGGGATCAGGGCTGGGGCATAGGGTTGGGGTGTGGGAAGGGGTGTGGGCTCTGGGGTGGGGCTGGTAATGAGGGGTTTGGGGTCCAGGAGGGTGCTCCGGGCTGGGATTGAGGAGTTCAGAGGGCAAGAGGGGGATTGGGCTGGGGCAAGGGGTTGGGGTGCGGGGAGAGACTCAGGGATGCAGGCTCTGGGTAGTGCTTACCTCAAGCGGTTTCCAGAAGCATCGGCATGTCACTTCTCCAGCTCCTACGTGGAGGAGCGGACAGGTGGCTCTGCACGCTGCCCCATCCGCAGGCACCGCCCCCGCAGCTCCTATTGGCTGCGGTTCCCGGCCAATGGGAGCTGCGGGGGCGGCGCTTGGGTGGGGGCAGTGTGCAGAGTGGAGCCCCCTGGCTGCCTCTACGCATAGGAGCCGGAGAGGGGCCATGCCGCTGCTTCCGGGAGCCGCGTGGAGCGGTCCCCGACCCTGCTCCCTGGCTGGAGCGCAGGAGCAGGGACATGCCTCTGCTTCCAGTAGCTATGTGGAGCATTCTCCGACCCCGCTCCCTGGCTGGAGCGTTGGAGTGGGGCAAGCCCCAGACCCCACTCCCTAGCAGGAGCTCGAGGACCAGATTAAAATGGCTGACAGGCCAGATTCGGCCCGCAGGCTGTAGTTTGCCCACCCCTGGTCTAGCATGTCATTGATTCTGGGCATAGAATGTGCATTAGGAACAGTGTCAACATGAAGCTTTCTATAACCAACAAAAATCTTAGACCCATTATTTTTGGGAACCATAACAACTGGAGATGCCCAGGGATTGTTTGACTCTGCAATTATTCCTGTTTCCAGCGTGCTTGTTATCTCCTTACGTACCTGCTCCTGCCTTTTACCAGTCATCCGCTATGCTCCACTGAGTTCAGGCTCTGCTCCTACAGTGTTAAATTTATGGACCATTTTGTGACTCAGGACTGGCCTGCTTTAAAATACCTGTTGGTGACTTTGCTGCACAGCCTTAATCTCTTGATTTTTCAGTCCAAGTTAACCCTTTATATATATCAGTGCTCTCTAGTGCGGTGTCACTGTGGCATTCAGTCACCAAATCAATAAGTGGAGCTGTCTTCAAGTCCTCCTCTACATTGCATATCACGTTTATAATGGCTTCATATTTGTGATACACATTTAACTGGTTTATATGCACAGTTTGAGGTGCAACGCTGCTTTGGGGCCTTTCTATGTTGTAAGTAACATCTTTAACTCTTTATACCACCTCACGTCTGCAATTTGTCTTTTATTACAAGGAGTAACACCAGTAACAAATCCCCCACATGAAATGACATGAACACAGGTATTGCGATCGTAGCATTCTTTCTGACCTGCCTGTCTTTTTGTGAGGTTTTGCTGCACTATCCCCTTCATGGATTTTAAATCTTCCCATAACCACTGCATACACTGAGCCACCAGTTTCCCTTCTGTTTCCGTGCTATCTTCCTAGGAGTCTCTAATTCGACCCAGGGCACCTCTGACATTTCTTCCCCACTGGAGGTCAAATGGGGCGAACACTGTGGATTCTTGGGGCACCTCCTGGTAAGCAAACAGGGTAGCATTGTAGCCCAGTCACTTGCCCTTTTGTTTACATACATTCTCAGCCTAGATTTTAAGGTCCTGTTGAACCTCTCAACTAAACAACTCTATTCTGGGCGATATGGGGCAGATGTCAGCTGTTTTACCCCTCCATAATTCACCAAGTAGCTGGGACATGAATTTTAATGCCTGATCTGATAAGTTCTGTTTTGGGAAACCCACCCTACTGAATATGAAGAACAGTGCTTCAGCAGCTGTTCATAGATTCTAAAGCCAGAAAGGACCATTATGAGCATCTAGTCTAACCTGTATAATGCAGGCAATAGACCTTAACCAAAATAATTCCTAGAGCATACCTTTTAGAAAAACATCCAATCCTGATTTAAAAATTGTCAGTGATGGAGAATCCACCATGACCCTTGGTGTAAATTGTTCCAGTGATTAATTATTCTCACTGTTTCAGCTTCCAAGTTAGACAGAGAAACTGCTTCTGGATACCAGGTGGCAAAATCAACAACCACTAATGTCAGGGTTCTCCTCCTCCCCCAAACTCTGGGGTACAGATGTGGGGACCTGCATGAAAGACTCCCTAAATTTATATTCTACCAGATTAGGTTAAAACTTCCCCAAGGCACAAATTCCTTGGGAGGTATTGTTGCCACCACCAAGTGACTTACACAAAAATTCAGGGAAGGGTCACTTGGAATCCCTATCCCCCCAAAAATATCCCCTTTCCTGGGGAGGCTTGAGAATAATATATCAACCAGTTGCCTTAGCAATGTGAGCACAGACCAGACCCTTTGTCTTCAGGACACTGAAATCAATCAGGTTCTTAAAAGAATAACTTTATTATAAAGAAAAAAGTAAAAGAATCACACCTGCGAAATCAGGATGGAAGGTAACTTTGCAGGGTAATAAAAAGATTTAAAACAGAGAGGATTTCCCTCTGGGCTTAGCTTCACAGTTACAAAAACAGGAATAAAACTACTGTAGCATAGGAAAATTCACAAACTAAAACAAAAGATGATCTAATGCATTTCCTTGCCCTGCTTACAATTTCTGTGGATTTAGATGGATTATTCCAGGTATATTTTCAGGAGCTGTTATACCTGCTTGGCTTCTCCCTCTATACCAAAAAAGAACAACAAGCAAATCCTTCCCCTCCAGGTTTGAAAGTATCTTCTTTCCTCATTGGTCCTGCTGGTCAGGTACCAACTAGGTTATTTGAACTGTTTAACCCCTTACAGTTTAGGCAATTTAGTACAGCTGCCATGGAGGGATTTTATGCTACTCTTCCCTCTATATTTATGACAACTAATATCAATCTTTTTCCATTATGGGTTGGCCTGGGTCTGGGCCCTATGTTATCCATAGCAACTCTGTGAAATGCTGCTTTGATCACAGGTAAAGGATGCGAAGGAGCCTTGCAGAGACCTACAGGCTTTTTCCACTTGTGACATAAGTCTTGCAGTATTCCCTCATCTCATTTTGAATATTGGGCCAATAGAAATTTTTCTTTTGTCTTTCATATGTCCTCTCCATTCCCAAGTGACCTGTGGGCTGGGAGTCATGAGCTAATAGCATTGATTTCACACGATGCTTTGAAGGTCTGATCAATTGTCCTGGGGAGCCCTACAAACTTCTCTTTTTTTGCCTCCCTATAAATCCTCCCCTCTTCTATAAAGAACCTCACCCTGTTGTCTTTTTCTGAGGCATTGCTGAGGATGGCCTCCCTTATGCTGTCCATGGAGGTGTCTGCACTTTGTTCTGCAGCAAACTCCATTTGTTTTTTTTCTTGCACAGAGAGCTGTTTTAGGCAAGGGGGGGAGTGACTCCTTCCTCCGTTCCCCTGGAGAGACATCGCTATTTTCTGCTAATAAAGGTGTTGAAGACTCCTCTCCCCTCTCAGCTACCTATTCTTCCCCAGGCTTACCTTTGGAAATTTAGGGACATATTCCTCTTGCTACGGGTCACAATATTAACAGCTTTGGGTAGTGATAGTATGTCATTTCCCATCAATAAATCAGCTGGTAAAATTTTAAGAACCCCCATAGTCAAAGTACCTTGTAAGCCTTCCTACTATAATTCAATGCAAGCTAAAGGCACCGTGGTTCTAAATTGCCCTAAGGCAAGGAGTTTTACCTCCTCCCCTGGGGGCATATCAACCTACTTAATCTCATCCCTCCTGACTAGAGAGATCTGGCCACCAGTGTCTCCTTCAAGCATGCTTTACTGTTTGCTTTGGTCTCTTTAATGAACTCATTGTCTACCACTAGGAGGTCAGATCAGATAAAATTACTAGAACCTCCCCTGAGACCACTGAAGTCTCTGACTCTCGAGGATAGCTGGATTAACCTGCATGGACTGGGCATTGTCTTTGGACTCCCAAGCCTTGGGGCATTGTTTCTTCTTGTGTTCAAGGGACCCACATAAGAAGCACTTTCTTGGGCCAGCACCTTGGGCTGGGGTCCAATAATTAGGGCTACCAGGATTGGACCCATGGTGGGGTGATGTGTGTTTAGTGCCCTCATCTCCCTCCTTTTCCTCTTGAACAAACCAGGGACCCCCTTTTATGCCAGGCTTTTCCCCTTCCGTTTGGGACTTGTCTTCTGTGAATGGTCTTGTATGCAAAAGTCAGCTGCTCTGGCTGCCTCTTCCACAGTTGTTGGGGATTTTTCCCATACCGTTGCCGTCATCTCATCAGAGCAGTTTTCAAATAACTGTTCCTGAGCAAACAGATCTACCAATTTGTGATTAGTTTCTTCCCCTTTATACATTTTCTCAAATAATCACCTATTTATGAAACGCATTCCCTGTGACTTAATTTATCAAATTTTTGATGTTTGTAAACTTTAGGCGATATGCCTCTGTAGTAATCTGAAACCTTTTTAAACACAGGGCCTTTAAACAAATTGTACAGCATAGTTTCATTTACATCATTATATCGTTAACCACTTTTAAGGCTTTACCAGTCAGTCTGGGAAGTAAGATGGTCATTCTGTGAGGTCATCAGGGATTTTGTGTGTCCTGTGTATCCTTTTGAAGGCGGTTCAATAGTATTCAATGCTATCCGTCTCCCTGTTGTTCGGGCACAGTTTCTCCCAGTTGTGTGATCCCTTGGGAGGAATACCTGTGGGCTGAGGGTTCAGTCCTTGTATTTCCAGCTTTTTGAACTTGTGCTGCCTTTTCATCTCCCTTTCTTGTGCAGCTGCTACCTGCCGTAGTTTGTCTGCTACCCCTGTTGCTTTACTCGGGCACTGTGCTTACGGTCTTCCAGTTGCAGTAGTCTCTGATGGGACTCCTCTGGTGCTGCTTTCTCTGCCTCATGCTACTGCTTCTCTGCTAGTATCTCCCTTTCCTGGGCTCTCTCTCCTTTGCTTCCTGCTCTCTGCCATTTCCAGTTTTTGGAGCTCTGTTCTGGGCAGCTCTAACTTTGAGGCTGCCGCCCAACTGGGAACTGTGCGAGGCTAGTTTCCTGAGCCTGCACCCTGCTCAGGATCAGGCACTTTCAATGGATTAAACAGTTCTACCTGATGCTTATCATATTCCATGAGTAAAGTTCTCATCCCCTGTCCTGTTTTCCCTGTAGTTTCCAAGCCATGGTCTGCACAGAGTTTTTCCGTCTGCAAATTGGTATGTTTAGCATATGTCTCTGGCTTACTCATCCTGTCCTTCCCTTTGTTCTATTTTCCGTACCCAAATAAAACAAATGGAAAATAACAATCTATAATCTTTTTCTTTACCTGTTTCCAACCTTCTCAGTATTTATATAATCTGATATATAAGTGCCTGGAGTGTGACCTTTGGCTAAACAGCAAATGGGTTGTAGATCCTGTGACTCCGCCACTGTGATGCTTCCCAGAGGCACCCAGAATTGAGGCACCTCACTACCACCTGCCCTTAGCGTGATGAGGCCATGTCTGTGCCTGCTGGGGGTCAGCAAGCACCTCAGCCCCATCGGCCACAGGCAACACAAGCACTCCCCTCTAGATGTTCGCAGGCCCTGCTGTCTCTCTACAGGTTAGCAATAGGCACGTCCCAATCTCCGAGCGTCTCCCTGGAGATTCCAGCATCTGTTCCACTGGACACTCACAGTATTCAGATCCGCTACTTCCAAAGAAACGGTACACCTCCAAGAAACCTGTATCTGAGGGTTAGCTGTGTTAGTCTGTATCCACAAAAGCAGTGAGGAGCCCAGTGGCACCTTAAAGGCTAACAGATAAGCTTTTGTGGGTAAAAACCCACCATGCATCTGAAGAAGTGGGTTTTTTACCCACGAAAGCTTATGCCCAAATAAATGTTAGTCTTTAAGGTGCCACTGGACTCCTCATTGTTTTTGTGGATACAGACTAACACGGCTAACCCTCTGATACGGTACACCTCAGCTCATCACTTCCACCACAGATCACCGCTCCCCTTAAAACACCACACTTACTTGGTTTCTCTATAAACATATATGTAGTTTATTTTATAAAGCA
Source organism: Chelonia mydas (assembly GCF_015237465.2). Classification (NCBI taxonomy): domain Eukaryota; kingdom Metazoa; phylum Chordata; order Testudines; family Cheloniidae; genus Chelonia; species Chelonia mydas. The sequence continues at coordinate 136,280,035 of NC_057852.1, read as the reverse complement.
CAGAGATTGAAGGATTAGTACGTAGAAGTCATGGAAACAAATGATTATGAATAATATAAAATCATAACATGCATTCTAGAACCTAGCCTTAATTAACTAGATATTCTCATGTCTGATAAAATATTGCTCACCAGTGCATTACAGCCAGGCTGACTATGGTGACCCCTCTTTCAACACGTTGTCAGCTTGCCTCTGCAGTGAAGGGTCCTGAGTGTTTCTTTGCATCCTGATATATCAGGCTAATCCTTTGATCTTAGTTATAAAGAGGACACTCCTTCTGGTTCCCATCACCCCCATAGATTTTTCTCTTGTAGATTTTGCAATCTTTTGACTGTTATCTGGCTCAATATGCAAATAAGCATCCCTTGTGAGGCATGCAATACTCTTGTGGCCAGACAGAGAGAGATGCCTGTTATGAGGGACATGTTCCTTTCAGAGAGGAGGTATGTCATGTCCTAGGGACCTGCCTTAACTCCCGAACTTTAAGAACGTACTTTTTAGTATACGTACGTAATTCCTTAAATATTATCCATGCGTACATTTCACAGTGATTATGATGACCAATGGACTCTTGGCTCTCACTAGATACCTCACACGCCACCCTTTGGTGAACTATTACACATATATCTGACCCAGGGGATCTCTCTGAAACCCTGTGCATCCTCTGTGTCCTCTGCCAGTTGGCACCAAGGCATCCCTGGGTCACACCACCCTTGTGCACCCACAATCTGGTTTATAGTGTGAGAGATTATTTTATAATTTAAAAAAATCAATATAGCAGTTTTAGATTTATATTAGAAGAGTTTCTGAAACAGTTTTCAAAATTTGTCACCATTAGAAAGGTTTGAAAGACACTTACGAAAATGTGATTTAAGGTCCTGATTCTGTAAAGCACTTAAGCATGTACTTAAGTATCATTCTCTTCTGTGGGACTTAAGAATGTACTTAAGCCCTTTGCTAAATCTAAGCCTATATCTTCTCTGTTTTTCAAAATACACAGTCATTGAGATTTAGTTTTGAAAAGTGGCTGTTTCCTTTACATGACATTTTATATGGATTTTTATAGTGTATGTTTGTGTATCCTATAGGAATATGCATTTTGTTTAGGAACCAATCCTGCTGTCCTTACTTGGGCAAAAGTTCCCCTTGGGCATTTAAAACAATCAAATTCCAGGGCATTTAGAGATAAGGTAGAAATTCTGGGTTGTGGAGTAAATTCAAATTTTGCTTTCCTCTGAGGTTAGGTTTGGTATGGTATGTAAGTTTACTCACGGCTCAGATTTTTGGATACTTAGGCACAGTGGGGAAGAGTTTATGCATTTCTGCTTTTAACTATTTTCTTGCCTTTACTAGTTTAATTTGGGCAGTCATGGTGATTTAATGTATTTTTAAAGGAATATCATTAAAATAAAATTTAAAAAAACATTTATTTGTTACTAACAGCACTTCAAATTACTAAAATGGAAAATTTTAAAAATCTGATTTATATTTGGGATTGTTTGTTGTAGTACTGTGTTAATCACCATGGTATATGAGTGCCTATTTTTCACCATTTTTGCATTTTGCTTAATTTGGGCAATGAAACTATACTGCTAGTCAGTCTATTTCTGGTTCTCATGCTCTAGCATATATTTGGCTTCACAGTACTGCAAGATGTTATCTAAATTGGAGATAAAAAAACCTTTGTTAACTTAAAATACTTCTATGAAAAGATTTTAAAAAAAATTTGTATTAATATTAGATTATACATTGTGTAAATGAAGAGAGCAAGATAAATTTTGGGCTGAATTAGTTCACACTATCTTTTATTTATTCATTGGGAAAGCATGTATGCACTCTAACATGTTCTTAGATTTTGTCTTTTATTAGTCAGTTAAAAATAACAGCAAAAACGTACTGTGGTTAACTTGATTAATTTTTCTGATAAGTAAGATGATTTGCCATGTAGGAAAAACCTGTCCAGACATGCCGCCTTATAATTGTATTTTTATTAAGGACAGTAAGAGGAAATTTAAAATGGTTCAGATGGGTTTTTGGTGCCTGGAGCTGTAGCAGAACCTTGGCATTCCTGTTCAAGGGGGGAGTCGGGAGTCTAAGACCTCCTCTCTTCTAGAAAAGTGCACTAGTTTAACTAAACAGATTTTTAAATTTCTCTGGTTAAACTGGTGTAAACCCTTTTAATATGACACACTTAAATCGATTTATTCCTTGCTTAAGTAGGTTTAGTCTTGGTAAATTACTGACTGAAGCTAAATTGATATAGGTAAAGGTTAAACGAATTTAAATGCATCTGTTAGGGCTTTTTATCAGTTTAACTTGACTGACTTCTAAATCAATGTTAGTTAATTGCTTGTACTTTTCTAGCATAGATAATGCCTCAAAAGGTGTGGTTTGGAAGAATGAACCTAATGCTTATCTTGAAGGTTTTCTTGATCAAACGATCCAAGTATTTAATTTCCAATGACATTTTGGACGTCAAACAGATTGTCCAGGATTATCTGTTTAACTCATGGTTTACACAAGACCATTTCCAGTTCTACTGTGGCTGGTTTTATTTGCTCATTCCTTTACTCTAGCTGTTGGAACAGTACGTGTTCAGACGTCCACATCGCCTTCTACTAATGAAATGTAAGATTACATTTTCCCCAGTTGTACAGATCAGAAGATAAATTAACAAACTACATAGATTTTCTAGGCAAAAACAGGACTATCTAAACTTTGTCCAGGTCAATATAATTTATTTCACGTTAGCTATTCATAGCATCAGTGGAAAGTCCGTCAATTTTGAATGAATCTAAATTAAAGGAATGCAAATACTGGTATCTTAAAAATAATACACTTTTGTCCCTGTCAATGAAATTCTCTATTTCTAAAGAAATTGGACAGGGATTGAGGTTTTATGGAGCAAATGTGGGCTCTAATGAGATTGATGTAAAATTTACTGATCAAAAATGTTTCTTGTCTATTTCCAGTACGTGGTGATCATGGCACTGCTTCTGATGCTAATTTGTAACTAAAGGTGATGGGATGAAGTGATGTAAGAGAGAGCAGTTTTCTAGCATGTTGTGTGGAGTGTGGTTGATGCATCTCAGTGCTGTCTGCAATGGGGTTAAACAGTGTGGCCTCTCTTTAGTTAGCATACCTCTTTGACTTAGGGAATTTTAGACTGCTGGTTGAGAATTTTCTGCATGCATCTGGGAGTCTGGTGTTTGTTTACTTACCTATCGACTTGTTTGCAGTGTGATCTGCTCTGTAGAGGTGTATTTTATTTCTAGTTTTTCTTTTAAAGATGCCACCTGTTAGATCTATCAGGTAAGCTGCTGCAGAGAGAAGCTGTTTGTTTGGTGCTCCTTCCCTAATAAAGATATTCTTGGGAACCTAGGTTTTATTCTCTTCTATTAAACAAAACAAATCAACAAACCTGCAAGAGACATATCTAAAAACAAAAAGCCTTGTTTTGAGTGGTGGTTATCCTTGGTAAGTCTGCACATAGGTTCACTACAATATAGGGGTAAATGTAACACCTTAAAATGTCCATTATTTATCATGAAAGCTTGAAAGAGAGCAGAGAGTCTGGTATGTTCAAACCTTATATCGGCATACTTGTATGTGCATTATTTAGTTCTGCATTACAGTAAACAAATTTGGCACAGTAACCAGAGCTGCCTAAAGTATCTTTCAGATCTGTGTCAGCATATTGTGTACTTGTTGGTATGCAACTGTCCGCAAATGACTGTGCAGAGACACCAAGCTTCAGTTTGTTGTTTAGAAATTAAAGAGCAGAATATAGAGGAAGATATAGTCTATACCCAAAGGAGTTAACAATTGAAGGGCAAACTCCTGCCATTTAAATTAATGGGAATTTTGCCATTTACTTCAGCTGCCCATGTTAGCAAGATAGCACACTAATAGATGAAAGACAAGAGATCTGACAAACAGAACATCATGTGACCAGGAGAAAGAATCATCAGAAAGTAGGGCAGCACTTATTTTCTGATTAATTGATGGGCTATACCATGTTTTATTTAGTTTTTGTTTTATTCGCCTGCCAAGGCAAATCTGTTTTTATCTCTGTGTCCTAAATTATTGTGCAGTTGCACATTTCATACCAGAGGTGCCTGTGTTTCAGTGGTGGATTAAGTAATTCCTGTGTATAGTTTCAATGTTAATTTTACGTTTGTAAAGTGCTTTGGGATTAAAGGTGTTCTATAATTGTAGGATCATTATCGCAATTAACATCAACTTTTATACGTGATTGAAAACATTAAAAATGCTGACTGAGTTTTTTACCTGGTGGCTTTACTGGTAAGTAACTGGTCTGGTTTTAGAAATCTAAAGATTTCTCCCCTACCCCTCCACTCTTACTTCCAGTACAGTTGCAAGCAGTCTTACCAGTTTTTGTAAAACAAAAGAATGTTCTTATGGAATACATGTATATTTTAATAGGAAAAAAGATGACATATGTCTGGAGAGTGAAAAGTTATTGCTAACTAATAGTGGCTTCTTAAGCTCTGGATATTTTTTGAATTCTGTTTTAATTTTCTTGTCAGTTTGACATTGGCTTGCAGAAAGAGCACTATTGCAGATCTCATGCTTAGACTGCTGTTGGAAAGATTTGTTTCTTAGTCGAAAAAAAGGAACTATTAAATGTGAGAATTAAAATCACCAAACTTTAATTGAAGACTTTTCTCATGTATCAGTTTCAAGAATAGCTTTTTGCTTTGCTTTTATCAGTAATTGAAGCTTTCTTTGATTTGTGTGTGAAGCATACGTGCACTTGGCTTCTTAAACTCTGTTGGAGTGGAACAAGGGAGAATTTTTATGTGCCCTGTTTTATTTCTTACAGTGACAGCTATGGAATGCAAGATGTCTGACAGCAGTAGTGTCCCATAGTATTCAGTCAGGTCCTCTCCGAAGTAGCTAATGGCCTAACCATATCAATATTTGTCATTTCTTAATGTCTAGAGGCCCCAGTTGGGGATCTGAGTCCTGCTGTGCTAGACACAGTACAAATGAGAAGTAAGAAGACAGTCTCTGTTCCAAACACTTTATAATAACAAGATGGGACAGGATGGATTAAACAAACAGCTGGTGGGGTAGCGAAGTGGGAGAGCAAGATCCCAGTGAATGAAGTGAGCAAGTTTTGTTCAGTAAGAAGTACTTACAGCTTGCCTCCTCCCTATCTCAAGAAAATCTATATATTGTCTATTTTATTACAATAAAACCAAATCCTGAAGAATACTGTTAGAAAGGTAAATTATAGTGATGGTGTTGTATATTGTGGCATTGAAACTGACTGCTTTTCTGGCATACATGAAGGCCAGTCTTGTTATGTTTACAGTCATATTAGCAGTTGTGTTCCAAAATGTTTGTATTTTCTGTGTGATGGCAAAAATAGGGTTATTGCCAACTTTAGTCCTTACTTGAATTGTTAAATTCTCATTGCACAATTTATTTTTTTTTTTTCAAGAATCTTTCTGGTTTTTTTGCATTTACAGGATCCATGGGGAAACAATTCAGAGGCTATAATGAGTCACAGCCATAGTCAGAGGCAGAACACAGGACACTTCAAATCTCCAGCTGGCAAACAGTTGCAAATTGACAGCCAGACACAAGATTTCAAACTTAATGAGTCTCCAGAGTCAAACACAAGACCGGTCACAACAATATATAGAAGTGACCCTGCTGATTATTCACCACTAGATGATGCACAGTTTAAAGCTTTGAATACCATCCAAAAACATATCTACCATCAGCTTCAGACGCTCAGACCTAATCCCTTTGATGCTAGCATTGAGCTCCACACACCCTTGTGTAAAGATATGGATAAATTTTCATTGGGATTGGTGGATGGCTCCTGTGCACCAACAGAAGAGGATGTGATTCTTTCATCTCAGAAGAGGCAGTCTACAGAAAAGCCTTCTGTAGAAGTTGCGAAGCAGATTACTTCCATCACTTTTGCATCCTGTAAACGTTCCCAGTCTCCATTAGCTTCCACTGTCCCTAGTGCCAGTCTCAGTGAAGATACTCTTCATGGTATAATGCCTTTTGAAATTGTATCTGTTAGTGCTAAAGACCAGAGACCTAGCAAGCAACAAGTGGAAAGTCCTAAATCATGTCCTTCGTCAAGCCCAACAGCCACTCACTCACATGATAATGATTTTAAGTTTAGTGCAGATAAAGACAGGTTTCAACATGTGCCCATTGCTGTTGGCAAACTTGGAACTTCTCAAGAAAAAGAAATTTTATCAGGTCAAGGTTCTAAAACCACATACAATGACCAAGTACTGACCCTGGTTGCAGATAGTGTGGAGGAAGCTGAATCTTCCACTCACGATACTCTTGGGTTGGGCAGACATAGTTCCAAATTTTCTGGGGTTGATCATGATATGAAATTTGATCAAGAAGTAAATATGTTTTATCAACCTCTTTCCATGAGTCCTCATCAGCAGGGAAAGATGAATCTGTACAACCAGGTTCCATTTGCAGATAGCTCAGAACGTCCAGTTCGTAGCCTACGGACCCTTTTGCTTAAAGACCATGGTAATTTGTTGGAAAAGGAGGATAAACTTTCTTCTGATATGTTCTCTGTCAGCCAGACAAATGTTGAGACTGGATATGCCAATGTGATACATTGTTCTTCCCCAGATAAAACTTTAACCGCCATGCCTGAATCTCCTTCATCTCCAACCAGGAAAGCACTGTCTTGTGTCCACATAACTCTCTCCCCAAAACGTAATAATTCAGAACTGTTCAGTATATTGGATGCTGAAGCTGAAACAAGATCTAATGACAGACTTAAGACTGATGCTCAACAAATGCTTTCAAGCTCTCCCCCCAAAATTTTGTTAGAATCTGCCTCTAAATTATTAACTGCTGAATCTATCCCAAAGGATCAAAGTTCTTCACACTTCCCAAAACCAATATCTTCACAAGATTTAAGATATATGCCTCTGGAAAGTAGCCAGAGGGTACCATTCTCAAGTCAGGCTCACACCAGAGGTTTGGATTCATGTGGACATAATCTGCAGGATAATTTCAAGATCACAGTTTCTGCACAAACTGGAAAGACAACATCTGATGCCATAACTCAGATAACAACAGAAAGTCCTGAGAAGACAACATTTTCAGCAGAGATATATGTTAGCACTGAAGATGGTGAAACCAGTTCCTTTGGGTCCTCTCACCAAAGGGCATGTGAAATCGCTAACCTAGCTACTTCATCTCTGAACCACATTTCGCCTTCCCACAGGCCAGCTGGTGAGAAAATCAAAGTGTCTTCCATGAATCTACAATCTTTCCTCTTCCACACAACCTGTCAAGTCAAATGTTTTGATTCTTGTGCACTTAGTGGGAGAAACAAAGGTTTTTGTTTTTTTTTAAAATGAACTTATTTTTAAAATTGTTATTTAAAATGATGCATATTAGAAATTATGAGGGTGCTCACAGACCTTTGAGTTGGCAGGTAACTAATCGTAAATTACTCTGTGGGCAAAATAATTTATTTACACAGCTACTGAGAGAGAGAATGTGGTAGTGATGATATATACCCCAATAAAATCTGAACTCACGTGGCAGATTAACTCACATTGGTGCAGGCAGTGCAAATTGTACCTCTTTACACCAGTGATTGCTGCTGCACAATGCAAGTGTATGTAGACTCATTCAGTTTCTATAATATTTCCTCTGTTCCAAACTCTGGGTCTCTCTCCTCTTTGAGGTGTTGTGTAAAGCAACATCAGTCAGTTGTGTGCATATGGGGTGAGAGGAGATCAGATGCCTTCAATATGTGAAGACCTCCAGCTCTGTTTAAATGGGAATACAAAGATATCCTTTCAGCTACTTGAACAATTATTTATCTTCACTATTAAGAAGCACTAAGTGCTCCAGCCCTTGCCACCTGCAGCAAACAGAATCTTCCAGTGGAGTTGCACCATAGTTGCACGTTATATTTGTTGACCTAAACACAGGCAGGTGATTTCATTAGTTATTACTCACAGTGAGCAATGTTGGTATGTGAATGAGCTTTTTAAATTTATTACAGGTCTCACTAGTCACACATTTTATTAATCTTTAAGGAATGTTATAAATGATTAAGCCATCCTTTCTAGCTATAAGCGGGTCAGCTTTCTAACTAGCAGGTAGACTCCTTTCTGATCATTCTTTTTAATGAGTGTATTCTCTAGGGCAGGGGTTCTCAACCTTTTTCTTTCTGAGGCCCCCCCTACATGCTATAAAAACTCCACAGCCCACCTGTGCCACAACAACTGTTTTTCTGCATATAAAAGCCAGGGGCAGTGTTAGGGGGTAGCAAGCAGAGCAATTAGCTGGGGTCCCAAACCACAGGGGGCCCCACGAAGCTAAGTTGCTTAGGTTTTGGCTTCAGCCCTGGGTGATGGGGTTTGGGGCCCCAGGCTTCAGCACTGTGAGGCATGGCTTTGGCTTTCTGCCCTGGGCTCCACAGCGTCTAACACCGGCCCTTGGTGGACCCCCTGAAAGCTGCTCGCGGTCCCCCAGGGGAGCCCCGGGCCCCTAGTTGAGAACTGCTGCTCTAGGGAAATAGTAAACTGCAAACTGAACACAATCTATGCAGCACATCTTCCACGATCTCTTTGGGTTCTTATCTGTGACCTCCACTTATTACAGTTTTAGGCTTTGCTGATTTCTGTTAATTGCACTGCTCTCCATTCCTGCAGATCAGCCTCTGTTGTTGCCATATAAGCCTTCTGGAAGTTCCGAGATGTACTATGTTCCCCATCCGATGAAAGGACCCAAAATATCTCCTGTCAGGTCAGAGACCACTGTTGAGAGCTCTCACTCAGGTATTTACATTTCTAAAAACTTTTACAAAACTAAGCCAAATTCTATCCTGAGTCTGAATGCATAGTTCTAAGCTCTTGCTATAGTCAATAGGGCTATGTATGCATAATCCAACTGCAGAATGTTCTAATGAGTTAAATTCAGCTGTTACAACAAGCAGATCTTGAGTAACTCCACTGATTTTTAATAGTTACTTTATCTGGATTTACTCTGGGTAACTATGAGTAGAACCAGTATATTTATGCCACTTATGTTTTTTAGCTTTGTAACATAAAGATGTGACATCCTGGATTTGAAAGATGTGGTCTAGACTTCTCTAGTCAGACACTTCATTACCTCTGTCTGTTGGGACTGAAAGGAGAAATGTGTATGTTTTTCACACAACCTGGCAGATTTTCCTTTAGTTCTTCTCTTTCCACTTGGAATTGCTTCTTCATTTGGGCCTGTTTCATTTCTTCAGCGGTCCTCCCATCCATCCTGATCTAGTTCCCTGCTTTAAATCTCCTCTTAAAATGTTCCTTTTCTGTTTAGCTTGTTATGGATGCATTCTGAAGTGTAATATGATACCATGTATTAAGGAAGGTATATCAGAGTTTTTAAGGTAGCCCCAAGTTAGGTGATTTCAGATTAGAAACTTGTTTTTTCTTAAAGTGGTTTATAGTTGTGTTTCAAAAAGTGCTAGCGGAGTGGAAGAAAGAGAATGATTCATCAGCATATTCTGCCCTGCTTCTGTCTAAATATGGTTGCTATGTACAGCATATGCTGCTCATAACAGACATTATAGGCCTGATTTTCAGGTATACTTCAACCTGGTCTCCCTTTTGGCACCCACAGAAATTTGCAGCCACAGTTAATGTTATGAAGATGTTGTCTTAACTCCCTGGTATACAGGTACACTGGATAATAATTACAGCTACAACTGTGTCCACAGTAATCTTATCTGAAAAATTACAGAAGTAAAAGCAAAGGTCAGGCTTCCAAATCTGTCTCCACATGTTTCCTAATCTTCACCCATTCTGTCTGCTGTAATGTAAGGGAGAAGAGAGAGGTAGATGTGATGCGTGGGCTTTTTAGGAACCAGGGTGCTAACAGTGCAAATGCAATGTAGACATGATGCAGCTCAGGTTCTAGAAAACACACACCAGTATTTTTAAAAATCTGATTTTAAATTCCCTGCTGCGGTTAGGACTCGTAGTTCATGAGAACAATCTGAAGAAAATGGAGTTGAATAAGGCCACTGAATGTAACTGGATAGTGTTGCCAAAGAATAGAAATCCGTTAACTGTCTCTTTAGGCTTTCAGACTCGTAGGACACAGAAATGTGGTGCTGTGGGAGCTCTGCTGGGAAAATGTATTGTTGTTGTTGTCTTGAGCTATTGTTTAGAGGCTGTGCAGACCTAGTTATGTAGCTAAAGAAGCATTCAGTAGGACTAGAAAAAAAAATCCCTCTAACTGCTGTTTCATACATCTGTCAGCTTGCTTCATCCCTTCCCTGTACAGATCCCAGAAAATAACTGTTTGCATCAGTCAATGAAAATATCTAAAATTGAATATGAAGATCAGCAGGAGGGAGTCTGGACCTCTGAGTGTGTGACCTTTAACCTCTATGTGCCTGTCTGTAGTAAAATGGGTATAATATTTGCCTACCTCAGAGGGAAGCATCTTTTGATCGTGGGATCAGAGGCGCTATAGAAAAACTACGTACTATAGAAAAACTAAGCTGCTGGTATTATTTCACTAGAACTATGTTGTTCATTAGTTGAATGCACTACTAATAATGCCTTACTAAGGCAATAAATTAAACTACCTATGTTAGCTGCCTTTCAGTGATTTGCTGTGACATGAAAGCTCTAGGTCAGTGGTGAGCAACCTGTGGCCCATCAGGGTAATCCGCTTGTGAGCCGGGAGACAGTTTGTTTACATTGACTGTCGGCCGCCCACAGCTCCCAGTGGCCGGGGTTTGCCGTTCCCAGCCAATGGGAGCTGTGGGAAAACAGTGGCTTGCACATCCCTACGGCCCACCACTGCTCTAGGTTGTGGCCTGGTTTGGCCTGTTCTTAAAACTGTACCTTCTCTGTGCTGCTTCGCTTTAACCTTTTATTCGTTATCATAAACCTCTGTGACCATGTTGCTTGCTTTCTTTATAGGATCAAATGATGCTATTCCTCCAAATTTTCCAGCAAAGGTACTTGGCTCCATGGATGAGAATCCTCTAGACATTGTAGCTATTAAACATAAAGAGGGTGTCTACAGTAAGAGATCTGAGCCTAAGGTAGCCTGGGCAAAAGAAAAAAAGACATCACTGGAAGCTACTACAGGTAATTAGATTATCCATGTGCATTTTTCTTTTCTATATCTCTTACAGGTATAGCCTTTTATTTTATTTAAAGTGAATTTAGTGATGTTGTATTATACCACCAGGGGTTTGGCTCTGGTTGCTACAGTTTCAGATTTAGAGCCTTTAGGAACACATGAAGACCAAGGATAGTGACCACACATACATTCACAAGTACAGGATCTAATCTGTTTTACAAGTTGCATTAAAGTAATAAGTAAAGTTACAATCACCTATGCATATAGAAATCCTATAACAAACTATGCAATAATTATAACTGTTGTCATACTCACATCCTCAACGATATTCTGAGGGTCTGATGGATGGCTTGCCAATTGATCCACAGGAGAGAGGTGGCTTCTGCTGGAGTTTTCCTATAGGTAACTCATTTTACCCAATCCAGACACCCTCTCTTATCATGTGATTCTGTCTACACCTAATACTGTGTGCATATGCATGAAGGTGTCAACACTCATTTTCCTTATCTGTATTGTGCCCCCCAAGAATATTGGGGTAACCCATTTTTCATAGGTTGTTTTATTCTCATTAGCATCTACACACAACATATACCCTGATGGCAGGACATATTTTGGAAGAGAACAGGGTATCAATACCTCATGGTTTTAAACAGTACCTTGCAGTCAATTTTTGTAACACCATCTGTTGGCACATCTTTCTCATGATTCTGTGGCATAGGGTCAGTCTTTGGTCACTTACTTATGTCAAGCACTTCTTAAACATATATGGTCTAGTATGACTAAGCTTAAAATCTTACAGGCCTCGGCCTTCAGCCCTGTTATACTTAGATACCTAATGCATACTTATCACTTCTAAATATTTATCAGTCTTATACTTCTATAATTCTACAACTTAAATCTATTAATTATATGTAACATAGCATATGAGTTAATCATAACATCATACAGTACAACAATATATGGATAAAATGAACTAATTGGCTACACAGGAGAGTGTGTGGTTAGAGCACAGGACTAGGAGTTGTACTCTCACGATCATGTTATTTGTGTCTCTCTGTCCCTCAGCTTCCCCAATAGCACAATAGATATAATTACAGTTAACAACATGCAGGGGGTGCTGAAGCTCAGTTAAGGTTTAGTAAAATGCTTTGAGGTCATCCAATAAAAGGCACACTTAGTGCAAAGTATTCTCAGTCAGGTGTGGAAAATTATCATGAGGTCATTGAATAGCAATTTCTTGGTAACTAAAATGTGACAGGATGGCTCCATAGACTCATTAGACCTTTTGTTCATGTCCAGGGATACCTGACGTCACATTGCCAGGTACTGATTCATCTCTATAAGTATTGAATATTAATATCTGTTGGGTTTACTGTATCTTTACTCCTTCCCGCTCATAGCTTGGGTTGGCTGATATTAAAACTAGAAACTGATTTCTAGAGGCAGAAGCTCAAGTTTATCATTGCAGCACTCTGCTAGAGGGGACACTGCACCATTGGAAACATTACTCTTTGATGAAATTAAGTGCATTTTTTTATATTGAGATAATGTATGAAGTGTCAATTATCCCATGGCAGTAGCTAAAATTAGTCTTGATTGACATTCCAGATCTTGGTTCTATTTGAGTTGTTGGGAGTTTACCAACAGTACGAGTAGGATCAGGGCTTTCGTTGACATCAGTGGAAGCTGCTCCCTCTTATTCCTGGGCAAAATTTGTCCTATGCTTTTTACTCTCAGTGAAAAAATTGCTGCGTGACTGCCATCTCTACTGCATGCAGATATCCATTCCATTAGGGAAAAAAACGAGGCATACTTGTGGCACCTTAGAGACTAACACATTTATTTGAGCATAAGCTTTCATGTGCTAAAACCCACTTCATCGGATGCATGCAGTGGAAAATACAGTAGGAAGATATATATATATATATAGATATAGATATAGATATAGATATAGATATATATATATATATATATATATATATATATATATATATATACACACACACACAGAGAACATGAAAAAATGGGTGTTGCCATACCAACTGTAACGAGACCAATCAATTAAGGTGGACTATTATCAGCAGGAGAAAAAGAACGTTTGTAGTGATAATCAGGATGGCCCATTTCCAACAGTTAACAAGAAGGTGTGAGTAACAGTAGGGGAAAAAATTAGCATGGGGAAATAGTTTTTACTTTGTTTAATGATCCATCCACTCCCAGTCTCTATTCAAGCCTAATTTAATGGTGTCCAGTTTGCAAATTAATTCCATTTCTGCAGTTTCTCTTTTGGAGTCTGTTTTTGAAGTTTTTGTTGTTGGAGAATTGTGACTTTTAGGTCTGAAATTGAGTGACCAGGGATGTCGAAGTGTTCTCCGACTAGTTTTTGAATGTTATAATTCTTGATGTCTGATTTGTGTCTATTCCATTAGAGTTACACTTAGTGCTCTGTACAGCATTATGAAATACTCTTTGTACCAAACAAGAACTGAAAAAGTTACAATGAGATAATGTAATTATGTCCACTAATGATTGATGAGCGCAAAGTGGGTTCTGAATTAAGTGTCTGATTTCTCTGGAGCCCATTTTTTCTTCTTAATATCACATAAACTTGTTAAATGAAGATCTTCAATGCAATGAATGTTTATGGAGTACTTCAGTGTAATTATTGTATTCCTGAGCTAGTAGACAGTCCAACCTGACTGGGGTGAGGTCATTCCAGGAGACCAGGCTAGCACATCAGTGGACGTTCCTCTTGATCACTTTCACCTGGGGAGAAATCTTCCTTGAAGCCTTGAGTGGAGACTGTTTTGAGTTTTAAATATCCACGTGTATGTTGTAGTAAAATATCCTCTCATGTTTACCTTGCTTGTTTGGTAAGCGCACCTGGGAGCTACAGCTCCCATACATTGAATTTGTGTAGTGTTTCCCTTCACTCCTACAACATATCATCCTCTCCTTAAAAAAAAAGTAATAGCTGGCCTCCCAGTCTGTTTTCTGTGTGGTGTTCTTCGTAAAATGCTAGGCTACAGGAGTAAAAAAGTGAGATAAGGGAATGACCCTTTCTCTCTTGGGGAAGAACAATACTAGACAAAAAGACCAGTCTTTGAGGAAAGCCAGAAGTAAACCAACCCTGTTCAAACCAATGGTTCTACTTTCAGCAAAACCTGTTAGTCTCCCATTTGGCCACTTCCTTAATCACCTTACAATTATTGTACTAATCCCCACCTTCTCCAGTTGAACTAGTAATTTCCCATGTGGTACCATATCAAATGTTTTACTGGTTTCAGAGTAGCAGCCGTGTTAGTCTGTATTCGCAAAAAGAAAAGGAGTACTTGTGGCACCTTAGAGACTAACTAATTTATATTATTATAAATTTATAAATTGGTTAGTCTCTAAGGTGCCACAAGTACTCCTTTTCTTTTTGCAAATGGTTTACTGAAATCCAGATAGACTACATCTACTGCATTTTCCTTGTCTAAAAAATCAGTTATCTTATCAAAGAAAGATATCTAGTCAGTGGCATGATCTACCTTTAATACACTCATGTTGCATTTTATCCCATTTTCCTTTTACTTCCATGTCTTTAATGATTCTTTCCTTTGAACTCTGTTCTAAAGCTTTGCATATCATTGAGGTCAGACTAATGGATCTGTAGTTTCTGGATCGCTTTCCCCTCCCATTTCCTAAATATAGGTACTACGTTTGCTATTCACCAATCATACAGTACCACCCCCACTTCGATAGGTTTATGAAAAATCCTTGCTATCAGACTAACAATTTCATGTGTCAGTTTCCCCTCCTCCTTGACTCCCCCATCTCCCCAGACCCAAGTATATTAAGCTCTTTGAGTTTTGTTTCCACCCCAGATGTAGTAGTTTCTGTTTCAGTATGCTCATTCCCATTAACCATCCTGCCTTTCCCCCCCATGTTCTACATCATCTTCTTATTGAAAACAGGCAAAACAAACATTTAGTTTTGGGGCCACGCTCTTAGATTATCCTTAGTTTCTACTCCACCCTCACTACACATCATTTCTTTTTTTTCCTTGCTCCTTTTTATTTATACGGCTAAAGAATCTTTTACTCTTTGTTTTAATTTACTTTGCAAAGTCTAACTCAGGTTGACTTTGGGCAGTTTTCACTTTAACCCTATATTTTCTGACCTCCAAGATGTAGCTTTCTTTGCTGATCCATCCCCTATTTAATTCCTGTAGGCTCTCTACATACTCATAAATATCCTTTTAGAGATGATTATTCATCCAGTTAAGTCTGGAGCATTTCCTTACAAGCATTTTCTCTTTTGACTTGGGATGCATATTCCTACTGCAGTGCATGCATACAAAATACATTCATATTAATTAAAATCTCATTCATAATACATTGTGTAGTTATTTGAAAACACAGGTCATTCTACATACATCATCTTTTGGTGGGATTTCCTTGCAGCCGTTCTACTTTGGACTGAGTAATCCCATCAGATTTTACAAGCTAAGACTTCGTCAATACTTCTGTGGGATATCTCCAAGACATATACAGGGTGATTCAGGAAGTAGCATCACTTATAAGTGGCATTCTTTTAAGTTAGTAGCATGGCACTGTATATTAGGGGTTTCATCCTTTGGAAGAGAGGTAAAACTGAGTTTCTGGCTGCTTGTCATTGAAGATCTTATGGCACTTTTTGAAAGAGTAAATGTTAACCTCAGCATCCTGTCCATATGCCAGTTTGGGAAATTACATACTGCATGTTTAATTCCTCCTGCAGTTTTAATTGGTATGGTATTCCCTTTCATTTCTGAGCCTTAATGTCTGTATAAAACTGCTGTGCACTGTTAATAACTTTCAGATTCCATCCTAGAGGTTGCATTTCAGCATTGTGTGAAGTGACTCATATATACCTGCAATTGGTAAACTGCTTTGGGAGTCCTGTGGAATGAGAGTTGCCCTATTTATAGGAGACTGTTTCTGAAGAAGCCAGTAGCCATCATTTGTGTGTGTGGGGAAATAAAACAGCAGTTTTCTTTCTGTTTCAGAGTCTGTGAATCATTTGGAATCTGTAAAAACAACTCATTCAGTTTTCAAGACAGCCCAGTTTTACCTTCACCATCCAGTGCCCCTGCAACATGAGAGTTACTTCCTCTCTAATGATGAGCCTTCAGAGGAGTGCACTGATATTGGACACACTGGACCTTCTTCAAGAGATTTCTTCCAAAACTGGAGAGCTGCCAAGAAAGATCAACACTCCTCCTCTGTTTATCCTCAAGAGGGTGAGGAGGATGAATTCTCCCCACTAACTGCAGAAATGGATTATAGCAAGGTTGAGGACTTGAGATTCAATGCATTTTTGGGGAAAGAAGCTTCAGGGAAAGAGCTTGTACAAGAGGACCAAAAGAAGGTCAGAGATTATCTGCTATCAAGCAGCCAAAGGACTGACTTAAGCAGGAGACAGAAGATGGATCTGCCACTAAAACAGAGTACCTATTCCACTGGCAGTTTGGATGAGCTTTGGACTAAGTTTTTAGAGCGTCAAAAGAAGCACCACCTTCATAATCTTAAGATCAGCAATGAGCTGTCCCTAGTGGAACGCCTTGATCGACTGGCCCGAGTCCTCCAGAATCCTGTTAGGCATTCACTAATGCCTACAGAGAATGGCAAGAGCAATATTGGAGAGAAAACTAGGGGAAGAGAGCAGAAGAAAATAAGACATCAGGACAAGAAGGTATATGAAAGTAACCTAGACTCTTATAGAAATGTATTGAACGCTGAAGAAAGATCAGATACCAGTTATGATGAAAAAAGACGAGTTGAGTCTAGACAACAAAGGGCAGGAGAGAGAACTATCAATCACATGAAGAGATTCTTGAAACAAAAATATTTAGATCCTCTGAGTGACACCTCTTTAGAGACCATGCCTACTAAAGACCACGTTGTGGTGACAGATTCTACTGCCTCTGAATCAGACATGGTGACCCAAACAGAGATGGAAACAACTTCTCCGACTGAGGTCAGCAGTTCCATTTCCACCATTGACACTGCCAGGCTGATCAGGGCTTTTGGGCATGAAAGAGTACGCTTGTCACCAAGACTGTCCAAATTGTATTGCACCATCAGTCAGCAGAAAAGTCGCTCTGAAAAGTGGGACAAGGGAAGAAGTAAAGTAGTGGGCTTGAAATATCCTAACATGACTTCTGCTGAGCGACATAAAAAAAGAAGAGATACCCAGGTATGTGATCAGTTAAATCAAGAGGCAACCTAACAGGTTTTTTTTTAATAGCTTTGTTGATGCTGTATCATAAACAGAGTGGAAAACATAGTAATCATTCCTTATTTGGAGAATGGTTGATACTGGCCTAGAGAGAGGGTTGTTATAGGATAGGCTTCCCTCACCAGTGAGAAAAGTAGCCCACAAAACAAATCAAGTTCTTCTCCCTTTTTCCAGGGCAGCAAAATCAAGTTCTGTTTTCTCTCTCCCCTTGTCAAGGTGCGTCCTTGCCTCTAGGTACACCTTTCTTCCTGGACACAGCATTGCAGGGGTCTTAGCCTCTTGTACCCCACGTGGTGGCGGCTACTTTCTCTGACACAGTGATCACTCCCATTTAGACCTCCAGCCAAGTCATATAATAGTTCAGTCCTGTTGTGTGGTTTGGCTTCACAAACAAAAGGTCCTTTGCCTCTCCTGGGCTCAACTTCAGTTCTTTCCCCTAGTCAGCTTACTGGCCCCCCCAACAGGCTTTTCTCTGCTGGGAGTCCAAATACCATTTAAGCTGGCCTTCTACCCCCTCCCCCGTCCCCAAGCTGAGGACTTCTCTACACTCGAGGGCCCCACCACAGGAATTAAGCCTACTTCTGTAGCTCTGCTTCCTGGCCCTAGCCACTCCCAAACTACTGGACCTTCTTCCAGATACTTCCCAGGAAGAGAGAACTCTCCCTAGCTTCTCTCTCTTCGGTCTCTTCCTCTCTATTGAGCTGTCTCAGCTCCTTATACAGCTTAGCTTCACCTCCTCTGGCTAGGAGGCAATTAGTTAATCACTTCCCAGGTATGGAGCATAACTAATTAGGTTCTTTCCCTTGTTTTACAGGCAGTGGGGAATTAAGCCCCATCACACCCCTTCGTTCACTTCCTTCCTTTGCCTCCTATTTATGTCTGTCAGAGACCCTGTAGAGCAACAAGCTCCAAATATATCTGCTCTCCAAACACTTAAATATTCCCTGCCTACCTCCATATTTCAGCAGATGAAACTGGGAAAGCAGGGTTGTGGAATTTTTATGCTCTTAAGACTAAGCTCCTTCCATTACAGTTGTCCACTGCTTGGGAGTCATCATTAGTGGAGTATGCATATGTATGTTTGCTTGAAGAAGAAAGGAAAATTACTTAGCTGTACTGTAATTGGAGTTCTTTGAGCATTTGTTGTACATATAGACATCCCTCAACCTGCTCTCCATCCCCTCTACCTCAGAGTCCTTTACCAACCAGGATTCTGCAGTGGAGAGGAAACAGAGGCAGTTGGTGTGCTCTATCCTTTTATGCCCTTGACTAAGGGCGCAAGGGTGCTCCGAACACAAGCGTGTCCACACTGACACTTCTGGCCAAAGATTTAGAACTCAAATGGATGGGATGTGTGCACATCATTAGTAGAATGTACATATGGACAACAGATCTTTAAGAACTCCAGTTACTGTACAGGTAAGTAACTTTCCTTTTTACTTATAGAAACCACTACTCCAAGAGAAAGTACTGCACAATATTTAAATTATTATAGAATAAATATGTTATATAAGAGAGTGGCACCCTTTTTATAGTCAGTGTTTATTATATCTGTGTTTTATCTGAGTAATATTGTCAACTCTTCTTCCACAGAACCCTGTTTTGGATAATTTTTTTTATTTATTAATCATTTCAATGCCAATTTTATGCTGAACAGCCTACAAACTCTGGACCCTTTCTCAGGGTGTTTGCTATCTAATATAATTTATCTCGTTCCTAAGGCACCCCTCAAAGCTATATCTGGCGCCAGCTGCAAAACCAAGGTTTGCACTGAAGTTGGTCTGAATGGAAATAAGCATGTATATATTCATTGCTGAATGACTGAATATATCTAATCCTTCTTGAATGCTGAAATGCTTGTTTGGATGGGAGGGAAATCACGTTGTTCTGCATATAGAATAAGGATTCTGTTTTCCCAGAATGTGTATCTGCATTTTGATTCTGTTCTCTGATATGCAGGTGTGTATCTGCCACATCTGTCTTGTAAAATCTGCCAGAGCAGTAATTGATTTTACAAGATGCAAAGTGACGCATTCCTGTATGTGTGAGAATAAAAACCAGGCCTTTTAAATGTGGCGATTGAAATTATGCATTGTCGATTTGATGACAATGAAGGTACAATAGTTCCTGAGCAATAAAATATAGCTCCTGTCGTTCCCATCATATTTAGTATTATGAGTTATAAATAGAATACTGATTACTGTGATAGGTGAGAAAAATCTGTTTCCTAATTAAAAATGAAGCACAACTAACTTCATTGTAACAGCTGTTTGACGCCACATGGTCAGAATTGACGGCTGTAGAAGCATTGTCAATAACTGCTGTGTTATTTAAGCACCAACATATCCCCATTTAGATAATCCGAATACAAAGCTTGCGTAACTAGGTGCATTATATTCACAGACAAAAGACCCTACATTTTAAAGGGCAATAAGATCATTATACAAACTTACAAAGCCATCTCATTCAGTGTTAGACTCTGTGAGTGCAGCTAGTTCTATTTTAATATTGAACTAAAAGGTACTAGTGCCTGTGCAATCTCACAGGTACTTAGCTCCTTGTTTCTTATAAATTACTATTTTCTGGACAGGTTTCACCTCAGTAAAGAACACTGATTTTGGGGGGTACAAAAATGTGGGGGAACCTTCACTGATACCTTTTTGAAAGTCCTTTGCTTTCTCTCTGGTACTGTAGAACCAGAAAACATTACTGAGCAGCAAGAAAACACATCAGAATTCCAGGCTAGTCCCTTCCCCTAACAGGCTCTGCAGCATTCAGGTACCCTTGGCCCAAAGGGTGGGAATGTGTGGCTCACTTTAGAGCAGGGGTTCTAGCAACAAATTTTTTGGTGGCCTCAGAGTGCGGCCACCAACTCTTGCTGGTGGCCACACTGATACTTTTTTTCCTAAAATTATTTATTTTTCCTAAAGTTAATAAAGTAATGTGCACATATACACATCCAAATCCTTGTAATTTATTTATGTAAGGTCTTGGGGTTTTTTTGCAGACTCAATAATAAAAATAGGTTTCAGAGTAACAGCCGTGTTAGTCTGTATTCGCAAAAAGAAAAGGAGTACTTGTGGCACCTTAGAGACTAACCAATTTATTTGAGCATAAGCTTTCGTGAGCTACAGCTCACTTCATCGGATGCATCCGATGAAGTGAGCCGTAGCGCACAAAAGCTTATGCTCAAATAAATTGGTTAGTCTCTAAGGTGCCACAAGTACTCCTTTTCTTTTTGCGAATAATAAAAATGATGCAGTTATCGCTATTCTTTACTGGACCTAACACAATAGAA
The DNA here is from genome assembly GCF_015237465.2 of Chelonia mydas. Taxonomy (NCBI): domain Eukaryota; kingdom Metazoa; phylum Chordata; order Testudines; family Cheloniidae; genus Chelonia; species Chelonia mydas. The sequence continues at coordinate 136,259,343 of NC_057852.1, read as the reverse complement.
ATACAAATTAGGTGCTGTGCATGTTCTTGTCTTTTTTTTAATATTCTTTTGCTTTTTTGGTAAGTGGTTGTCTGTACAATTCTGAAGTAAATTTAAAAATGATTTGACATAATAGAAGTCCAAATAATAATGAAAAACATATGTGGGTGGCTTGGGTCTAGGGAGGGGAGGCACGGCTGTGATTGGCCCGGGGCTCCTCCAGGCAGGTGTGGGGCGGGGGGCTCAGAGCTTTGGCGGGCCCAGAGCTCCTATGGCTGCGGGGTGGGGGGACTCCTCTGGGCAGGTGTGTGTGTTGGGTGTGGGGTGGGGTCTTGGGGCTTCAGCCAGCCCGGGAGTCCTCTGGCCGGAGGGGGTGGCAGGGGACGCTCGGGGCTTCTCCCGGTGGGGGGCTTGTGACTTCAGCCGCAGGGAGGGTAGGGGGTCTCAGTGCTCCAGCTTCCGGGGGTTGCAGGCGGAACAGTTACAGTTGGGGGCTAGCCCCCCCAAAGGGGGGCTCCACCCACTGCCCATCCGCCTGCCACTCACCTCAGTCCCTCACCTGCCGCTCGCCTCCTCTCACCCCCACACCTGCCGCTCACCTCCTCACTCCCCCGCTCGCAGCCAGAACCCCCCTGCCCGCCTCCTCAACCTTCTGCTGGCTTGCTGCTTGCCTCCTTACTCCCCTGCCACTCACCTCACCGCTTGTCTCCTCACCCCCTGAAATGTTAGTACAATAATTATATTCCATTTGATTTTTTTTATAATTGTATGATAAAAATGAGAAACTCAGCAATTTTTCAGTAATAGTGTGCTGTGACACTTTTTTTTGTATTTTTATGTCTGATTTTGTAAGCAAGTAGTTTTTAAGTGAGATGAAACTTAAGACAAATCAAACTCCTGAAAGAGGTACGGTAGTCTGGAAAGGTTGAGAACCACTGTGCTAGTGTATGAAGTTAAAGCTTTAAAAAATGTCATTTCTAAAACAGTTTTTATTTTAAGAAAGCAAACAATTATATATGTGAATGGATGTGCATTAGGATTTCGTGGCTGATTTTGTTAGTTACTGGTGGCAGAGCTGTTAAAGCATTGCCATTTTCTCACCTGAAAAATTGGCAGAGTGACGCTCCTAGTTAATCAGGTTTGATGCCAGCAATGTATGTCCGTTCTTCTAAACAAAAGGAAGCCAAGGTTAGAGGAATTGTGTAGAATGTTGTGGAAAGATGTTTGTAGGCCTGTGCTCGATTGTTAATTGAATCATTTTAAGAACTGAACTTGTGACTATTGCTCCTTTGCAGCTTGACCCCTCACCCCTGCCCCCATGCTGACTTGAGTCAAATAGAGATCCCCAAGAACCTGTTATGTTTTTTTCTAGATGTCAGACTCTGTTATTTCATCAGATTCTGTTGCTACAATCAACAGTTCCTGTGGACCAAGTTCTGCCCTCAGTAACAAGCGACACATACGGATGTTAAACAAGGGCATCCAAGCAGGTGAGTTTCTTAAGTCCGAACTTCACCTCTGCTTATTTACTTCTGACTTTCATCTCTTCAAAACCATCGTAGAGGGCTGCTTCAGAGTCTAATGCATGTCTTTGCAGACTGGTATGTACACTGGACATTCACTGCCCACAAACTGTACTGCTTAGATGCTTTCACAATGAAGTATTGTGTTAAGATCAGACACTTCCATTTGCTGGCTCCCACTATGCTACTGGCCAATGTCATTGCTCATCTGAGTTCTGCTAACCCAGACCTTTAATCCATCTCAGTATCCAATAAAAAGAACAGGAGTACTTGTGGAACCTTAGAGACTAACAAATTTATTGGAGCATAAGCTTTCGTGGGCTACAGCGCACTTCATCGTTGCATCTGATGAAGTGAGCTGTAGCCCACGAAAGCTTATGCTCTAATAAATTTGTTAGTCTCTAAGGTGCCACAAGTACTCCTGTTCTTTCTGCGGATACAGACTAACACGGCTGCTACTCTGAAAAGTATCAAATAAGTGACTTAGCTCTAGCTTCCATGTTATTTTTCTCTTGCAAGAGTTCTAAAGTTCCTGAGGTCCTTTGTCTGTATGTAAGTCACTGAATGTCTTTCTAAGCACTTGCTATTTTATCAGTGTAGTCAGCATGCCAACAGTACCCTTTATCCCTGTTCGCAGTATTGTCCCTTTGAACATCTCTTGTCCTCTGCTTAAGATATGATGTATCCATTGACTGGTATAATTCCTGTGTTCAGGCTCTCCCTCCCCTCCCCCCCAACGGCAATTTTCAATTACACCATTCCCTGAAAGCAGGCTTGCAAAATCCTCCTTTAAGGGATGAGTGACTGTTTTTGATGGGCAAACAAAATACCTGTTTTTCATTATCATTATTTTGTGAGTAAACTTTGCATCTGGGATGGTAAATGTTCATGACATTTTTCCAAGGTTTCTTACAGTTTCTTAAGCCTTGGTTAACACCTTCAGTTTTACACATTTTTAGTTCTCCCTTTCATCCCAACTGTTTAAAAATCTTTACAAATAAAATTCAGCATCCGTGGAAAGTGCTGGACTGATCACCCTGAGCAAAGGATTCTGTTTATCCAGTAAAATGTAAGCAGCACAAGCATATGCTGACTTAGCTTTGTGCCTTAACCTGGATACAGGAATCTTCCTCTAGCAGAGAGGTGGTAGTTCACTCTCTCATCCCCTTCAGTGCTTGGCCTTTGCTGTAACTGCCAACAAGAGAACCAGTTAGTCCCAGTTGTATTAATGGTGTTGTGATGTAGACACCTTTTTCCCTGGGAGCCAGAATGATGGCACTAAACTAACTTCACATGGATCATCATATAGTAACAACCGTTGGTCACTGAACTTGAGCTGGATTTGGAGTGATAACTTAAAAGGCATGAGTCTGTTTTTACCAACCCTTAGAGTCCTCCAGCCCCATATTTAAGATTACAGTAAAATGGCAAAAAAACTCTGACAAAACCTGCACAAGTACCACCTTCTGAATCACTAACACCACATTCTGCAGCTTGTAGATCCTCGGAAGTCTTCCATCAATCTTCTGGTCTGGTTCAACCCAGCTTAGTTTATGAGATCTGACATGGTTAGAATACACGGGGGTATGGCAGTAGGCCACTTACTTAGTTTGAAGGACCAGGGAGGGCTTTCCAACATCTTAGCGTATTGAGTCACTGCTGCTCCCGAGTAATGTGTTCCTTTTTCTTTCTTTTGAACTACAGGAGATTTGGAGATTGTGAACAGTGCAACTAAGAAAAACACTCGAGATGTTGGTATGACTTTCCCCACCCCAAGATCTAGCCAAGTGAGGCCACAGAAGCCCTCAAGTTGTGCCGATGGTGGGTTTGGGCAGTTGGATGGTGGGTTTTCAGATTTTCAAAACCCACCAGGCAAGGAGAAACTGAAGGGACAGCCCAGCAATTTTCTCATGGACAAAAAGACAGGAAGCAACAGGCCACAGCTACCACAAGGTCAGATCCAGTATTGCACCTTTGTGAATGGGGAAGTGCTCACATTTCACATCAGCCAGCATATATTACCAGTACACAATGTATATATTCATGAGATCTCTAGCTGGCCCTGTAAGAACAGTTTCTAACAATGGCACAATTATATTTTTTTAAAAGGCAATGGAATCACTAACTTTTATCAAGTGTTTATAGTTGATTATTTTTAGTGCCCCGAAGTGTTAGAGCTCACAATCTAAATTTCAGACATGATATATCAAATGATGGTGACAAATATAGGGAGTGAATGTGGCAAGAAGAGACAAATCAAGTATATGCTCACGTGGATACTTTGTTTAGGTATGTGAACATCTTAGCATTTCTGTGAAGCTGCATATATTAAAATGATGATATTCAGTATTTCGTAACTTTACTGATTCATTTATTGAGGGCTTCATGGAATAAGTGAGTTTTCAGGTGAAGAGAAGGTCATAATGTTGGAAGGAAGTGTTCTTGTCTCCCTCCTCAGCTGTGGTTGTATCTTGGGGAAGGACAGGGTCCAGCCTCCTAATTTGAATTTCCCATCAACACTCAGCTACCTGGCTGCTGAAATGTTCTAAAATATGTTAGTTTCCATCCCTTGATGCAATTTTTTATCATCTTTTGGTTAGGAACAGATAATCCTACTCATCACAGACTTGTATATGCTTCACTTGAAAACTTCTAAAGGGTATCTTCTAGTTGTATTTAAATTCCAGAAGGCTGTAAATTCAGGAGGGCCTAGCACGTGAACATAATGGCGTTGGAAGATGAAAAGCATGTGCCTTCAGAAACATCTTTAAGAGCCATAGGACTCTTTGGGATTACAGGTGCTTTAGAAATGTGAAATTATTAGTAATTGAGTGTATAAGTAAAGAGAAATTTCTTAGCTGAGCCATTTCAAAGAGTGTTTTATCCATGTTCGTTGATAGAGACTCGAGGACTTTCTCTAGTGTTTGGCAAATGCAGTTGTTTGAAACAGCCCTGGTGTTAACATGAATAGTCTCATTGAAATCAGTGGAACTATTGACGTGAGCAAGTACTGTAGGATCAGGCCTCTAATTGTGTTTAGTGACACTGTGTATACATAGACGCTCAAAGGGAGATGGAAAATGAGAAATTGTATATTCTTCAAAATAAATTTCTCTAATTTTTCCTTTTTGGCTCTAAAAAATATTTTCAGTAGGAGTTTCCTGGTTTGTTCCTGCTGAGGGTTTAAAGTCTGACTCTAGGAAGGAGAACAAATCTAGCTCCTTTTCTGGTCCAGGTCCATCCTGGTTTGAGCCACTGACCAACACAAAGCCATGGAGAGATCCACTCCGAGAGAGGAACTGGCAAGAGCAGCAAGGCAGCATCAAGATTCAACCGGTAGTCCCAGTAAGAGATGTTGAGAACAAGCCCCCAAGGCCATTTGTGAAAATGACGTTGCAGGTAAGAACACTCCACTGTAGGGGTTCTTGTTTTACTGTAAGTTTTGGAGGAGAGAGGTGAAAAGATGGAGAAGATTAAGCCATGTTTAGGTGCTCATAGAAACAAAACTTGTGGCCCTGATTTTCACCACTTTGCTTTCACTGCTGTAGGTAGTTAACAACACAACCTATAATACAACACTGTTGCTGTTTTTGAAAAAAGGATTGGATAATTGTATACATTTTATAACACCTATGCCTATACAAGCTAAATTAATCAGGATGATCAAATCTCATGTTTTTGGGCTTCAGAAGGAATGTAGCAGCAGCAGTAGCAAGTTGGTTTTTTAATTGCTGCCCTGCAGAAGTATTCATGGATGCTTAGTAATAAAGATTAAAGAGCGTGATACATTTTAAACAGTGAATACAATAAAAACAGGGAACTTACCTATGAAATGGAAACTAAAATGGGGATTTCAAGTACCCACACAGCAAATTATATAGACACTCAAGGCCAAGTATGAAAAATACAGTTTTATGGTGATGATCAAAAGTGAGGAGGGTTGAACAGAAGTTGATGTCAAGGGGCAGTGAGTTTCACACCTACTTCAGCAAGGGCATAATCGCCTGCTGCCTTGAGATACAGGAGTAGAGCAGAGTGAAGGCAGTTGTGTCAGCACAAGCACGCATCAGGAAGAAGTTCAAGGAAGGTGTCTCAGATGCAGCCAAGTCATAGTACTCATTGGCTTTGCGTATTGAAAGCTTCTTATTACCACTAAACCTTGGGGTTAAAATGCAAGTGAAATGCTGAGACCCCATTTAAAAACTTTCCTTAGAAGCCAACATAATGTGGACACTAATGAACATATGCTATTTAAAAAGATAGCTATAATGGACTTTAGTTTTATTTTGATGGAGGTGTCTAATTCTGTGGTTACCAGTATCTTGTCCTATGTGTGTGGCTGCCTGATCTTTGGCCTGCTTGTTTAAACTGAAGTTTACATCCTTTTTGCAAATTATTTCAGCTACTCTTTTCCTCAGCCAGTTAGCTTTTACGTTGTTTAAAACCAAAGTATTTGCTGACAAGATCCCCAGAGAATTGCTCAGCATTATGGATGCAGCATTCTGTGCCATGTGAGGATGACTCTTTGAAAGGAATGCTTGCCATGGTTCACTCATGGGGTTAGATATTTTGATCATCCCCTCCCAGGTTGGAGGAACGTCCTGAAACTACTTTACTCTGAGGGTTTTTTTACCTTCTTAGGAGGCTCTTGCATTGCACCGCCCTGATTTCATCTCCCGCTCTGGGGAGCGTGTGAAGCGCCTGAAGCTCGTCATGGAAGAAAGGAAGCTACAGAATGTGTTGCAGAGTGAGCGAGAGGAGCTGTTCAATCCCCCTGAGAAGAAGGGTTATAAGAATGCTAGTTACCTGCTCTATAACAGAGGTGCCTCATGTTTATGCCTTTTCATGCTCTATAGGAAATACTGAATGTACACTGTTTGCCTACAGAGCATTATTCTAAGTGTACATATTTCTAATTAGATTCTTTAACATTCTTACTCATTTTATATAAATTCATTTTATATATGCATTCTTATAATAGGATAATTATCCATTTTATATGAATAATGAGATTGTGACGGGTTGGGGTCACAGAAACCCCCTTGGGACTGCCAACTGATGTGCTGAGACTACCTCTGAGCCTGTTTTCCCTGGCAGCTTGGGACTTCAGTACCCTGTCTTGTTGAGCCAGACATGCTAGCCTGTTGCAAACACGGACCCAGCTCTGAACCATGTCCCCCAAAAGCTACAGGCTTAACAGAAAACAGCTTAAGAAGTGTTCCTGTCTCCAGAACCCAGATACCCAGTTCCCAATGGGGTCCAAACCCCAAATAAATCCATTTTACTCTGTATAAAGCTTATACAGGGTAAACTCATAAATTGTCTGCCCTTTATAACACTGATAGAGAGAGATGCACAGCTGTTTGCTCCCCCAGGTGTTAATACTTGCTCTGAGTTAGTTAATAAGCAAAAAGTGATTTTATTAAATATAAAAAGTAGGATTTAAGTGGTTCCAAGTAATAACAGGCAGAACAAAGTAAATTACCAAGCAAAAGAAAACAAAAACATGCAAGTCTAAGCCAAATACAGTGAGAAACTGATTACAGATGAAACCTCACCCTCAGAGATGTTCCAAAAAGCTTCTTTCACAGACTAGACTCCTTTCTAGTCTGGGCCCAATCCTTTCCCCGGTACAGTCCTCCTTCCAGCTCAGGTGGTAGCTAGGGGATTTCTCATGATTGCAGCTCCCTTTGTTCTGTTCCACCCCCTTATATATCTTTTGCACAAGGTGGGAATCCTTTGTCCCTCTGTGGGTTCACACCCCTCCTCCTAAATGGAAAAGCACCAGGTTAAAGATGGATTTCAGTTCAGGTGACATGATCACATGTCATGTAAGATTTCATTACCCACTTGCCAGCACACACGTATACAGGAAGACTTACAAGTAAACAGAGCCATTTACAACCAATTGTCCTGGTTAATGGGAGCCATCAAGATTCCAAGCCACCATTAATAGCCCCCACTTTGCATAATTATAATAGGACCTCAGAGTTATATTTCATATTTCTAGTTTCAGATACAAGAATGATACATTTATACTAATTGGATGACCACACTCAGTAGATTATAGGCTTTGTAATGATACCTTACAAGAGACCTTTTGCATGAAGCATATTCCAGTTATATTATCTTCACACTCATTAGCATATTTCCATAAAATCATATAGAGTGCATTAGAACAGTTCTCTGATCTAAACAAACTTGTTCACTGTTTTTGTAAGCTTTAAAGTTTTATCAGGCTCAAAACTTTGCCTTTCCATTTAGACTGCCTGGTTAAACAGAAGAGAAGGACAATTCTAAAAGGTGAAATGGTTCAGAGATCAAAACGGTAAGGCTGAGAAAGACTTATTTCAAATAGACTGTAAATCAGGTGACCTCAATGGGGTGGTGAGAATAGATAAATCACTCTTGCAAGTGAAGGTTTTGGACGTTTGGGAAACATCAGGTGGTTTAGGTACCAAATGGAAGGTTTTCTGTCAGAAGGTGAGCATGACTTGTTAATAGAAGTTTCCATGTTTTTTTTAATTTTGAGAAATTTGTTTCTTTTAGCTACCTCTGAACATTTCACTGCAATGTTTGCAAGTCAAACATTGCAGAATTGTGTAGGTGAGCACTAGAACTGAAATGGTCTAGGAACATAAGCCTTTGGTCAGTGAATAGCCTAGCCATTGGACAAACTGAGTGAAATGCAAAAAGTAATCAAGCACCACAAATAGTGAAAAGTAAATCAGAGTTCTTCATCGAGTAGTGTCCCTATGGGTGCTCCACTTTAGATGTCTGTGTGCGGAGATTTTTGGTAGCAGTGTCACGTTGAGTCCGCGCATGTGCTCTCCCTCCCTCGTGGTCTGCCTTGAGGCTATTTAGCACTGCACGGACGAACCCCCCTCCCTTCCTTCTCTACCGCCTTTGGCCTGTGACAGAACGAGCAGTTGTTCCTTCCTTATGTGTGTCATGAGCATATGTAGTGTTTGTTTTGTTACCTTTGTTCTCCCTAAAAGTACTCAGGCTAGTGTGTTTTGTTTTTATTTTAATTTAATTTAATTTTATTTTATTCCTTTGGTTTAAAAATAAAAGAGAAAAAGGAAAAGAACTTCACTTTCCTTCCCTGTCTGGGGGCATTCTCCCCTCTCCCCAGGCATCTAGTAGACTCATAATTATTTTCGTTTTCAGTTAAAAAAAAAAAAAAAAAAAAAAAAAAAAAAAAAAAACCCACACACCTGAAGAGGAAGCTGCCTCTGCAGCACACTTCTCCTCATCTCTCCCAGATGAGACTGTGCTGCCCACCCCTCATCACTAGGTGAAGATTTAAGAACTTTCTGGATCTTACCAAGAGGGTGGCAGATGAGCTGCAGATTCCCTTACAGGAGGTGGCAGATACACATCACAAGTTGGTGGAAATTCTGCACGCTACCTTCTCATCTAGAACTGTTCTCCCAATTAATGAGCTGATTCTAGATCCTTCCAAAATCATCTGGCAGAGCCAGCCTCCATTGCACCAACCCGCAACAGAGTGTAAACAAAAACAACCCTACATCTCTACCCAAAGAGGCAGACTTTGTTTTCAACATCTGCAACCCAACTTCATCATAGTGGATGTGGTTAATGCATGAAGCAAGCAACATAATGCCAAGTCAACTCCATATGATCAGGCTTCGCAAGATGTCGTATGCATCGACAGCATTACTGTTTAGAGTCATAAATTACCAAACTTTCATGGCTAAAACAATTTTGTTAATCTTGGGAAACCCAGGAAGTTTCTGAAACATTACTGGAAACACAAAAAGAACAGATTCAGACCATTCTTAGAGAAGGTCAGTTAATAGCCAGACCGGTCCTAGAGACACGACCAGATGTAGGTGTTACAGCGCCTGCCCAGTCTCCATGACAGTGGTACTGAGGTGGGTTGTGGGGTGTTTTTTCTTTTTGTTCGCTACACCTCTCTAGACTGCCCAAAGAGCTACAGACTTCCAATTTGAAGGGCCAAACTCTTTGCGGAGAAGACAGATTTTCTCTCCACATCCTGAAGGATTCTCGGACCGCACTACACTCCTTAGGAATCTATACTGTGGAACAGAGGAGAAGATATACCTCTCAACCAGACCACAGATCACTGTCTTCTCAATACTCACCATCTCTGTGCTGTTATAAGCCACAGTGTAAGAGACCCAGGGCTCAAAAGTGAGAACAGTCTGCACCCCAGTTCATGACCTCTCAAACTGCCTCTTATAAGCACTTTGATGAACTGGTCAGGGGCCTGAACAATGATACCTTACAGCATCAGCTGCCATCTATACACCTGTCACGCCACTCAGAAGTCACCTTACCTTACCTTCACAGCAGTTAGGACCAGCTCTAGAGCAAAGAGATTGATTTCTAGCCCTGAACCTACAGAGTGCCTACTTCCATATCTCAATACAACCATCATACAGGAGATTTCCTATTGCTTACCTTTGGGGCAGGATCATTATAGGTACAGACTGCTCCACACAGGGTAGTCTCCAAGGTTCACTTCATTGCAGTGGTATATTAACCCCGGTACAGTGACTGGACTTTATCAGCACCAACCTGATGCAGTACAAGCAAGAGCGCTCCTCTCACTACCCACATTCATCACCCTGGGACACAAGTCTCCCTAATATGCTGGGGAGCTCACCTACACAACAACAAGGTTCAGGACAAATGGCCTTCCACCGAAATGACCTTCTATATCACTCTTTTGGGACTAGGGGCTGTCAGGAGTGCCTGTGCACAAGCTCTGCCTTTCATCAAAAACAACACACAAAGGTTATGATGGACTTAATGTGACCTGTATGTTTTGTATAAACTGCCAAGGAGCTGCCAGATCTCCCTCCCTCTGCAAGACAGCATTCAAACTTTGGAATTGATGCACCCATCACAATGTGCTCATCTCAGCTGTCTGTCTACAAGGGATACAGAATGGGATAACCAACAGTCTCAGTTGGAATTTTCTCACGAGAATGAGTGTATACTGAATTCACAGGTACTTCAAGATATAGCCACCCTTTGGGGAAACATTCACTGGCAGTTGCCCTCATCTTCCCAGGGGAGAGGGCCCACTTGTATGTCTTTTCCCAGTTTCCTACCCTGTCCCAAGATTCTGTTGAAAATTCAAAGAAACAAAGCGAGAGTTATTGTGATTGCCCCTCTTGACTAAGACAAGTCTGGCTGCCTTACCTGATGCAGATGGCAATATGCCCTCTTGTTCCTCTGATGTCAGCCCATTCCTCACCTGCTCTCTCAAAACAATGGGCTGACCCTTCATCCCAGCCCATGGGTCCACCGCCTCCAGTTTTGGATCTTTCTTTGTTCCAAGGCTAAGAAACAGAATGCTCTGACAAGCTGAAACACATGTTGCAACACAACCACAAGTTGACCACTCCACATACCTATCTACAAAATGGAAAAGACTCCAAGTTCGTACCATTCGAAGCGGACAGACCCAACCTCATCTTTCCTCCCTCTGATTTTGCACTATATTTTAAACTCACTCAGGTCCCTTTAAGGTACATCTCACGGTGAAAATGGCTTCCCACTTGGAGTTTGCTCAACCACTAATGCGTAGACTCTTTAAGGGCATTGGGACTCTCTTCCCCCATGTGACACCACTCGCTCCAGCCTGGGACTTTAATCTAGTTCTCAGGGCTTGGACTAGACCTCCCTCCGAGTCCAGAGCAACTTGTTCTCTCTTACACCTGTCCATGACGACAGCATTTCTAATTGTCATCACCTCAGCTAGGCACATAGGAGAAATAGCGGCCCTGATGGCACACCCATCATTCACGGCCTTTGTCTTTAAAAAAATAAAATAATAAAATAATAAATAATAATAACTCTAAGGCCATATCCCAAGTTTCTCCCTACTTTTTCTGCACTTTCCATATGAATCAACAGCTCCATCTCCCTGTTTTTTTCCCAAAACCACATTGTGACAACTGGGAGACAATTGTGCATATGCTAGATATTAGAAGGACATTAGCATTGTACTTGGACAGGACTAAGGACTTCAGGAAATCCCCTAAACTCTTCCTTTCGTCCACAGAAAGATCCAAAAGCTCTGTGATTTCTCCTCAAAGACTATCCAAATGGGTCTCTAGTTGCATTAATCACTTAGCAAGGGCGCAACTTGCTTCTGTCCATATGCACTCCATGAGATCAATTCCTACCTCAATCACATTCCATAGGGATACCCCTATCTCCCCAATCTATAGAGCAATGACTGGGGCCTCTGTCCATACTTTTGCAGAACATTATGCGATCACTGAAGATTTGGCCGCTGACACCATCTTCGACTCCACAGTACTCTCTGTAGTAAAAGACTCCGCTCCAAAGTCCCAGCCTCCAGTGGTGGGTACTGCTCCGGAGTCACCTAAAGTGGAGCACCCATAAGGACACTACTCGAAGAAGAGGAGGAGGAAGTTACTCACCTTATGCAGTAACTATGGTTCTTCGAGATGTGTGTCCCTATGGGTGCTCCACAACCCGCCCTCCTCCCCTCTACTTCGGAGTTCTCTATAGGGCTCTATGGTAGAGAAGGAAATGAGGGGGGTTCGCGCGAGGCAGATCATGAGGGGAGGGAGAGCACATGCGCGGGCTCAACGGGACACTGCTACCAAAAATCTCCGATTAGAGGTGCAGGGGCACACAGACACCTAAAGTGGGGCACCCATAGGGGGACACATCTCGAAGAACCATCGTTACTGCACAAGGTGAGTAACTTCCTCATCTAAAACTTTTACGGGTGTGGAATGTAGCAGATGTCTAACAGCACATACCGCTACATGATCATTTGGGACAAGTATTTATATATAGGATATGAAATTGGGTAGATATTGCAGGGGGAGTGCATAATATTTGGATAGTGAATTAAGAATACACAAATAAATGGTGAGATAGGGACAATAAGTGAAAGGTAGATATGAAAAATGTGATAACTTTCAGTTGGGTCTTGAAATGGTGTAGGAGGAAAGAGGAGAGAAAAGAAGGGATGGGTATTATATCTACATGATAGTCTGTAAAATATTTAAAGTCTTTTGACATGAAAAGTGCTACAGAAGCATAAGATACTTAAAGAATCAAAACAGCAGCCACAGAGATATTGGAGTCAATGGGACTTAAACATATGGCTAATTACTTTGCTGAAGTGGGACTTTAGAGTGTAAGACTATATATAGGGCAAATATATGCCAGAAAGATTAGGTAATGTGCAAAATAAACCCTGTGATTTAATATAAAGGCTGGAGGAGAGTGAGCAAGATGATAAATTTGATTTCAGTGCTGTTTGGCATTTCAAAAATTGTTTTAAAGGCCATACATTGAAAGTTTATAGTAACTTTGAAAGTTGCCACTTGCCCCGGGAATGCAGATGCCAAAATCTTAAAATACTCATTACTTTGGGGAAAACTCTAATCACAGGTCAGTAGTACTCCTTGATCTGTGCCATTAACTGCAGCATCTTCATGAACTCAGAGTTCATATATATCTGAATTCATAGCATGTCTGCTGATTCACCCAACCTGGATCCAGTTGTGATATTTTTATTGCCATTTACTTGTTCATGCTGCACTTGTAACTTTTCTCTCAGTTGAAGTTGGAAAGTAATTTATCACTTTCACTGGCCTTTTAAAATCTGCCCACTTAATGAGCACAGTTTTTTGTGGGTCATTCCCATGAGGTGACTATTCTATTTCTCCTTACACCTTGTTAGAATTATAAATCAGCTATGGAACAGGGTGCTAAATTTAGCTACAGTCGTGTATTCCCTACGTAAGTTAAATGTCTCCATGAATGGGTGAGCCAATGGCCTAATACCTGAACAGCAGATTACTTTCTAGTTAATGAGGCACCTCCAACCATCCTGGAAGGAGCCTTGGAGAGTAAGTGGGATGGTAGTCTGAGGGAGTCCTGGTAGACCTTCCCACCCCCATCCAGTAGATCATTTGTAGGTCTGAAGAGGCTTTGATCCCCTTTCCAGTGGAGAACTTGTATGGCCTGAGGTAGAAACTTCAAAATGGAGTATGTGCTAATGTCTAATAGGGGATCATGGATGGTGATAACTCTCATGCCTTGAACTGATTGTTTTACACAGAAAAGCTCCCTCAGATGAAATACATGTTGTTACAGAATAGTAAGATGAATACGAAATCTAGGCAGTAGGTCTTAGTAGGCGAATGCTTCTGGTCTTCCTGAAAATACATGGCAGTTTTGTCTCTGGGTGAATGTTTCAGTGTGCAGTGGGGAACTGAGCACATTGGCCAGAGGTAAGGCAGTTTTGCTGGCAAGTGCTCTGCAATGTCTTCATGAGGCTGAGCCATTGCACCTCAGCTCTGACCTGCAGCACAGTCCTCTACAGTTTTGGACCCCTCGTCAGCAAAGGCAGCTAGTTGTGCTGTTATAAACCAGATTGGGCCATGGTTTTATGGGGTGGGATTTTCAAAAGTGTTCAGCATCAGCCTCATTCTACTTCCTCTGAAATCGTATGGAAGTCTTACCTTTGACTTCAGTGGAAGCAGGGTTTGGCCTGTGCTGAAAGCTTTTGAAAACCCCATCCATGATGATAGTACCTTTCTGTTGTACACCACTTTTGATTGGTAATTCTCAAAGCGTGTCACAATATTTAATGTCTTTAATGTATTTATCCTCACAACAGCCCTGTGAAGTAGGTTGGTGCTATTATCCCCATTTTCTAGATGATGAACTGAGGCACAGAGAAGCTAACTGACTTGCCCAAGGTCACACAGGAAGTTGGTGTCAGAGTAGAGAATCAAACCCAGATCTCCCCAAGTAGTAGGCTAATGCCCTAACCACTTCAGGCCACCCTTCCTGATGAAGTGGATAAAGCATCCACCCAGAGAATGAAACCCCCAGTAGCCTTTTCACTTATGAATGGATGCAATTCTATACCTGTGACTTCAGAGGTGAAAGACCAGTGTATTAATCCAAGTACTGCCTAACTCCTTCAGTTTAAGTCTTAGTAGAAGTAAAATTGAGAATCCAAATGTTACTCATTTTGTCTTCTCTGTAGAGGTAATGCTGCTAGTGAAGTTTTTAGAAATGTTGGGCGTCTGGGAGCAGCCACAAACAGAGTAGGAAAACAGGGACAAAAGAGAAGGTATGTCTGTGAGAAGGTAGTAGCAAAGAGCTCTACGTTAAGGGAACTGTTAATACTGTAGTGGCCGTGTTCTTATTTTTATAATGGAGTTCTTTCTTTAAGTACCCTATTTTAATTTGTATATGCCTACTCCCACAAGAATCAGCCTCATCGGGTATATCTACTCTAGAGTTTAACTCAGGTTAACTGATTACTAATTCAACATATTAACTGACATGTTTGTACATCATAGTCTGGACTCTCTGCAAATGTGTGTGGTTTAATCGTAGTTTGAGCTTTAGGATATTGCATAGGAATCAGGTACAGCATTGGTCAAATTCATTCCCTGGGACCGTTGGGGATGGTGGAAGGGTAATTTAAAGTAGGGAGAGTCTGCTTTATCTAGTACCCTCCCATTTCTTTTCCTGCTAACTTCCCTCACTTCCATACCCTGTGATGTATTTTACAGACCTGCTAAATGTCAAATTGGTGCAAGTTACACAACTTGGCACTTGCCCCTGTTTTTTGACCATCTTATGTCCTTGCTGAAATTAGCACAGAGACTTCCATGGGAGATGCACCCACTTACTCTCAGCTACATTTGATCCTATTGTGACAAAGCTCTGTCCTTGCCTCTGGGGGTCCCGTGTTTCCTTGCGGATTTTGCTATCCTCAGAGGCTCACTGTGACCCTCCACGTAACCCTTCTCTCTCTAGAGACAAGGGTCACAGTCTACTGAGCCATTTTCATCATAAGCCAGCGAGGGAGGTGAGGAGAAGTTATCCTTCCTTGCACAGTCTCTGTTGTCTCCCAGTCTCAGAGATTAATCAGGGGGCAAAGGTCGGGGGGGGGGGAGCCCGGGCCCACCCTCTACTCCGGGCTCCAGCCCAGGGACCCTAATAGTATCAGCTATGGTAGCTGACCTTTTAGAAACATGACATGTACAATTCCCTGGGCTACTTCCCCCACAGCAGCCCTCACTTCCTCAAGCTCCACTTCACCCTTACCTCAGGGTCTCCTTCCTTGTGCCTGATATGGTGTGTAGTGCTCAGCCTCTCCAACAGCGCAGCTTCCTCCCACAGCTCCTGACGTGCACCCCCACCTGACTAACTGGGAGGCTTTTAACTAGTTTCAGCCAGCCCCTGATTGGCTTCAGGTGTCCCAATCAACCTAGCCTTCTCCGTGCCTTCTGGAAAGTTCTTAATTGGCTACACTCAGGTCCGCGTTTTCCGCCTCCAGGCCCTGCAGAGGCTCCTTTACAGTGCAGGTAGTTCGACGTGGAGCATATTGGCGCACGCCTTCCTGCGCCGCTTCCACGGGCTCTGATACGACCGGCAGCTCTTTTATCTTTGTCCGAGAGGTTTTCCGCGAGACCTCTCCGAGCTGCCGGTCTTCTACCAGGACCTCCTCCGGACCTGGAAACTGTTTCTCACGACCAGGTCCGTGGCGGCCACTGTGGGAGCAGATCTCCTCACGGAGCCCCTGCTACACAACCCCCAACTCTGTGTGCAGGTGGCGGAGTCCCGCTCGGTGCGCCAGAGGCTGGTCCTGGCGGAGGTCACGAGGGTCGGAGACCTCCTGGACTACGACCGGAGAGACTGGCTGGATCCCCTGACGCTCGCTCGGCGCATGGGGCTCTCCAGCCCCCGTACTCCCTGTCGCGTACTTCAGGAGGTGAGGGCTGCCTTGATCCCCGCTGCTCAGACTTATGTTAACCGCGCCTTGTGCGAGGGCGCACCCCGCCCATCCTCTACCCCAGGCCCACCGGACCTTTCCATTGGGCCCCTACCCTGCCGATCCCGACAAACCCCTCACCCTTTCACAGCGAGCCGGCTGCATGAACTGCAGCCGGTCAGTTTTCAACTTGCATCACGGAAATATTTGTATACACTCACGCTTCACACCCTTCACGCCCACACCCTGGTGTCCCGTCCCGACACAAAGTGGCGGGACCTCCTGCTACCTTTGGAGGGTGAGCAACCTCGGTGGGCCAGCCTGTACTCCACCCTGGTCCCAAGGCCCGTCGGGGACATCAGTTGGCGGCTCCTTCACGGAGCTGTGAGCACGGGCGTGTTTTTTACACGGTTTACTTCCATCCCGGATACTTGTCCTTTTTGTAATGTGAGGGAAACCCTGGCGCATGTCTATTTAGAGTGTGCCAGATTGCAGCCCCTTTTTCGGCTCCTCACAAATCTTTTATTGCGCTTCTGGCTTCATTTTTCTCCCCACCTCTTTATCTATACACTCCCCATCCATGGCCCCACAAAATCGCGGGATCTCCTGGTTAACCTCCTCCTAGCCTTGGCTAAAACAGCCATTTACAAAACCAGAGAGAAGAGGTTGGCCCATGAAACGTCCTGCGATTGTAGGGCCTTTTTCCGATCCTCAGTACATTCACGTATCCGAGCGGAGTTTCTCTGGGCGGCGTCCACTGACTCCCTTGACACCTTCGAAGAGCGGTGGGCGCTGTCCGGGGCTCTCTGCTCGGTGACCCCGTCCGGTTCCCTCCGTCTGACCTTTGATTGAGGGGAAGAGCGAGAGACACCAGCCCCAGCCATTGCCGCTGTGGACACCATCGTCACTGTCATCTAGGAGGGGTCCTATAATACGTGGGTGTCCCCCCCACCCCCAAACCACCCACCCCGCAGCCGTGCCCATCTTGCCAGGCACTCTCGGGGGGGGATAATCGGTGATACCGGGCGCGGCACTAGGTAACTCGAGGGGGTGGAAGACCACGAGTGTCGAGGAAGCCCCCCCGCTCTGGGCCCAGGCTAGCCTGAACACTTCTCCCTCCTGAAAGCTGCTGTGTTATACCTTCTGTTTGCGTTGTTTTGTTGCATACTTTGATTTGGTTCTTTGGTAATTCTTGTAATTGTCACAATAAAATTTTTTTTTCTGTTTCCAAAAAAAAAAAAAAAAAAGTTCTTAATTGGCCCCAGGTGTCTTAATTGACCTGGAGCAGCTGCCATTTCACTTATCCTGGTACCAGGGATTTGTTTAGCCTGGAGTTAATATATCTATCTCCCACTACTTTTCCATAGCCATCTGGCCTTGCCACGTCACACTGTGTATCCCTTATCCTCAAAACAGAATAAACTGAAGCCATTTCAAATGATTACCAGTTGAAGGAATAAATGTGTTTAAAAGAAAATCTGCTTCCAGTTCCCTCTGGCATTGTAGGCCGTGATCTGATGAAATCTATTGCATAAAAGAGCAAAGCAATCAATCTCTTAAAACAATACATTTTAGGTACAACATGGTGTGTGTAGAAAGTTTCTACTGTATTCACTCGATCTCGAATCTGTGTGAGAAAAGAAGCAAGGTACGGTTTCTCCTGTTTAAGTATTATACAAGGCTGACCATTTAGAATATGGTAGTGTCTCTGCTCCAATTATTTTTTTTATTAGTGGAGGCATTCAGTCCTATGTGAACTTGGCAGCCATTTTCGTAGAATCATAGAATATCAGGCTTGGAAGGGACCTCAGGAGGTCATCTAGTCCAACCCCCTGCTCAAAGCAGGACCAATCCCCAATCAAATCATCCCAGCCAAGGCTTTGTCAAGCCTGACCTTAAAAACTTCCAAGGAAGGAGATTCTACCACCTCCCTAGGTAACGCATTCCAGTGTTTCACCACCCTCTTAGTGAAAAAGTTTTTCCTAATATCCAACCTAAACCTCCCCCACTGCAACTTGAGACCATTACTCCTTGTCCTGTCCTCTTCTACCACTGAGAATAGTCTAGAACCATCCTCTCTGGAACCACCTCTCAGGTAGTTGAAAGCAGCTATCAAATCCCCCCTCATTCTTCTCTTCCGCAGACTAAACAATCCCAGCTCCCTCAGCCTCTCCTCATAAGTCATGTGTTCCAGACCCCTAATCATTTTTGTTGCCCTTCGCTGGACTCTCTCCAATTTATCCACGTCCTTCTTGTAGTGTGGGGCCCAAAACTGGACACAGTACTCCAGATGAGGCCTCACCAATGTCGAATAGAGGGGAACGATCACGTCCCTCGATCTGCTCGCTATGCCCCTACTTATACATCCCAAAATGCCATTGGCCTTCTTGGCAACAAGGGCACACTGCTGACTCATATCCAGCTTCTCGTCCACTGTAACCCGTAGGTCCTTTTCCGCAGAACTGCTGCCTAGCCATTCGGCCCCTAGTCTGTAGCTATGCATTGGGTTCTTCTGTCCTAAGTGCAGGACCCTGCACTTATCCTTATTGAACCGCATCAGGTTTCTTTTGGCCCAATCCTCCAATTTGTCTAGGTCCCTCTGTATCCTATCCCTGCCCTCCAGCGTATCTACCACTCCTCCCAGTTTAGTATCATCCGCAAATTTGCTGAGAGTGCAATCCACACCATCCTCCAGATCATTTATGAAGATATTAAACAAAACCGGCCCCAGGACCGACCCCTGGGGCACTCCACTTGACACCGGCTGCCAACTAGACATGGAGCCATTGATCACTACCCGTTGAGCCCGACAATCTAGCCAACTTTCTACCCACCTTATAGTGCATTCATCCAGCCCATACTTCTTTAACTTGCTGACAAGAATACTGTGGGAGACCGTGTCAAAAGCTTTGCTAAAGTCAAGAAACAATACATCCACTGCTTTCCCTTCATCCACAGAATCAGTAATCTCATCATAGAAGGCTATTAGATTAGTCAGGCATGACCTACCCTTGGTGAATACATGCTGACTGTTCCTGATCACTTTCCTCTCGTGTAAGTGCTTCAGGATTGATTCCTTGAGGACCTGCTCCATGATTTTTCTGGGGACTGAGGTGAGGCTGACTGGCCTGTAGTTCCCAGGATCCTCCTTCTTCCCTTTTTTAAAGATTGCCATGAAATTAGCGGTTTCCAGTCTTAAAGCAGACACAAGCTTTGTGGGAGTGTGGGCTGAGCACAGCTCCTGTGCCAACCCTAGGAAGAGGGTACAGTGTCTGTTGCCTTCTGTGCCTAGCCAGTGTGTAGAAGGGAGACTAAGATCCTGATCACTGTACAGAACTGGCAACAGCAGCACTGGCCTTGCAGAGGTCCTAGTCCTTATGCTTTCTGAGTTCAAGGCTTCCCATTATTCCTGGCTCCTGCCTGGGGGAGGCTCAACAGGAGGAGAGGGCAAAATCTGGCCCTAGATCTTTGGATATCACAGATGATTCTGCCAAATTTGACCCATTTCAAGTGCTTTCTCGCCACAAAAATATGTACCATTTACAGATAAACTTGGTATTTGGAACCCAACCTGCCTATCCACTGGTGGCACCATTCTCTGCTGGTGATCCTGAAAATTGCACTTTTTGGAGAGTGCTGCCATATCATTGACATTACTCCCAAAAATACTCTTTTAGGGGGTGATACTTCAGTGAATGGCATTGTGGGATGTGGAAACTTCCAGTATCATGGCTGGCTGTGATCGTGTATTCCACGTTTGGCCTCCATGACACTAGCTACCCCAAAAGATAATCTTTCTCTGCTATATTTGGCCAGAAGCCTTTGAGAGAACGTTAGTGAAAAAAAACATCCTGCTTTTTATCTTCAAGGTCCTTTATTCCCAAGTAACTTTTTTTGTCTTTATGTTGTATTTACACTAAGAATCTATGAACAGCTGCCTGAGGTGCAGAAGAGGCGAGAGGAAGAGAAAAGAAAATCTGAATATACTTCATACCGACTGAAAGCACAGCTTTACAAAACGGTAGGTGTTCTGTCTCACAAGCCGGCCTTCTACAGGTCATCAGGGAAAAGAGAATTCCAGGCAAACAAGTTAGACTAGGATATTCAAGATCTCTTACTTTGGGTCAAATTAATTTACTCTAGATTAAATCACTATAAAGTGAATGCAAAACTGGTTGAAAAACTATTTTTCAGAGTAATTATCAATGATTCACGGTCAACCTGGAACGTTATATCTAGTGGGGTCCTGCATGATTCTGTACTGTTCAATATTTTCATTAATGTCTTAGATAATGGAGTGGAGAGTATGCTTATAAAATTTGCAGATGACACCAAGCTGGGAGGGGTTGCAAGCACTTTGGAGGACAGGATTTGAATTCAAAATGACCTTGACAAATAGGAGAATTAGTCTGAAAACAACAAGATAAAATCCAGTAAAGACAAGTGCAAAGTACTACACTTAGAAAGGAAAAAATAAAATGTCCAGCTACAGCTTGAGGAATAACTGACTAGACAGTAGTACTGCAGAAAAGGATCTGGGGGTTACAATAGATCACAGATTGAATATGAGTCAACAATGTGATGCACTTGCAAAAAAGACGGGGATATTAACAGGATGTTGTATGTAAGACACAGGAGGTAATTGTTTTGCTCTACTCAGCACTGGAGTAGTGTTCCAGTTATGGGAACCACATTTTAGGAAAGATGTGGATAAATTGGAGAGAGTTCAGAGGAAAGCAACAAAAATGATAGAAGGTTTAGAAAACCTGACATAAGAGGAAGGATTTTTTTTAAAAATAGAGCATGTTTAGTTTAGAGAAGATTGAGGAGGGGGACCTGATAAGTCTTCAAATATGTTAAGGACAGTTGTAAAGAAGGTGGTGATCAGTCGTTCTCCATGTAATCAGCTTAGTTTGCAGCAGGGGAGATTTAGGTCAGATATTAAGAAAAACTTTATAAGGATAGTTAAATACTGGGATAGGTTACCAAGGGAGGTTGGGGAATCCCTGTCGTAGGTTTTTAAGAACGAGTTAAACAAACATCTGTCAGGGATGATCTAGGTTTACTTGGTCCTGCCTCAGCATCAGGGGGATGGACTAGATGACTTCTCAAAGTCCCTTCCTAGCCCTACATTTCTATGATTCTATTATATTTATATATTTTCTACAGTATGCATTTCTGTGTGTGGATGCTGAACAGAATATATATACAACACTTAAACCAAGCTGCAGTGACCCAACTTAGCCACACTTCAACAGACCAACCTCTGCCCAATGTGCACACTCAATACATAAAAATGAAAAAGAAAATCTGTTGAAAAGGGAGGAAAAATGGTCCCAAATAAATAAATATGACTAGAAAGGCCTTGCCCCAATCCCTGAAGACAGAACAGAGAGATTCTGGTGGGCATACTGAAAGTGTTCCATTGATGACGTCTTTGAACTCTGGTGTTTAGCCCTGGTTTATATTATAAACACAAGAGCTTTCAGAATTCACAGTGGGATTTGCAAAGCATGTTTGACAAGTTTAATAATGAATCACTGTCCTTGTTATAGCTTTGGTTGTATGATTTGGGAGGACTTTGAAAAAATGACTTGTTAACCCTCTGGAGACTGGACAGTAGATTCTTGAGTGTTCATTTAGCTGGCAGGTTGGCTAATGTTAATGTACTAAAGATTAATACTCAGAATTCCATATGCAGTTAAGTTGTGATTTAGAGGCAGCTATAGTAAAAGATACATCATGCACAGTTCCCTAGATACATCTATGTTAATGCACCTCCCTTTTATTCTGTGCAGCAGTCTTACCATTCCAATACCAGTGATCTTTCTCTTTAGCAGAGATTGGTGGTGGTTTTATGGAGTGGACCAATATGCTCTAGAGACTAATCTGAGTTCATTGTGACATGGTACATGGTAACTACATTGTATTCAGTGGAGAGAAGGTGTTTTTCTGGGTCATGGCATCTGGTGATCTATAACAAGGAGGTTGCAATTATATATAATGTACTGTGACATGATTTAAAAATATTTATACCACAGAAGTGCTCCATAAATTCTCTTAATAAACGTATCTCTGAGACTGGCAATTTATCACTTTTATGATATCAGTGTTCTAGACATCCATATATGTAGTTCTTACATTGTGACTTAATAAAAAATAGAAATTACTGCTTGTGACCTTCATTGATGTCACAACACTGAAGTCCCAGACTTTATCAAAACTGGCTCAGCTTCTCACTTCCGTTACACCCCCATCCCCGACCCTATAAATCAGTCTTCAGAGAACACTAGATTCAGGGAATAATCCACCGTATGTAGAGACAAAGTCGGTGAGGTAATAGCTTTCACTGGACCAACTTCTGTTAGTGAGAGAGAGACGCTTTTGAGCTTACATAGAGCTCCTCCTCAGATCTGGGAAATGTACCCAGTGTCGCAGATAAATAGAGGTGGAACAGATTGTTTAGCATAAGTAGTTAACACATATTTCAAGGGACCATTCAAGGTGAAGTGGCTTGTTAACACTTCTCCAGTCATGGGTGGGCGGGGAGCTGAGGGAATGTTTAGTGGATTATAGATTGTTGTAATAAACGTTAAATCCAGTAAAAAGAACGAGGAGTACTTGTGGCACCTTAGAGACTAACAAATTTATTTGAGCATAAGCTTTTATGGGTTAAAACCCACTTCATCGGATGCATGCAGTGGAAAATACAGTAGGAAGATGTGTATATATACACAGAGAACATGAAAAAAATGTGTGTTGCCATACCCACTATAATGAGAGTGATCAATTAAGGTGAGCTATTATCAGCAGGAGAAGAAAAACCTTTTGTAGTGATAATCAGGATGGCCCATTTCCAACAGTTGACAAGAAGGTGTGCGTAACAGCAGGGGGAAAAAATAAGCATGGGGAAATAGTTTTACTTTGTGTAATGACCCATCCACTCGCAGACTTTATTCAAGCCTGATTTAATGGTGTCCAGTTTGCAAATTAATTCCAATTAAATCCAGTGTCTCTGTTCAGTCCATGATTTTTAGTGTCTAGTAAAGTTATGAATGTAACGTCCCAGGCTTGTCTTTTGAAGGTTTTGTGCTGGTTTCCTTTGAGGATGAGGACTGAGAGATCAGACGGTTTCCCACAGTATTCTCACCAGCACGTTAAAGTAGTATGGGCTGGATGAATGGACTATAAGGTGGATAGAAAGCTGGCTAGATCATCAGGCTCAGCGGGTAGTGATCAGTGGCTCCATGTCTAGTTGGCAGCTGGTATCAAGCAGAGTGCCCCAAGGGTTGGTCCTGGGGCAGGTTTTGTTCAATATCTTCATTACTGATCTGGAGGATGGCGTGGATTGCACCCTCTGCAAGTTTGCAGATGACACTAAACTGGGAGGAGTGGTAGATACGCTGGAGGGTAGGGATAGGACACAGATGGACCTAGACAAATTAGAGGATTGAGCCAAAAGAAATCTCATGAGGCTCAACAAGGACAAGTGCAGAGTCCTGCACCTAGGACGGAAGAATCCCATGCACCGCTACAGACTAGGGACCGAGTGGCTAGGCAGCAGTTCTGCAGAAAAGGACCTAGGGGTTACAGTGGACGAGAAGCTGGATATGAGTCAACAGTGTGCCCTTGTTGTCAAGAAGGCTAACGGCATTTTGGGCTGTATAAGTAGGGGCATTGCCAGCAGATCGAGGGACATGAACGTTCCCCTCTGTTCAGCATTCGTGAGGCCTCATCTGGAGTACTGTGTCCAAATTTGGGCCCCGCACTACAAGAAGGATGTGGAAAAATTAGAAAGAGTCCAGCGGAGGGCAACAAAAAGGATTAGGGGACTGGAACACATGACTTATGAGGAGAGGCTGAGGGAACTGGGATTGTTTAGTCTGCAGAAGAGAAGAATGAGGGGGGATTTGACAGCTGCTTTCAACTACCTGAAAGGGGGTTCCAAAGAGGATGGATCTAGACTGTTCTCAGTGGTAGCAGATGACAGAACAA
The DNA here is from genome assembly GCF_015237465.2 of Chelonia mydas. Taxonomy (NCBI): domain Eukaryota; kingdom Metazoa; phylum Chordata; order Testudines; family Cheloniidae; genus Chelonia; species Chelonia mydas. Next base: position 136,235,064 of record NC_057852.1, on the reverse strand, counting down.
GGAGTAATGGTCTCAAGTTGCAGTGGGGGAGGTTTAGGTTGGATATTAGGAAAAACGTTTTCACTAGGAGGATCGTGAAGCACTGGAATGGGTTACCTAGGGAGGTGGTGGAATCTCCTTCCTTTGAGGTTCTTCAGGTCAGGCTTGACAAAGCGCTGGCTGGGATGATTTAATTGGGATTGGTCCTGCTTTGAGCAGGGGGTTGGACTAGATGACCTCCTGAGGTCCCTTCCAACCCTGATATTCTATGATTGCTCTGTGAAAAGTGTTCACCCACAGGGAATATGGTATTTATCTTTTATTGTTTTTCTGTGAGAGTTCATGTGAGAGCGCAGTGATTGGTTTCACCCACTTAGTTATTATTGGGGCATTTAGTGCATTAGATGAAGTACACCACATGTAGTGATAGGCATATATAGGACCCACTGATCTTGAAAGGTGTGTTGTGGAGGGTGTTGATCATCATAGCAGGGGAGGTATGTCTGCAGGTTTCGCACCTGTTGTTTTAGCAGGGTCAGGTGCCACTTTGAGTTGATGTGTCCCTCGCCTGTGAGGAGCTTGCTTCTGATGATGATGTTGGGGCGTTGTCTGAAGGCGAGACGAGTGGGTCCAGGAAAGATTTCTTTCAGGATGTGGTCCCAATCTGGGACCAACACTGTCACAGCAACGCTGCATACACTATATAGTAAACAGTCCCTCTGGATGTACACCTAAATTGCAAACTGGGCTCCTGTCTCCATACTTCCAACATGTTCCAAGTTTTGGTGTAATGGCCCATTGCATGCTGGGGCATCCCACCAAAGCAGGAGCTGGCCGGCCACAACAGAGATTAATGTCTAAAAATAAGGTTATGGTTAAGGTTTGTTTATTTGTTTAAATGTGGTACCATTCTGAATGCCCTCTTAACCTGCCTGATGGATCCATGTTGTTTAAGTTACTGGAATTTGGTACTATCCTTTTGCTGACTACCTTCAGAATATTTTACCAGTCTGAAAAGTGCTTCATAAAGAATATTTTGGATATGTTTCTTTGATTTTCTGTCTTAGGATGGTAAATACTGAACCATAATAATGATCCAATTTATATGACTACAACAAGATTCTGTATATAAATATTATTTTTATTAATGTCTTAAATGTACACCTTGCTGTGCAATTGGTAAATGGCCAAGAGCTTACACTCTTAAGGGCTAACGTCAGCACAGAACAGAATGCCACAATTCAAAGAGAGAGGGGTGTGGTTTTTATTAATGGTCATAGCCATTGCTGGATCTAAAGTACAGTTAAGTCTTACAATGTTAATGAATACTTTCTGGAGTTGAGATTGAAGTAGTATAGTTAGCAGGAGACATGAGAGAGAGAGATGAATGGTGCAAAGCAGGACATTTCAGACCTGCATGTGTCCTTGGTTCAGAGGAAGGGTGATTCATTGCAATAAATAGAGTATGTCTTTATTTTCTTCTGTGGCTGCACAGAATAACTGCAAACGGAATTGTTTAGCTGTTGTTGTTAACATGCTATTGATATAAGTTCATAATGTAAGGGGATTCGACCATACATAAAGAAACTAATTCCATGGAGTGGCTCTGGAAATGGCATAAACCATTAGGATTGCAAGACTCAGGTGATTTTTCATGTCCCCTTAATATGAAAGATGGATTAACTACTTTATGTATATGTGCATAAATTATATATCATGTATGTTGTTGTAGCCATGTTGGTCCCAGGATATGAGAGAGAAAAGGTAAATGAGGTAATATCTTTGACTGGACAAATATCCTGGGACCTTCCCAGCTCCTACAACACTTTAAACACTGATGGAAGATATTGAATTTTGCCATTTAAAATGGAAACTTCCCATTTGAAGAAGGAAGCCAGACTGTACAGCCTGTGGCTGAGCAAGAATTTCCCTGCATTGCAGCTCTGAGCTGCTGTAGACTCTGTCAGAGCTGGGTTGTGGGCACAATAACTGGGAGCAGGGACCCTATCTGTTGTGTTCTCAATGATGACTGCCTTCCCGGCCGAGAAAGCGTGGAGGAGGAAGGTCTCGGATTTGAATGCAGACAGGACACGTGCCTGACCTGCTGGGTCAGTAGGTTGGAACAAGGAGCAGTGTGTGTGTAGAGGGAGACTAGAACTGGAGGCTGGCACAGGGAGAAAGAGAAAATGGGAGTTGGGTTAGGTGAGACTGGGAGGGGCTGGGCAGGGGGACTGGAACTGGGGCGGAATTCCAGGTTGACTGTGTAACCTTAATTGGACCCTCTTGTGTGTATGAGTTATGATACAGTCTTTAATTACATGATCACTTACTGTTTTTTTTCCCACGGGCCTCCTGTCTCATTCAGGGCACAGGATGGATGTTGCTCTGTTGGTGACTCAGAGTTGGGTAGCATAGGAAGAAAATCCCACAGGTGTTGGACAAATTAATTTGATTACATATTTTCCCTTTTAAAGATCTGAGCGTCCATGCATGCATTAAAAATCAGAAACAATGAGCCAGTTTTTGAGATTAGATGTCACTTTAAGGGTGAGGAGGTGGTGGGGGAGGGAGGCTGTAAGTAAGATATTGGCCAGTAGGTGTCATTACACCAGCTGGAAAGGAAGAATGTTGTTTCCAGAGGCATATAGGCATATAATAATCTTCTTAGAGCTGTGAGTCCCACTTGCTGCTTTAGTGAATCTGTTCATCTGATTTTTGACCTTCTTGTTGCCTCCCACCAGCGACTTTTAAACAGTTTTTTTAATTGTTAAGGGAGAGGTTGTTAAAGTTCTTATCTTCCATCTTTGGGACCAGAGTTCAGTTCAGTCTGGGGCAACTTTCTGAGTCCAGAGTAGTCAACATTTCTACAAAACTGCCAGTTAGAAAACAGCAAGGCATAACCACTGGCACCAGTGCCATGTACTGTGCAGCTGCACATGGCAAATGTAATTTGTTCCAGTCAGGGCTGTTCTTCAGTAGCTGTGCAAGTATCTTGAGATCGCAGGATGGAATAGGGCAGTATGTGTGCAGTATTGAGGGGCAGATTTCATACCGAGATGGATGATGATTTTTCTGTTGCTTACAAAGTTTTCCATTATACTGTAATGAATATACAGTATAATTATTATACTTTAATAAATTGGATCATTTGTTTGTGTGCATCTGCGTCCTCTGTCGTGCAATAGATCAGATCTGCTAATGAGCATATCAGTTCTCTCTATTAGTAGATTATATAGATAATCCTGTGTGTTTACACTGCACTTTACAAAGCAGAGTAAGACTTCTCCGTGCTTCAGAGATACCACAACCTGCTGACTGAATCAGCACAAAGGTGTGGTGCTTTTATATCTGAAGTTTGTTCACTTAATATCAGAGATCATAAACTGGGAGACACAAGGCCACTGGATGCTCAAAGAGAAGAGACTTAGTATCCAGAGAGAGATGTGGAAAGTAAGAGAGACTTGAACTTTCAGAAATAGAAGTTTTTCCACTAAAATGTGGGGAAGAAATTCTGTGCACTTCCTTGGGCAAAGGGTAAGAGTTGTCGAAACAGCCTCACAATAAGGGACAGCCTGTCACTGAATCAGAAAAGAATAATAATACAGAACAGATATTTAATAAAACCCCATCATCAGTGGAAAACCTGTTCGTACACACAATTACTTGATTTATTAACTGTCTTGTCTACCTTGTCATGACAATACAATTACAGAAATTGAAAAAAGAGAGTTCTGTTCCCAAAGCCACATGTTTTGCCAGTGGTCCTGGTGTCTTTGTGTATGTGCAGCCACAAAGCATTGTTAGGCAAGAGGAGTAAGGGAGTTTTATCTTATTCAGTGATAGACAGCTAAGTCTCTGATCTAGCCTTCTGGAAGGCCGCCTGCTTAATTTTCTTTGTTTACTCAAAGGCAACTAAAACAGTGGAGTAAGAACTGTTGCTTTCATCACACAGTAAGTCCATTATGTCAGTCAAAGCAAGTTTGTGAGTTCATAATTGAAATATCAACCATTATTTGGAAGATGATAGTTGCACATTAATCCTCCATTTGCTTGTGCGATAACAATAGGCACTTGCTCCCTCTCTTGATCTCTGTTTGTGCCATTCCACCAGTGGGAAGTGTGTCAACATTCTTGTCTCCTTATACCTCTACGGGGGAAAGCACAGTTGGTGCAAGATATATGTTAAGGGATTTATCGGTATTTACTTATTGGTGACAGTGTTTTGAACAGTTAAATGCTAGGTAGTAGCATTGTTAGAGAAATAATACTAATTAATCTGTCATTTATCTTCATATTTCCCCACAGAAAATCACCAATCACATCTTAGGGAGAAAAGTACCTTGGAACTGATCGGAAAAACAATCTTCTGTTTCGATAAGGTGTATTGCATGTAGTGAATTTTCATGCGTCTTTCCTATGTACATTAATTTATGACGTGAGAATAGAATACACAGTAAATATTCCAATGTGCAGAGTATGTTTGGTGTAATTCAGTAATGTCGTATTCTCTTCACATATTGAAAGTTTGGATGTATTTATAATTGAGGATCAGTGATTTTATGTGGATGGCAGGTTTTTAATTTTTAAAAAAATAAATTACTGGTTTCAGTAATGTTGTTACACCCTTCCCAGATTAATTTAGTTTTGTAGTATTTATAAATAAGAATCAATGATCTCATGTGGACAACAGATTTTAAATATTTATTTTTAATAACTATTTTAACAATGATTTTTTAATTTTTATTTCATAGCTCACTGTTTGTAATTATTTTGTACTGCTGAAAAAATTAAATAGCTTCAGATTGATTTGCAGTAACTGTCACTTTACTGTAGTCCTTTTTCTAGGGTTTTGGTATGTATGGCATCTGCAAAAGTGAGTTAATTAAACAGCCATGAAAAGTTTCTATTGGGTAGGATAAGCCTGCAGACTGTAACTGATTTCATCTTTAAGGTGGGGCAATTTTAGCACTCTGTGGAGTGGTTTAGATTTGTTCCTTCCATTAATAATGACTCTACAGTTGTACAATCCTGTTGTACTCACCAGTAGAGGCCAATGGAAAATGTATTTTTCCATTTTTGGGGGGAATTCACTGTTTCCATTCCCAAAGTGTTATCCCATTCCCAAACTATATCCAGAGAGAACAATAGTTTTAATTTTTTTGGCACTCAAACCTTGAAGGCCTAAAATGCCTCAACTCAAAAAAAGTCAAGGTTCCAGTTACAAATAAATGCTAACCAGTGTCGTCACACGTCACCTGTGTGCTACTCTGTTCAATGTTGATAACAGTTGGCTGCGTGCATGTGTGCTGTCCCAGCTCTGCGCAGATCGCTGGCACAGCAGATCTTGAGCTAACCACCCAATGACCACAGACTCCAATAAGGTATGAAGGCACCCGGCCAGGTTTATTGCCAAACGAAACACAGTTTCTAGCTCCCTGGATCAGATGTCTACAGTTCTGCTAGTACAGACAAAGACATCCACTCAGGGATGCATTCTTATACACAGGTACAAACAAGTTACACATCACTCCTGACACATCAAGTACAACCCCTCTATGTGTTAGGGTGCTACCTCTCTCCTGGTACATGTTGGTTTGAACAAACAAGTCTATCCATCATGTTATCCTTTTGACCCTTTCTTTAGGATGGGTCATCCTGTTCCTTATCTCTGTGGAATGTGTTCATACCAGAATGTTCTGGTGCCATCCTGGCACCTATTCATCCTACTAGTACTTGATACCTTTTAACTATGTGTATAGATGCAATTAGCAGCCTTCTTCTTGCCAACTTCTGTGAGCAAGGCCTGCCTCTGGCTCAGCTTAACTTTGCTTTATGTTAACAAAGTCTTGACCATTACTTTAGCTCAGGCCTTAGGTCTCATACTGGGCCTCTGATACAAGGGTTTATGTTTCAGGGCCTCATCTACCACATTCAGCATGAAAAAAAATCCCTGTCCCCACCACCCCAACAATGTTGAATTTTCATTAATGAGCACAAATTATACACATCAATTGTGGAGATGATTTTTTTAGACTCATGCCCTTTGAAGAGAATGCCCTGCCCTCCCATCCACTAGGGAGTCTATCTTGGGATGATCAGCAAGTCCATTCTCAAGTGTCATAAGAGCAGGTAAGGCAGCAAACTGTCCCCATGGTACATTGGACTTGTGTTACAGGAAGATGATGATGATAAAGAAGTCTAATTTGGTAAGTGTTCAGTGGACAGAAAATTGTTGATGCAAAATTTTCAACCAGTTCTGGTTGAACTGATCTTTCTTTCTGTCTCTAATCCACCTTTCGTTAGCTAGATGCCCTCTCCCGGATGTTTGGTTATACACATAACTGATGTTCCAGTGATAGAATACAAATTGTAAAGGCTGTGGTTCTCAGTGTGCAGCTGCTTTTTTGTAGGCTTTTTTCCTTACCGCAAAGGAGGCTGTATGAATGTATAAACAGGAAAGGCATCTGAGTAAAACAGGTACATGCAAACTGTGAGTTGTTATAATTGCAATATTTCCTGCTTCACTGTAGTTAAGGTGGAGATATTATTTATTAATTACAAAGAATGCTCTTGGGTATAAAGCTTTACTGTATATTTCTGTATTCATTTACTCTAGAAGGGTGAAATATAAAAGGGGGACCTCTTGTGATCATTAAAAATTTCACAGCACTTTTCATAAAAGTTAGAGATGAAAGCCCCAGTGTCCTGATTAATTACAGTCTGCCCAGCTAAATTCCCCCTGAGGCTTCCATTGCATATGATGGACCAGATCCTCAGCTGATGTAAATTGGTGTAGTTTCAGTGAAGTCAGTGGAGCTACACTGAATTATCCCACACGAGGATCCAGTTCAATATTTTTCACCTCTGCTAAACTAGTGGTACCATGTGCTTTAAGCAGCTGTCATGTCCTACCCCAGAGTCAAGAGGAAATGGGACAGAGTGAAATCATCTCTGTATGTAGTTTTAGAAAGGGCTTTTATTATTACTTGTTTGTCACAATAGCATCCAAAGTGTGGTAAACGCTGTGAAGAGTTTACAGTCTTAAAAACTGTAGACAAAGGATGGGGAATGTGAAATAGCATGCAAGGATGCAGCGTCAAGGTGGTGACTAGCAATCTCTCTAGGCCCTTCTATGTTACTAGAAAGAAAAGGAGGACTTGTGGCACCTTAGAGACTAACCAATTTATTTGAGCATAAGCTTTCGTGAGCTACAGCTCACTTCATCGGATGCATTCAGTGGAAAATACAGTGAGGAGACTTATGTACACACAGAACATGAAAAAAATGGGTGTTGTTATACACACTATAAGGAGAGTGATCACTTAAGATGAGCTATTACCAGCAGGAGAGAGGGCGGGGGGAGGAACCTTTTGTAGTGATAATCAAGGTGGGCCATTTCCAGCAGTTAACAAGAAAGTCTGAGGAACAGTGTGTGTGTTGGGAGGGTGGGGGGGAATAAACATGGGGAAATAGTTTTACTTTGTGTAATGACTCATCCACTCCCAGGACACAAATCAGATGTCAAGAATTATAACATTCATAAACCAATCAGAGAACACTTCAATCTCTCTGGTCACTCGATTACAGACCTAAAAGTCGCAATATTACAACGAAAAGACTTCAAAAACAGACTCCAACGAGAGACTGCTGAATTGGAATTAATTTGCAAACTGGATACAATTAACTTAGGCTTGAATAGAGACTGGGAGTGGATGAGTCATTACACAAAGTAAAACTATTTCCCCATGTTTATTCCCCCCCACATACACACACTGTTCCTCAGAGGTTCTTGTTAAGTGCTGGAAATGGCCCACCTTGATTATCACTACAAAAGGTTTTCTTCTCTCTTCCCCTCCCCCCCCCCCCCCCCCGCCCGCTCTCCTGCTGGTAATAGCTCATCTTAAGTGACCACTCTCCTTACAGTGCGTATGGTAACACCCATTGTTTCATGTTCTGTGTGTATATAAATCTCCTCACTGTATTTTCCACTGAATGCATCCGATGAAGTGAGCTGTAGCTCACGAAAGCTTATGCTCAAATAAATTGGTTAGTCTCTAAGGTGCCACAAGTACTCCTTTTCTTTTTGTGGATACAGACTAACACGGCTGCTACTCTGAAACCTATGTTACTAGACTATATCCCTTCTGCCCACCTGACTAATTATTACTGCTTGGGATCCTCTGGGATGAAAGTTGCTGTAAATGACTTTCCAAGTGTCCATTTGGAGTCATGTAATCACCTCCAAATGCTGCAGAAGAGTCTACAAGTGCTTGCTGTAGCTTTTGCCTTATTTATTGGACCCATTCCTATGGTATAAATGTGGGTGACCTTTTCCCCCATGAAAACAAATATAGCTCTATGGAATCTTCTTGGTTTTATGTTCTCTCGCCATAGATGCTAATAGCTTCATTGTTCGAGTTTTTTTTAAATTTTCAGCTGATGAAAAGCATATGTCCACAGTGACCTTTAATAGTCTGTTAATGCCCAATGGTAAACTTTAGGAACCTTCCTGTTTTCAGTTAGTTCTTCTTGGTTTGATTATATTTAGATTTCTACATTATACCTGTCTAGCTGCCCAAGAAACTACAAGCATCATAAGAACATAAGAATGTCCAAACTGGGTCAGACCAAAGGTCCATCCAGCCCAGTATCCTGTCTACCAACAGTGGCCAATGCCAGGTGCCCCAGAGGGAGTGAACCTAACGGGTTATGATCAAGTGGTCTCTCTCCTGCCATCCATCTCCACCCTGTGACAAACAGAGGCTAGGGACACTATTCCTTACCCATCCTGGCTAATAGCCATTGATGGACCGATCCTCCATGAATTTATCCAGTTCTCTTTTAAACCCTGTTATAGTCCTAGCCTTCTCAGCCTGCTCAGGCAAGGAGTTCCACAGGTTGACTGTGCGCTTTGTGAAGAAGAACTTCCTTTTATTTATTTTAAACCTGCTGCCCATTAATTTCATTTGGTGGCCCCTAGTTCTTATAATATGGGAACAAGTAAATAACTTTCCTTATTTACTTTCTCCACACCACTCGTTTTATATACCTCTATCATATCCCCCCTTAGTCTCCTGTTTTCCAAGCTGAAAAGTCCTAGCCTCTTTAATTTCTCCTCATCAATCAAATTTATTGCAAGTCAAAAGGACATTAGAGGCTGTCCGTTAAACTGTTTGAGGCTTTCCTAGGTGCTACCACAATAGAAATAAGAAATAACGAGCAGCTAGCTACATGTTGCACCACCTGTAAAGAAATGGATGACTTAGACATGATCTCTTTCTGAAAGAAACACTCACAGTCTGATTCTTAAATGATCATAGCTGACATTGCCACTTGGGCTTCCAGAAGCTGCTGGAGCTGCAGGTTTGAAGCCTTAGCAACAAACAGCCATAACCCCATAATTGGTGGTCTAATCTGATGAACAACTGAAAAACAATTCTGCTGGTGGAACTACTTAATGTTCAAGGAGTCTACAATACAGTTTGTGTGGCATCTGGAATTTATGCTTGGTCCTTTTACAGCATCATTCATCAAGGAACTTGAGCTGCTTAACCATTGTTTAATATTTACAATACTGCAGGGAGAAAAAGGAATATTATCTCTCTCTTCCAGATGAAAAAATGAGATGTGGAGAGGGTAAAGGCATGATTTACAGAGGTTCTGAGAACTTCACCTGAAGTCAACATAAACTGCAAGTTCTCAGCACCTATGGAAATTGGGTCCGAGTGATTTGTAAGTCACACAGCAAGTTTGTAGTTAGAATATAGGTCTTTTGTCTCCCCGATCCTGTGGCTTTAACAACAAGACCATCCATCTTTCCTCGTGCTTCTTCATGGAGAGCAGTGGTGTATTCAACACATACTTCACTATTCTGTTCCATATTGTCACAAATAAGGTGGAACTCATGCTTGCTGCAGAGCATCTGAGGTTCGTAGTTCTTTACAATAGTCTTGTTCCAATTTTGTAAACACATATAGGGAATTGGAACCCACAACTCCCAGCCTCCAAAACACATGCGTTTCCCAAGAATTTGTTTTAATTATCAGTCCTTGTGTGAGATCCATGTTCCTCTTTTTTTCTATCTTGTTTTATTTGCGTGGTAAATAATTACTCTTAATGATTTGTACAGCACCCTGATGGGAAAGGCAGGCACTCTAGTAGATAAAATAATTACTCAGTGAGGTAGAGGAGCAACTCCTTTGGTTTGAGCAGTAGGTGGAATTTATGATCAAGAGTCGGGCCCAAACTGCAAAGTTCAGATCCAGACTTTCGAAACACTCTGATCTGTTTGAATTCAGGATTTTACTGGGCTCACCTCTCTTATGAACCTTCTTTCTGCTCTTTGTACTTTCTTCTGTGCTGCCCCCTACACCTGGAACTCCCTTCCTCCTCCCAATCCACCTGGCCTCTCTCCTCTCCGATCCTTGGAGCAGAGATAATATCTCCCCCATGCTTTGTACAGAACCAAGTACACTGAACAATCAATGAATACTAATGGACTGTCTTGTCTCCAGCTAAGGGGGAAAATGCTGAAGGGCCAGGAAACCCCATGAGTCCCACTGTGCAGTGTCCTTCAGATCATTTCCTCAGGGAAATTGTAATTGCCTGTGAAAACAGCAGGGGACATGATTTTCCTAACTCCCTGCCATGCGGCATTATGAGAGGAATTCCCACAGATTTCTGGACATCTGTGGAAGGCAGAGGCATTTGTGTGGAGGCCCAAAGACTGTGCACAATTTCTCCGATCTCTTATTTTGTCTGAGATGCTTTGCTGTCTGCTTTTTTTGGAAGATCATGAATAGTGTGGAGAAAGTGAATAAGGAAGTGTTATTTACCCCTTTCCATAACACAAGAACCAGGGGCCACCCGATGAAATTAATAGGCAGCAGGTTTAAAATAAATGAAAGGAAGTACTTCACACAACGCACGGTCAACCAGTGGGTTCAAAAAAGAATTAGGTAAGTTCCTGGAGGATAGATCCATCAATGGCTATTAGCCAAGATGGTCAGAGATACAACCCCATGCTTTGGGCGTCCCAAACCTCTGAATGCCAGGAGCTGGGACTGGATGACAGAGGATGGATCACTTGATAATTGCCCTGTTCTGTTAATTCCTTCTAAAGCATTTAGCACTGGCCACTGTCTGAAGAAAGGATACTGGGCTAGATGAACCATTGGTCTGACCCAGTATGGCCGTTCTTATGTTTTGCCACAACTGCTACTACCAATGTGCAGAGAGGGAATGTGTTTAAACATCACTGAGACCCTGGGTATCATAGTCACCTATCTCAATTTGCTGAGCGGAAGCACTGTCTTGTGATTTAGAATCCTGTCACTAGAGTCTGAGAGAAGCCTCGAGCTTTTACTGTTATCACGTAGTGTATATTTGCTACCATATGCTTTGCTGAGGGGATAGTATGGGAACTGGCATCCTGCCATAGATACCTAGCAAACCCAATTCAAATTTGCTGTCTTATCCCCCTTTGGAGGATAAAACATGTACAAGGCTGGAATAGAGGTGATAGGAAACTACATGTGGTGCATGTTGGGGAAATGATTGTTTGGGGGTGGGAAGCAGGTTTATAGGAAGGCACTTACGCTTGGAAGGGTGCCCTTTTCCTGTACCAAACAGCTTTCTTTTCCTTCATTTCCTCCATGTAGTCTTCAATGCTGATCTTCTCCTAGTTACCACCACTTCTAGAAACACCATCACATGGGGGCTCTTAAGCCTGTGGTGTCAAATTCTGCCCTTGGTATAGATGATTTCCCTGGCCTAAGATATACCAGGGCCAGGCAGTGCCCTGCACAGCTCGAGATTCGACCCACGGCCTAGCCACAGCTGGCTCAGGCTGCGGGGCTAAAAATTGCTGTGTAAATGATAGGGCTTGAGCTGGAGCCCTAGCTCTGGGACCCTCCACCCTCACCAGGTCCCAAAAAATCTACAAAGATTTTTTTTTTTCAGCCTCTAACCTGAGCCCCGTGACTCCCGTGAGCCTGACTCAGCTGATCCGGGCCAGCCGTGGGTATTTTATCCCAGTGTAAACACAGCTAAAGCCATCTTTGCCCTTTGCTGTCCCTGCCCCAAGTGCTGGAGCAGAGTAACTGAAAATTGGGCCTGTTAAGTTGCAGGAGTGGTAGAGGCACTTAAGGAGGAAGCCAAGGAATGAGAGAGAACTGAAACTCAAGTGGGTATTGCAGTGGTGTAGCCAGGTGTATCACCGTGGCTTGGCAGGCGATGTGCATGAACACGCTTAGGAAACTTGCCGCTTCCCAAGTGGTTAATTCCTGGGTGCAGGCTGCTTCTGAGGCTTTGTGATCCTCTCCTAGAGGCTGCTGGAGACTGGAGTGGGAAGTCAGAGAGGCTTTGCAGCAGTGTGGCAAATGCCTGCAGTGAGTCTTGGGTCCCCCGCCCTCCACCTCTGGCCTGTGATCCTCATTTATCTAAACTCCACCTCATTAAGAGTCCCCAGAGCCATCCAGTCCCTTCGCTGAGTGGGAACCTCTTGAGTTTGTAAGGCCTAGCCTCCCCACACCAATCTTGACCATGGACTCTGCCGTTTCTTGTGTGTGTGTTTGTGTATATATGCAACGACAGGAGGAGTGTGTGTGTGTGTGTGTGTGTATATACACACTCTCTCTCTCTCTCTCCCTCCTCTCCTCCTGTCATTGTTATATTGTGTGTTTCTCCAGTGGGTGGAATGGGAAAACCCTTCTCATCTGTTTGAAACAGTGACTTATTGCTGATTTATAGCAGCATTATATTGGATTTTCCATGCCTGTGTCCGGGAATTAATTATGTGAGATGGAAAGCTATTTTCCGTCTTGTTCTGAGAAGACTCCCATGACGTTTACACAGGTTTATTACTTAGGGTAACTTTTAAGCCAATGAACTGGTGGGGGTGGGTGGTGAGTGTGTGTGTGTTCACATCACTGCCCCATATTGGAGAGGATTTGAACGGCACAGCTTTGTTTTATGGTCCCTATACTGTAAAGTGCTAATGAAGATTTTCCTTTAGCTAAAGTGATAAGGCTTGTGCTTTTTAGAGTAGCGGATTCTGAGTTCCATCCCTGACATGACTGTGACAGCTATGTGCTGCTAAGTGGCATCCCATTTATCAAATGAGAATCTCAAATAAATTGACTGTCTTAATCCTCCAGAATTATTAGACCCAATTTACAGATGGGGAAATGGAGGCACAGAGATGACGTGAATTTCCAAAGGTCACCTAGCGAGTAGCAGATTGAGGACTGGAACCCAGGAGTCCTGGCTCCCCGTTCCTTCCTCCAACTTCTAGAGCATATTGTCTTTTGTGGAGGCAAGGGTGCTGGAACAATATGTATAGTGGGGGTGCTGATAGCCATTGAACCAAACCGTAAACGCTGTATATGATAGAAACCATTTCAAGCCAGGGAGGGAGGCAGCACCCCTAGTTCCAGCACGTGTGGAGGTAGTTACATTGATTCCCAAGAAGGAGGTCACCGTTGCTGACATACTGCTTGTGTATCCTCTCTCTGAATGTGACGGGGTACCTCAGCCTGGTTTTATTTGTAAAGGTTGGGAACACTTTAAAAATGAGGATTGGAATTAACAGTTGATTTAAACTCTCCACCTTCTGTCAAGAGGCCAGAGGGTCCTCAGAGAGCAGGATGTGGTGGGGATTGGGGATGACATTTTCTAGAGCAGGCCATTGCTTCCCTTAGACTCTTCTTTACTCTGAGGGCCGGTTTGCGTACTGATTTATCTAAATCTATGCAGCCCTCTGCTACAGCACAGATTTAAACAAAAAATAGCGTTCTGAAAGTGCCAGGGGATCTCTCTGTTTTTACATCTCAGCAATGTGTAGGGGACGTTGCTCCGTCTTGCTCTGCTAATACCCAACTGGGGCATTAAGTTCAAGAAAGGAAGGTGGGGGGGCCAGGAAGCTAAAGAAAAATATATTCCCTTCATCCTGAGAAAAGTCCTGACATCAGCTGACCCCCATGGGAGGAATATCTGTGACCTTTCAAAAGCGGTCAAGTCATTTGTGGCGGTGAACAAGACTCATGTGTATTTTTTTTGGCAGGCACATTTGGAAAGGAAAGCGAGAGGCACCCAGTTTGAATGGTTGCTGCAAGCCATCCATGCTTTTGCTCCACCCTGGAGAAGAGCTGTAAACTAGTCAAAGGCAGGAAAAGGAGTACTATGTATACAATGGGAACTGTGTGTGTAGAGCAGGGGTGGGCAAACTTTTTGGCTCGAGGGCCATATCTGGGTATGGAAATTGTATGGTGGGCCATGAATGCTCACAAATTTGGGGTTGGGGTGCGGGCTCTGGGGTGGGGCCAGAAATGAGGAGTTTAGGATGCAAGAGGGGGCTCTGGGTTGGGGCGGGGGGGAAGGGCTCATTTGGGGTGTAGGAAGGTGCTCCTGGCTGGGAGGGCTCTGGGGTGGGGCCAGAAATGTGGAGTTCAGGGTATGGGGGGGCTGGGGCAGGGGTGCGGGAGGGGGTCAGGGGTGCAGGCTCTGGGCGGCACTTGCGTCAAGCAGCTCCTGGAAGCAGCGGCATGCCCCCCTCCGGCTCCTATGTGGAGGTAAGGTCAGGCGGCTTACGGGCTGCCCCATCTGCAGGTACCGCCCCTGCAGCTCCCATTAGCCGTAGTTCCTGGCCAATGGGAGCTGCAGGGGTGATGCTTGGGGCAGGAGCTGTGTGCTGATCCCCCTGGCTGCCCCTAAGCATAGGAGCCAGAGGGGGGACATGCTGCTGTTTCTGGGAGCCTCTGCACAAGCGTGCGGAGCGGCTTCCGACCCCACTCCCTGGCTGGAGTGTGGAAGCAGGGCAAGTCCCAGACCCCACTCCCCAGCAGGAGCTGGAGGGCCGGATTGGAGCGCCTGGAGGCTCCCATAGTTTGCCCACCCCCGTGTAGAGAGAAAATCTATGGCAATACATCTACCCCTCTAAACCTGTGACGACCTGAAACGGACCCCTCCCTTTAGTGTAAAAAGTGAGACTAAAGGGAGACCCTCTCGGATCCCTCCTGGCTTAGCTTCAGAAGTTCCCCAGAGGAGATGAACCCTTTTATTTTTATTTTTTCCTTTTTTGGAGGTTGAAATTTGCAGCAAAAGAAAGTCGCAGCTGTTCGCTTTGTGCCCCAGCCAAACCCTATCGCACCTGGGCCATTTGGAGCAAGACAAAAGGGCGGGGTCGGGGGGGCAATGTATGGTAGATGGGTGTGTGTGTGTGTGTGCGGGTGCATGCTGGGGCCTTTGTGTTCCTGGCCCGGCCTCGGGGCCTGGGCTGCTGAGCCTGCCTGTATCACAGAGACCAGGCCGAGCAGCTGCAGCCAAGGGGGGCGCTTAGCGGAGCGTCTGCTTCTCATTATGCAGCCGGGCCAAGCGCTAAACCCGGACCGTGCCGCGGCCCGCCGCCTACAAGCCCCAGGCTGCAGCGGGGCGCCCGGGACCGGCCCCAGCGGCCGGCGAGGAGGTGGGGCATGGGGAGGCAGGGCTGTATAAGACCCGAGGCAGGGCAGCGGGCGTGCCGGGCAGAGGGCAGCGCGCCGCGGGGATGGAGGCGGGCGGTCCCCGCACGCCCCGCTGCCGGAGGACGCGCACGGGGCCCTTTGCGGAGCGTTTCTTCCTCCTGCTGCTCCTGCTCCCCGGCCCCGCGGCTGCCTCCGAGGCACCAGGTAAGGGAGAGCGGGGAGGTCGCAAGGGCAGAGCCCCCGAGGGGCCCGGGCCACGCCGGGGGGGATGTTCCCATAGGGGCCCCCCGGGTCTGGCTGGCGGGGACGGGAGGAGGGTGCACATGGGGTGCAGCCCCCCCTGGGTGTGGCTGGGACGGGGGGGCTGCCCCCGGGCGAGGGGTGCAGCCCCCCGGGTCTGGCTGGCGGGGTGGGGAAGGGAGGGGGGTGCAGCCCCCCGGGTCTGGCTGGGAGGGGGGGCTGCCCCCGGGCGAGGGGTGAGCCCCCCGGGTCTGGCTGGCGGGGAGGGGGATGCGCCCGGGTGCACATGGGCGAGCCCGGTAGGTTGACTGGAGCCGGCAGACAGCTGGGCAGGAGCGGGGACTGCGGCTGGCGATGTGACCGGAGCGGGGGTCCGCTGCACTATCGTCCTCCTGGTAACCCAGCCGGGCTGGCGGCTGCCCCAGCAGAGCGGCTCCCGCTTTGCGGCCCCAGGCCAGGCGGGCTCCGCTCCATGCCTCTATATGGTCTTGCTGGGGGATCAGGAGGCGGCTTGCTGCTTCCAGCCAACTTCCCTCTGCCCTGGGCTGGGCTAGCGAGCCCTCGCCCTGCAGACATCGGCTCCGGGGGCCCCTCCATCGGGGGCCCCTGTCGGACATCGCAGCCAGTGGCCCCTTGCGCTTCTACGGGGTCCCCACCCCAGTGACCATCAGTAGCTTGCGGTGGAGGGGCTCACAGCCTTCACTCGATCCACAGCTACCCTAGCCACCACTCCCAGGGGGCAGGAGCTAGGTCTCCTTGTGCCCCCTCTTTAAGATGAAAACCAGCTTTTTGGAAGGACAGGAACATTTTCTGGGAAAATTTTTGTTACCTTGAAAGTTTTCTGCTATTGACCAAACCAGAATGTTTGTCTCTATTTCTGGCATGGGGGGAGGGTTCTCTCCAGAAAAATGAAATTAGATTTTTCTGCTTGAAATGAAACAAAAACAATTTTGTATCCTTTGGATTTTTTGTTTTCTTTCTGAAAACACACCACATGGTTTTGAGCAGCTGCATGTGAAAAGGACCCTCAGAACTGGGTGCATGGCGGGATCCTGGCTTGGCAAAAATAACTGATCAAGTTTCGGGGCAGGCGGGAGCTGTGAAGGGGGAGCGGAAAGCTTACTTCGAGCGGGGCAGGGACTGCCTTTAAGTGTTTGTACAACACCTCGCAGGGGGCCCTGTTCTGTTACTGGAGATTTTAGGCACTCCCCCAATGCAAATAAATAATGACAGCTCTATCAAATGCAGGAAAGGTGCGCTCCTGGAGAGCATGTTTGCAGAAGAGGGTGGGGCGTGTATGTAATTCCCTGAAAAACAGGGAGATGGATGGAAAAAACATCCCATTGTAATTTATTTGATTTAGATTTTAACAAGGTCCCATGTCAGGGTCTAAGCCCCTCCCATTCACTGCCAGGACAGTTTTCAGCACAGCTAGGATCCTAGCATAATAAGGAACTGCCATTATGATATGACTACAGGCCCCCCAAGTAATCACTGTAAACAACTCCCCGTGTCCCATCCTATCTCCAAACACCCCTGTAGAAAGGTGGGCTTTGCAGCATATCCAGCAAGGTTCGTACCCCTGCTCAGTTGGATGAATGGAAAGGCCCCGATCCTCAAAAGGTAATCAATTTGAAATCAATCAAATATTCTTGAGGATCTGGGCCTCAGAGCCTTTCTGTAGGTTCCTGGAAGCTTCCCTGAACAGCTGGAGGTTTCAAACCTGGGTATTGAACTTGTTCGTTCTTTACATTGTTGTTTGGCCTTTTCAGTGTAATGATTATTTCTGCCTCCATCAAAAATCTGAAGCCACAGATTGCCCCCAGTTGTGACAGGAATCCGGATCTTCTGAGCAAGGGCAGGAGCAGTATAGAAACAGTTCTGCTTTTCCCCTTCCTTCCCTTTTTGGGTATCCTGTAATGAGACCTTAGAAAACCACAAAGGGAAATGATTCCTAGGGGTTGGGATGCTGGCCTGTAGTTCCAATTCGAGCTCTGGCGGCATCTCCTTTTGTAATTTGAGAGTAAATCACTTCACCGCTCTGTGCCTCAGTTTTTCTGCCTGGGAAATAGAGAGAGTCATTTACCTCCAGAGGCTTGAGGCTTAATTAGTGTTTGTAAAAACGCTGAGATTCTCCCACGAAAGCTGCTCATAAATTTGCCGCCTTATTTTAGCTCTTCATGCAATCTATTAAGCTGCCGTTTGAGAAACCAAAAAATCTCAGACCCACCCGGGGTCATATTCATGTTACAGAACAAGACTTCAGGGCTCTTCAGTCTAGGTCCTGGCTTACACTTAAAAGTTCAGTCAACATAGGTATGGCGTTTGGGGGTATGAAAAATTCATACCCCTGAGTGCCGTAGCCATTCTGATCGAAACCCAGTGTAGGCATGGCTAGGTTGATGGAATAATGCATCCATCAACCTAGCTACCACTGCTCGGGGTGGGGGGGGGGTGGATTACCTACAGCGACAGGAAAAACCCCTTTTGTCGCTGTAGGAAGCGACTACACTATGGCACGATGGTGGCATAGGTAGGGCATCATAGCTGTGCCATTGTAATGCCTGTAGTGTAGTCCCTTCCTACAGCAACGGAGACAACGATCGAGCAAGATCCATTGGTCTAGCTTCAGCTTCCCAACCAATTCAGACTAGAAATAAGGTGCAAATTTTTAACAGTGGGGATAACTAACCAACAGAACAATTTACCAAGGGTTCGGGGTGGATTCTCCACCGCTGGCAATCAAGATTGGATGTTTCGCTAAACGATCTGCTCTAGTTCAAACAGGAGTTCGCTCAGGGAAGTTCTGTGGTCTGTATGATGGGGGAGGCCGGGCAAGATGGCCTAATAAACTGTGAGTCTGTGCAACATTGACACAGCTACGCTTTTGATAATCTTGTTATTGTAGCCTTGGTTTTAATGTGTGTGTAGTTTCTGACCAAATCTTTAGCTGGTTTTAGACCAAACCCTGGTTTTCAAATACTCCACCCTTCACATCTCCCCCAGCCCAGTCTGCTTTCAGATATTCACACTGAGGAACTGAAACAAGCAGGTGGGACCCTGAAATAAGGAGCCCTGCTGTTCGGATCCTAAACCCTCCCCTCTGGGCTGTGACTAAATCCAATCTTTGACTGAAAGTGTGTTCGTTTGTACAGCGTGCCCGTCACTTGAGGTTTTGCAAGATCTTGTGCTGTTCTGCAAGTTTCACGTGTTTCTTCAGCAACAACAGATTTGTTTGTGTTTAAAATTGAGTCATCAGTCGCTATTCTGCAGTCAAATGCAGTGGAATTTTTATGAAAACTCGGGGTACTTGCATGTCTCTAATCGGGTAGGGGGGCTACATGCATTGCCTTGTCTTGGGGAGTTGGGATGGGTCAGAGGAAGTGGTAATGGGTTGCAGGTCCTTTCACCGCTAGGCTGCAGGCTCTAATACAAGTTGGAAATCAGTGAAAGTTGTTACTTTCGGCTGTTTGGTGACCGGTGTGAAATGAAGTGGAGAGACTCGTTCCATGGGCCAAATTCCTTGCTGGTGTATAGAAGCCAAGGATTGCACTGGGTCATGGTGAATGCTCTCCCCTCTGGCCTCTAGATGTGGCCCCAGGATAGCAAACTGATGCAGCGGGGTCAGCGTGCGTTCCCTGCTTCTGCCAGTGCTGTGCCTGCTGGGTGATTTCAGTAGAGCATTGTGGTCTCCAGGTGGGCAGTCTGGCATCTTTCACGAGCAATACGTTTGTATTCAGGGTGCAGGCTTTGTGCTGGCACTAGGTACAAGCTGTGAGTTTGGATCCGGCACAGAGCTCCACCAGATTATTATAATGTACTGATTGTTACATTCATGTAGCACTTTTTGCGGGGTGGGGGGTGCTCTGCCTGAGAGAAAGGATGGGCCAGTGGCTAGAATGGTAGCTTGGGAATTGAAGGATCTGTGTTCAATCCCCTTTTTCATGATATTTTTCCCATGTGACTTCAGGCAAGTCACTTTAGTCTCTATGTGCCTCAGTTCCTGTAATCTATAGAATAGCACTTCCCTATTTCACAGGGGGAATAAATACACACATTTGTGGGTCCCAAGGCCAGAAGGGACCACTGTGATCATTTAATGTGACCTCCCGAATAATACCCGCTAGAGACCCTTGCCGAAGTAATTCCTGTTTGAAGCAGAGCAGATCTTTTAGAAAAACACCCAGCCTTGATTTTAAAATTGCCAGGGATGGAGAAACCACCAGGACCCGTTAAATATTGTGAGACACTCAGACATTAGGGCCTGTGTTATCACTCGGGTGACCAGATGTCCTGATTTTATACGGACAGTCCCGATATTTGGGGCTTTTTCTTATATAGGGTCCAATTACCACCCCTCCCCCCCCATCCCGATTTTTCACACTTGCTGTCTGGTCACCCTAGTTGTCATATAAGAGCCTGAAATAGATGAGAGAGTTCTCAAAGGGCTTTGCCAGGCTGGATTCCTCAGCCACATTCTGCCAGTGCAGTCGGAGGGGAGTCCTACCGTCAGCACATGAATGAGAAATGTTCCTCTCTCTTGATTTTGTTCTCTTGCGGGGAGGGGAGAACCCCTGCCTGTGTTCTCTGCACCTGTTCACCGTGACGTTTTCGCTTGCAGGGCTGCCACCGCACGGAGAACTGGTCACCCCTCACTGGCTTCTGAGAGGACGCAGCAGGCGAGCAGTCAGCGTGGCCGAAAAGGTGGGTGAGATTCAAAGCATGCGTGTTTCTTGGTTTCCCCCTCCACCCTGATTGGCCTGAGACATGAAGGATTAAGCCAGGGCTTGAGCAACATGCTCTTGTATTGTGAGTGGCAAGCTCTCCTTCCCCAGTGTCCATGTGTGGGGCTAAGAAGTCAATATCTGCACAATCTGAGCTGTGAGATATATTTTTTTTGAACAGATCTTTTGGCCCTGTAGGTTGCTGAAATAACCTTCTCCCCACGGTGCAGTGTAAGGCTGTCCTCCTGCCCTTACAGATCGGCAGCCCCAGCGCCTCGGCTGCTGCTCAGAGCTTTGGCCAAGGCCAGTTTTTATTTAGGATGTGAATTTCCTGCTGGCAGTAGGTAGCAGCTGTGAGTTTGGATCTGGAACAGAGCTCCACCAGATTATTGGGTCAGTTTTCGCAGCTGCTGTTCAGCCAGGAAACTGACGAGATTTCTGTGTAGTTCAGGCTGCTGCTGCTCCTTGCGGAAAAGGGCTACTCTGAGGAGACGGGCACCTCAAACACGAGAGGCTGGGTAAGGGGCAGAGTAGCAGACTCCTGGCTGTCTGTGGATTTTGCAGTGGCAGGGGGAAAAGACTTCTATCCTGTTCCAGCAGGCAAGTGGTAATGAAGATCTGGCTCTCGTGCAGTTGTCTCTCTGGTGGGGAAACCCCTAGAAAGCATCAGTTGTCTCAGCAAGATTGCTTCTGTCGTGTTACTAGAACCTTTGTGGCTAAGCTGCCCGCTGCTCCTGCCATACAAGGAGCAGTTGTGAGGAGGAGGCCTTGGGTTTCAGACGGATGTGCACGTAACCTGGAGGGGCTGGGTGAGGCCGCAATTGTGTAAATAGCCTCCTTAATATAGGGCCTTTCATCCCGAAGGATCCCAAAGCACTAGAGACCCTGTGTGCGGGGATAAGTAGCATGCAGCTGTTGGATGAGGGGCACATGGGATCTGTTCTGTAGTGGCTACGTGGTAGTCTGTAGGTGGGAAGGGGGAGGTGACATCTTTGAATGCAATCCCAGGCGGACTCAGGAGGATGGAATTTAACTTTTGATTGGAGTTAGGCCAGGACACACAGGGAGACCCTTAAAGACCACGGTGGTTCAGGTGACCTTGGAGAGGTGGACACAGTGCCGAGCAGTGCCTGGGGCAGCCCCAGCTGGCTGGCACGTGCTGCTTGCGTGGCAGGTGCAGCCTTCATTTGCAAGGCTGCCTTTGCAGTCACCAATTCTTTCCTTTATTTAAAAAAACGTGTTTTGTGTGATGTTGCTCTGTGACCTTCCCTGGTCCTGCCAGGGCATGGATCCCGGATCTCGGGTGCTGCCACTCTTCTCAAACAACTGGCCTCTCAGCTGCTTGGTATGCTCTTGTGCTCACCATCTTGGTTTCTCCCCTCCCCCACCCCCCCTCACCCCCCGGCTCCCTGGTACAGGGGTCAATTGTCTCATGTCCCTGCCACGTGCCTCAGTTTCCCCCCCTGTAAAATGGGGGCAATGTTACTGACTCACCTCCCTGGCGAGGCTGTGAGGCCTGACTGATGTCTCGTAAAGCACTCTGAGGCCTTGGGGTGATATCACCCGGCTGGAACACTGAGCTTGTTAGTGGCTATTGAATTCCATGGTGAGACGCCTTCATCCAGCAGCTGCGTTCCATGACCGGCTCCTCGCTCTGCCTGTAGCAAGGGGGATCAGCACCAGGCGCCCTCCCACCTTAGCCCGCGGGGTTGCTATGGCTCCTGTGGTCCATTCCTAGAAAGGGATCACTCCATTCCCAGTGAGTTACAGCAGCGAGGGGGAGAGGGCCCAGGTCTATATATAGGCCAGAGGGCGGTCAAGGCGGGGAATGCGGGATAGCCGGGAAGTTTATTTATATTGCTACTTACATTCCTCTGCCCGGAATTCACTCAGAAGATGCTGGGAGAGACCGAATCTGAATCGGGGGGTGTGTACAGGCGCAGGCTGGGGCCCTGGCTTTGCACAGGGCATCAGCGGCAATGTTAAAACATCACTTACCAGCGGGATTACAAGGAGGGAGGGGCGAGACCCCCGTTCATTTCCTGGCATCTGTTCTGCCTCAAGTGACTCCAGGCAGCTCAAGACAAGAAGGCGGCTGTCCTGGCGGGGAGGGACAGGAAGGGTGTGTGGAGGCAGGGGGGTGGACTGTGGGAACCAGGCTGGGGCTGGGGGAGGGCAGATCTGCATTCTTGGCGATCTCAGGGGATCAGAATTTCCAGGCGCTAGATCTGAAGTGGACTTCAGTACTGTGCCCATCACCGTGGGATCTTGGTGGTGAATGGCAGTTGTTTCGAGGCAACCCCCTGCTTACACCAAGGACAGGGCTCTGCATATGCTCTCCTATCCCCCCACCCCCCCCAAAATCAAACAGTCTGCTTCGACTCAATGAGGCCAAGTGAATGGTCAGAACCCACCTGTTTTATGAAGGACCCCTTTGGAGCCGGTATGGCCCCACCCCGCAGGCTGGCGCTGTGAGCGGCTGCTCGGGCAGTCAGTGCCAGCCTGGCTCCATTCGGCAGCCAGGAGAGCATAGGCCCAGTTGCCTGGGTGAGCTGCGGGGTACCCACTATGTTGCACAGCACCCCTCGCTCTGAGCACCCCAGTTCTTGGCCCTGTGCTATTTAACACCTGCATTGATGACCTGGAAGGAGAGAGAGAGACCCATCGCTGATCAGGTTTGCCGAGGAGATGCAGACTGGGGGAGTGGTGGTGAATAATGAAGAGGACAGGCCACTGCTGCCAAGCAATGCAGATTGCGCGGTAAGCGGGGTGCCAGCCAGCACTGTGCTAAATGTAGACATCTGGGAACCCAGAATGCAGGTTATCCCTACAGGATGGGAGACTCCGTCGTAGACAGCAAGGACTGAGAGAAGGACTTGGGGTCGCTGCAGGTAATGGCCTCCACGTGAGCTCTCCGCACAATGCTGCAGCCAAAAGGGCTAACGTCATCCTTGGATGTGTGAACAGGGCCATATCCCAGAGGAGTAGGGAAGTGACCTTGCCTCTACAAGCTGTATTGACAAGACTGCCACGGGGATGCTGGGTCCTGATCTGGTTCCCATGTGTCAAGAAGGCTGTGGGAACACAGCAGAGAGTTCAAAGGAGGGCCATGAAAATGATGCAGGGGCTGGCAAACAAGCTTGTGACGCGTAAGGGACTTGACCTATTCAGCTTCTCGAGGTGAAGGTGGACTTGGTCGCTGTGTATAGGCCTGTGTGCATGGCAAAGATATCTGTTGCGGGGGCTGATTGAGGCATAACAAGATCCAATGGCTGGAAGTTGAGGACACCCAAATTTTAACCTTGAAATAAGATGTAGTTTCCTAGCAGCGAGGGTGATTAGACATTGGAACAGCTTCCCTGGCCGGTGGGGGACTCACCATGGCTTGGAGTCATTCAGATCGGTTTCTAGGGGCAACTCCGCAGCCCGTGTGCGTGTGGGAAGAGGGGTGTCGGACTGGATGGTCAGGGTGGTCCCGTCTGTCAATCTGTGAATCCCCCTGTTCGTCCCCTTCCTTCCTGGGCCATGGGGAGAACAGGTCGCCTGCCTGTCCTCAACCTGCTCATCTTGACAATTGCAATTCTGCATTAACACTGTGCCTATAACCAAATCTCCATCTTCAGCCGGTCACCTGAAGGGGTCAGGAAGGAATAGTTTTTTCCCCCCGATGCACAAATGATCCGATTTATTGTCTCCCCCGTCATCCTATCCCCAGCCTCAGGGGCTTCTGAAGCATCCGAGATTAGCTCGGCTGGAGACAGGGCACCAGAACCGGTGGACCCGCTGCTCTGAGGTGGGAAGAGAATCCACTTATTAGATGCTGGCTGCTGTGTGTTGCTCATGTGCTCAGGGTCACGCTGGTGGCCAGATGTGGGGCTGGGAAGGGATTTCTCCCCAGGGACCTTGGGGTGGATCATCTGGCCACAGCTCACCTCATCAGTTCCCTGCCATGGTACTGGTGGCACCTCCGTCTCCCCTGGTCTCTCCCCGTGGCTCGCAGCACCAGTCTCCTAGGACTGAAATGCTTTGGGCTAACTAGCCTCACTGGGCTCAATCCAGGGGTGTCTGGGTGACATTTAACGGCCTGGCAGGCACAGGAGGTCAGACCAGAGGAGCCAACCCCCCCTTGAACCAGCTTGCCGAGGCTTGTGGTGATCCCCCGTTGCTGGGGATCGGATGATCTAGGCAGGAAGATCCACTCTCATTCAGCCAGAGCGAGTGGCCTTGGGAATTAATTCAGGGGAGGGCCGTGGCCTGTGCTGTGCTGGGAGGTCAGGCCGGATGATCACAGCGCTCCCCTCCGGCCTTAAGCTCCATCCTAGGAGCACAGTGACGGGATCTGCCCAAGGCCAGGAGGGTTTGCTCTGTTCCCCATGTAGCAGCTTGTGCAGGATCCTGGGGGTTGGGGAGAGTCGAGGCAGGGAGAAGCACTAACCCTGCCACCGTTTTGCTGGGGGCCCCGCCCTGGAGCATGTATGTAGGTGGCCTCGTGTTCGCTGTGGTCTCGCCCCCACAGACAGCAGGGCGGACGTCTCTTGTATCCTGTTTCCTTTCTCTCCCCCTTGCTCTGCGTGCATCACAGAGCCGGCTAACCCGCTGGCTGCTCTTGCCAGCTGCCACCCCTCTGCTGTGGGGGTGACACATGGAGAGGGGCCGTACATTGCCGGAGGGTGGGCTCTGGGACTGGCCGTCCCGGTGACTCTGATCAGATACCTCTGTGTCAGCCACCACCCTCTCCCTAGACCCATGAGTGCTCTGTGCTCCCACCGTGACTTGGGGGAGAGTGCGGCAGGCTGGGGCGGGGAGAGCCCTGGCAGGAGGAGCGTGGGGCAGTGATTCTGCATCTTGGGGCAGGTGGGGGCTGCATGTGAGTGGCAGAACAGGGAGGGAGGGAGGAGCTAAGAGGCAGCGTGGCCCTGTAGATGAGGCACTGGGCTGGGACTCCGGAGACCTTGGTTCAGTTCCCTGCTTAGCTACTGCTGTGCTGTGGGCCTTGGGCAAGTCCTTTCCTCTCTCTATGCCTCAGTTTCCCTCTCACCCTTTGACTGTGCAGACGGTAAGCTCTGTGGGGCAGGGACTCTCTTGCTGCGGGGCCCCAATCTCAGCTGGGGCCTCTGGGTGCTACTCCTGATGACAGTGGTATCCCAGGCTATGTGGTTTTGCAGGAACCAGCCTGGATCTCCTCTTGCTGACAGTATAAAGCGAGAGCAGCCTGTGTGATCGTCCTGGCCTGCGCCCTAGTATTAACAGCATAGGCAGAGCTGGGTGCTGGGTCAGCGTGTGCGAATGTCTCTCAGCAAACCAGACCCGGCTTCGTTCTGAATCATCGCACAGTCGTTAGGCTGACGAAGCTAGAAGTGGCTGGGATCTTGCCCGTGGCTCTAGGTACTCTGCCTCAGTTTCCCCATCTATACAATATGGAGAGAGAATCCCTTCCTGAAGTAGGGGTGGGGAGGATTAGTTAGTGCCTCTAAAGTTCTTTGAATAGGAAAGCCCTCTAGAAGGGCTAAAGGTCACGAAGACCTGTGGCCTGAACTGGATTTTAGAGCCAAGTCCTAGTTCATTTGAACTTTGGGGGCCAAAAACCCCGAGGAGAAATCTAAGGTGGTGAAAGTTATCCTGTTGGAGGGAGGGTATAAATCACATCATTCTAGACTGTTAGATCCCCTTCGACCGACACCCTCTTTCCTGTTATGTGTACTCCAGCACCACCCAGAGGCCCTGATCAGAATCAGGCCTCGTTCTGTGGGGTGCCGGACAACCCTTTAGTAAGAGATGGCCCTGCCTTGAAGGACTCATTGCTGGTTCTGAGTCATTTTAAAAGGTGCTGGGCTCTTTCCCCCAAACACAACAGCAGGATCGGCCCTCCTCTATCCCAGCAGCCCTGCTCTCTCCCGGCCCCTCGGGCCGAATGCTGCACCAGCCAAGACACCTGTCAACGCAATGAGACGACATCCAGAAACATTGTGTAAGGGAGGACGTCAATTGCATGTCAGCCCATCTGAGGCTGGTGGATTTTATAGGTAGCCTTTTCCAGATCTTCCATGGGTGGGTTCGCTTGGTACAGGCTGCTGAGCCCCGTCTACCCTGTGCCCGGCACTGCTTGGAAGGCTGGCACGCAGCGGGCGGGACATGCTGCCATTCTGACTGGGAAGGGGTTTATTCCCACTTTGCACTCGCTCTGTGCTGGTGTCCATGTCTGTTCTAGGCACAGGGCAATGCACAATCAGACCCCGGAGTTTTGTCCTGCTTCTGTCTTAGATCTAGGTACTTACATGGCCCCCGCACAGCGCCGCAGTATCTGAGCACCTCCCAATTCTTAAGGTGTTTACCCTCCCCATGCCCTTGTGATGTAGGGCAGTGCCATTGTCCCCATGGTACGGGGAGGCTAACACCCAGATCATCCGAGGTATTTAGGCTCCTAACTTGCATTGAAATCGATGAAATACCTCCATGACTTGGAGGATCGGGGCCTTAATGACTTGCTGCCTGTGGGACCGTGGGCCTGCGGTCGAGCAGGGAATTGAGTGTGGGTCTCCTGGACTAGTGCCCCAATCGCTGGACTGTCCTTTCTGGGTGGGGAGGTGGGTCCATGTCATGGGGAACCATACAACGATCTCTCTCAGCTGAGTGACGTTCCAGCTGAGAATTCCAGCGTGCAACCAGCGAGATTGTCTCTGCGGAGCTTGCCTTGATCTCTCTCTGAGTTCCAGGCCGCAGAGGGGCCCCAGGAGCTAGACCCACCCATCTTGCCATGCGTTAACGCTTCCATGTACCCTCCATGTGGGCAGAAGGGTGTTGATTCCTCCATCGCGCCCATGGCAGCCTCGGTGCCTAGGTTAAGGCACCCAGCAGCCGCTGATTTCACTGGTGCTTTGGCACTGCCTGAGCTGGTGCCTCTGGGCAGGGTCGACGGTTGCTCTTGGGTTTGGCGTCATGAGCCATGCAGCGAGGGTGCAGGTGGCCTGGGCGAGGCCGCGGGCTGCGGAGAACCAAAGATCATTTCCCCTCCAAAAGAAAACAAAAGGCTTTGGTCTTGGCTCCTCCATCAACAGCTCTGCGGTTTTTCTCATCAGCAGATTGAAAAAGAAAAATACTCTTGAATTTCACCCGCCGGGGCTGGGTCTCCGACACCGCGGCTCCTTCCCCAGCTGCTGTTAACTTGGCCGCCACTGATGGATTTTGGACGTGCTCTTGGAGCCTGGAGCTGGAGTCTTGTGCAGAGCGTGCCCCCAAACAAGACCCCTTGCCTGCCCTCTCTGCAGGCGCCACGGGGAGAGAGGATTCCCCAGTTTGCTTCTAGCCCCGGCAGTGGTGGAAACGCCAGCGTCTGCTTAAGCCCCCCGGGCTGGATGGCTGGGAAGTGTCTTGCGGCAGATGACAGCTGGCGGGTGGGGCTCACTGCTGCAAGGAGGCGAAGGGCTTTGTCGTGATGCAGAGGAGCATCCACCTGCCACTAGCTGAGATACGGGCTGTCAATCCTCATGCTCCAGGGCATGTGCCCAGTTCAGCGAGGAATTCCCAGTATGGCGCAATTATGCCCATTCTGGATGGGAGTCTTAGAGCTCCCTCGGTCTCCGAGCTTTGACCCCTGTTGGAGAAGCCCCAGGACTAGAGACCTAGCAGGGGAGACTCGTTCTGTCTGCTGCTGGGGGAGGGTCTGTGGCCTGTTACACTCTGGCACCATGAAGGGGGTGGCAATTAGACCCCAGACACAGCCGCCCCCCGGCTCTCCACCAGCCAGGCCCCCAGTGTCGGGGGTGTGCTAGGAGCGGGAGTGGCTGGCTGGTGTGCAGGGCACTTGGGCTATTTCTCTGCCTCCAGGGGGAGTGGGGCTTAAAGCCACCTTTGCTCCCCCTGCCCCCCCGGTCTGTGCCAGGTGCAGGAGCTGAGAATTGGGCGAGGACTCCAGCTCCGGGCTGTTGCGGGCGGCAGCTTCCTGTGTCTGACTCAGCCCGACCGGATGCGGGGCGGTGACCTCGGCTGGCTGCTTAAAGGCAGGTGCTGGCTCTATGTCCCCTGGATAAGCCGGTGCACCGGGTTGTGGGGCTCTGGGGCTGCAGGCACAGCCCGCCACTCCCTTCTCTCTGCTAGGCCATGCTGGCCACCCAGGAGCCCTCGCCAGCCGGCCCTGCGACACGGGGACAGACCCCGCTGCCACCTCCACCGACGCTCAGTCCCGTCCCCTTCATTTCCACGGGCATCTTGGGATAACCCATCTCCCAGGTGAACTAAACATCCTGGGGGGGAGTCGACATCTGCTTGGCTTGAAGCTCAGTCGTCTCCCCCAGGGACCTGCAAGTCCATATGGCTTCCCGGGGGCCTGCCTGGGTCCTCTCCTCACTCCACACCGGAAGTGCAGGGGCAGCTGGCTTTAAAGGGGCCACCCCAATGTTGGAGGGTTCCCTGCTGACCCCCCGTATTCTTTCCCAATATCTCTATTCAGCAAGGATTTGGGGAAGCCCTGTGAAGGCCGTTGGACAGTCGGGGCTGGCTGGCTGTGGCGTGCAGCAGATAAGGGCCCAATCCTGCTCCACTGAGGGCAATGGGAGCTCTTCTGTTGGTTTCACGGGAACAGACTCCAGCCCCACATGACTAGATGGACGGAGCAGGCGGAGAGCGGTTCCCTGTGCGTGGCCAGAGGAGACGGTAATCTTCCTTTGTGAGTGACCCTCGGCCCTTCTCATCCGAGCCCCAAGGCACAGAAGGGGAAACTGAGGCCCAGAGTGGGGAACTCTGGCAGCACCAGCATGCTAGTTCCAGGCCTTAATCACCTTCTCTGCCAAGGGCTTTGAGTCTAGTGTGTGGGGGGGGGGTGGAGGGGGGGGCATTTTTAGGAAGGGGAGCAGCAGCTTTGTGAGCATGGCCCTTTAAGAATTCAGTTTGACAAGAGCATCCTGCCAACAATGCGCTTATGCAAACACACAATGTAATTGCTGGGGAATTTGAAGGAGCCAAACTCCACTGAGGAAGAGACCAAGAGGGCGCTGGGGAAGGGGAAAGCAGAGGGGGATTTGAGAGGGAGAGAGGCAGGAAGAATGAGGGGGAAGAACTGGGACCCAACGGGGGGATAGAAGGGAATTGAACAGAGGAACGCACAGACCATGTTTGGCCAAGGCAGCGCTGTTTGTATAAGATCATGTTCTAAAAATACAGCCCATTCCCAGCATCGCCCAGGGAGAGACCCTCTGCTTCCCTGCCTCCCTCCCCCTGTGAAATCACCGCAGCGCTGCGCCTGGCTGGCGCGGGGAGCTGAGTGGCCATGTTTTGGGAATGACTAAGGGACTCCCAGGGAAATCGTGGATTTTTTTTTCCCTGTGCTCTGGTCTCCTTTTTTGGAGCTGGGAAGATCTTCTGGTGGCGGAAGTGGGGCTGGTGCAATATCCCGCCTGGCAGTTTCAACGCTCCCCATGTCCCACGCTGCCACCATGCGGCCGTGAGTCTGGCATAGATGTATATAGAGGCTAAGCCCCTCTGTCTTTAATTTATTTCTTCTGCCGGCTCCCCTGTGAGACAGGGCAGTGCTGGGATCCCCACTGTGCGGACGGGGACGGAGGCGGGGAGAAGCCAGGGGCACCATTTTCACAAGCATGGGGGCCCAGATCCTCAATGGCTTCCGAGTTCTGTGGGGGTTCGGCACCTAAATGCCTTGGCCGCCTCATTTTCACAAGGAATTCCGGCACTTGGGGGACGGGTTTTTCAGAGGTACAAATGGCAGCTGGGCACCCAACTGCCCCTGGCGTTCAGGTGGAGTCTGGCTTGTGCCTTTGGAAGTTCCCCCTTGGCAGCCTGAGTGCCTCTGACTCGCAGTGAGACGAGGCAGGAGAGGGCGTCTCTCTTATTGGACTAACTTCTGGTGATGAAAGAGACAAGCTTTTGAGCCACACAGAGTGCACGAGGCTCCTAAACCACTTAGGCCTTGAGGAAAGGAAAGGGGATAATTGTACCAGAGCTCAGCCCACCCCCCACCCCCAAATTGTACGTGGGGGCCCAAATTTCTCCTGATGAATCCCAGTCCCTGGAGTGCCTGAGTGCCACATCTTCTTCCCTTAGTGTTTTGTCTCTGGATTGGGCTACTCCGTGCAGATTTGCGCCTTCCTTGAGGAGAGCCCTGCCTCTGCCCAGTTGGCCTGGAGCCCTGCAGGCGACACCAAAAGTTGCACAATAAGGAACAAACTCCAGCCTCGCTAGGGAGATGGAGCCTGTGGATCCCACTGCTGCCTCTTGGGTGTGTGGCCTACACGTTTAGCATTGCTGGTCTGGCAGCCTGGAGCCCTCTGATGTGGCGGCGCCCGCTTCCTTGACCTGGCATACAGACCACGGCCAGGTCGCTCCGTTACTTCCCTGTAGGGGCTGCCCATAATTAGCCCCACCTGTGGGCGTGGCTTTTTCACCTCCCGGGCCACCAAAGAGCTAGTCACTGCTGGCCGGGATTTGAACCCATGGCCTGTCCCGGGGGCTCACGATGAAGGCCTGTACGCTGAGGCCTCGTAGCCGCCACCACAGCGGGCCTTGTGGAGCTGCCTTGGCCAAGCAGGGCTTTGCAGGTTCCCGAGTCAGAGTCTGAAGTCTCAGGCTCCAGAGCAGCACCTGTGGGCTGCCCAGAGCCATCTGCTGGGACTTGGGCTTCCCCAAATGCCAGGCTGGGGGTATGCTTTATCCCGGGAGCTGGGGCTGTCTTTGATTGGGAAGTGCTGGCTGATTAAAGAGGGGGAAGGTTGCCACTGGATGTGCGTGGGCCTTTGAATTGGGGTGGAGACATGGCAGTTCCTCTGGCTTGTCTTGCCTCCTGAGTTTTAACCAGCGTCCGTGGCGATCAAAGAGATGGGGAGGCGAAGCCCTGCATCGGGAGTGGATTTCGCTCTGATGGCTGATTCTTCCTTGTACAGGCAAAGTCCCTCCTGGCCTGCGTTTTGAGCGTAAGGTGGGACCCGTTATGAGCAAAGCAGGGGTGGGAACGGCCCCGTGCCAGTGGGGCGATTCTCGGAGGGATACGCGGTGCCGAGGGAGAGCCGTATTTGCTTGTCTAAGTCTTAATCTCCGCAAGAGCCTCCCCAAACCAAGTGTCACTGCAGTCCCAGCACATGCAGTCCGGCCCGGCAGCCAGCTCTGAGCAGCGGCCGTTCTATGGGGACGGAAGCTATGTAGATCTCTAAAGTCCCCATCACAATGCTTGGCACCCAGGGCTTCATTGCAAATGTTCTTTAGACTGCCTAGGAAGGAGTCCTGCACAAAGGGATCTGGGGGTCACAGTGGATCACAAGCTAAATATGAGGCAACAGTGTAACGCTGTTGCAAAAAAAGCGAACGTCATTCTGGGATGTATTAGCGGGAGTGTTGTAAGCAAGACACGAGAAGTAATTCTTCCTCTCTAGTCTGCGCTAATAAGGCCTCAACTGGAGTATTGTGTCCAGTTCTGGGCGCCACATTTCAGGAAAGATGTGGACAAATTGGAGAAAGTCCAGAGAAGAGCAATAAAAGTGATTAAAGGTCTAGAAAACATGACCTATGAGGGAAGATTGAAAAAATTGGGTTTGTTTAGTCTGGAGAAGAGAAGACTGAGGGGGGACATGATAACCGTTTTCAAGTACATAAAAGGTTGTTACAAGGAGGAGGGAGAAAAATTGTTGTTTTTAACCTCTGAGGATAGGACAAGAAGTGATGGGCTTAAATTGCAGCAAGGGTGGCTTAGGTTGGACATTAGGAAAAACTTCCTAACTGTCAGGGTGGTTAAGCACTGGACTAAATTGCCAAGGGAAGTTGTGGAATCTCCATCATTGGAGATTTTTAAGAGCAAGTTAGACAAACACCTGTCAGGGATGGTCTAGAAAATACTTAGTCCTGCCTTGAGTGCAGGGGACTGGACTAGATGACCTCTTGAGGTCCCTTCCAGTCCTACACTTCTGTGATTCTCCACCAACAGGCAGTTCTCCCAAAAGAAACAAAGCTTCTCTCCTCCCCCTTTGCGAGGACCTCTCACTGGAAGGGTCAGAGGCCAAGGGACCCTGCCCGTCCCGGTAGAGTAGAGGAATCTAGAAGTGGCCGCCCCTCATAGAATCATAGAATATCAGGGTTGGAAGGGACCCCAGAAGGTCATCTAGTCCAACCCCCTGCTCGAAGCAGGACCAAGTCCCAGTTAAATCATCCCAGCCAGGGCTTTGTCAAGCCTGACCTTAAAAACCTCTAAGGAAGGAGATTCTACCACCTCCCTAGGTAACGCATTCCAGTGTTTCACCACCCTCTTAGTGAAAAAGTTTTTCCTAATATCCAATCTAAACCTCCCCCATTGCAACTTGAGACCATTGAGAACAGTCTAGAGCCATCCTCTTTGGAACCCCCTTTCAGGTAGTTGAAAGCAGCTATCAAATCCCCCCTCATTCTTCTCTTCTGCAGACTAAACAATCCCAGCTCCCTCAGCCTCTCCTCATAAGTCATGTGCTCTAGACCCCTAATCATTTTTGTTGCCCTTCGCTGGACTCTCTCCAATTTATCCACATCCTTCTTGTAGTGTGGGGCCCAAAACTGGACACAGTACTCCAGATGAGGCCTCACCAGTGTCGAATAGAGGGGAACGATCACGTCCCTCGATCTGCTCGCTATGCCCCTACTTATACATCCCAAAATGCCATTGGCCTCAATAGGTGGTGGGCTGTAGCTGAGTTCCTCGTGCACAGGTGCTCCAGTGAGCTCTGCTACTCGGGAGCAGTCTCAACAGAGGCCAGAGATGGAATGAGCCATGGAGACTGAGGTGGGCCAAAAGCTTTGTTACCTTTGCAAACTCCAGAAACTCCTTCCCATGAAGCAGCTGGCTGGGAACCCTCCGGGCTGGGATCACTGGGTGCCTTTCTCAGGCCTGGCTTGTGAGGGAGGTCACACCAGATGATCCGGATGGTCACGTTAATCCATGTGTCTACAGAATGGCAAAGCACCAAGCCCTCGCAATGAGCCCTGGAAGGGTGTTCTGGCTCGGGGAGTCTGGCAGCCCCCCCGGGGGCTCTCCTTCTGCTCTGCCTTTAAGCACATGGCTCTGGAATGACAACAGTCGTGCTGGGAAACCGGAGCCTGACTCAATGTGTCGTTTGGCTTGCGAGGGCCTTGTTTACCGAAGGGAAATGTTAAACCGTTGTCTGGGGGGAGAAGTGGAGAGGAGGGGCAGATTGCAAGAGAGATATAAACCAAGTCAGTAACATCAGGGAGAGACATAAACAGAGATTGAGACACACGCCCAGAGAGAGAGAGAGAAAGGATCCAGCCTTCCGGCCCTTGTGTACACACAGCGCAGCTCGGGCTGATGTAATCCCCTGTTAGATGCACTTGGTGCCCAGGTAGGGTGACCAGCTGGACCTTAGCCCCCCCTTGCCATGAGGCCCCACCCCTGCTCCTCCTCTTCCCCCGAGGCCTCACCGCCAGCCTGGAAGCCAAAGCCGGGAAGTGGTAAGAGCTGCCCGGGGAGCCCCAGACCCTCCGCCTGCCCTGGGTGGCGGGCCATGGGGCGCAGGGACGTGGGCTGGGGGCTGTTTTCAGGCACCCTGCTCCCACCCCACCCAGGGCAGATGGAGGGTATGGACCTCGACAGTGGCCTGGGCTCCCTGGGCGGCTTTTACCCTGGCCCCACTCTGGTTTCAGGGGGGGGCGGGGCCTCAGGGGTAAGAGACGGAGTAGAGGGAGGGGCTTCAGGGGAAGAGGAGGAGTCAAGGGTGGGGCCAACACGGGAGCGGGGTATGCATCCTGCTTTTACCTTTTGAAAAGGTGGTCGCCCTATGCCAGCGACCAGTTCCCGGTTCCCCTCTGGCAGCGTAGAGGAGGCTTGGAGAAATACTGCACTCCTCTCTGTTACTTGCTGTCACCAGGAAGATGAGTGCTTTAGAGCTGAGACAGAATTTGGGAGCCCCCAACAGGGCCCCCCCGGTGCCTCTGCCCCGGCACAGGTGGTGGGAGTTTTTGGAGTCACTTCAGCACCTGAAGATGGCGTCTGCACTGATATTTCGTTCAGATCTGTCCTGTGATCAACTCCACTTGGCAGAACGCAGGCCAATCATCAGACAAATACACAACGCAGGGGCACCCCGGGCGAATGCAAGCTCTTTGTTCCCGCCCCGGTTCTGGGTCAGAGCCTCTGCGTTGGGCTGCTTTTCCCAGCTGATGAGCTGAATCTTATTGTCTGGCCACTTTCCTGCAGCACTGGGATCCTGGGGCCTTGGTGTATAGGCAGGAATTGCTGGTTCTAGCAAGATGTGGGAGCCGTATGGGCAGCTTGAAATCCCAGGCACTGCTCCAGTTGGAGTCCAAGGCGCTATGTTGAAGTATGGATCCCACGGGGTGGGGTCCTGGACACAAGTCAGAGAGAGAGTTTTGGTTTTAGCCAGTGGCCCCAGCCCACAGAGCATGGGTCTGTGGGGGGAAGGGCTGCTCCTAGCCAGGCAGAGCTGCTGTTAGGTCAAGGATTTGTACCCTGGTGCCAAGCCCCTGTGGAGATGGGGCACCCTGGTGTGAAGCAGGGTTGGCTCCTATGGGATCTGTGCCAGACAAGGCCCTGGACTGTGGGCCCAGCCTAGAAGCCTGTAGCGTCCTGGGGAAGCTGAGTCAATCATTTCCTCCCCTTGCACCCGGTATTTTTACCAGCCGTGTGTTAGGCAGTGCCCGGAAGCTGACATTTCTATTTATTCCCCTGCCCTGGCATGACAAACCCTGCAGTCACCCGACTGCACCGCTCGGATCCCAGCCTGCGGAGACAGGGATGCTGGGCCCTGCCTGGACAGCTGGCAAACCAGCTGGAGGTAGCTGTCAGGGTGCAGAGGACGGGGAGGAAATGAACAGCAAGGGCCCAGTTCTCCATTGTCTCATGCAGCCGTTTACTCCAGTGCAAAGCGCCGGGGGGCTGTTTCGCGCTTGCTTTGCACTGGTGTCAGTGGCTGTGCAATGCAGAATCGAGCCGCAAGGTGTGGGAGGCTGAGCTGGTGGGGAGGAGAAGGGGGAGGAGGGAAGTGGCATTGAGAGGAAGAGCTCTTTGTGGAGGGGGGGAAGGGAGGTTGTCCTCCTTGCTCTCCAGCTGTAGTAGGGCCCAGGGAGCAGAGCTGCTGGCTCCCACGCTGGCTGCAGGGAGCCTCCGCTGGCATGAGCTTGCCACTTGGATTCCTCTCTTGCTCCTCCAAATTGCCACGGTCCCCTGGGTTCTTACCCTGTGGGCTGACAGTCGCTTGCCAGCGTGGGTTGGAATGGGGCCAGCCCCAAGGCGTTGCTGGTCTGGGGGTGCTGGCAGGGTTGCTGTAGCTGTGATGTCTTGTCCCACCCCAGGATGGGGGTCTTAGCTCCTGGGGACAGGAGACTTTCTACTCAGGGCTGGAATTCAATTTTCAGGGAGGAAGGCTGGCCTAGTGGTTAGGGAGTTGGACTGTGACTTTTAGAGACAGGGGTCAATTCACTGCTCTGCAACAGGCTCCCTGTGCGTTCTTGGACAGGCCCCTAGTATCTCTGCCTCAGGTCCCCATCTGCCTGGCGGGGTAATAAGCCTGGCCGCTTTCAGTTCAGTTCTTTGGGGCAGGGACGGGTCCCTTCCTAGCACAGCTGGGCCTGGATCGTGGTTGGTGTTACTGCAGAGCAAACACTAGGAACTACTTTTGTCCCTGGGGAAGAGATGTCCCATTTCTGATCTGGGGCGGGGATCCCGTCTCGTCCCTCTGTGTATTCTCTGGGATGTTTCCAATTCATTCTTGCACGCATGCGTGTCTCTGCAGAGAGTGGTCATGCATCCACATCTCAGAAGTTCTTTGTCTCTCGTTTTCCTCCGGTGGGTGAGGCGAATCCATGACGGGGGTGGTTGAGCTGGATCCAGGCTGGGGGAGGAGCCCAGCGACGGTGACAGAGGCAGTGGTCACAGCGTCCGGGAAGCGGAGAACAGGCTGCCCTGGCCTAACAGCGCAGGGGCTGGAGAGCAACCTTGGGGTGGGGGTTGCAGGTGTCCAGGTGGGAAGCGGCGAGGACCCAAGCGGGGATTTCAGGGGAGCCAGAGCCCAGATCCTGGCAGCGTTACGGAGGCAGAGCTGCGTTAAGGACGAGTTCGGCGTCTGGGCTGGGGTGAGAAGCAGCGTCACCGAGACGGAGGCACGGGGAGGGTATCTCAGCCTTTCCCTTGCTTTCTGGAGGCCCTGGCATGCGGCCCGTCCGGAAGCTGGACCCGGGGGTGGGGAGGACCCAGCAGAGGCAGAGCGTGCAGGCAGTCGGACAGCGTGAGCTGCCGAACACAAGAGCGGGGCCAGCACAGCCTGGGGGTTCAGCAGCATGGGGGGAAGGCCTGTGAAGTCAGCCAGCCAGCCCATCACCTGGGAATGCAGGATGGCCTTTCCACACCGTCTGCCCACGTGCCAACCGATAAAAACGGGGGGCGGTCGTGACCCCCTGACACTTGGTCGTGCCCCCTGGGCTGAGACCCTATCCCTTCTCCAGTGCTCTTAACGCTCCCGGCAACAGAGCCTCCGCCGCTTCCCGGGAGAGGCCATGCCACTCTCTAGGGACCCCGGCGACTGGATCTGCTCTGGGAGGAACCCACGTTAGACAGCAGCGTATGTGGTCACATCCCTCTCTTGGGATACCCCCCGAGAGGCTACTCCTGGTGCCAGCGCTCCGCCTAGGGGAGATCTGTTAGCTCGGGTGGGCAGGGCCTGCCTTTTTGCAGCAGCTGGAGCAGGGTTCTAGTCCCGGCTGCCCAGGTGCGGGGCGGATCTGTTCATTGGCTGCATCAGGAGGGTTTGTTACACAGGGGAGCTGGGCATGGCCCGTTCCCAGATTCCCCACCCTGCAGATCTCCTGGCCTGGGGGGAGCTGGTAACGGAGGCAGAGCTGTGCAGCAGTTTGCCCTGTCTCCCCGGCTTTCCCTTGTGACCCGATTCCTCCCTTGCTCTCCTTTCACAGGTGCCAGCGCCCGCCAGGGGGGATGTGGCCGTGACTGCTGAGGGCAGGGAGCTCATCCTGGCGCTGGAAAGGAACCAGTAAGTATCCACCTTGGGACACGCGGGGGCTCTGCAGGACTCTAGCTGCAGGGTTGGCCTTGGATGTGTGCAGCAGGTGTCCGGATTGGGGGTGTCTGCATGGACCACCTGGCTGTGCAAGGAATCGTCTCAGTGTTGCCCCAACCATGACCATGTCTCGTAGATTGTCACGCCCTTGTGTCGCCGCTCAGCCACCAACGCTGTCGACTGTCCGCTCCCTGGTTCACCTGCCCATCGGCTCCCTCCTTCTTTCCCCTGCCCAGTCTCCTGCCAGCCTGGAACGTGCCTCTCACCTGGCACGCTCCCTCCCTGCAGTGCTGGTGCAAACACATGCCGGAGGCGTCATTGCCCTGCCCCGGTGCAGTCATTCGCACAGCGGGAAGCCGGCGTGAGCTGGATTCAGTGGCATGTTATGCTCCGTTGGCACGGGGTGTGAACGACGACACACGCTGCCAGGGGGCTGGGCATTCCTATACGCCCCCGCTCAGACACGTGGGCACGTGCCTGCTCTCAGGCAAGCTGCACTCGCCCTGTAGACGGGGCGACTTGCGAGTGCTGGGAGAGTGAGCCGCGGCTGGCTCGCCGTGGTTTCTCAGTGACTCACAGCCAGAACGCAGCAGCTCCTAAGCTGCGGGTTGCTTTGGTATTGTCGGGGGGCGCGCCAGGGCTGGCCTGTTGGTTCTTCTCAGGGGGTTTGTGGGGGCTGGGCTGTGTGCCGTCCGTTGTTCCTGCAGGGCTGTTCATCCGTCCACACTGGTTTGTTTTTACAGGCTTGCTCGCAGGGACGGGGCTGAGCTCCATGGCTTGTTATTGTAGGGTCTCTCAGAACTCATCTGCTTTGATTGATTTCCTTCCCCCTGCCGTTTTGGAATTCAAAAAAGCTGTGAAACCGTTAACCTCTTGATCTCCGTGGTGCGCCCAGCGCTGTAGTGTCTGCGGGCCCTGCTCATATCAGTGAAGTTAGCCTTCCAGTGGGGCAGGGCAGTGCTGGTAACCCTATTGCACCACTGGGGGAACTGAGGCACAGAGAGGCTAAGTGACTTGCCAAAGGGGCACAGGGACCGCTCTGCGGCAGAGCAAGGACTTGAACTGAGGTCTCTGGAGTCCCAGTCAGTTCTGTAACCACATGCCCCCTCTTCCTCCCATGCAGAGCTGGCTTCCCCCGCCGGTCTGTGGAAATGCCTGGCCCTGTGAGCATCCCAGTGACTCCGTTCCCTGTCCCCCCTCTGACCCTGTGCTGGCTGAGTAACTGGTGCGGAGCGGTCCTGACGAGTTGCCCGCTGATGGAAGCTGAGCTCTTTGGATTCTGCATGGAGCTCGGTGGAGGAGAGCCCGCCAGACTGTTTTGGTTTCTGCAGCCGGAGGCTGCCAGCCTCCTGGGGCTCTCGCTGGCAGGCAGGGGGGTCAGCGGTGCCGGGGGCCCCACTGGGACAGGGATTTGTTTGCAGATGGGCTGTGCCCTGGCAGGGAGTGAAACCATTGAAAGTTCAGGCCAGAGAGAGCGTTTTCAGCTTCCCTCCTAAATGCAACAGCAAAGGGGCAAAGCTCCCGTTGGATCAAGCTGTGAAAGATGCCCAGGGAGAGGGGTCTGGGGTTAGAGAAGCCCCGAGAGAAGGATGTTGGGGAGCAGGGTCTGGTGAGCAGGAGGGGAGTGGTGAAGGGAGCAGAGAAGCAGTAAGAACTGCTGTGCTGAACTGGGCCATCTGGTTCCATATCCCACCGCCTGGCGCACGAACCGGGCTCGGCCTGCCGCCTCTTGGTGCACGAACCGGGCTGGCCCTGGGCCAAGGATTCTTGTTCTCTCTCTGCCCCATCCTGAGCCCTAACATAGTATCCAACTGCCTTCCATACTGACCGTTCGTCCATCTAGCCTCCCTCTTACCGCCAACCTGGTCCAGACCCTCCATCCACCTGCCCGGGTCCAGGATCCCACCTACAGCAGTGGCCAGTACCTATGGCTTCAGTGGAGGGCACACTGTTCCCCTGTCAAATTGGTTGCTCTACTGGAGTAGGGTGGGCCGAGGGAGGCATTCCTTCCTGACCCCGCAGGCCATCGGCCTGCGCCCTGAAGCATGACGTTTGCTGATGCTCGGTGGTATCTTGGCCTGGGAAGAGGGCAAGGGACGCACTGCGGCAGCAGAAGTAGCCCATGTGGGGAGGGAAGCTGGAATAAGAGGAGAGTAAGACATAACCTTAGGGATGGGGAGAGGGATGTCATGAAAAATTGTGGTCCAGTGGTTAGAGACCACGGGCCTGGGAAGCCAGGGGTCTGGAGTCTCACCCTGGCAGGAATCCAGCTGGCGCGGGCACAGGAGCCGTCAAAGCAGCACAGCTCAGGTTTCCGAGTGGGTAGCTCTGCCCTGGCCCAGGCCCCGAGTATGTACTCGGCTCGCTAGCCCACTCTGGCTTCGCTGCTGCTGCCCGTGCTAGCTGGCATCCAGCTCCCTCGGGCCGGCGAGCCATTCACGGCTTGGAGATACCGGGTGATCTGAGCTTCAGCCTTTCCCTAGCTGGAGGCGGGGACGGTGAGCCAGTTACTCCCTGCAGTGGCCTCTGGTCAAAAGCTCAAGTGCTGATTTTCACTAGCGAGTATCAGAGCAGTAGGGAGGATAAGGCCCCGATGGGGGTCCGATGAGCACCTAAATCGCCAGGTTGCCTGGGCACTTTCCTTGGCAGCTCTCCGGCTGCTCCTGGGGACTTGGGGGTGGCTGCAGTGCATGCCGAGAGGCGTGAGCTGGGGCATTGCTTGGGGTCGTAATTAACCAGAGGAAGCTCTAACCTCGTGTGTAATGCCGGCTCGTGGCAGATCTGAGCGCGCCGGGAGAGCACGTTCCACCCCAGCACCACAAAGCACTTGACTGCTAGGCTGGGAGGCAGCCGGCCCAAGGGCCGTGACAGACGCTCCATCGCTGGGGGCGTTGAAAACTGGACCAGCCAAACACGGGAAGCCAGGCTGTGAGGAATCACCTGCTTTGCTGGGGGGAACAGGCTCCACAGCCTGACCGGGGCTTTCCCTTCTATGGTTTCCACCATGCGCTGCTCTCAGGACTGGGCCGATGTCTCTCCTGCCTCCCTGACACCCAGAGTGGGGCAAGTCACCGCCTGCGTCCCCACCACTGGGCTGAGATGCTCCCGAGGCGTCACCCCGCCGTAGGATTCCTGTCGCCCCTGGGTCCCCTGCAGGACGTTGGCCCTAGGCCTCCCTCCCGATCGCCGAGCAGCAAGTGGAATGTTCTCCCTGAAGAGCGCGTCGGCCCCCGTTTGGGCTGTGGGAGCGAGGCGGGCGTTTCCCGGGGCGGGGTCCCCTGCCGGCCGCGGTGCTGTCGTGTCCTGGGCCCTGTGCGTGTGAACGGGGTGATTTCACCTTCCCCTACTGAGTCAATAGTACGATTTCTGTCCTGCAAGGGAAGTACCAACCCTGTGAGCTTCCTGCCGATAGCAACCTCCCTGAGCCAGCTGGGGAATTGTGCATCTCGTGGTAGGAGTTAATCTCTCTCTTTTCCATGTCCCACACCCACCCCTCCCTCTCTCCCTCCCTTGGCCCCCACCCCTTAGCTAATGCACGACTCTCCATCACCCTCTGGTCTTAAACAGGGATGGACAAAGATCTGGAGGGTCCTTGCGGCTAAACACCCAGGAATCTGTGCAGCATGTGAAGTGTATTGCATTGATGTGCAGACATTTCCCCAGCATCTCTGAGCGTTAGCTCAGACTGTTAGGTCTGGATATTGGACTAGAAATCTCCCAGGAAAAGGCTTTTCCTCTGGGATTCCTGGCTCTCTTTGGAAATGCTGCCGCAGTAGCCTTTCCTGTGCAGCATCTCTTTCCTCTGCCCTGGATCCCAGCTGGAACGGGCAGGCGCAGGGAGCATAATGAGGGGACCAGACTCAGGATGTTTTGGGCACGTTCAGAAGGACCAGAAGGGAAGGGTGGAGTTCGTGGCTTGTGGCAGCATGGACTGGTCTCCGCATGGGACTGTCGGACGGCCATGAGGCCAGCTCACCAGAGTGGCAGCGTGCAGGCCCCGGGTAGCGTTTCAAGATGCCAAGGGGTAGGATTTTCAAAAGTGCCTCGCTGGGCCCCCGGTGGAGCGGGACTGTTAGACCCGTGCTGGGGGCTTCAAAGCCTCCCGGCACCGTTCTGCGGGCCCCTCCTGGTCCGGGTGAGATCGCACCAGCAAAGGCAGGACCACGCGGGGAAAATCCTGATGGCTCTACCAGCAGCCAGCGTCCGCCTGACCTGACGTGACTCTCCCGTGTGCTTGTTTGCACCCAGCTCCAGCATTAACGAGCCTGGTCCGTCGGTGTCGCTGACTCTCCTCCGCTCGGAGCTGGTTTGGATTTGTGCTGATGTTGGCAGCATCCTTTCTCCGTAGCCTGTGGCCTGAAACCCTCCTCGGGCCGGGGATCTGGAATGTTGTTTCTTCTACAGGCTGCGTCCGCGCCGATCAAAAAAATCGCAGGAGACGACACTACGGCCCATTCCTGCCAGCAGCCCTGCTCGACATCATATTTAGCTTG
Organism: Chelonia mydas; assembly: GCF_015237465.2. Lineage (NCBI taxonomy): Eukaryota > Metazoa > Chordata > Testudines > Cheloniidae > Chelonia > Chelonia mydas. Next base: position 136,193,155 of record NC_057852.1, on the reverse strand, counting down.
GAGCCTGGCCTAGGCAGGAAGTATTTGGAAGGGTAGACTTGATTTTGGAAACCAAATGAAATGAAGAAACGCGCGCTCTCCAAAGTAACCAAGAAGAGAGGGACGGGGGAGAGAGAGAATGTTTCAGGCACCATAATCCTAGCAGGGGCCTGTGCTCATTCCTTTGTCTTTTCCTAACCTCTGGGTGGGATCTGGGCAAGGACTCCTGGGATGGCATCTTCTCCAGGCTGGGGCGGGCGCAGGACACATTCATGCCCCAGCACCTCGTCACAGTCTGGGCATGTCGGTGTTGTCGCCGCCCAGGAAGGCACAATGTCGTGCCAAGGTCTGTACCTCCCCTCACGCAATGCAACAAGCCAGGTGCCCAGCTGGTGTGAATCGGTCTGTCTGTCTGTCCATCTTCGGGTTCTACGCGGCTGCCCATCATGGTAGTATCCGAGCTCCTTCCATGTTAAATCAATAGCAACATCCCTAGTGGATTTCAGGGAGTCTCTGGCTCTTCTCCCTTTGCTCTGGTGTCAGTGGATCTTTGCTGATTCACACCAGCGGAGAGTCTGGCTGATGCTTAGCCCTGATTCTCCTCTCTCTCTGGTTCTGCTCTTCCACCGGCGTGTATCTTCTGACCTCAGCGGAGCTGCTCCGGATTTACACTGATGTCAGCGGCAGGAGGAGCAGGCCCAGTTCCTACGTAGCAGTGTTTGTCTGGGTCGCCTCCTCTCACTTCCAGCTGGACCTGCTGTCACCTTACATCTACCTGCCTGGGCAAAAGTTAGTGAAAGCCATTTGCAGGCCCATTCATGAAATCTGACCCCGGCCCGGCTGGGCCCTTTGTTCTGTGGCCCCTTCCTTGGTGTGTTGGATCCGCAGGGCTGGCTGGGATTCCAAGGGCCCCTTGTGATCCACTCACCCGACCTGCGTTACCCAGACTCATCGGCCTTTGATTGGTGCTGACGTGGGTAGCCAGGTTCGAACAGGTGAGAGCATAAGCTGAAGTGCTCTCCCGGCATCCCTGCCTGTGCTGGCTCCGGGCCCAGGGGAGGGAGGGTCACGAAGGGCAACAAATGAAGAGGAGAGAGCGAGCCCCACGGACCCATACAGCCCATAGCTCACTCAGCGCCCAGAGGAAAGCCCAGCTCAGGAGCTGAAAGTCCTAGGCCAGTGCTAGCGCTGTTACGGGGTAGGGAGAGTTAACCACAGAAATACCGACTGAAGGGGCCTTGGGGATGACCTAGCTGGTTGAGAAAGGTCACGTGTCCTCCCCCTCCCAGGCACCGGTTCCAATCGTGCATGGTCTGTAGCTAGACAGGGCTTGAATCTGCAGGGTTTTCACTAGCACCACGTGCTGCCTGGCTCTTCTCTCTCTCCACACTCTGCCGCGGCGGGGACTCCCAGCATAGCCATGCGGCTGCCTTGGGTTTCTCTCTGTCCGCTCCCGAACAGCCTGATGCTGGCCTGGGGTTTGCTGCGAGTGCACCCTTGTTGGCAAGTCACCGCCCCTGGGAAGCAGCGGGGCCTTGAGCCAGCCTGCGGGGCCCCCGCTGATCGAGGGTTCTCGCCTGCAGGGCGATGCCTTCTGGGGCAGCGAGCGCAGGGGGAGTTGGCAGCAGCGTAAAAAAGTTTAGTATTCGTTCTATGCGGAGTGCCGTCCCCATGTCTCCCCCCCGACCCCGCATCCAATACTGGTTTCTGGGTTTAACTCAGGCTTTGCACCTCAGCACCCTGTTGCTTGCAGGCCATGCCCTATCCCGGGTCAGGCGCTCTGCCCAAGAGGTTAGAGGGGGGACAGTGGGGAAGGAGGGCATGGCCCCAAGAAGGGGAGGCCCCTGGGAAACTGAGCAATTGTGGAGCATTGTGCAAACTGCATTTGGTTATTTGGATGTTAAGATCAGTAAAACCCCAGTTTTAACACAGGTCCCTACTCCCGTAGCCCGATGCAATACAAGGCGAGTGACACACACCAGGGTACATTCATGTACTGTGACATGGCAAGGCCAGATGGCTATGGAAAAGTAGTGGGAGATAGATATATTAGCTCCAGGCTAAACAAATCCCTGGTACCAGGATAAGTGAAATGGCAGCTGCTCCAGGTCAATTAAGACACCTGGGGCCAATTAAGAACTTTCCAGAAGGCAGGGAGAAGGCTAGGTTGATTGGGACACCTGAAGCCAATCAGGGGCTGGCTGAAACTAGTTAAAAGCCTCCCAGTTAGTCAGGTGGGGTGCACGTCAGGAGCCGTGGAAGGAAGCTGCGCTGTTGGAGAGACTGAGCAGTACACACCATATCAGGCACAAGGAAGGAGGCCCTGAGGTAAGAGTGAAGTGGAGCTTGAGGAAGTGAGGGCTGCTGTGGGGGAAGTAGCCCAGGGAATTGTACATGTCATGTTTCTAAAAGGTCAGCTACCATAGCTGATACTATTAGGGTCCCTGGGCTGGAGCCCGGAGTAGAGGGTGGGCCCGGGCTCCCCCCCGACCTTTGCCCCCTGATTAATCTCTGAGACTGGAAGACAACAGAGACTGTGCAAGGAAGGATAACTTCTCCTCACCTCCCTCGCTGGCTTATGATGAAAATGGCTCAGTAGACTGTGACCCTTGTCTCTAGAGAGAGAAGGGTTATGTGGAGGGTCACAGTGAGCCTCTGAGGCTAGCAAAATCCGCTAGGAAACACGGGACCCCCAGAGGCAAGGACAGAGCTTTGTCACAGTACATAACTGGAGTGCTGGGAAGCAGTGGGTACTGGCCTTGGTCTTGAGATGGGGTATAACCTTTATAGCCCTGACCAATGTCTGTGATGGGGTATGGGGTAAAAATCAGTCTCTTCCCAACCCTCCCATGTATCTCCTCCACTCCTCTTACTACAACATGCACAATTCATAGACAGAGAGAGAGCAGTGTGTGGAGACCGCTTTAAATTTCATTCTGGCTTAATTTGATGCGCCCTGTTTGCCAGCCCTTGGATGGAACCCCAGTCCTCCTGTTCTTCCCTTGTTAGCATCAGGGCATAAACGTTTGGAAGCCAGGCTCGTTTGCGGCCATCTGGCTGCTTTGGGTAACGAGGGACAAGCCAGAAGGAAACCAGAGCTCACTCTTGTTGAAAAATGCTGACCACTGAAGAAGTCTGATGAGTACTGATGCCGGCTCTGAGCAGAGAACAGCGGAGTTTCCCAGCAGGGGAGAAAGCATGGCTGTGCATGCAAGGAGGTGGATGTGCAAGAAAGTATGTGCTCATGCATGTAAGGTGTGTGCAAAGGTTCTGGTGTCCCTGGGAGCAGGGAGGGAGGAGCACAAGACTATGCATGTGTTTGCATTCATGAAGGGACAATGGCACAACACTCTGGGAAGGTGTGTGTCACTTCTCCCTCTACCACTGGTCCCGTAGGTGATAACAGCTTACTACTGCTGCTGGCTAAAGGGACTATTCCTGTAGCTCAAGTGATGGAGGTCTGTGCTGTGGTGGTGAATGTCCCAGGTTCAGACCTTGCTGATAATGTATGAAGGCTGCTGTTCCAGAGAGTTGTGAGCATGCGGGTGAGGGGTTTGTCTATCCGATACACTACAAGGATATATGTGCGTGCACGCGCCCGTCTCTCCCCCCCTTAAGGGCTTCTAATAACACTATGGGAACCATGGGTCTGATCGGAAGTCAGTGGAGAGGCTCCTATTGACTTCCAAGTGCTTTGGATCAGACCCGGTAAGAGCGAGGATGAGCTGGCTTGGAGCTGTTGACCTGTAACGTGTGTAGCCTCATTTTCCCCCATCCAGCCCCCTGTTTTCTATATCCAGAGATAGTAAAGGTGGCACTGAGGCTTTCTTCTTGTCTTGAGTTCCTGGAGCTGCATCTCTGCTCCCAAACCTGCCAGCTTCCTTCGCTCTTAAAACCACAGAGGAAGCTGTAGACGTTTGTGATCTCGTCGGCAAGCGAAAGGGAGGCGCTGAGCCCTGAACACAGCCCTGGCGGGGGAAGTAGAAGATGGACGGACTTCGCCAGCTTGTTTTAAACGCGTGTGCAGTTCTTTGGCCCTGCAGGTTTAAATCAACACAGCGGCATTGACTTTGGTGGGGCAAGGTCAATTTACACCAGCTGGGGATCTGGCCCCCGTCTATCTACCATGTACGCATTCATGATCAGGAATTGTAAACCTTTTAATTAATACTTTTTTTAAAAATCATGTTTGTGATTCTCCTTGAGCAAGGGAAAAGAAGGGGATTGAATCCTGTCCTAAATAGCCCTCTCACCTTTCATTTTTCTAAGATGCTGTTTGCCAGAAAAACATGAGGGAAAGCTCACGGGAGACTTCTTCAGGCTTTTTTTGGTTGAAGTTTCCCATTTTGATTGCAATGGGAAAAGGTCTTTTTGCAGAGGTAGGACCCTGACTGAGGTAATTCAGCCAGTCCTCTGGCAGCCCACTTTGCATACGGCAACCCAGTGGCTAAACACTGTGAAAGTTGTGGAAACAATATCTCATTTGCACCAGTGCAGTACCTCCACGCCCCTCCTTCATGAGGTCAAATCCTCTCAGGAGCTGGCCTCAGATGAATTACTTCACTGTAAACAGGCCACCAATCCCTTCCCTCTCAGGGCTGCCAGGCCATAGGGAGAGATGGATGCATATAGTGCATCGACTTTTCAAAGCAGCTTTCGTAGCGTTTGCCCATTAGCATTATACTAGGTGAATGAATGAAAGCATGTTAGTGATTTACGCACATTGTGTAACGCACTTGCTCAGTGTCCTAACAGCCTTCTACTGCTGCTGGCTAATGGAGTTACTCCTTTAGCTCCGGAGGGCTAGGCCTCAGGTGCTGAAGGCCCTAGATTCGGTGTCTAGTGCGGACCTGGGGTAGGGGCTGTTGCAATCCCAGGCAGTATTGTCTGGTGGCTAGAGCAGAGCACTGGGAAATGAGAATTCTGAGTACTGTTCCTGGCCTTTGCCATTGAATCGCTTTATGGCCTTAGCGTCATGTGTTTTCATGTCTCTGCGCCTCGGCTCGCCAGTCTATGCGGTGGATAACCATGCTACCTCCGAGACCCCGAGCCTTCATTCGTTGTACCGTGGCTTGAGAGCTTCGCATGACGGGTGCTGTCGGAGGACACAGGATAATTACCCCGTAGAGCTTGAACGGCCTTTCAAGGATCATGTGTCCAGGGGAAAGAGCTCAAGCGACGTTTCTCATGATCAAAGTGGCTTGGACTGTCTGATGCATAGGTGCTGACTTTTGCTGCCACCGGTGGGTGCTCGACCCCTCTCTGCCCCAGGCCCTGCCCCAGCTCCGCCCCTGCCCTACCCCATTCCAACCCCTTCCCCAAAACCCCGCCCTGGCCCCACCTCCTCCCCTGAGCGCGCTACGTTCCCTCTCCTCCTCCTCCTTCCAAGCATGCCGCCAAACAGCCGTTTAGCGTCGGCCAGGCGGGAAGCGCTGGGAGGTAGGCAGAGGAGCGGGGGTGCGGCGCACTCAGGGGAGGAGGCGGAAGAGGAGGTGGGGTGGGGGTGGGAGGGGAGAGCTTGGCTGCTGATGGGTGCAGAGCACCCACTGATTTTTCCCCGTGGGTGCTCCAGCCCTGGAGCTCCCACGGAGTCGGCGCCTATGGTCTGATGGGACAATGGGTGACTGGTGGCAGCTGTAGCTATGGAGTTCTTACTGGGAACTTCAGAGCGAAGCACTGTCCAGCCGTGGTCACTCGGGCTGCTTTCCCCGTGCTAGGACAAGGGATCGCCAGACATCTAGGGATCTCCAGCCCTGTGCAGAGGTGCTGTGGAGTGGGATCATGACAGTGGTGGTTCTTAATTCTCTCCCTGCCGAACGGGATTGTGACCCTGAGCGGTGTTGGTATCGGGAGCTTTGCTTTAAATGCCAGGCACCCACTGAGCACTGAATGTACTAGCTCGTTCCCTCTGGAGTGATTAGTGCTGACAGCATTGTGATATCCAGCACAAATCTGGGACTGTTTCATTGTCCTGTGAGTCAGAGAGACAGGAAGTGGGATGGATCCAAGGAGATCGGAGGTACCCATGATTTTGGGGCTGGCCACTAGTCCCAGTGGTGAAAGGGGAGGGAGAGTAAAGGTCATAAAGAATATCAAGCAGGTCCACGGGCGGGCTAAAGTCTTGTTTGTCTTTGTGGGCATTAAAGATCTCAAGGAACTTTCATAACCATAGGGGTTTGCTTTGCTGTACTCGGCCAAAATGTCCCCTGTCTCTGCTGCCCTCCACCCCAGAGGTGGCTGAATTTTGGTGGGGCTCTCGTGGACGGTTTGTGAAGAACATCGCGTCCTTTTTGATGGCAGACGTTCCTGTCGCCAGGAAATCGTCTCTGTTCAAATCTCGCCCCCAAGCTCTGGACTGCACTTGGCTCTAGTTACACTGGGGTAAAGCTGCAGTAACCGAAGCCGGTGGAGTTACTCCCATGCTCCCCCAACGAGAACAGAGCACGGCCCCCGCTCTTGACACGTGGGGCACTAAAGGTCACACTGCCCGATTTTGGCTCCCTTTTAATTGCCAGGCGGTGCATGAGGTGGGAAGCCACAGCTTGGTCAATGCCAGCTGATTGGCCCAGGCAGGGGCGGGGCGGGCGAGGAGTGGGCGGTCCCAGAATCCACGGAAGAATCCACAAGTACGTGTTACAACTCAGCTGGTTGCAAAATAAAAAACCGGGAGCGAGGGAAAAGGTTGGCTGCTATTTTTTGCTGTTGTTTGTTTTTTTTCTCTTTCTGCTTTTCCCTCTTTTACTGTGGTATAAAATAGACCAGGTGGGGCCCAAGGGCATGGAAGTAACCTACGGATTTAGGGCGAGGTCTTCAGCCGATGTAAATCAGTGCAGCTCCGTTGACTTCGGTGGAACCACGCTGATTTACACCCGCTGGGGATCTAGCCCTCAGGGTCTGATCCTGCAAGGTGCTGAGTCCCCTCAGCTACCACTGAACTCACTCTGTGGGATCGGGCCCTTAAATAGCATCATCCTCTTTAGGATGTGTCCCAGGTGCCCAGCACCATGGTAGAGGGTCTGGATGGGAACTCCTCATGGATCGCCCTTTGTTTGGGGATGTGGCCTTGTGGCTGTGACTCGTGAGAGCTTAGCTCTCTGCCATCCTTGGAGAGCGCCGGTGCGTTGGGTCCAGCCTGTCAGAGCAGAGGGAAGGGCCCAGCACAAAGGTGGAAGAGGCAGGAGGAAGGTGGGGGAGGGCAGAAGTGAAGGAGAGGAGTGGCTGCTACAGGGGGAGGGGGATGAATGGAAGCAGGCCAGGAGACGCATGCGCTCTGGGTTCACGTCTCCTGCCACAACGTGATGGTTGCCCTTGTCTCCCGTCCCCTGTTACTGTGCAGTGGTCACTGTTCATAGCGCTGCCCGATGGCGGTCACCACACACAGGCAGGGCCCCGCCAGGAGGGCCTGGAAAGGACCACTTGGGCCAGAGCCCGGCGCTGCGGAGTGCTGTTCCTTGCATCTCCCCCTGCTCTCCAGCCTCCGCTGCCTCCCCTGAGGGCCCTGCCCAATACCCAATTGCTCTTGCATGTTGGAGACTTTTCCTAGCACCCACCTCAATTCCTGCCTGCTGCCCGAGAGGGTGAGTCACTGCCACCCTGGAGGAGTCTCCAGACCACGTCCTCCCCCATCTTCTGGGTGGGTGCAGCGAGCCGCCTCCTGCCAGCGCGCCTAGGGGAGGATGGGCGTCCGTCGGCATCTTCTATCTGAATCCCAGAGATGGGGAGGGGTCTCGGGAGCTCTCTAGTCTCTCCCCCATTCCAGCCAGTGCATGAAAATTATCTCTGAGCCCGAGGGAATTACTCAGTGGCCTAAGCAGGAGATTCCAGCTCCATGGATTCCTGGGAAACAAACATTCAGCCCCCTGCAGAGCCATCTCCGACCTCCTAGGCGAGTCTGGTTCTGTGCCAACTGCTCTGCATGGCTCTTTCAGAGGAGATCTTAACCATGGCTGTTCTCTCTGCACGCTAGAAATCCTGCGGGGCTTCTGGCGAGCTGCCCGCTGTCTTTGAGTAGTGTGGATGCACCCTGGCTGACCACGTCACAGCTCCCCCAGAGGTGGCTGCATTTCAGTGGTGGTGAACGTAATTTATGTGTTTGGGGCCAGGCCAAGGCCCCATGTACTCAGCAACAAGCTGAATTCTGTGGCAAGAGCCCTTGGTTCTGCAGTAGTTTTGTTTTCATTCAAATCCAGATGTTTGAGGTACAAAAATTCATATTGTGAGATCAGCACAGCAGCTCCTGGGTCGTTTATCCTGTTGCTGAATTCAGCTCACTCATTGTCCCCACAGCTGCAGTTTTGGATGCCAAAGACTTTTCCATGGACCATGTGTGGCTGCATCCCAGAAATGGCTGGAGGGATGCTGGAGGTTTGGGTCGCTAGGTGAGAGGCAGATGGGGCTTTTGGCACCTGGAGAGGCAGTTTGGGATTGTGGGCATAGCACAGTAGCTGGATGTTTCTGTCAAACTGATCGGTGGTGAAATAGCTCACAGGGTTAATATTCAGACTGCCCTCTTCGGCTCTCAGTTCAAACCTCTTTGATGGTTTCAGGCTCTCTGCACAGTCAGGCAGGCATCTCTGCATTGGGTCACATTGCCAAGGTTTCCTTCGAAGCCAGGAGGGCTAGAGGGTGTTTCTGAAATGGAAGTGGAGACTGTGGCGCACAAGGGGCGGATTCCACTGCTAGAGTATGTGGGTCCATGTGCGCAGAGCTTGTGCAGCCCTTGGGGGTCCTGCAGGATGACAGTGCTGCGGCCAGAGCAGCGTGGCACATCAGAGCGTATTCTGCAGCCTCGTCTAAGTGCCCCATGAGATGGGGCCTCCATGTCCTGGAGAGACGATTCCCCAGGCTAACAGGCCGGGCCATTAGCAATTTTGCTCAAGCTCATCCCATCCCACCATGCTCCCTCCCGCTTGGACCACCCTGGCTGGCTCCTGTCCAGGCTTGGAGCTCCTCCGAGGAGCTCTGGCCTGTAGGCTGCAAGGGGAGGAACTTGGCCATCTTTGCTCTCCCACCTCCAGTGGGGTCATTCCTGTCTGACCCCCTTCACTTCGCTCCCGGAGACGCCCGTCCTCCCCCGCGCAGGAGCCCCCCGAAAGAGGCAAACGCCGCCTTCGCTCGGGGTTTTAACACGTTCTGTCTCTGTTCCCGAGTCTTGTCGTCCGTTCAAACAGCAGGAAGCCATTTGTCAGCGCGGGGCTGGGTGTGTGGCAGTTGCAGGGCTGCTGAGAGATCGCAGGCAGCTGTGGGAAAGTGACTCACTGGGAGGGGTGTATGGGGGGGGAGTTTTGCTGCTTCTCAGAACCAGCTTCTTCTGGCTCAGGGGCGTAGAAAGCTGCTGTCAGTGTCTCAGTGCCTCGCAGTCTTTATGGGCTTTCGCCTCACGCCTCCCTTTGCAGGTGAGGCGAGGTGACTTGCCCAGGGTCACCCGGGAGGTCTGTGGCAAAGCAGGGCAATGAACCCAGGTCTCCCAAGGCCTAGCTAGTGCCCTAAGCACTGGACCCTCCTTCTGCTTTGAAACATGCCACTTCTGCAGACTGCTTGTCAGCGGGGGGCTGGGTCCTGCACACAGGCCCCTCCCTCTGCCCTGGCGGTAACACAGAGACGGGGAGTGAGCCGACCCCCCAGGCCCCCTCCCCCACCCAAAACTCGGATCCTGGTTTTGTTCTGAAAAGTTTGCTTCTCTACCCCAGTGATATGTAAATGTTTGGCTCCCTCTGCACGTTGGGGGTTGTTTTCTTGTTTGATTCCCACCCTCCCGCCCCTCTGCTGTGCAGAGCGCATTCACAGGGACAAACGCACCGTGATGCCCTACTGCAAACCTTGCCGGCTGCTGCTGCTGCCTCAGTGATATTTCATGCCTGGCAGCGGCGGATCCATGGCAATCAAGGGGTTAACTCCAGCTCAGCTTCTCCCTTCTGCTCCTTGGCAGGGCTGTAAATTTGGCTGTTTGTGTCAGAGGCCTGGGCTGCATATCCCGCCCCCCATCCCCCTCCGCAGGTAGAGGGTAATAGCCTACTTCTGCTGCCAGCTAAGGGCATTGTTCCTGTAACTTAAGTGGTAGAGGTTTGTGCTTTGGTGCTGGGTTCAAACTCCGCCCGGGCCCTGTGGTGGAGATCGTGCCCCTGGGGAGACTAATGGAGGCATGAAAATTGGGGGAGGGGTGAGCTTCACGCCCCAGGCCATGGCATCGGGGAGTTTTCTTGTTGGGACCTCTTGCTCTAAATGCTATGCCTCAGGGAAGAGACCTCACTGACTCTGACTGTGTTTTGTTTTATTTCTCCTGACTCATCCCACGTGGCCCCCGGCATAAGCCTACCTGAGTCTGTCGTGCCCCAGGTCCGGCAGCTCCCAAAGAAGGGGGGCAGGCAGATTTGGATTTGGGCATCCTTGACAATCTTCAGCCCCGGCCTGCATTGGTCAGGGACGGGTGGCGGGTATGTGGGTGGGTGGGGGAATTGTAGGAAGTCCAGCTTCCCTGGAGTTAGTTCTGAAATCCCCTCTGGCTTTAGGAGTTAAAACCCAGACAGCCCCTTCTCTGCAGCTCCCTCTGAGTTCCTGCCCCGTTTCTCCAGCTCTGGGGGGGGGATCACCCCCTACTGCTGGAGCAGCAGGACCCTGCCACTTCCCCACTGCCCTCCTGCCTCAGATCTGGCCCAGCGGCCCGGATCTCCGTTCCCCTTGCCTCCATCCCCCTAAGGACGTTACGGGAGTGTCCCATCAGCAGACAGCCTGTGCTGAGATGGGAACCCGAGGGGAGGCCAGAAGGGGGCAAAGCACTTCTGGCTCAGAGGCCTTTGGAAAGAAGCCAGAGGTTGTGATCCATGCTCAGCGTATGTCTCCTAATCCCAGAGCCAGAGAGGCAGGGGAGCGGGGTCCAGTCAGCGGCCAACCCTGGGGCCGAGCCGCGCTCCTCTCCACACCAGGCATGTCTGTGAGCAGGCCCTGAGTCCGCGCCCCATTCTGGGCTAACGATGATTGGGGCGGGGGGGAGACAGGGAAGCCCACAGCCTTGGTTTTGAATGGCTCCCTCTGTGCGGCTGCCTCAGTTTCCAAGACAACAGCACTGGGGCAGGGGCTCAGGGTTTGGCTTATGCGCTCTAGGCTCCCCTAGCCCTCTCCCCTTCCCCAGGCCCGGCTCTCCTCTACCGGCCTACCCCTGCCCACCCCCCTACTCCCCGATTGACCCCTCCCAGCTCCAGCTCCCCTCCCGTTTGCCTGGGTGTCTAGTTGTGCGAACACATAGTGAGGTGAGCGCACGCACAGAGGCGTGTGTCTGCGCATATGGATGCGGTTGTGGCAGTGTTTGTGTGGCCTCGGTGTGTTGTGTGGATCTTCACGTGTGGGGGGTGTGCGTGTTTGCACGTGTGTGTGTGTCTGGGGACGTGTCTGTGTGCAGTCCATTGGGGCGCCTGCCTGGAGGGACGGCCGACGTCGGCGCTGGGATTCAGCGGGAGGGGCGCGATGCCAACGCCACGTGCCTAGCGGGAGGGGCCTGCAGGGAAGGAATCTGTGTTGCGGCTCTCGGTAGAGCCACAGGACCGGTGCAGCCAGAGCAGCGGCCGGACAACCCTCCACTGAAGCGGCCCTGCTCCCGCGGCCCAGCCTGTGCCAGGGGCGGCCACTACCAGGCCGAGGCGGGAGCGTCCAGCCCAGTCTGACTGGCCAGGCGGCCATCAGTGCCAGCAACGGCCGTGTTTTCTGTGCCGTGGACGCAAGTTGGCCGCCAAGCAGCCATCAGGTGGCCCTGGGTGTCGGTCACTACTGACCTGGTCTGCACTCGCCGGGAGCGGAAAGGCCCCAGATCTGATCCTCCAGCCCCCACCTCTTACTGGCTAGTCCTTGCCCCTCTTAGGCAGTAAAATAAGGAGGGGCTAGGAAGACCTGGGCCTGCTCACCGGGTTCTCTTGTTCTCTCCCAGCAGGCTGCTGTCGCCGGACTACACCGAGACTCACTACTCAGCCGGCGGGCAGCCGGTGACGCTGTCTCCCAACGACACCGTGAGTAGGGTGCCCAGCATTGCCAACGGCAGAGATTTTGCAGTGGTGCTGGTGACTCTCTTCCCTCTGAGTCAGCGCTGGCCCAGTGCCTAGCTCGGGGTGATGTGCTCCTGGCGGCGCCGTCCCTTGAATGACCTGTAAAGCTCAGGATCTGTCCCGTTGTGGGCGTTAAGGGTCCGGTGGCTCTTTTTGCAAGCCTGGGCGTGTTTGTCCCAAGCAAATTCCATCCAGCTCGGGTTATTACATTCTACCTGTCTCTAGCCCCCCTGTACAATATGGCATTCTTCACTTCCTGTCCCAAACTATCGTGTGGTGCTACCGTTAAACAGCTGCCGTGATCCACCCCAGAGGTGGCTGCATTTCTATGGTGGTCAAAGTGATACCTGTGTAGCGCTTGTACCTAATCTGGGGAAGGGGGTGGAAAAGAGAGATTTTTATGGTGTGTGCCTAGATGGCCCATCTGGACTCGGGGAATGTTGTGGGGTGGTCAGATATTATGATGAGTATCTAGAGAGCTAGCTGGACAGCTTCATGGTTGTACAGCGCTTTGGGGTCTTGTGGGATGAGAGGAGCTGGGCAAATGTAGAGGTCAGGTAGTTGTCGTGTCTGCCCAGTCACTAATGGAAGAGACTGTCCTTAGCAGGTGTAAATCAGGATCATTCCATTGAAATCACTGGAGCTTGCTGATTTACACCAGCTGAGAATCTGGCCTCTATCTCTCTAGACTCCCTGCCACCAGCCTCTTTCACCAGCACTGCACTAATCTGTGACACTCCACCTCTCACACCTCCTCCCTCTCACCAGCTTGTATCCTATCGCCTCCAGATGGGATCTGGTGACCCTCCAGGGGTGCAGGCTGGTAAGAATGGAGGACAGCACTGGCTGTGAGGGTCACCCCTTCACTGTAAGTCACAATACAAGTCAAACCACAGAGAAGAAGGATGGTCCAATGGCCAGAGCTCTAACCCGGCACTTGGGAGACAGGGGTTCAGTTCCTTGCTCTCCAACAGCCTTCACCTTGGGTGACTCACTTAGCCTCTCTGTGCCTCAGTTTCCCCCCCTCTACCATGGGGATAATAGTACTGCCACCCAGGGGTGTTTGGGAGGGCTAGATAAGTCCCATAGATGCATACTCAGGCTTCCATCAGGGCCACAGTGCAGGATGTGTATGGTTTGTGGAGATTTCTGCGGGACGTGACTGTCGCTATTTGCTTGCGCGCTCTCTGAGAAGCCGCTGTATTACTCTGGTTTCGGGAGTCCTGCTTTATTGGGGGTTGCTTATGGCAACCAGAGACTAGGGATCCCCTAAAGTAATAGTATAAACCCCTCCCAGCTGGGTTCTTGGGCATTGAACGGTCATTAATGACTTCAGTTCGGCTCACTGTCCCCATCTGACTCTGTTCGTGTCGGGGAGCTGCTCGGCTCCTGCCCTGAGGCAGTGCCCATGGAAACACCCATAAACCAACACGTGCTGTGGGAATGGAAACAGGCACTCAGCGACTGAGCGACTTGAAGCAAAGCTGGCGAGTGTAGCGGCGGGAATAGAACCCAGGAGTCCTGACTCCCAGACACCTACTGTGACCACCGGACAGCACACCCTGCCCGTGTAGTTGCACAAGGCTGACATGGCTGTTCTCTTGGGGGGGCCTCCTCTTCGGGAGCCTCCGAGGGCTGTGGCTGGTTTACGGCACAGATTCTCAAAGGGTGTGAGTGCTCCAGCTGACTTCACCACCGCACTGGGGTGTTGTGAGGATACGTGCATTAAAGATTGTCAGATCCGACTGTCACAGGGGCCATCCAAGCCCCTTAGACCAACAGTCTCCTTACCCAGAGCTGCTCTTTTCATGTCTTGTCTGCGTAGTGCTGGGAACTCTGCTCTCCTGGCTAGATTCCCTTTTCATTCTGTCTGCCTAACCCCCAGACCTTAGGCGCTATATTCTTCTGCAGATGGCTGACGATGGCTTTCGAACCTAAAACGTCTCCTCAGCATTTCAAACTTTGCAATTCACACAACGCAGGGAAAACACTTACAAATTTTGTGACATCTCCCCCTGAGTTTTTAACCAACTCTAAAAGTAAGAAAGAAAGAAAGAAACACGCCACATTTTGTAAAACAGAGGAAACATTGGGGGGGAAAAATTTCACCAAATTCCCTCTCCTGTTTGTTTTGCTTTTTGACCAGCTCTCTGCTTTTCAGATCCTGTCCTAAATTTCTGGGCTCTGTTGATTAGCAGCCCCATTCCACCCCAGAGGTGGGCACAGTGCCCTTTGCCATGTATCCCTTACCTGCACTCTGGCATGGCACTGTGAGGGTCGCCTGTCAGCTAACCTCGCCCAAACTGGGGAAGAGGTGGGTGTAGGAAAGACAGCTTGATTTAACAGACGGGGTCCCTCTCTTTAGGCTCCCACCAGACAGGCTGGGCAAACAGCCCTGAAGTGAAGCTGTCATAGTGAAAGGAAGCGGGTGGATGGATGGAGCCAGGGGGAAATTCAATCCCTCGCAGAAAGCCTGCTGCACCGATTCTGCAAGTTGCCTGGTGTTATGGGCACAGATTCCAGGGCAGGGGACCTCAGTCTAAATACCTCAATAGCCAGACCACAGCGCTGTTGCTGGATGCCTGCTGGGCAGCCAGCCTTGTGCTGACCAAAGAACCAGGCTTAAAAACTTGGTTTATTATTACTGGTATGACAGGAAAGCCCAGGGGGCATAACTGGGATCAGGGTCTCATTGTGCTAGGTGTTGTACAAACCCGGAGCGAGAGAGAGTCTCTGCCCCAAAGGCAAGCCAGACAAAGGGTGGGGGGGGGAACTGAGGCACAGAGAGGGGGAAGTGACTTGCTCAGGGCCACACAGAAGGTCAGTGGCAGAGCCAGGAAGAGAAACCAGGACTCCGGCCTCCCAGACCTTCCCCCAGGACCACACTGCCATCTAAAAACAAAACTGGATTCTGTTACAAGCCTGGATCCTGCTGTCTGGTTTCAAGCCCCATTGATTTCAGTGGCGAGCTTCGTTTAGCAGCCGGTGGCACAAAGCCATTGCTTTCTGGCCAGGCAGCGTTAGTAGGGGCCAGGCTAGACTAAAGATATTTAAAAACCACGCTGGAGCCCCAGTGCACCTCACGTCCAACGCATTCAGGTCCATTTCTCTACGGGCGGAGGTGATCGTAAATCACACCCACACACTCCTACCGGCCAAACGGGGTGTTGGAAACCAGCTTGTCTGGCACCAGGCTTGAACTGTGGTTACAGCCACGGTTCTGTGGCCAGGGGAGATGGGGCTACAGGCTTCAGAGGAGCCAGCGAGTCTGCCCCATCCACCACGCCCTTGCTGTCATTTAGGCTTTTGTTCTTTCAGCCTACCCATCTATCGGAATCGAATCTATCGCCCCGGGAGGTTAGAGCCTCAATATTAAGCCTTTTTTCTTTTTCTTTTTCTCTCTCTTTTTTTCTCCAGTGATCCCACAACCCCACTTTAAGATATTCTGTCACCAGGGCACCATCCCTCCATCTCTAACGTGTGATAGTCTAAGCAGCCTGTCCTCAGGGTATCTGTCTCCCACTCATCTCCCACACCCCAAATCACAAAGCTGGCCCAGAGCATGGTTTCTCCAGACCCATGGAACCCTGCTTCTCCTCCCTTCCCTGGGCCAGGCTGCTGGGGGCAGGCTCCTCCAGGCTCGGGCTGTGGTCTGAGGACATCGGGATGCCAGGTCAGCGGAAAGCGTGTTCCCCGAAGCTCAGGTTTGCTTTGCCGGGCCCGTGCAGATCCCGCGGAGCTAGTTTTCCCTCCACTGTGGGTGCAGCTCTCTCAGGGGCAGCTCTGCCCCGTCTCCCCAAGTCCCCCGCGAGTGGGCACAGTTCAGCCCCCAGACAGCTTTGCACTGAGGGTGCCAGCTTTGAAATGGTGGGCCCCGATGTGCAGACATAGGCCCCCTGAGGCTGATAACTGGACACCTTCCCCTCCCAACGTGGCTCGCCATGGGCCTGCTTGTGTGAGGAGCTGGGGTGACCTGTTTTCCCTGGCAGTGGGGCTGACGCATGTATCGTTAGGAATGTGAGCCGCACACGGCTGCCCGTGTCTCTTGGATGGGATACGGCACCTCCCATCCCAGGGAAAGAGAAACATGCATCAGAAGGCAGCTGCTTTCCTCCTGCCCCCGTTCTCCTCCCGCCTCCCCCATCTGGTCTCCCCACACAGCCCACCTCAGGCCTTCCTGCCCTTCCGATGGTGTCTCATTCCATCCCTCCGCCTCGTGGGTATCCGCCTTCCCTGTACTGCACGGCAGCTGGCCTTCAAATTGTCCTCACTGGCTGCACCGCAGCTTGGTGGGAGATGGTAGTTAAAGCAAGGGACAGGAGTCGGAAGCCCCTGGTTCTGTTCCCGACTCTGTCACTGACCTGCTTCGTGACCTTGGGCAGGTCACTGCCCCGCGCCTCAGTTTCCCCATCGGTAGAGTGGGCATAATGATACTTATCCACTTTCGTAAAGTGAAGTGAGAATTTAGTCCGGGACTCCCGAGTCCAGTGAACTTTGGGATCCAGACTCATGGTCAGTCTGGCTTTGTTCTAGCAGCTGTGTGGGGTTTATTCTCTGGGGCGGGGATTATTTCCCCTATTGGCTGCCTGATGTATGGCCCAGAGCTACAGGAGCAGGGTGCTCTAAGTGAGAGAGCTCTGATCACCTGGGCCCCCGGTCCAGCTCACATGGAAGTCATGGCGAAACGCTCATTGCCTTTGGGAGTGCGATCGGGCCTGGACAGGACAAGTGGCTGAATTTGGTACAGTCCCTCACACAGCCTACGGGTGGTGCAGAGAAGGTGTGTTGAATTCCCTGCCCTTAGATGGAGTGGTTGGCGGGTGACATGATTTAGTTTTGATTTAGTCGGGGCCACAGCAGGGTCGGTTTGTCACCGAGCAGTGGGTGGGAGTAGCAAGCAGCAGGGTCTGTCTGTCTGATGGCCAGTGGTAGCCAACCGCTGCTGTCTGTTTCCCTTTCCCCAGGATCACTGTTATTACCACGGCCACGTGCGAGGGTACCAGGGCTCCTGGGTGGTTCTCAGCACCTGCTCGGGGATCAGGTAAGGAGGAGAGTTTGGCATGCGGGTGGGGGGGGAACTGGGGACAGGGTGTGGGCTCGGAGTGTGACACACAATGGAGGCGGAAACTCCTGGCAGGGAAAGCACAGTTCATACATCATAGTCAAGGCCCTTGTTCATCCTGGCCAAGCCGCTGAATATCCACATGGCCTGCAAAGCCTGGACCCCGCTGCCCGCCGACTAGACCACTGCTCTTCGCGTTCACACAGGGAGCTTCTCTGGCCTGTGTTGTGCAGCACATCACACTCCCAGCGGTCCCTTCTGACTGTGAAACTAGAAAACATCCTGCTTCCAAACTCCTTTCGACCAGGGGCCCAATCAACCCCCCAACTCACAGCAGCCATAACAAAACCAACAAGGAGAACTCCAGGTGAAGCCAACGCACCTACCGTGCCAAGTGCGTTCTCCACTGTTTGTCTGTGGCAGATGCAGAGCTCGGGAAGCAAGCGAGGCGCTTCGTTGCACTTGATCTTTCATCGCTTCCCTTCCCCAGTCACGTGCACTGGTGCAAAGGACGCCGCTGTAGACAAGACCGTCAGATCATCTGGACGCAGTTGCCCTGATGCCTCAGTGATGGGCACAGCATAAGAAAATGGATGGCTAGATAGAGACTTTGGGCCCATTTCTCCATTGCCTTGTGCCTTCATGCGCCGTTCTGACCTGGGAGTCTGTTACCAGCGCCCCACCCTGACGTAATTGATGACGCAAAATGCAGGGCGGTGGAGCACTGGGCTCTTTGTCTGTAAAATGCCAGACACACTATAAACGATCTCCTCCAGCAGCAGCTGGTAGGATGGGTCTGGAATCGCCTGTGGAACTGGCTCGCTTTGCGATTTAACTCCCTCTGCTATTTTGATGTAAAAGGCCAACGCGCCAGGCACGGCCCCGAATGGCAGAGCCCATGTAATTGGCTAGAGGTAAGGACGGAGCTGTCTCCCAAAGCTGGAGTCCTGTGGCAATTTACCAGCAGATCAAATAGCAATGGCTGATGCTGGTAGCATTTTAGATAAAGTGAGGAGGGTTGAGGGGGAGGCTGTCTAAACAGTCGGTCTGTCTGTCCAGGTCTTTGCCTCTCACTCGACACTGGGAGCATGAAGGCAATGTGGCCTAATGGATAGAGCACTGGACTGGGGCTTAGGAGACCTGGCTATTCCTATGACCTATTTCCATTGCTGGCTCTGCCACTGGCCTATAGGGTGACCCTGGACGAGTCACTTTCCCACTCTGTGCCTCAGTTTCCCTATCGGTACAATGGAGCTAATAATACTGACCTCCTTTGAAAGTGCTATGGAAGAGCTGGGGATCAGCGTCCAAATGCCTAGGTGGTTAAATAATGAAATCTGGCAGGGCTGCCAGCTCGGGAGGAGGAGGAGAAACTGTACCCTATTGTTCAGCGCGGTCCTTAGCTCTTTGGTGACAGCAGGAGGATTAAGGGTATGGCAGATTCTGAGCCACATGTTAAACAATCCA
Source organism: Chelonia mydas (assembly GCF_015237465.2). Lineage (NCBI taxonomy): Eukaryota > Metazoa > Chordata > Testudines > Cheloniidae > Chelonia > Chelonia mydas. The sequence continues at coordinate 136,174,615 of NC_057852.1, read as the reverse complement.
AGCAGGTGAAGTAATCGCCCAGCTATGCGCACATGTGATTTCGATTTGATGGGGGAATGTTATGGATGTTGGGGCCAGCCCCTCAGCTGGACGGCCTGGGTGTCGGCTTTCATCTGACACAGGATTCCTGCCAGAGGCTGCAACTGACCGAGACAGCGGTGGAGGATTCGTCAGCTGGGGGTTTCATTTGATGTTTGTTCTCCTTTGTGCCATAAAGATGCCAAGATCTCTGGTGTCTGCAGGGGTCTGTTTTCCAGCACTCTGGGCCCGCTCTCCTGCTCAGGCATGCGCCCTGGCTTGCTGTGGTTGCTTGGGGAAAATGGCTTTGCATGAGCACCAGATTCCTGGTTCAGGCCCTGCATTGCCAGCAGCTCGGAGTTTGCATGATCCAGCTGGGTGTGCAGGCTCCATGGTGGGGAGTGCTGGGGCAGGGCTGGGGATGAGCTAGCGTGAGAGACCTTTGTTACTGCCGGTGGGCCAAAACGGTTCGGATCAAATCCATAAGGAGCGAGCTAGGCCCCTAGCTACAGAGTGAGCTGATCCTTTCCAAGGCATGAAATTGCTGGATCCATTTATTCACAGCTGTTTATTCATTTGCTGGTCCATCGGCATCTCTTCCCCCATCTCTCTGTCTGTCTGTCCCACCTCTCCAAATGCCTGCCCTTCACCCTAACCCTCCATCTGAATTTCTCTCGCATTGTCTCCCTCACCCACTTCTGACTTGTGCCACCCTTTCCCCTAGGAACAGGCCCAGGGAACGCTTGCCAAGCAACTCCTGCCTTCCCTCTCAAAGTCTACCCTGACGCCCCCCCTTTCCTGTAGCAGCTGTAAAGTGCTCACGCTGCTCTGTGCCTGGTCCGTACTAATCCAGCGAGTGCCTTCAGACTGCACGCCAACAGGCTGTTATGCTGGGCCCCGATCTAGCATCGCCTTTCAGCGACATGCAGACGTTAACGTGTAATTGGAAGTCAATGGAACTGCTTATCTTCTACAGCTAGGCCCATGAATAAGTGCTTCGCTGGGTCAGGGCGTCTGTCTCTGCTCTGCTCCCCTGGTTAGCTTGGTCAGAGTTGCCCTTTAATTCCTCGTGTGCATGAAGTTCCCTTTCCATTCATGGCTCTCCTCTCTTTATTGCCAGCGGCCTGATCGTGCTGAATGTCAATGACAGCTACTACTTGAAACCCCTGGGGACCCCGGAACCTGAGCATCACATCCTCTTTCGGGCAGAGCACTTGCCAGTCGAAGGCGGGACTTGTGGGCCTAGCGGCCTGTTAGGAAGCAGCGTAGCTGACGTTGCCAGACTCGTCAAGCCGGTGCATCAGCGGGTAAGTCTTTGCTTTCCTTTCACTGTCCTATTAAAGGGTCCTTACCTGTGTGGAGGCAGGTGAGAGCTGTGGGCAGCTCCCCACGTGTGTCCGTATAAAGCAGGGTGTGATAACAGCTCCCTCCTGCAGTCATGCCACCCTGGGCGGTGAGCTTGTAGGAGCTAACCGTGGTCAGACCTGGCGTGTGCTCAGATGGGAGCTCTCCAAGGGAGAAACCAGTGTCGCAGGAGCAGTGCTTGTGGCTCAGCAGGCGGTGGTCTTCCCTCTGGGCTGGGATGGAGCCTGGTGCCCTAGCACGGTGTTGAAGGTTGCCCTGGTTTGGACGAAACGTGAAACTGAGTATTGGTCCAGAAAGATACCATAGCGGGTTCCGCGAGGTACGGGGGGGCTAACGTTGGTGTCACAGTCCTGTTCCAGATCAGCAAATTGCATCTGAGCCGCCAAGATTTTTTTGGCTGCTCCGTGCCTCAGTTTCCCTTTCTCTGACCGTTTCCCCATTGCCATTCAATGCACGTGATCTTGAATGTCAAGATTGGGGTTGCTGAGAATTTGGGCTGATTCCTGTCTGTTGCACTGGCTTCCTTTTCCTCCTTTCTGGTGACGCTTGTGATTTGTTGTGCAGGCAAAGAGAGACACCTGGAGGACCCTGAAGTACATGGAGCTGTTCATTGTCGCTGATTACACCCTGGTGAGCACTTAACTCAGAAACTGGCTCCAATTGACCGTCAGCTGGAGGAACACGGACGACTGTCAGGGAGGGAGGCTGGATGCTGGGACAGCGTGGTCTTTGTCTGTCATTCAGAAGAGCCAGGATCCCTGTCTTTCTGTCAGGTTTTTATTTTTTATCTGTTCTTCGGAATGGCCAAGATCAATCATATCCATCCATCCATCATAATTATATCCACTCTTAATCTTCCAGTGGTACCCAGAAGGTACCCGTCATTATTACTTTATAGGGCCCACAGGTGTGCTGGGTGACATGCAGAGAAAACAGCTCTCTGCCCCCAAGGAGTTGGTCTGTAACCAAAATGTCTGACGGATGAGTGGGGCAAAGGCATAGTGCTGGGATAGGAGTGGGGCTGCAGAGGAAACGGGAGCCCTTTGTATTAAAGTTTCCTTTTATAAAGGGTTAATAAATGCTTAATGGATATTGTAATAAATGGTTAATTGTTACAGAGGTTTACAGAGTCCAGCAGGTCAATAGGTTGCTAATGACCAGGGCTTACAACCATGTATAACACATACGCAGGCACAGATAATGCAGACTCAGTTAGAACAATGGAAAAACAAAATAGGGAACTGGAAAAAAGAGTGATGGCTTGGAAAAAAAATTAAAGCAGACAAAGATAAACTTAGACCATCAAGTCATAGAAATGAAACAGTTAATTTGGGATTTGACTAAGGAAAAGGAAGAGAAAATCGCAAGCGTTTCTCACAGTTGGTGCCAGAAAACTCTAGCAACATTAAAAAAGCAAGTGAAAATACAGGAGCTGCAAGTTGTGTCTGTGTCAAAAAGAAAAAATTTTTGATTTGGATTTGGATTCCAAAATGCTATTTGGTGTGAAGAAAATCTGCGAGGGGGGTCAAGAGAGAAGGGAATTTGGCCAACCTCCAGAGGGGCTTTGTGCTAAGTTAAGAAAAGAGATCAGAAACTGGCTGGAAGAGCCTAAGCCAGAGAAGCCTGTAGCAGCAACAGACCAGAGATCGACCGTTAAGGATGCAGCCGGGGAGATACGGTCAGAGCAGACCCAGATAATTCCTGCGAGTTCGTCAGACTTACAGTCGGTGGTCAAGTCACTGGGCCCAGTGAATATAAAAAATTTAGCTACATGGCTGGTACAGTGGTCCGAATTAGGAGAAACAAAGAATTTAAATATGAATTAATCTTATAGGTTCATCGTGGCAGCTACAGGCAGTAAATCAAGTGAAAACTGCCTTGGACAGGCAGCCAGAAGCACACCAACTGATACCGCGATTTATGATGCTGTTTAAAAAAAAAAAAAAAAGAGAGGTCAAAGACCCATGAAGGTGTTGTCCAGTGCAGATTACGTGAAGCCTGGAAAGTCACCCAGGGATTACCTGTTAAGGAAAATAACGCTGGGATTATGGGTTGAAGAAATGCAACCGGTGACTAATCCCAGGGCAGAGGTCACCAGACATGTCACAGCTGATTCTTTGATGGCAGCTGATTTGAGTCCGAGGGAATTTTGAAATAATGTGTTGAAAGGACTGAACAAAAATGTATTTGCTCTGTCTACTAATCTGGTGAGCCAAGCAGCCCAGGACAAGGGGTTACCTGTTATGGATGCACTGGAGCACTGGGTCGTTTGCCAACGAATGATGACGGGGAAAGCCAGGTAAAAGAATGGAAACCCAGAGTACCTTTTGTTAAAGCAATAACATATGCAGATAAGAGTGCTTAGAAATCAGGATACCGAAAAAAACAACCCCCCCAAACTCGTGGTAAAGAACAAAACACCCCATCCCAAGGAGGGAGAGGGTGAAATAATCAAAATGAGCCCCCAAAAGGAGTAAATGTGATTCAAAATATCGCTTGGAGGTATTTAAAATTAAGGAAAGTAAAATGGAAAACGGACGCATGAATTAATTAAAAAAAAAAAAAAAGGCAAAGAATAAAAAAAATTTTAAGGAGCAAAAAAAAGGTCGCAGCTCTGGAAGCCAAGGGTTCAGAAACGCCTGCTCTGTAGGGAAGCCCCGATGACCAGTTGCTCCCACCGGAAACGGGTCCTCAGGAGTGGGAAATGGTCACTAAATTAAAATGGATTCAAACGGGAGGCCTAGGACAACTGTCCTTGTCAAAAAAATAATGAACCCAAAGATGCCCGATTGAATAGTGGGGCTGGTGTAAATTATTGTAAATAAAGGCTGTAATTTAACTTGATATGTGTCAGAAATTATTACAGCAGCCTTCTTTCCTGGGGAAGGCGTGACAAAAAAAAGTATCCTTCAGTAAAAATAGCTCTCCCCAGAGAGAGAGTGGGGGATTTTTTTGTAGAAAACAAATGCTTCAGACAGATCAGGCGGCTGAGCCAGCAACATTGGGAACTCCTTTTTAAAAAATAAATTGGTTAGTTTTGAATTTAACTAATAAAGTTCTGTGGCGTGTGCCGGGCTGGACTGAAAGCGTCCTGACAGCGGGGTACGTTCCCAGCATATGTGCTGCAGAAGCAGTGTAAAAGACTATACTGGATCGCCTTCCTCTGCAGCGTGGGGCACGGGTCACTTGCTGGAGGATTCTCTGCTCCTTGAGGTCTTTAAACCACCATTTGAGGCCTTCAATAGCTCAGACATAGGTGAGAGGTTTTTCGCAGGAGTGCGTGGGTGAGATTCTGTTGCCTGCGTTGTGCAGGAGGTCGGACGAGATGATCATAGTGGTCCCTTCTGACCTTAATATCTATGAATCTATGAAAAACGGCATGTGAGGGTAAAGGGGTTTCCTGATGTATACATGAAAAATAAAGCAAAATGTGGTAAAATCAAAGCATGTGTTAAAATCATGGGGAATAAAGGGCCACCACAGAAACAATATAAATATCGTGTGCAAGCAGAGGCAGGAATTAAAAAATAATAATAATAAAGTCATTAGAAGAACAGGAATTAATTAAAAAGGGAAATTCCGCATACAGTAGCCCAATTTGGCCCGTATTAAAAGCCTCAAACAATTAAAAATTGATCGTGGATTTTAGACAAATTAATAAAGCTTCCCCCGCCGCTCCCCCCCATGGCACCAATAGTAGCAGATCTACCTCAAGGAATGGCAAAAATACAGGGGGGCCCTAAATGGTTCTCTGTCATAAATATGGCGCATTGTTTTTTCGCCATCCTGTTGCATCCCGATTGTTGGGCCCGCTTTGCGTTTACTTTTAAGGAACAACCGTGCTTATGAAAACCATTCCCCAGGACCTACGCTGCGCTCCGGCTATTGCGCTCCAACATGTGGTGCGACTACTGGATCAATTCTTCGAAAAGAATTAAAAGTCTCCTCCTAGGTAAATAACATAGTGTGTGTGTGTGGGGGGGGGGAACACACGAAAGAGGAGGTGACTGAGCGAACTGAAAAGGTGTTAAAACTCCTTCAGAAAACGGGTTTCAAGGCTAAGGGGAAAAAAAAAAAGCCCAACTAGTGCAAAAAAAAAATTATTTGGGGGTGACCCTAGGGAAACAAAAAATTCAGGTGAATCAACAAAAGGTAAAATCATTATTAAATGTACCCAGGCCAAAGAATTCTCATGCGTTAAGGGTGATGTTAGGCGGGTTTAACTATTTAAAAAAAACACATCTGGAATTTTGCCGCAATCACTGGACCCTGGTGGCATTTACTAAAAAACGTTTAGGGAGGGGGGGCCCTCAGCAACAACAACAAAAGAAGCTTTCTGTCATTTAAAACAAGCCTTAATGCAAGCTCCAGCATTGAAATTCCCAGAGATAAACAAGCCGTTTGTCAGTAGGTTGGCAGCAACCCAGCACAGTCTAGCAGTGGTATTGATGCAAAAACTAATAAAAAGTTAATACCGGTCGCATACAAGTCTAAAAAATTAACTCCTACGAAGCACCAGTTTGGAGTCTGGGGGTGCGGAAAAATGGTTAATTGCTGTGTGGGCCATTGAAGCTTTTGCTTTGACAACCGGCACAGCCCCTACAAACACCTCACTCTCCCCTGAGGTATGTTTTTATCAGAAAAACGGCAGGGAAAAAATATCAAATACCAGAAGGGCCCAATGGACCTTAATGTTAACTAGCAAAAAAGTTACTTGTAAAAATAACAAACAAGCCATAATGTTACCATATGCCCTCCTGATGGAAGGAAAGAAGCATAAATGCCCACTTTCAAAAACTGAACCAAAGTTCGTTAAAAAAGCACCCCCGGTAAATAAAGTGTTAAGCCTCGGGACAAAAGGGGAAGAAAAAAAGGGTTGGTTTACAAGTGGCAGTTCATACCATAAGAACTCTAAAAAATGTACCGGGTTCTGCAGCTGCACAAACCGATGGGGAAGCTATTTCTGGTTCTGTAAGTAGAACTTCAGCTCAGGGAGCAAAGGTCAAAGCTCTTAGTGATCTGCTTGAAAAAAAAATTATGTTGCAGACTTTCTTTATGTCTATATACATTCAAACTTTGTGGTGCAAGACCCTGTTATATTCCACTGAAAGTTAAAAAGAAAAAACATTGGGAAACAGCTGAGGAAACAAATGTGGTCCAAATTTCTTTTTTTTTTTTTTTTGAAAATCTATCTATAATTGGTTTTAAAAAAAACCCAGAGAAATTAAAAGTAAAACGTATTAAAGGGCATCAAAATCAATAATAATAATAATTAATAAAGCGGATGCTTTAGCTAAATTAGCAGCAAAAAACCTTTAAAAGTTATGATAGTTACTAAAGCTCAAGCTATAAAACAGGAGGTTAAACCTAGTGTGTGTGTGTGTGTGTATACACACACATACATGGTGGCTCTGCGGTAAATAAAAAAACGGAAAAGGTAAAGTGGGTACCTAACAAATTTCCAAAAAATAATAAAAATTATTAACCTGTGTCACTCTATGGCCTAAGGTGCAAAAGAACGTAAAAAACTTTGTTAAAACCTGCATAAGGTGAGCAGCAAACAAAAATAAACCACCGAATTCGGGACCCTTGTGAGGTAAACTTTAAAACAGGGCAAAAACATGGCGAAAATGTAACATGGGAATATCTCAAGCCAAAAAATTTTAAAAAGCAATACGTACTAATTTAGTTATCATAAAAACAATCTAGATACAAGTACTCTAAGCTACCTTTTAAAGTTTAAAATTTAATGTAGTCACCTTAAATGTAATTAATAAACAAAAATTGGCTAATACTCATGTAAAATAAAATGTCAATGGCTCTTAAATGATCAAAATATGGTGTAATAGCAAATCCTTCCGTAATAATAAAATTAAGTTGCTTTAAAAAAATTAATAGGGAAATATATTTTCAAAAATATGGTCAGTTTTTTATGTTTATTAATCGAATACCAGTAAACCAAATTGCTCCAAAAATCATGGCAAACAAGCACCTATATATAAATGTAATCAAAGCCCCAACTATTGTAAATCAAACAATCCGGTTAAAAAAAGCGCAAGCAAACATGAGTGCACAACATCCGGCGTGTACGCCCTCTGCCTCTAGTACAAGCATGGCAACAACAATAAAAAACCAGAACTATACAAAATAAAAAGTGTATAAAAATATAGCATAGGCAGTATTGAAGCTGAAGCTAAAGTTTTAATCTCATTTAATATTAAAACGTTACCAAAAACAAGTCAGCTTTGGGTAAAATTTTGGGGGCTATACAAACACGTGTCAAAATTGTGATACATTATCGGAACAAAAAAGGTGTAAAACTCCAGTTAAAACAAGCCCAAGCCTTAGAAATGTCTCTGAATGCAAATCTTTTTGGTCTGTCTAAAATTAACAGTAAAATGGTACTAGGAATACAATGTGTACAAATGCAAACTTATAAAACACAGTGCATAAAAAAAAAATGGTTACTCTGTTAAGTAATGGGCAATGGCCTTTTAAAGGGTTCAAAAATCCTCATATATAAAATCAACAAATTACAAAATTAAAAAAAAAAATATAACGTAAAAAGGCAAAATGCTGTTACACAACACAAAAACCAGCAGCAGTCGCCCGGGTGTTGCCAGAAATTATTAATAAAAAGTTATGGCAAATAAAAATAAGTAAAACACACTTAATTCAAAAGAAAATGATAAATTAGTAAAATTTAACAAAACATTGTAAAAAGTAAAAACAAAGCAAACGGGTGTGCCCACAACGAACTTGGTCCCTGAAAAAAAAAAATTTAAACCATTCAAGCAAACACTGTACCATGCAGCCGTGTTTAATTTAGGCAATGGGTGTATGTGTGTTTTTAAAAAAGGATAACAAAAGAAGACCCAATTAAGTCATGTAAATGTAACGTAACAAAGATCGTTATTCAGAAAATTATTTACCAACGTCCTCTCTTTTTTTTTTTTTTTTTTTTTTTTAAAAATTGTTTAAAAACCAAAAAATGTAAACTGGTCCTTTAATTTAAAAATACATTAAAAACAATAAAAATATCAGGAAATATGCAAAAAATGTATCTATCTGCTCAGCTAAAAAAATAACATTTTAACTCCCGGTGGTCAAATTTTAACATTAAAAAAAAATTGGTAATTTCTCATTGGTATAATGTTTAAAAAATGGTCTCCCAGTGTCCCAGCTCTTCTAAATTGAATGCTACATCCTATTGTTTCATTATTTGCATTAATAATTTTGTTAACCTATGTTTATACTGCCAAATAGAAAGTTTTAATGCAAGTCATATATACAATTAAATTGCTTGCAAAATTATAAAGTGATGCAATAATTAATAAAAAGAAAAGGAGTACTTGTGGCACCTTAGAGACTAACCAATTGATTTGAGCATAAGGTTTCGTGAGCTACAGCCCACTTCATCGGATGCTCACGAAAGCTTATGCTCAAATCAATTGGTTAGTCTCTAAGGTGCCACAAGTCCTCCTGTTCTTTTTGCGGATCCACACTAACACGGCTGCTACTCTGAAACCTGCAATAATTAATGGCATTAATCATGTATCAAGAAGGGGGAATGTTGGGAGATATATAATGTAAAACTCAATATACGTTGTGATTCATATATAGCCATGTAATATGTTATAGGTCATTGAGGCTTGGTATGAATGACGTGTGTTTGGCATGAATGCGTGCGTTGCAAGTTAGCAACTGAAGCAAGGACTTAAGGTCAAGGACTATTAGAAATCTTTGTGTAAAAACAATCTTATGTTCCGAGAAAAATACGGGGAAAAAAAGCATTTAAAGTGTTGTATACCAACACTGTCCAGTATCTGCTTGCTCCCCATCCCGTAGAAACACCTCTATTGCGGGTTTAACACTCCAATGATTAGGCTCACAAATTGGTCCTGGGAGAGATGGGATGACTGCGGGGGTATGTAAAAGTCAGCGTGAAAGGACGGGCACGTGGCTCGATGAAGCACGGCTGCCGGTGCCCTGTTCCTGAGTCGCTGCCTTGGAAGAGCTCAGAGTGGTGGTTTTTATATAGGACTTTCCATATACAAAGCACGTGACAGATATGAGCAAATGAATCCTCACTCCAAGGTGAGGCTTTAATCACAGGTGGGGAAACAGAGGCACAGAACGGGCCAGTGACTGCCCAAGGGCACAAGGCATGTCAGTGTCTGAGCTCAGGAGTTCCTAGCCCCCAGTTCTGAGGTGCTGAGAGCACAGGACCTCATCTCCCTCTCCCTCTTTGTGAGGAATCCTGCTCACCCACCTCAGCAGCTGCAACAGATCAAGTCCTGGGAACCCCGTTTCCTTTGCACTACTTCTGCCCTCGTGTTTGTCCTTCTCAGCTCGGCCGCTGAAACTCACCGAGGTCACTTTCCCTTTGACTTGCACTCAGTTTCACACTGAGGTTCCCAGGGCCAGAGGGCTTGGGCTGCAGCTGCCACCGGCGACTGCCTGCTTGCCAGGCAAAAACACCCTTTTATTTGAAATTGAAAAAAGGAGTCGTCGCAGCGTGCCTATCGCTGTGTGGTTCTGTAAGACCTCGTTTATGCCAGGTCCCTATTTCAGGCCACACGTATGCTGGTGCCGCTAACCCCCCCGCCACGCCCCCTTTGCATGGGAGCTGAGAATGGGACACCCAGCGCCTGATTCTTGCCTGGCTGTGAGTGGCCACTAGGGAATTCCCCTGGCTTCTGTAGGGGGCACGGTGGGGAGGGGTTTTGGCAGAGCAGGCCTCTGTCCTCCGCTGGCTTAGGGTCCGTTAGAGACCCAGTGCCAGTAGCGTATTAGGGCAGCTCCTTGGGTACTCAAGCCTTCGCCAGGCCCGGGCAGACTAGTCCTTGGGATCAGGGAGCTGTAACCAGTTCTCTTCCCCTCCCCTCTCCGCTCACCCTCAGCTGAGAATTGGGCCCAGAGATTTAGATCGCAGGTTGTCAAGCTGCACTGTGCAGAGGTCAGCTGGCCCTGTGGTTCTGGATCCTCCCGCTGGCTTTCCATTGCTAAGTCCCGTGGCAAGCCAGCTAAAACGCACGGACTCCTGTCCTGGCATTGCGTCGCCAGCCTGAGCAATGGGCGGTAGCGTCGCCCGGCAGTTACGGGAGCGGAAGTGGGCAGCCGGTGCCCAGCGTGGTCCCCGAGACGCTAATCTGAGGCCTCTGCTGTGCAATAGATCCAGACGCTGACCTGGGTGAAGCACAGGAGGAAATCTCCCGGCAGTTCAGCTCTCCACAAAGGAGAGGCCTGTGAACACTCATCCCTTGTCTGTCGGACGCTTTGGCGCAGCTAGGGTCCTGCTGCAGTGTCGTGTGTCTGGGTGGGGCACCGAATAACAGGACGCTCCGCTAACAGACAGGAACCCTTCCCTTCCGGCTGCACGAGCTGGAGGTACTAGCGTGGCAGGAAGTCGTCGAGGAAGATCCGCTCCTGCGGGTAGCTAATCTAACCTAATGATTTCTCACACGTGCACCGACGGCGTCGGTCTAAGCTCATTGCCACTGCTGCGGTCAGAGTTCATTTGGGCCAGCGGCTGCTGAGGTCGATAGAAGTAGCTGCAGCCCCCTGTTGCTCCATGCGCCGAGCCCCTCAAGCCTGAATGCTCGGCATGGCCACCCCAGACGCCCCATCGTGGGTGATGGAAATGGGCACCATCTCTTTCGACCATGGCTGAAGTTATTGTGAGATCCACCCCCACCAGTCCCGTGTGGTTGTCGAGCAAGGTCCCTCAGTAGCTTTGCTTAAGACGGGACTTAAATATGTCCTCCCGCCTAGCCTAATCCCTCTTTTGTTCCCCTCTCTCCAGTTCCTCAAACAGAATCGCAACCTGGGCCAAACAAAGCAGCGGATTCTGGAGATTGCCAACTACGTGGACAAGGTAACGCCCGGGTGCCCTTGGCAGAGCAGGTTGCTCTCTGCGTGGCATCGCATTTGTACAGCACCTTGCGTCCCCGGGCCCAGGCTCACGGTGCTGAGACTTGAGCTGAGGCCCCCGCTCCGGACAGGCAAACCTTTGTCTTAGACAGCGCCCCTGGCCTATCCCCAAGGTTCCCAGCATTGTTGTGTCTCGATTAAGTCACAGGGCCACTGAGCCTGAATCCTTCCTGCGCCATCCAGCGTGGCTCAGGGCAGGAGCGGGGTAAGCAGAGTGGCCAGCGGCCTGATCTTCATCTGGTCCCTGCCCTTTGGCCTGTCCAGTTTGGGTGGCTCCCACTGGCACAAGCCTTGCCACCGTGTCGAGGGTGGAGACTACTAGGGGGCTAAGGTTCAGCCCTTCCCTTAGGGGATCACTGCAGATAGGACTCACAGTACCAGTGTGTCCTCGAGCAGCGTGAGACCTGAACGCATGACGGCCTCTGCCCCATGGGGTGGGGAGGGAAGCGTGGCAGAGGTGATCTGAATCCAGAGGAGTCCACCGGAGGCCCAGCTGTGAAGCACTGTTTGGTCGTCTTCCCCCCGCCCCCTGCTCAGTTTTACAGGTCTCTGAATATCAAAGTGGCCCTCGTCGGCCTGGAGGTGTGGACGGAGAGGGACCAGTGCATGGTCACCAGCGACGCCAATGCCACCCTGTGGTCCTTCCTGCAGTGGAAGAAGATGCTGAGGTCTCGGAAGAAGCATGACAACGCCCAGCTGCTGACGTGAGTCCCCTGGCTTCTCTGTGGGTGTCTCCCCAGGCGAGCGCTCTGCCGCCAGGGCACACTAACATGAGCCCCCCCACCCCGTCCCTTCTCGTTTCCGGTGCGTGTCTGGACAGCGGCAGGACCTTCCGAGGGACGACCATCGGGATGGCCCCGCTGGAGGGGATGTGCAGCGCAGAGAACTCGGGAGGTGTGAGTGCGGTAAGGAGAAGGGGGTTCCCATGATCCCCTCGCTCTCTGGGGCACCCTCCTCCCCCCCGTGGCTCCCTCCCACCTGCTGGGGTTATGTCATTGCAGCTCCCTCTTCTCCTGGGCCAAGTTAGCAGCCTCCTAGCCTACAGATTCCACGGGCACCGGCTCTGAACTGCCTGGCCTTGTGTTTCCTGAGCTGCTCGCTCCTCTGCCGGCCCAGGCCTTCTTGAGCAGCGTCAGTAGCTGTAGGAGCTTAGCGGACCTTGCTCCTCTGTCAGCCGGAGCCCTTTCCCTCTGTGGTCCAAGGCCTTGGTGCTTGTTCACAGGGTGGCCAGATCCTGGGGTCCCCCTTGAGCTGTGCGACACAATCCCACCATTGGAGCCTGAGCCCTGCACCCAAACGCCCCGGAACTTGGGGGAACTCAGAGCTGGGGTTGCATTTCATAGGGGGCTGAATCCCGATTCCAGGTCTGACACCACGTCACGGGAAGCTCTGGGTCCAAATCTCGACACAGGAGCACAGGCCCTGATCTCTGACTCTGGCTCCGTTCCACATCTCGGTTCCCCGTGCCCCTCGGAGCTGGGATCCCAGGCGGAGACCAGCCTTGAGGTGCCACGGGCATCCTCTGCTTTCCTCACCATCGGGGACACGATCCCAGCCCTTCTGAGCCAAGTGGCACCAGCTCCTTTACCAGGCTGAGCTGCTCTCCCCAGCCTGGACGGCGGAGGCCCTGATGCTGTCTTCGTCCCTCCCCTTCTCTGCACCAGGACCACTCGGACCTGCCGATCGGAGCCGCCGCCACCATGGCTCACGAAATCGGGCACAACTTCGGCATGAGCCACGACAGCGAGGGCTGCTGCGTGGAGGCCACCCCGGCTCAAGGAGGCTGCGTCATGGCCGCTGCCACTGGGTGAGAGGGTGTCGGCGGAGGAAGTGGCTGCCCGCGGCTGCCCCGCGTGCATGGTTCATTGCAGGCCCCAGGGGTGCTGCCCTTACCAGAGCCCGGCGTAGCGATGAGCGCCGTGTCTGAGTTATCACGGCGCGGCTGGTGCGTGTTTTACCGCTACCCTCCATTCAGGCCTGCGCACACGTGTGGTCACGTCTCTTTCCAGTGGCTGGAGGGTGTTTAACGGGAGCGCTGCTGTTCTGCAGAGCCGGAGTCTGTGTTCGCTCGTGTGGCCGAGGCCTGTGTCTCTGTGGTGAGGCGGGGCACGCTCTCCCCACACCTATCTCGGGTGCTCTCGCTGGCGCCGGCGGTTTCTGTACGGACCCAGCCACAGAGTCACCGAACGGGCAAACTCACTAGCCGTTCCCCTCTGAAGACCCAAGTTCCTGCTTGACGGGTCTCCTCTGAAAGGGGTTTCTATCGCTCTGCTGCTCCTGAGGCAATTCTGCACCAAAAAATTAAGAATTCTACGCACAATATTTGCTTGTCAAAATAGCACAATACAATCACATCGTTTTCAGTTACGTAGGTCAGCGTTTCTCAAACTGGGCTCCGTAGACCCCTAGGGGTCTGCGAGGTCACTCCAAGGGGTCCGTGGGCCCCTCTGATCAACTCCCCTTCCTCCCTCCCAGTGCCTCCTGCATGCTGGGGAACAGCTGTTCAGTGGCATTCAGGAGGTGCTGGGAGGGAGGGGGAGGAGTGAGGGTGGGAAGAGGTGTGGTGGGGGTGGGGCCTTGGGGGAAGGGGTGCAGTGGGGGTAGGGCCTGGGGCTGAGCGGAGGCTTTGGGGGCTCTGCAAAATTTTTTAAATCAAAATGGGGGTCCTCAGGTTGCTAAAGTTTGAGAACCGCTGATTTAGGGACTCTGCAGGGGATCCAGGTGAAGGTGGTTGGGGCTCGGGGGGGGGGGGGGGGGGTCCTGGGTGCTGGGGGAGTGAGGCTGAGTGGGGTGGGGTTCTAGCTGCAGCTGGTTGGGGTTCAGTGGGGTGATCCAGGTGCAGGGAGGGTGGAGCTCAGCGTCGGGGTTCTGAGTGTGGGGTGGTCCAGATGCATGGGGGTTGGGCAGTTCCTCGTACAGTGACCCCCTCCCCCCACAGCTGGGGAGCGATTGGTGCGGGAAGCTGGGGGTCCTTGGGGAACTTCCTGCAGCCGGGGCACATTTCCTGAGGCAGGTCTGATTTTGACCTGGCCCTGGCCCCGAGGCGCACAGTAGGAGCCGCCAGCCATGGCATCCCTAGCCCTGCCCCTCCCCAGCTCCGGCCTCGCCGCGAGAGGGACAGAGAGAGCCCATCCCCATCCCCTGAGGTGGCAATTTATGTCTCTCCCGGCTGCTCCCGATGCTCAAACCAGACCCACCCCCCGCTGCCCAGGAGGGACGTGTGAACCAATTTTTCTGTGGGGAAAGAGTAAAATCTGCAGAAGACATTAATTCTGCGCTGGTGCAGTGGCGCAGAATTCCCCCAGGAGTAATCTGCCTTAGGAACTTTTCTGGCTCCCATCACTGTAATACCTGAGCACCTCACAGGCTGCTTGCCCGCGTGACCCTGCTCTGGAGGACGCTTTGGTCATTACTCTCCAGTACTATGAAGTCTGGATACAGGGCCTGTTTCAAAACAGGGATTAAGTGGGGCCTAGGGGTGGATATCACCACATGTGCATTGAAGACCCTGTGCTCTCTAATTCCCAGGCATTTGGGCTGCCAGGCTCAGATGTGTTGGTGTCTTCCCTTCTCCCCTCAGAACTGGTTGCTCCGATTTAAATATCTCCCTGTCTTTTTCTCTCTCTCTCTCTCCCCCCCTCCGCAGCCACCCGTTCCCTCGCGTGTTCAGCTTCTGCAGCAAGAGACAGCTGGAGAGTTACTTCCACAAGGGAGGCGGGATGTGTCTCTTCAACATGCCCAGCACCAAAGACCTGGTGGTGGGCAAGAAGTGTGGAAATGGCTTCCTGGAGGACGGGGAGGAGTGTGACTGTGGGGAGCTAGGGGTAGGTGCCCTGGCTCCGCAAGGAGAACTGAGCCATGCTCTTGCAGGCACCTGGCGCCCCATTATCTGCTGTGCCCAATGCGGGGCAGCGCAGGGGCAGAACACCTCGTGGATGGAGGGGGAGTGAACAGGGGACAGAAGGGGGGGATTCAGTTCAATTCAGTGGGCTTTAGATCAGACCTTCTGACTCTGAGCGCTTACAATGTGTTTGTGCGGAACCTAGCACAGTGGGACGCTGATCTGGACAAGGCCTCTGGGCGCTACCTGGCGTCAGTGAGAAATCAGTGTGAACCATGGCGAGGTTCTGGCCAAAGGCTGTTAACCCGGGGGTCCTCCCGCTCGCTAGGTAGGGCAAGTTGCGCCCCACCTCGTGCCTCAGTTTCCCCATCTGCAAAATAGGGGTAATCATACTGACCTCAGTGAAGTGCTTCCTCCCCTAAGGAGGACTGAAGAGCTATCTCGGAGAGGGGGAGGGTCCCCAGAAGCCAGCCCTGGGGTGGTGGTGGTGGAGGGAAAGGAAATGACCAGGGTCAGCTTGAGAAAGGCCAAGTAGCCAACTGATCCCCGGGGCTGGCTCTCCCTGTACAGGAGTGCACCAACCCCTGCTGCAACGCGCACAACTGCACGCTGAAGGCCGGAGCCCAGTGCGCCCACGGGGACTGCTGTCAGAGCTGCCAGGTAACCTCGGCCGGGGGCTGGCCGGACTCGGTGCTGGGGGAGGGGGTGGGAGCAGACGGCTCTGTGTAGGATCGGGTTTGAGGAAGAGAGCCCCCCTCTGGGCCTGATCCTCAGCAAGGGGCTGCGGATCCCAGCGTAATCCTCTAGCTCAGCCTGTTCTTGTGTTGGCTCTGGAGGGCCTGGGTTCAGTCCCCTTGGCTGCCACGATGGTGGCTCTTGCCCATTAGCCCGCCGATGGCCAGGCTCCCTCGGGAATCCCTGCTGACTGATCCTGTGGCTACCGCATGGGGCTGGGAGTCAGGAGGCCTGGATTTCCTGTCCTCGTCTGGCCCTGAACATGTTACCGCGGCTGGGCCCCAGGGGAGAGGATCAGGAGGGAGTAGATCTAATCCCAGTGCTGATGGAGTGGCCAGTCCAGCTGCCAGTCAGCCTCCAACCCACCCCACTGGGGGCTCAGGGGACCAGGCTACCTGGTGTGGCTACGAGGCGGGCATGGCTAAAGGGCTTTTTGTGGCTGATGGGACCGAGGTGCAAATGTCTCTCTTCTCCTCTGGCTCTGGCAGCTGAAGACAGCTGGGACCATGTGCAGAGAGCCGGCTGGATCCTGCGACCTCCCTGAATACTGCACGGGGGCCTCGCCCTACTGCCCCGGCAACGTGTACCTGCTGGATGGCTCGGCCTGCGCCAGCGGGGACGCGTACTGCAGCAACGGCATGTGCCTGACTCATCACCAGCAATGCGTGCAGCTCTGGGGCCCAGGTGAGCCCGGCTCCCTCCCATTCCATTCCTCGCTCTGTGTACAGGTCTCACACCTGGCTTTGGCGGGTGGGAGGGACACACCGAACGGCTCCGAGCTTGCCCAGCCGTTGGCCTCTCTGTTGCCAGCCCTCGGGCCCAGCCGGTGCATCCGCCGACGTTCCCCTGCAGTCGGGACGAGCCTGTGATGTTCAGGCCCAAGGGGCAGCATGTTTCCAGGCTGGGTCCGCTGCTCCCCAGGGCAGGTCTGGCCGCATTATGCCTGGGGTGGGTGTTTGGGCAGCCCCCTCCTGCCGTATGCAGGTTCTTTAGCTCCTGTGTCACTGGGATGGGCGTTAAACCCGCTCAGCCATGGCGCCAGCCGCTTCCAGAAACACTGCGTGTGCGCTTCTACTTGCACGGCATCCGTATCCCGGTGGTCCCTAAACTTTTTACTTCCTCCCCCCCGCCAGCAGGGGCCGAGAGTGAGGCCACAGCTCCGGGGGGGAGGGGAGACTGTGGGCAGGGGTAAGGGGGCCACAGCTGGAGCCGGGGGTGGGAGCGGAACACTGGACACAGGGCTGGCAGCTGGGGCCAGGAGGTGGCGCTCTCTCCCCGCCCTCTGGGGCGTCTGGCCCAGGCCCCAGTCGCATCCCCCAGGGGAGCGTGCCCCACAGTGCGGGGAGCTCTGCTGTATTCCCCTCCCCTCTTTCGCCAGCCCTCAGTGCACACACGGCACCCCCCAGGCAAGACCCACGGCACACAAGACACCCGCTGCCCACCCACCCTTCAATCCCAGTGCACGCTGCATCCCCCCGCACACGCGCGCTGCCCATGCGCACCGGCTCCGCACGCCAGTTCAGACACGCTCGCCATAGGCAGCCAGGGCACCCTGGTCATCTAGGTCCGGGCGGAGCGGTGAGCCTTGGGGGAGCCTGGCTCATAGGCTACAGATTAGCAGGTGTGAGACTTCGCGCGTGGCCTGTCCCGTTTTCCCATACCGATGGAGAATCTTCCCGTTAGTGTGGTGTTAGTGCCACCTACTGGACTGGGCTGTGTACTGCGCAGTGCAGCAGGGGAAATGGCCCTGGAGACTGAATTCCTCCGCGAAGCCACAGGGCAAAAATGGCTCCTTTTTCTTCCCCCGAGTCTCCCTGCCACCTCTGTGCAGCCTGGGTGCAAGCGCGGCCTGACGCTGGAGCTGCACGCGTCTCCCGGGCATTTCTAGCCCCGCATCGCAAACCCAAGGGTCTGTGTGAGCAGCTGAACCTCCAGAGGCTGCTCCACACGGCTGCAACCTCTGAGCCTCCCACCCTCGCTCTGGCTTTCCACCCCCACCCCCACCAGTCTCCGCCATCCCCACGGCGTGGGGTCTGCACGCAGGGTTGCTCAGGGCGCGTTGATTCTTCTCCCCTGCAGGCGCCTGGCCGGCTCCCGACGCCTGTTTCCAAGATGTCAACACAGCCGGCGACACGTATGGGAACTGCGGCAAGGACAGCCAGGGGCATTACGTGAAATGTGACCGGAGGTGGGCGCTGGGGATTCACACCCACATATGTAACACACCAGCTTAGTGAGTGTGATCACAGCTCCCCCAAGCAGCTGGCCTCCTGTGGTAACAGCCTGCTGCTCACTCCTAGCTCCTGGAGATCCCCAGCAGCGCAGGGGGAGGCTCCCGGTGCCGAAGATATTGAGTTCGATCCTCACACCAGCAGCGTCAGTGTCTGGGCTTCCCTTAGCCAGAACCTCGTTTCTCCTTCCCTCCCTCCTGAAGGCCAGACTCAATTCCTCCTCCTAGCAGGTAGCACAGTGTCCGATTTCCACTTAGGAAGGAACAATCCGTTGCACACATACAAAATGGGAAATGACTGCCTAGGAAGAAGTACTGCAGAAAGGGATCTGGGGTCATAGTTGACCACAAGCTAAATATGAGTCAACAGGGTAACGCTGTGGCAAAAAAAAAGCAAACATCATTCTGGGATGTATTAGCAGGAGTGTTGTAAGCAAGACACGAGAAGTAATTCTTCCTCTCTAGTCTGCGCTAAAAAGGCCTCAACTGGAGTATTTTGTTCAGTTCTGGGCACCACATTTCAGGAAAGATGTGGACAAATTGGAGAAAGTCCAGAGAAGAGCAACAAAAATGATTAAAGGTCTAGAAAACATAACCTATGAGGGAAGATTGAAAAAATTGGGTTTGTTTAATCTGGAGAAGAGAAGACTGAGAAGGGACATAACAGTTTTCAAGTACATAAAAGGTTGTTACAAGGAGGAGGGAGAAAAATTGTTCTTATCCTCTGAGGGTAGGACAAGAAGCAATCGGCTTAAATTGCAGCAAGGGCAGTTTAGGTTGCACATTAGGAAAAACTTCCTAACTGTCAGGGTGGTTGAGCACTGGAATAAATTGCCTAGGGAGGTTGTGGAATCTCCATCACTGGAGATTTTTAAGAGCAGGTGGGACAGACACCTGTCAGGGATGGTCTAGATCAGCTCTTCTCAAGCTATCTGATGTGGGGGACCGGCAGTTTTTTTTCCCAATGTGCGCACAGACCGGCAGCCGATGGCTCGGTCCGCGGACCACCACTTTGAGTAGCACTGGTCTAGATAATTAGTCCTGCCCCAAGAGCAGGGGACTGGACTAGATGACCTCTCGAGGTCCCTTCCAGTCCTACGATTCTGTGATTTAGCAGCTGTAGGTTTGTCACCCTCATGTACCTGCTGGTCAGTGGGCGAGAGGCAAGTGATAGTATCGGAGTGTGAAACGGGTGACTGGAGAGGAACTGTTCTGCATTGATCCATTGGTAGCATGTGTTAGGGGGCTTATTCCTTCACCCACTTACTTCCCTGGTCCTTCTCGCATGAACAGAGAGCAACAATACCCGAAGTCCAAAGGTGCAAACAATTCGATGTTTATTGGGGTGAACTTCCAGCAAGCATGATTCCAGTTTCCTTCCTTAGTGTCCCCCTTCCTAGCTCTGACACCACAGAGCCTTACCTGTGTCCCTGTTCCCATTCCTGCCCTTAGCTAAACATGATTCCAATTTCCCCACCCCCATTCCCTGTTCCCATTCCCCCCCCCACCCATCCACACACACACACTTCCTGATTGACAGCAGACTATATAGTAAAACTTGAGTTCTGCTTAGCTATACCTTAACCAATCATTTTCCTGAAATTTAACTAACCAATCCTAACATATTGTAACTTGATTATTTAACCAATTATATCCCACAACTTTAATTAGTTTACACCAGCAAAATTAATTATACAGCAGACAGAAACAATCACAGAACCAGATGGAGATTATACAGACAAACAATAGGGAAATAGGGAGTGACAGAAGTGAGGATTTCACACCTCAGCTATTGATAAGTGAGTTCTTGCCAGACAGGATGCTATCAAACTAAGTTTTCTTTTACATCTTCTAGGCACTTCCCTTTCTCTGGAGGCGATAGGCATTATCAGGACAGGCTTGTATCCTAGCAGCCCAATAGCACCTTATTTCAATGTGACTAGTTTGGAATGTGAGGATGTGACCGGTCGCTTCCCAGCTTATGGCTGCCTCTGCTGCTTAGCCAAAGATCTTAGCCTAAGCACAGGGCCTCAGACTGTCACAGTAAGAGAAGGCCCTTAGACCGGCAGACAGTGATTTTGATTCTTTCTTTTATACCTCTAACTGGCCAAGTGATAAGAATACACCTAAATTCTTAGAGTATAGGCCTTCACAGACAGGCCTGAATATCTATATCCTAACAGCATGCAACCTCTCCGTGAAGACATTCATGCCGCCCTGGGGCTGTGTCTGGTGCAGAGAGAGAATCGTTTGTGGTCCATGCCCTCAGCTCCCTGGCAGACAGGTACTAGAGGTGGCACTTAGGCAAGTGAGGGGGTCTCACAACACTGCAGGGAGAGGGGTCCAAATGAAAACGCTCTGGGGCCTGAGCGTTTCTGGGGAATGGGCAATTGACTTGTCTGGAATTGGGCCCTGGGCCTAGCAGGCGGTGTCATGTGAGACAACAGCCGCCACATGCTGAAGCAGACAACTCATGAATTACCCAGAATCCCTTGCTTTGTTAAGCTCCTCCTACAGCACGTCCCGATCCTCTCTGATACCGGGGTGGGGGGGCCAATAACGCGACGAGTTCAGCTCGACCGGCGACGGCCCGTTAGGTAACCTTGGTGCCTCTCTTCCTAGAGACGCCAAGTGCGGCAAGATCCAGTGCCAGAGCTCGGCCAGGAAACCCAAGGGGACCAACACAGTCTCCATGGACACCACCATCCGCTTCAACGGGCGGGAGGTGAAATGCAGAGGCACCTTCATGTACGCCACCAAGGACGACGAGGGGGACCTGTCGGACCCCGGCCTGGTGATGACGGGGACCAAGTGTGGGGACGGGATGGTAAGCGCCCCCTCCCGCCCCCCCACTTCCTGAGCGGTTGGAGGACGCTGTGGTCTTTGGTTCCTGGAGACTCACCCAGCAGAGCCTTGGGCAGGACGATGCAGGACACAGAGGGGCTCCTGACCCCCTTCGCCCCTGCAGCTGAAGGGAATTGGCCTGATTACGGGCTTCAGAGATACGGTGCCCGCACCGCCACAGGGGGCATGAGTGAGCCTCCTGCTTGGCAGGCAGGACTGGCTGGGCCATGGGGCTGAGCTCCCTCCAGACCCAGATTGATGGTCCCTGCAGGTCAGGGTGGAGGCACGGTGGTGGGAAAGATCAAGGCTGGCGGGGGGCCCTAGCCAGAGAGGACTCCAGTCTCTGGGCTGTCAATGTGATCCCGTCCCTCCCTTGCTGAATTCACCTCAGAACATCCCAGCACAACCCACGTGTCTGTACATGCGGGGACGGGGATATGAGGGGCGAAAGGGCATTGCTGGCCCTTGTGCAGCGTTGCTCACCCCACATCTCCACACGCTTCACGAAGGAAGTCAGCCAGGTCAGTTAGACTAGGAATGAGTTTCCAAAGTGGAGCAGTGGATCTGTGCTGCTGGTGTACCGGGAATATTGCCTCGACTGAACCCATGGGAAGGCGCTCTGGGGTCCCAGCTGACGCTTGCGGGGAAGGGAGGAGGCAGGGTGGAAGGGACTGGATTCACTATTCGGGTCTGAAGTGTCTGAGATGATATTGGGGTTTGCACATTACAACTGCGGAGTGACGGGTTGGAGGCTCCATCTCCCAAGTTGTCTAGGTGCCCAGGGGTCTTAGCTGAGGAATGCAAGGTTACATTTTCCTATCTGAACTCCTAGGTCTTTCCTCACTAACTCCCCCCTCGCTCATTTCACTCAGGTCTGCAAGGATCGCAGGTGCCAGAATGCTTCCTTCTTTGAGCTGGAGAAGTGCATTTCGCAGTGCCATGGCCACGGGGTGAGTAACCATCCCAGAGCTTTTGTGGAGTCCTGAGGTTGGCTCAGGTTCTCCAGTGAGGTGAGCGTCTCACAGCCAAGTGGTCACCTGCCCTTTGCATCCATGTCGAGTAGAGATGGGGCTGAGTTGGTCTGTTTGAGTCTGGGGTCGAATTCAAGGGGGGACAGGTTGGATCACCAGGGTTCTAAGGGCCTGGGTTCTAGATCTGAACTTCGCCTCAGTTTGGGAGTGGTCAGAGCGTGGTTCAGATGCCTGTCAGCTTAGCATCCAGCTATGCTCAGAAGCCCAGCTAAGACCTTCATGCAGGAGGGAGAGTCATAGGCCAGAAGGAGCCATTCTGATGAAAAGTTTAAAGGGGATGAAGTTTTGGTCTCCAGAGGCAGGGCTCCCTGCGATATGAATCCAGAGCTTCTGGCATCGTAGGTCAGTGTCTTCCCAACAGGTCCCCAAGGGCTCCTTGGTGAGTAGAGAGTGAGTGAACTTGGAGCAGTTTGGGTGGAGTGCAAAGTTCTTCAGGAGAAAATCCCCCCTCCAGAGCATGAGTGGAGAAAAGGGCTTCCAGAGCACAGTTGGTTTAACGATGCGATGTCAGAGCATTGCCTTGCCCAAGTCCACGGAACTGGATCTGCAGATGTCCGGGTGGGCCGCTAGATGGCTCAAGCACTTCACCCCGCTGGGAGGGGGAAAGGGACAGCCAACAAGGACGTTGGTTTGATTAGACTGGCCTGGCCAGAACCGTGGGTGCTCCAAGGTGGCTGTGAGAGAGGCACCTAGACGGATGGTCCGGAGCTCTTCCAGTGCTGCTGTCACTGCTCTGAGAGCTCTCCTGGGGAGGCGGAGCCTGGGAAGGCTGAAACTAACCATGGCTATGCCTCCTTCCCCAGTTGGGCCCTCTCCGGTGTTGGTTGCCTGTGGGAGCTCGTCACCGGCTTTTCATCTCCTTGTGCTTTGTCCTCTTACCAGACTGCTATTGACCATTACCCTGCCCTGGCCCTGACCCCCTCTCCCTGCACCTGTAGGTTTGTAACAGCAACAAGAACTGCCACTGCAGTGCCGGCTGGGCCCCCCCGTACTGCGAGAAGCCGGGCCTGGGGGGCAGCGTGGACAGCGGCCCCGTGCAGCACGACAGTGAGTTCTGATGTCAGGCTGGTGGCCCGAGGTGGAGGGGGGCGGGGCAGTGGCCCCAGGGCTTCCATACACCCCCCCTCAGCTCAAAGCCGGGCCACTCCCTGGGATGGGAGGTGGGAGTGAAGCATGGAGCTGCTCTCTCTGTTAACATGCCAGAGGCTCAAGAACGGCGAGGCGGAGAGAGAAAGCAGCTGATGGGACAGTTCCCAAGTGGGGAGGTTCATTAGGCATCTCCCCATACATAGGGAGAGCTGTTGGCAATACTTCCCCACAGCTGCCTCTCTAGCAGCTTCTCGGGTCCCCGGTGGCTGGGCAGGAGCTACAGGCCGTTTGCAGAGATGTGCCTGCAACTCCAGCTTGCCCTGTGTGGGGGCATACATTGGGCACGCCATTTTGCGTGTGCAGGTTCGGCCCACGCCAAAGGTGTCGGGGTCTGGGTTTGCAGCACTGGCGGTCGGAGAAGGTGGCTCTGTCCTGGTTTGCTGTGAACCCCTACGAGGTGCAGTGGAAGGGGATGGACACAGATCGCTGTTTTCTACGCAGCCGCGCTGCAGAGCCGAACTGCTCTGACGTCTGCCTGTCAAATGGGAGGGGGTGTTTTCCACCCCCAATGTAAGGGGCTGATGCAACTTCAAGCCCCCTCCTCATTTCTCCATTCCCCCCCCCTCCCCAGACCATGAAGCCATCTTGATAGCCCTGCTGCTCGTCTTCCTGCTGATCCTCCCTGCCACAGCTTTGGGGATCTACTGGTGCTACAGACGGAAGAACTCGCTCCTGAGCAAATGGATAAAGAGCACGAGGAAGAGCCAGGAGACGCGCAGGTGAGCGACTGATGGAGCCAGAGACCATCTCCCCCTTGAGGATCCAGCGACACCCACAGTTATTTGATTCTGCGCCTCGACTCACTGGGGGAGAGAATGGGTGGGTTAGAGGTATAGGGCATAGGGCCCAAATTGTTAAAGGCATTTAGGCACTGCTGCGCTCAGCATTGCAATGCCTACCTGATTTAGGAGCCTAAATCTCATTGTCAGAAGGGATTTAGACACTTAGGAGCCAAAATCCCATTGACAGTCACCTGCAACTCCTAAATATCTTTAAAAATTTGGGTCTACCTCTGATCTGATCTAATGCCAGTTTGACATGGTGTCACTTCAGTGGAGTTACTTGCAATATACACTAATGTGAGATCAGAATGTGTGATTCTTGCTTGCATGCATGGGGTTAAACTGATAGCCAGATTTGAGGTTGGGAAGGGATTTTCCCCTGGCTAAATTGGAGTTTGCGTCTCTCCTCCAAAGCACTGAGCAGGAATGATCCACTAGACTCAGGTGTATCCTACATGAACACTGCCTACCTCCATCCATGTGTCATCTTCTGTTCCTAGGGGACTGCAAACGTTTTCGGTGTCAGACCAGAACTAGATCAGTTCAGCATTTCATGTGTTCTGTCTGGTCCCCATCCTCTCCTCTCTGAGCCACACCCAAATATTTAAAAACACGGTTAACAGCAAAGGAAACCAGCCCCCTCTGTCGATTTAAATCCCGGGCACATTCAGAATATGCCTCAGTGAAAATGCTACCTTCCCTTGGGTATTAAAAGCAGCCGTGTAACCGTACTCTCTTCCCCTTATGGCTCACTTGTCCATTCCGGGGTCTGACAGCCAACACCCGTAAGGGCAGCTATTGCAAAGCATTTGATTTTCTTTTTAGCTTGTGTTTTCTGTTTGTGATTGGGGGCAGGAACGGAGCCATCCATCAGAAGGGAACCGGGGGCCATTCGAACGCGGCTTTCACCTTGCAGGATGTTTCCTCCTCTAGTAAAGCTGCCAACAGCACTAACAAAGTAAGTGGGGGCTTCAGATCTTTGCATGACCGATTACTCCAAGTTTACGTCTCCTCTTCCTAGAGTGGTGCTCTAGCTTCCTGTGTTTGTGCTCACGTCTCTCTCTAGCGGCTGGCTCCAGCACCTCCAAATCTGCTACCCAGCAGAACCTAGTAATGTGATTCCTGGAGCTCAATAGGCAGGGCTTTTAGTTTTATTGGTGCTGGAGGTCCTGGGTTCTACACCCGCTAATAACCTTGGTGGCTGGGTGTATGTGGCCATGGTTTATTTCATTAGTATCGTGGCCAAATTTCACTGCTCTGCATTTTACTGCTCTAAATCCAGAATAACTTCCACCGAAGCCAAGAGTCACTCCAGATTTACCCCACAGACTCCAGGCCAGAAGGGACCGTTGTGATCTTCTAGTCTGGCCTCCTGTGTAACGCAGGCTGGGGAACTGCCCCACAATAATTCCTAGAGCAGAGCTTTTAGAAAAAAGCAGCGTAACGGAGACCAGAACTGGGCCAAGAATCTGCAACTTGGCTGGTGCTTGACTGACTATTACATTAAATGAAGGCTTCCAGTCACTCATAACCCAGCTAAAACACGTTATGCTCTCATAAATAATGACAAGACCCTTATAATCCAGTCACATGGCTCCTTTTCCCACCAAGGCCTCTTCCTCCAATACTGATTTGCTTTTCACCCCTGCCCTTCAAACAGTGGTTTACTTTTTGAACCATTCCCCTAAGTCCCATCTTCTCCGGGACAACCTGGCAAAGGGCCGGGGTGGGGTGGGGAGGGTGGACAGTTGTAGCAGGTTCGAACTACATCCCGAAGGTGCAGCTTAGCAGAGGTTGCAAATGACTCTCCTTTAATGGCTCAAGGCCAGGAGTTGACACTGAATCTCAGTGACTGTGGACAGCTTCGCTGCTTGTCGTTCTGTTCCAGCGCTGGAAGGAAGGCTTGGAAGAAAGCCTTGGGTTTAGTGAGCGTGTCCGCTCTGGCTGGAGGGCTGCACTGAGTCCGCAACTCTCCTGTCCTCTGTCCCCTCTAAGCTGCGCAGCTGGGCGGCCGCCCAGGAGAGATTCAAGTGCCACGCAGCTGATTAGCAGAGTGCACACATCTGGCAGCGTGTGTTCAGGTGCCCCTCCTCCCGCTGCTTGGCAGCCATGTTGCTCCTGCAGCTGCTCCCGGGACCCTCCTGCTGGCTGTGCAGAGTGCGGGGGGAGGGAGATGCCAACATCAGGGTGTCCCCCCTCCCTCCCACCCCTGTACCGCATCTCCGCAGAGCGGGGGAGAGGGGACAGCCTGGCTCAGGACTTGGAGCTGCGGCAGTCTGAGGTCTGAACTAGGGTGAGTGTGCATTTCTTAAAGAGACAGTGCATGGTCTCTAAGCCTTCCCCAGCAGCCAGCTTATCACATAGTCTCTCTCCCTTCCCCTCCCCCTGCCCATGTACCCCATCTCCGCAGAGCCGGGAGGGGAGACAGGGCTCAGAGTCAGGACAGAGCAGGAGAGCTTTTAGTGAGTGCCTCAAAGAGAGAGCGCGTGGGGTCTCTCAGAAACTTCCCCAGCAGCCCCTCTCCCCACACACTGTCTCTGGGTCGGTCGGGGTCTCTCTCTCACACACACACACACACACACAGTCTCTTTCACACTCACCTCCTAACACACTTGTGTCATTGTTGTTGTTACTTCTTGGTACTTCCTACAATGCACATATATTCTCTGTAATTTTATTCTTTCAAGGTGTGTTATTTTAGTGTTTTGACTGGTCTATGCATTTCATAATTTTTATTTCTCTTACACTTAAATTTAATTCTTTAAGTAGTGAGTTCTATAAAGCCTAACCTGTCCTGGCTGGAGTAATTATCCCTATGATATAATTTTTAAAAATATATATATTATATCTAGGTTTTTTGTTTCTCCTAGTGGCGCATGCCCACACATACCTTGGTGTGCATAACAAAATTTATTCTGCACATGGATGGAAAAAATTAGAGGGAACATTGGTCCTGTCCTGTCCCAGAATGCACTGGGTCTGGTGGAAAATCTGGGCTGGATACTTCCAAGGTAGTCGCTATTCCTAGTCCCTCTCCTGGGGTGACAGTCCCAAGGCACTGTGTTCCACTCCACTTGCAAAGAGTGAGCGTGGCCTTCGGTCACGTGAGGGAGAAGGGAAGGCGAAGAGGCAGGAACAGTTGAGCACCAACCCGCACAGAAGCAGAGGAACACATAGGTCACTGGACTCCTGTGTGCCCTCTGAGGATAGTCCCCTCCCAGTGACCGGGGACCTGGGCCTCAGGTTTGACTCCATTTGTTTGTTCTTCCGGCCTTGCAGGCAGCCAGGAGCATCTTGCCCCTCAAGCTGAACGGTTCCCAGCCCATCAGCATTGTCCACCCCCTTCGCCAGGCTCCCAGCCCAGCCGCTCAGCCCCACCGAGACCTCAAGCCGTCCAGGCCGCCTCCTCCTGGTGGCAAATCCCCCGTCGTTCCGGCCAAAACGATCGGCTCCCAACCCAAGCTGCTGCCTCCAAAGAAGCCTCTTCCCAGCAGCCCCGTGAGGACTCCTGTGGTGAGTTTCCCTGGTCGCTCCCCAATGCACAAGGGTTCAGTTACTGTGTCGGTCCCTCCTGGAGTACAATGAGGTGTCCTGTCTCACCTCTGTCAGCCAGGCCTCATTCAATGCTGCTAGGACCCAGGCTACTGCTGGGTCTCTTTGTCCCGCTCTCGGGGTGAGGCCATGCATAGCAGCTTATCTGCCTCTGAGCTGACACTAGCTCCAGCGGTAGAGGCTCATGCTTTTAGATACCAAGGTCCTGGGTTCAGACCCCGCCTGGTGCACACGGGGCTGGTGGCTGGCAGCCTCAGAGGCTGCCGTGCTGACGGCCTGTTTGTCTGCAGAACAGGACTCTGCCCCGGGGCCTCCACCCCGCTCCTAGCCGCCTCGAGAAGGGATTTCTGCCTCCGTGGCTCTTTCCAATGAGGTGCTGGGCTGAGCTGAACAGCCGCTGGGTCCCCTGCAAGAGGTGGCTGTGTTGCAGTGGTGGGCAGAGCTAGCCATGTCCGGCAGCAAGAGAGGGTTTGAAGTTCGCCTGGGTCCCCTGGGCACAGCATGTACAACAATGCCCCATTTCTAGTCTCCAGTAGCCCCAGCTCTGTCCTGCAGCTGGAGAGGCCGTGTTGTGGGCAGCTGGGGACTGTTCCTGGGACAGAGAATCTGCTGGATTGACACCTGCTTGTACCATGGTCTCCTCTAGATCGTCTCAAAGCACGGACCCCCTCGCCGGCCTCTGCCTGGGAGCCCTCTCCTGGCCAAAACACCTCCCTCGGCACAGGGACGGACCCTGCTGGTCACGGTCCCTCCCACCAACTTTAAGGCGGCAGGGGCCAGCTCTGCCAGGTACCTAACCAAGTAAGTCCAGAGTAAAGCTCGAAGTTCGGCTGCCCCCTTGCCTGGTGCGTCCTGGCAGGATCCGGTGGTACAGCACGCTGGGGCTGAGGCCACTAGGAGAGGTCCCCCCCTTCCCTGCAGCTGTCGAGAGCAGGGTCCCATTCCCTTGCTACAGCAGTAATGGAGGAGCTGCAGGCGAGTGTGTAACAACAGTGAGCATGCGGCCAGCACCTCCTGGGCCCAGGCAAATGGTCCGTGGGGCTTGAGAGGGCCCGTGTCAGCAAGTCTCCCGTCCTGAGTGGTGCCAGGTGACTGGCCCAGGAGGCTGCACTTGGTGGAGATGGGGGAAGTCTGGGCAAAGGCAGCCTGATGGAGTGCCCGAGGGGACAGTCAGTGTGCTGGGGGGGGGCGGGGCTGGGGCTGAGCAGGGGCCAGGGGAATGGTCCGGGGGGCAGTCTCGGGGAGGGAGCTGGATGGCTTGAGGAAGCACTGTGGAGGTTAGTAAATGCTCTGTGTGGCTGGAGGGGCACCATGGGGCAAGGGTGAGCAAGTTCTCGCTGCCTGAGAGGCCCCTGGTGGGGAAGGGCCCATTTGGGGCTGCGCTCAGAGGCCTGTGCAAAGGGGCTGTGGCATGGGAAGTTTCTGTACAGTCAGATGGCATCTTCCTTCAGACTCAGCTGCCCGCAACCTGCCAGGCTCTGCCCAAAGGCCTGGGGTGTGGGGGTTAGGGGGGCATGCAGGGTTTCCCTGCAGGGTTGGGGCCTGTTCCCTGCCATGTGCCCAGAGCACAGCGAGCAGTAACAAGGGGACCGGGCTGTTTCTCCTTTTCCTCCCTCCCCACGCCCTTCCCCCTTCCAGCTATCCCGCTGACACTGCACTCTGTGGCAGGAGCTTGCCTTGCCAGCAGGAAGAACGGCCTTGTGGTTAACAGGCCGGATTGGGGAGCGGGGAACTGCAGGTTCAATCCTTTGCTCTGCCACAGACTCCCTCTGTGACCTTGGGCACATCACTTTCCATATGTCTCCACTCCACGCTATGGGCATGTCTGCACTTGAAAGGCTACTGCTGTAGTGACAGGAGGGGGTCTCCCGTTAGCGTAGGTAATCCACCTCCCCAGGAGCCAGTAGCTCGATCGGAAGAATTCTTCCATCATTGCCCCAGAGCTGTCTGTACTGGGGGGTCAGGTTGGCTTAACTATGTCACTCAGGGGTGTGGGTTTTTCATGCCCCTGAGCGATGTGGTTGGGTCGCCTTCACTTTTGAGTATAGACCTGGCCTAAGCCTGGGCTCTGATTCAGGTTTCAGCCAAGCCCCCCTTCTATCCACACACAAATCAGTCTGACTCGGGTCAACAAGCGCTCAGGCTCCAGGTCCCAGGACGCTGCTAGAGGGGTGAGTCAGAGACTGAGTCCACCTGTGGCGTGGGTCCAAGCCCGGTCATTGTGCAGTGCGGATGCAGTGCAATGTGGACACACTAGCATGGCCGTGAGACCTGGGTCCACCCATTGTAAGCCCAAGTTTCCAATGCAGCGTGGACGCTCAAGCGTGGGCTTGGAAACACTGAGTTCACAAGCCCGGGTCCCACAGACCCAGGTTTACAAAGTAGTGTAGACATCCCCTTAGTCACTCTGGGCCTCGTTCCCATGTGGTACGTAAAATGGGACCTCAGTAATATTGCCCTTCCTGGCAAGGCCATAGTGATCTCTCAGCCCCTGTGACTACGGGCCCATATCAGAGAGCTGGCGTCTCACTGGTAATCATATTTATTACGGCAGTTCCTAAGGGTCAGCCAGGAATGTGTGCATGCTGCTAGGCATTGCACAAACACAAGGGGGCGCCCCGGAGAGCTTACGGTCTCAATAGACAAGCCAGACCCCGGCGCCCGCAGGACTGGGGTGGTGCCTGGGCCGTGAGCTGTCTTTCTGCACAGGTGTGAATTTGAGCTCGATGTTTATGAAGCCCATTCAGTGCCGAGAGCTGCACAATTGCCGGTTGGTTTCTGCTCTCTCGAACATGGCATTTTTCTCTTTCTCTCCATTAGGCCCGTCCCAGGGTTCAAAGTCCAGTCCGCCTCCTTCCCCTTTAAGAAATGACAAACGTGGAAAAAGCAAGAGGAATCCTCGCACATGCTCCCCGAACTGGTTCTCCTCATTTGCACTATTGCGGGCGACGGGGCTCTTTTGGATACCAAAGGACTATTTTTATATGAGGGGAAATGTTTCTGCACATAAAAGAGGGAGGGTGTGGGGGAGGGGAAAGTGGTACGGAGCTATATCATTGGGGTGGGGTGGGGTGGGCAGGGCAGCTTGTGGGGTTAACCATGACGCATCATCTGCCTGCCAGGGGCATCATCCAGACTCTGCTCCTTCCCAGCCATGCCTGCTGGGCTGGGAAGCAGCAGATCTGGGTGCCCTAAGCAGCCAGCACTGATGGAAGAGGCTGGTGACCAGTCCCGAGGCAGGGCCTAGCTACCTTTGCCTCTCTCGCCAGCAGAATCCAATGCTGGACGTTGTTACCACAGCTGGCACCGGCGATCCACGCGGCCCGGGGGACAATGCAATTGCCGACTCAAACGGTGCCACCTAGCGGTGGGGTGTCTGACTGGCGTGTCCCTGGAGGATCCTTGTTGTCACCCTCCCCGGCTTCCTCCTGGTCTGAAAGGCCGTGACAATTGTGGAGAGCCCAGCAGAAAAAGGTGCTCTGAAGAGGAGCCAGCTGGGAGCGCTTCTCTCGTGCGGCATGTGTGGCAACGGGGTTTCAGCTGCTCGGCTATTTCAGGGAACGGGGGGTTCCCCAGCCACGTGCTTTGTTCCCGTCATATGGTGTAAGCCATGTGGTTGCTTTCTGAGCTGCTAATGTTTTATTATGAAAAGGGGGAAGAAGTGTGGACCAGTGGTGAGAGCAGGGGGCTGGGGAGACCCACTCCCAACTCTGCCACTGACTCACTGCGTGGCCTTGGCCAACTCACTGCACCACTCTGTGCCTCAGTTTCCCCATCTGTAAAATGGGGGTAATAATACCTACCTCACAAGGGTGTTGTGAGGTTTGACAAACTGATGTCTCTCAAGGGCTTTACGATCCTCAGATGGAAGGTGCTGCGAAGTATTACGATGTGTTTAATGTCTGAGTCACTTTCCTATGACATGACACCTGACGTCGTCAGGGTCTCTGAAGTGAGAACAATGCCTTTCTCCAGTCTCCTTGCGTTCTTTCGTTTTGCTCGATCTGAATCACCGCCGTCCCTCAGGCATTTCAGGCACAAAGTGCAGTTGTCAAGGCTCTCGTTTCTCAACCCGCTCAAAGATTCCTAGGCCAGAAGGGACCACTGTGATCAGCTACTCTGACTTCCTGTATATCACAAGCCAGGGAACTATATCCTGTCCTTCAGAAAAACATCCCATTTGATTTTAAAGATGGTCAGTGATGGAGAATCCACCCCAACCAGGTCTATTAGCCAGAGGTAATTACAGACTGTGATCCAGTCACCCCTTAACCTTCTCTTTGTTAAGCTAAATGGATTAAGCCCTTTCAGTCTATCACTATAAGGCAGGTTTAATCATTCTCGTGGCTCTTCTCTGAACCCTCTCCAATTTAGCAACATCCTCCTTGAATTGTGAGCACCAGACCTGGGGATAGTGTTTCAGCAGCAGTCACACCAGTGCCAAATACAGAAGTGAAATGACCTTTCTGCTCCTATTTGAGACTTTCCTGTTTGTATAGCCAAGGATCACACTAACCCTTGTGGCCACAGCATCTCCGTGGGAGCTCATGTTCAGCCAATCATCCACCATGACCCCCTAAGTCTTCAGAGACAAGTGGAAATCTGTAGGAGAGCATCTGCAACAGAGCAGGGCTGAGCTGGGGAGCGGACCCCAGGGGAGATGGCAGGGAGCAGCTGGAGTGTGAGGACAGTACAATCTTTACTGTTGAAATATTGTAACGAAGAAGAGTTGAATGACTGTGGGGACTAGAGGGCAGGGGTTGGCAGAGAGAAGCTGAGTTTATGAGAACAACCAGCAGTGTGTGATGAGCTAACGTGTGTATTTGCACCACTGCTCTCTCTTAGTGTTCCTCAGGCCCCACGGGTGGCCCAGCTCTGCGCACAGTAGACAGCTTCCACCCTTCTGTACCACAGACAACTGGCAACTGTCGGCTGTGCTCATGAGCCACCCGGGTGTAGCGGACGAGAGGATTGTCTCCTGGTAGGCCAGGATGGGCTGGGTTCCTGTGACTCGGGAACATAAGAACATAACATGAGAACAGCCACACTGGGTCAGACCAAAGGTCCATCTAGCCCAGTCTCCTGTCTTCAGACAGTGGCCAATGCCAGGTGCCCCAGAGAGAATGAACAGAACAGGGAATCATCAAGTGATCCATCCCCTGTCGCCCATTCCCAGCATCTGGCAAACAGAGGCTAGGGACACCACCCTGCCCATCCTGGTTAATAGCCATTGATGGACCTATCCTCCATGAATTTATCTAGTTCTTTTTTGAACCCTGTTACAGTCTTGGCCTTCACAACATCCTCTGGCAAAGAGTTCCACACGTTGACTGTGCGTTGTGTGAAGAAATACTTCCATTTGTTTGTTTTAAACCTGCTGCCTATTAATTTCATTGGGTGATCCCTAGTTCTTGTGTTCTGAGAAGGAGCAAATAACACCTCCTTATTTACTTTCTCCACACCGGTCATGATTTTATAGACCTCTGTCATATCCCCCGATTGATGCAAAGACTCTTGCAGCCATTTGTGGACAGGTGTTTGCTCCTTTAGTCTGAAGACACAAACCCAACTCATTCTCCTCAAACAAAAGTCACAAAGCAATGAAGGGCCTTCCCACCCCCAGCTGTTTAAAACTGGATCACCAAATTGATTTGATTTTTCTGGGGAACGGGTACGATCACCTGCATGGGGCAGAGCCCCTGTGCCCGGATCCCCCAGCATCTGAGGGTCAGGTCCAAAACCCACTCTGCTTTCCCTGCACACAGTCACCTCTGCCTCTCAGCACGTGAGGCATTGAACCTCCAGCCAAGGCTCGGGCTGCTGCTGCTCGTCATGGGCAGGAAGAAGAATCTACCCGAGAAAGGCAGGACAAGGTCCAACAGCTGGATGTTAAAGCCAGATGAATCCAGGCATAGGTTTGAGCAAGGAGAGTAGTTGGCCGTTAATGACTCGGGGAAGTGGTGGACTCTCCATTTTTTGGTGGCTTCAGATCCAGGCTTTCTGGGAGATGCTTTAGTCAAACCCAAGTAACGGGGCTCATTAAAGGGGTGTGCCGGGGAAATGTCAGGGCCAGTGAGCTCCAGGCAGGCAGGCTACATGGTCTAAGGGTACTTTCTGGCCTTAAAATTGAGGAAGCAGCTCCAAGATAACTGGAGAGAAAAAAGTGTGACCAGTCACAGGCTGCTCAGAGAGCAAGGTCCAGGCTCCAGAAGGTGGCTCAGTGGTCTTGACGCCCCATACGAGCTTCCTGGTAGCACGGGTTCAAATCCACTCCATCTTCTTCAGTGCTGGTGGGTGAGGGGGATGGGCTGCATTCTGTTCTTCAGCTGGCTTCCCGCCGCTCCGGAGCTGCCCACTCTGAGCAGAGAATAAATGAGCTTGTCTGCAAGGCCCCCGTCAAGGTTCCTTCCCCACTCTGAACTCTAGGGTACAGATGTGAGGACCCGCATGAAAACCCCCTAAGCTTATTCTTACCAGCTGAGGTTAAAAACTTCCCCAAGGTACAAACTTTGCCTTGTCCTTGAACCCTATGCTGCCACCACCAAGCGTTTTAAACAAAGAACAGGGAAAGAGCCCACTTGGAGACGTCTTCCCCCCAAATATCCCTTCCCAAGCCCTAGTCCCCCTTTCCTGGGGAAGGCTTGATAAGAATCCTCACCAATTAGCACAGGTGAACACAGACCCAAACCCTTGGATCTTAAGAACGATGAAAAAGCAATCTGGTTCTTAAAAGAAGAATTTTATTGAAAGAAAAGGTAAAAGAATCACCTCTGTAAAATCAGGATGGTAAATACCTTACAGGGTAATCAGATTCAAAACATAGAGAATTCCTCTAGGCAAAACCTTAAGTTACAAAAAGACACAAAAACAGGAATATACATTCCCTCCAGCACAGCTTATTTTACAAGCCATTAAACAAAGAACCTAAGGTATTTTCTAGCTAGATTACTTACTAACTTTACAGGAGTTGTAAGGCTTGCATTCCTGATCTGTTCCCGGCAAAAGCATCACACAGACAGACAGACCCTTTGTTCCCCCCCCGCCCCAGCTTTGAAAGTAACTTGTCTCCTCATTGGTCATTTTGGTCAGGTGCCAGCAAGGTTACCTTAGCTTCTTAAACCTTTACAGGTGAAAGGGTTTTGCCTCTGGCCAGGAGGGATTTTATAGCACTGTATACCGAAAGGTGGTTACCCTTCCCTTTATATTTATGACAGCCCCCGTTACCCATCTGGCTTCTTCCAGTTCCTCCCTACCTCAGCCAAGGACAGAGCAAGTGGCTGCCCTCTCCGAAGGGAAGGCAGCTCAGCCCAATCTTCCAGCAAATGACACCTTCGGCCAGGTAGGTGCGGCTGGAGGAGCCAGTCTCCATCTGAGTAAGCTGCAACGCCTCTCGCTCCGGCTGAACTGAGTTCCAGCCAACGTGTGGATCTTTGAAGCTTGACGTTCCAAGCTGAGCCCAGGGGCTGATTCTCTCCTGCATCGGGAGGGAGGGGAGTGGAGGGATCGTAGGGAGCTGGCTCCAGCTTCCTGATTCTGTGGCCTGATCTGTGCTGGTCCCAGGATGAGCTAGAAAAGCCTAATAGCGTCTCTCATTGATGCTAAGTGAGGATTGGATTGGTGTGAGCTCTGCCCTCCCTCCTCAACCGTGGTGGATTAGCCCTGGCCAATTGGGGGCGGGCCCAGAAAAATGGGTGCCTCTGGATCCTGACCCCGCTCCCCAGCAGGAGGAGGAAGCAGGGGCGCGACTGCACTTGCTCTGGTCCAGGGCCCCACAATCCACCTCTGCTCCTCTGACACACCCCATCTGCCAGGCTGGGGAAGGGGCAATCAGCACAGGAGCCAGCTCTGCCAACGTTATACCAACTGAGCTCTCACCTCCCTCCCCAGAGGATTCTAGCTAGCCAGGATCCAGCTCCTTTGTGCCCCCCCGAGCAATGCAAAGGGGCTGGGCTGCCCTTGAGAACCTGGCCCACTTCAGTCCTGATGGAGCAGGACTGAACGTTTTCTGCCCTCTGCTGCTTATAAATCCTGGTCAATATCGGTGTTTAGCAGTAGGTCAAAGAGCTAAATGTTTGCTGCTGTGCTTAAGTCTTAATTACAAAGGCTGAGGTGTTGGAGACAGACAAACCCTACTGGGTTCTCCAGCAGCCAGGGGCTGTATCTCCTTGCCAAAGCTCTTTTTGTCAGCATGAACTATTATAACTCTGGCTATGGTTATTATCCAGATAAATATTCAATCCTTTTTAAGTCTTGCTAAGTTCTTGGCCTCAATGACACCTTGTGGCAGTGAGTTCCACAGGCCAATGATGCCTTGCATGGAAAGTGTTTCCTTGGGTCGGTTGTGAATTTGCCACCTTTCGCTTTCCTTGAATATCCCCTTGATCCTATGTGATGATACAGGGAGAACAGCAGCTCCAAATATCCCTTCTCTGGGCCATTCAGTTCTGGGTTAAATGTCCCAAACAATGACTCTTCCACTTCTTCCTCTGGGAGAGCATTCCTCAGCTGGATGGATCTCTGTGCTGGGTGAGCTGCCATGCCCCAAACAGTGCTGCAACCATCAGATTTATCTTTCCTTGCTGTGCAATGGGGCAGAATAGCAACTTCTTCCTGGGGAGCTTGGTACACTGCTCTGCTTTTCTGTCCTGTGCTGGAAACCTCTCTCACTCTGTTCTTCATCACTTGATGGAAAATATCTGTAAACAGGGGAGCCACATTGAACCCTGAATGGGGGTAGTGCATTCCCAGGTGCTGCTTTAGGAGCTCCTCCCAAATCCAGTATAACACAGCCCCGAAGTTTAGCCCCCAGAGGCCCCTATTCAGAACAGTTCTTAAGTGGGGGCTTAATTGGAATCACATGCTTAAGCACCTGCCAGTGAAAGGATTTAACTCGGGTTCCATAAACTGGGTCGTTTTCACAAACTATCCACCTGGTGGCGGCAGATGACTGCAAAAGGAAACATTCTGCCGGCAGCCAGCTACACATTGTGTCTGAAGAGCAGCTAGAATTCTGCAGGGACCATCCTAAGTAGCTTTTCCCTCCCATCTCTCATCCTATTCTGCATGTAGGTGGTCATGAAGCACGCTGAACATCTGTGATGACTGGCTGAGACTGAAGTACTCTCCATCCAAGTTCTCCCTTTCATAAGGGGGTCTGCTGCAAGCTCTGGTACCTCAGAAGCTTGTGGTGAAAGCTCCAAAAAGCACAGCACTTCCCTGGACAGTGGACCAAGATTCAAAGGAGCCTCCCGGGTTGATGAAATCTCTGCCGAGCAGCACATGCTCAGCTGAGTGTAAAGAGGAGGTGCCCCTGGTTTACTCACTTAAACTCCCATGAATGTAAAGCAGGAAGCCATGTGACACACGAGAACTTGTTCTGCTGATCAAACTTTGAACGTCCCAAAGGGTTACAGATCTGGGGGTTTGGCAAAGGTTCTCTTCCCAGCCAATCCAGTTTCCCCTCTGTGCCTCCTTTCCCCCCATGTGTGAAATGAGACTGGTACTCACCCCACAGGAGGCTTACTTACGGTTTTCAGAGCCCTTTGAGATGTCCAGAGGAAAGTCTCTATGTACAGGAAATTCAACTGAGTCTCCCATCCATCACACAGATTTGATGACGATGGCTCTTCTTTGCAGTCAATGATGTTCCACCAGCATGGCATGAAGGAAATAAACTGGCCCATAGATCCCAATAGTGCCTTGGAAAGGCAGGACATACTGGAGTAGGCATTGCTAGACGGGATCAGACCCATGGGCAATCGACCCCAGCATCCTGTCTCAGATGGGGGTCAGCACCAGAGGCTTCAGAGGAAGGAGCAAGAACCCTAAAATAGGCAGCTATGGGATAATCTACTCGTGAAGAAGATCTCCTAATCCCTTATGGAGATTGGTTTAAACCCTGAACCTCATATCTGCCTTCCAAACTTTTTTGTCAGCACTCATAACTCTGACCATTCTTGTAATCCATAGAAATGTCCTGTTCCCTCTGAATCTTGCTAAATACTTGGTCTCAGAAACATTCGGTAGCAGTGCATTCTGCACACTAACCCCCACTTTGCATGAAAAAAACATTCCTTTGATTAGTTTTGAATTTGCCACCTTTCCATTCCATTGAATGTCCCTTCTTTCTTGTGTTATGAGAGAGGGAGAACAGAAGCTCCCAATCTCCCTTCTCTAGACTATTTGGTATCTTCTATAATTGGCCTTAAAATTGGGGATTCTATCTTAGGGTTTTAGCCTGCTGCCCATCACCATGGTATCTGGGCCCCTTCCACATAATATCAAGAGCAACAGCCAAGTCCCTAGTGGTCTCCATGGAATCTCTGTCCCATCTTC
The DNA here is from genome assembly GCF_015237465.2 of Chelonia mydas. Taxonomy (NCBI): domain Eukaryota; kingdom Metazoa; phylum Chordata; order Testudines; family Cheloniidae; genus Chelonia; species Chelonia mydas. The sequence goes on along the minus strand of NC_057852.1, from coordinate 136,136,800 downwards.
CTTTTTGGGGTCAGAACTCCGTTTGGGGGTTTGGGGGGAAATAGAGGGGCTTGGAAGAGATCTGGGAATAGAAGGAGGCGTCATCGATGGTGGAAAGGCCTTTTCAAAGAAGAGCTTTGCAGCATTTCCTAAAGCTGGTCAAACTCTGGATTCACCTGATCTCCTTGGGAAGTTGGATCCACTGGTGGATCCCCTTGACAGAGATTGCTTTGTCCCCTGCTCTCAGTGCTTTGGGGTCTGCATTATCCACTAGTTGCCAGTGCATGCAGATAAGGTAGATATTGTGGCATGAGCCAAACAGGAGAAGGATGGAGCAGCTGAGGGGACGGGGAGGATAACGGAATAGCTTTAGAGGGACCGACCAGGTGAAGATAAGAGACACCAAGCACAGGGTGGTCTGGGATCAGAGGAAAGGTGATCAAAGCTCTCTAAAGGAGCTGGAGAGGAAATGTTGTGGACAGTGCTCGCTGAGCAGTCATGTTTTGATGATAAATGGGGGTTTTCAACCAGACTGACACTCTCCAGAGAAAAATATAGTTTGGGTTGAGCTTTTTCATCTTTTTTCACTTAAAATTGTTTCTTTTGGGGTTTTTTTTTCCTGGAAGTTTTGGATTTTTTCCTTCTTTTCTTTCCTGTTTTACTCCTTCCTCCTTTATCCACTGGAAAGAGTGGGTGTGACGTTCCCCTCTGGTGTTATCCGGACCGGTGATCTGCTCGGCCACTCCAATCCTTGACTCTGGGAGCCAGCCTGACCCTGCTGTGCTGAGAGAGCCCCCGCTCCCGGGCTGGTCACGCACGGCCTCTGGCATGGAAGCTGCTCCTTGGGTGTGCAACTGAATGACACTAGCCAATCTCTCTGACACAACCCTAGGCGCCCCCGTCTTGCAGTGCCCCTGCTGGACGCTGCAAGCTTCTATGAGTTTGTCAGTTTAACAAAGAAATCGTTATGCGCCAGGCTTGTTATCCCAAGGGGAGCCTCCGACACGTTTCAAACCAACCGCACTGCTTCAGGTAGAATAAACAAACACATGTATTAGCTATAAAGATAGATTTTAAGTTATTATAAGTCAAAGCATAACAAAGTGGTTATCAAAATAAAGTAAAATATAAGCGCGCGGTCTAAACTCTCAACCCTATTAGACTGGGCAGCAACTAGATGAAGCAGGTTTTCTCTCCCCACTGGATATTGCAGTCCTTAATATACGGGGCCAATCTCCTCTGTTGGAGTCTTGTCGTCTTCTTCTCAGTGTCTTGTTTGCTTGCAGCATAAATGGGGCAGGAGAAGGGCCCAGTATGTGTCCACTCTCTCTGTTTTATACCCTCAGTCCATATGCTTGGGGAGCGCAAGTCCAGGCATGTCTGGGGGGGCATTGCTGAGTCTCTCCAAACAAGGTTGAGCAATTCACCTGGTGTGGCCTCATGCAGGTGAGTCATTGCATTGTAGCTCCCTTGCTGGACAATGGCTGTTGATGGGTTGTTTGACACCCCGCCTGGGCGGTGGTTACTTTCCTTGCTGTTGCATATCAGGGGTGTGGATTTTTCTCACCCCTTAGCAACGTAGTTGTACCGAAGGAAGTCTGTAGTGTAAACCTGTCTTCTGCGTGTCACAGCTAAATACAAGGTGGAACAGATTGGTAAGCATAGGCGTTACCATGTTGTGAGGGACCATTCAAAATGAAGTGGGCCATTAGCTTCTCTGCAATCATAGGACAAAGGAGAGTTAGTGAGTTACAGATTGTTGCAAAGAGACATAATTTATAATAGAGTATCTCTATTAAATCCTTGATTTTTAGTGGCTAGCAAAGGAATGAATTTAAGCTCCCAGGCCAGTCTTTTGAAGGTGCTGTGCAGGTTTACTTTGAGGACGAGGACAGAGAGGTCCGATATGGAGTGATCGCTCTGTGAAAAGTGTTCGCCCAGGGGTCATAGGGTTCGAGAGGCCATGTGGCCAGTTTAAAGCCAGACAGTCCTAGATTTGTGCAGCACAATCCCTGTCTGGTAGGGAATTAGCACCAGACATGGCTGTGTCCAGTGAAAATGAGAGGAGAGAGGAGGGAGACGGTGGATATAGGAGGATGTCGGGGAGGTGGGGTCCGTGCCTCCGTGCTGAGTGATCCAGGCAGGGACAGGGACAGGACCACACAGGTGGAGGTGGAGATGTCCTGTATTGTGGGGGTTGTCAGTGGCCATCCTAGATAGGGTGTTTTTGTCTTTTTTCATTTTTCTGTATAAAATAAGTCTCTCCTGAACTCCGTCTTCTGACCTTCAAACAACCCCCAACCTCACCAAGCTCATTATCAGAAGCAAGCTCCCTATAGACCAGGACACAACACCAGCACCAGACCCGGCCAGAACAGCAGATACAAAACCTGCAGACATATCTCCACTGCTACGATGACCAATATGCCTCAGACACACCTTTCAGAATCCATAGGTACTACACATGCCTATCACAACATAGGAACATAGTGGGTCAGACCAATGGTCCATCTAGCCCAGTCTCCTGTCTTCCGACAGTGGCCAGTGCCAGGTGCTCCAGAGGGAGTGAACAGAACAGGTAATCATCCAGTGATCCATCGCCCAGTCCCAGCTTCTGGCAGACAGAGGCTTGGGACATTCAGAGCATAGGGTTGCATTCCTGACCATCTTGGCTAATAGCCAGTGATGGACCTGTCCTCCAGGAAGTTCTCTTTCTTTTTTTGAACCCCATTATAATTTTGGCCTTCACACCATCCCATGGCAATGAGTTCCACAGGTTGACTGTGCATTGTCTGAAGACGTACTTCCTTTTGTTTGTTTTATAATTGCTGCCTATTAATTTCATTGGGTGATTCCTAATTCTTGCGTTATGGGAAGGAGTAAATAACACTTCCTTATTCACATTCTCCAAACCTGTCATGATTTTATAGCCCTCTATCATATCCCCCCCTTAGGTTATGTCTACACCAGCACTTTTGTCAGTATAAACTTGTGTCACTCAGGAGTGTGAAAAAACACCCCTCTGAGCGACATAAGTGACACCGACAGAAGCGCCGGTGTGGACAGTGCTATGTCGGCGGGAGTTGCTCTCCCACCAACATAGCTACTGCTGCTCGTTGGGGGTGGTTGCATTATGTCGACAGGAGAGCTCTCGTCCATCGGCCTGAGCGGCTACACAGTGGACCATACAGTAGCGCAGCTGCATCAGTACAGCCCTGCCGCTGTCAGGTCTCTAGTGTAGACATGGCCAAAGCCGTCTCTTTTCCAAGCTGAAAGGTCCTAGTCTTTTCCTAATCTCTTCTCACATAGAAGCTGTTCTATACCCTTAACCACCCTTTGTTGCCTTTCTGAATATCTTTTCCAATTCCAGTATATCTTTTTTGAGATGGGGCAACCAGAACTGCCCACAGTATTCAAGGTGTGGGCCAACCATCGATTTATATACTGGCATTATGATATTTTTCTGTCTTATCTATCCCTTTACTATTGGTTCCTAACATTCCGTTTTGGCTTTTTTGACTCCTGCTGCAGGTTGAGTGGATGTTTTCAGAGAACTATTCACAATGACTCCAAGATCTCTTTCTTGAGTGGGAACAGCTAATTTCGACCCCATCATTTTATATGTATAGTTGGGATTATGGTTTCTAATCTGCAATATTTTGCATTTATCAACACTGAATTTCAGCTGCCATTTTGTTGCCCAGTCCCCCAATTTTGTGAGATCCCTTTGTAATTCTGCACAGTCTGTCTTGGACTTGACTATCTTGAATAATTTTGTATCATCTCCAAATTTTGTCACTTCATTGTTTAGCCCTTTTCCCAGATCATTTATGAATATGTTGAAAAGCCCTCATCCCAGTACAGACCCCTGGGGGACACCACTATATAGCTGTCTCCATTGTGAAAAGTGACCATTTATTCCCACCCTTTGTTTCCTGTCTTTTAACCAGTTACTGATTTATGAGGGGACCTTCCTTCTTTTCCTATGGCTGCTTACTTTGCTTAAAGAAAATGAGTACTTGTGGCACCTTAGAGACTAGTACTCCTTTTCTTTTTGCGAATACAGACTAACACGGCTGTTACTCTGAAACCTACTTTGCTTAAGAGTCTTTGGTGAGGGACCTTGTTAAAGGCTTTCTGAAAGTCCAAGTACACTATATCCAGTGGATCACCCTTGTCCACATGTTTGTTGACCTCCTCAAAGAATTCTAATAGATTGGGGAGGCATGATTTCCTTTTACAAAAGCCTTGTTGACTCTTCCCCAGCAGATTATGTTCATCTATATGCTAATTTTGTTCTTTACTGTAGTTTCAACCAATTTGCCTGGTACTGAAGTTAGGCTTACTGGCCTGTAATTGCCAGGATCGCTGGTGGAGCCTTTTTTAAACAGGTGGTGTACCTCATCCAGAGCATTACATGCCCCAACAACAGCTATGGGGGTGAAACCAGACAACCCCTCTGCTCTTGCATGAACTCCCTCCGAAAAATAAAATACAAAAACACCATAGCAATGCTGATTTTTTTTAATGTGTCCGCTAGAAGCGGAATAACCAGCTGTTTCCCCATCTACTGCTGCTCTTTGTAGAGCTCCCCGTGAAGTTTAGCTGGGGTGTCTTGTCATTCTCTCGCTTACATCTTATCCTTGTTCTTATCCAATCGCACTAGGCACTTTACAAACAAATAAAACCGTCTTTGCACCAGAGAGTTTCCCCTGCAATTTACCGTGTTATTGTCAAGAAGGTCCCATGGGCTGCATAGATTGTTTCACTTGTAATAATCTCATCTCTTACTTGAAACAATTTGGTTTTGAGAGGTGGTGTTTTTTATTTTGTTTTGTTTTTTTAATAAATCTGACAGATCCTCTTAAAATGTTTGGACTTCTTTGAACCTACAATCCAGGATATAAAAACCTACATGGTCCAAAAGCAGGTTCTGCCAAGGAGATCTAGTCAGTTCTGGCCTGCTCTGGTCTTAGAAGGAAGGTGAAGCGATGCATTCTGCAGGATGCTGACCTGAGGAAATGCTAGAGCAGATGAAATCAGGATAACTCAGCCAGAGACAGAGCTGGGAGATACCTGCGGAATAGCGTGAGACCTGCTATCTTGTCCAAAGCACCAGGGACATCCAGAGCTCTGAGCACGTGTCTCCACAGCTTGAACTAAAGAGCCATGCTCTGTAGCTTGGCACTGAACAAATGCTGCTCCTCTGGAGATGAGACACAGAGTAGGACACGTAATACACTCTGGCCAGTGGGTGACTTACTTCCTGGGATCATCCCAAGTACCTGACAGAGACAGCAGCTCAGACCAGTGGGGAGGCCTGGTCTACACTAGAAAATTAGGTCATTTTAACTACATTGGTCGGGGGGGTGGATTTTTAGGTCAGTAAGCTGACCTCAGTCCCTGTGGACTTGGCTACACTTGCAAGTTAGAGTGCATTAAAGCAGCCCCAGGCGCCCGAACTCATGACCCATCCACACTGGCATGGCACGTAGAGCGCCAGGACTCTGCAGCTGGAGCGCTCCTGGTAATCCACCTCCACGAGAAGCATAACACTTGGTGCGTCTCAGCTGAAATGCCCGAGTGTCACTGTGAACGAGATGTTGCATTACTCTGCGCTGTGATCAGCCTCCAGAAATGTCCCATAATCCCCTTAAGCCAAGTGGCCACTCTTCTCATTGTTTTGAACTCGGGTGCAGGAATGCGGATATGCCCTTTGATAGCGCCGTTTCTGACAGCCGGCTGCTTATCTGCACTGGGACAAAGCAACCATTACTGTGGAATGTTGCTTGAGGGGCGGGGGGTGGGGGGGTCTGCTGCTGTCTGAATTTACAAGACAGCATGCTTGTCTCAGCCCCCTCAAAACCCACTCTTTCTCCCCCCCCATACACATAACAGACTCCCTGTCACACTCCACCCCACCCCCATTCCCCATTTGAAAAGCACGTTGCAGCCACTTGCATGCTGGAATAGCTACCACAATGCACTGCTCTCTGTGTAGGGGACAATTTCCTGGTGCAAGTGCTGGAGGAACCAGCTAGGGGCAGAGCTCTTCTTGACCTGCTCCTCACAAACCGGGAAGAATTAGTAGGGGAAGCAAAAGTGGATGGGAACCTGGGAGGCAGTGATCATGAGATGGTCCGAGTTCAGGATCCTGACACAAGGAAGAAAGAAGAGCAGCAGAATACGGACCCTGGACTTCAGAAAAGCAGACTTTGACAACCTCAGGGAACTGATGGGCAGGATCTCCTGGGAGAATAACATGAGGGGAAAAGGAGTCCAGGAGAGCTGGCTGTATTTTAAAGAATCCTTATTGAAGTTACAGGGACAAACCATCCCGATGTGTAGAAAGAATAGTAAATATGGCAGGCGACCAGCTTGGCTTAACAGTGAAATCCTTGCTGATCTTCAACACAAAAAAGAAGCTTACAAGAAATGGAAGATTGGACAAATGACCAGGGAGGAGCATAAAAATATTGCTTGGGCATGCAGGAGTGAAATCAGGAAGGCCAAATCACACTTGGAGTTGCAGCAAGCAAGAGATGTTCAGAGTAACAAGAAGGGTTTCTTCAGGTATGTTAGCAACAAGAAGAAAGTCAAGGAAAGTGTGGGCCCCTTACTGAACGAGGGAGGCAACCTACTGACACAGGATGGGGAAAAAGCTAATGTACTCAATGCTTTTTTTGCCTCTGTCTTCACGAACAAGGTCAGCTCCCAGACTGCTGCACTGGGCAGCACAGCATGGGGAGGAGGTGACCAGCCCTCGGTGGAGAAAGAAGTGGTTCGGGACTATTTAGAAAAGCTGGACGAGCACAAGTCCATGGGGCTGGATGCGCTGCATCTGAGAGTGCTAAAGGAGTTGGCGGATGCGGTTGCAGAGCCATTGGCCATTATCTTTGAAAACTCATGGCAATCGGGGGAGGTCCCGGACAACTGGAAAAAGGCTAATGTGGTGCCCATCTTTAAAAAAGGGAAGGAGGAGGATCTGGGGAACTACAGGCCAGTCAGCTTCACCTCAGTCCCTGGAAAAATCATGGAGCAGGTCCTCAAGGAATCAATTCTGAAGCACATAGACGAGACGAAAGTGATCAGGAACAGTCAGCATGGATTCACCAAGGGCAAGTCATGCCTGACTAATCTAATTGCCTTCTATGACGAGATAACTGGCTCTGTGGATGAGGGGAAAGCAGTGGACGTGTTATTCCTTGACTTGAGCAAAGCTTTTGACACGGTCTCCCACAGTATTCTTGCCAGCAAGTTAAAGAAGTATGGGCTGGATTAATGGACTATAAGGTGGATAGAAATCTGGCTAGATTGTCGGGCTCAACGGGTAGTGATCAATGGCTCCATGTCTAGTTGGCAGCTGGTATCAAGTGGAGTGCCCCAAGGGTCGATCCTGGGGCTGGTTTTGTTCAATATCTTCATTAATGATCTGGAGGATGGCATGGGTTGCACCCTCAGCAAGTTTGCAGATGCCACTAAACTGGGAGGAGAGGTAGATACGCTGGAGAGTAGGGATAGGACACAGAGGGGCCTAGACAAATTAGAGGATTGGGCCAAAAGAAATCTCATGAGGTTTAATAAGGACAAGTGCAGAGTCCTGCACTTAGGACGGAAGAATCCCATGCACCGCTACAGACTAGGGACCGAATGGCTAGGCAGCAGTTCTGCAGAAAAGGACCTAGGGGTTAGAGTGGACAAGAAGCTGGATATGAGTCAACAGTGTGCCCTTGTTGCCAAGAAGGCCAATGGCATTTTGGGCTGTATAAGTAGGAGCATTGGCAGCAGATGGAGGGACGTGATCATTCCCCTCTATTTGGCATTGGTGAGGCCTGATCTGGAGTACTGTGTCCAGTTTTGGTCCCCACACTACAAGAAGGATGTGGAAAAATTGGAAAGCGTCCAGCGGAGGGCAACAAAAATGGTTAGGGGACTGGAACACGTGACTTATGAGGAGAGGCTGAGGGAACTGGGATTGTTTAGTCTGCAGAAGAGAAGAGTGAGGGGGGATTTGGTAGCTGCTTTCAACTACCTGAAAGGGGGTTCCAAAGAGGATGGATCTAGACTATTCTTAGTGGTAGCAGATGACAGAATGAGAAATAATGGTCTCAAGTTGCAGTGGGGGAGGTTTAGGTTGGATATTAGGAAAAACTTTTTCACTAGGAGGGTGGTGAAGCACTGCGTTACCTAGGGCTGTGGGGGGGTGGAATCTGCTTCCTTTGAAGTTTTTAATGTCAGGCTTGACAAAGCCTGGCTGGGATGATTTCGTTGGGGATTGGTCCTGCTTTGAGTAGGCAGTTGGACTAGATGACCTCCTGAGGTCCCTTCCAACCCTGATATTCTATGATTCTGTGGCTGTTGCAAGAGTTGCTAATGTGGTCAAGCCAGTGCGCTTGGATCTGACAGTGTGGACAGACTACAGTGCTTTCCCTACTGTGCTCTCCGAGGGTTGGTTTAACTCTCAGCACCCTACATCTGCAAGTGTAGCCATGCCCACATGTAGACAGCACTAGGTCAGTGGAAAAATTATGTTGACCTAGCTACCACCTCTCAGGGAGATGGGTTACCTATGCTGACAGGAGAACCCCTCTCGTTGCTGTAGTAAGTGTCTACACTGAAGCACTACTGTGGCCCCCTGGTAGCCATTTAAGTGTGAACAAGCCCTTAGTCACCCTGGGGAATGCTAGCAGAATTCTATGATTCTATAAAGCAGTGGATGTATTGTTTCTTGACTTTAGCAAAGCTTTTGACACGGTCTCCCACAGTATTCTTGTCAGCAAGTTAAGGAAGTATGGGCTGGATGAATGCACTATAAGGTGGGTAGAAAGCTGGCTAGATTGTCGGGCTCAACGGGTAGTGATCAATGGCTCCATGTCTAGTTGGCAGCCGGTGTCAAGTGGAGTGCCCCAGGGGTCGGTTTTGTTCAATATCTTCATAAATGATCTGGAGGATGGTGTGGATTGCACTCTCAGCAAATTTGCGGATGATACTAAACTGGGAGGAGTGGTAGATACGCTGGAGGGGAGGGATAGGATACAGAAGGACCTAGACAAATTGGAGGTTTGGGCCAAAAGAAATCTGATGAGGTTCAATAAGGATAAGTGCAGGGTCCTGCACTTAGGATGGAAGAATCCAATGCACCGCTACAGACTAGGGACCGAATGGCTAGGCAGCAGTTCTGCGGAAAAGGACCTAGGGGTGACAGTGGACGAGAAGCTGGATATGAGTCAGCAGTGTGCCCTTGTTGCCAAGAAGGCCAATGGCATTTTGGGATGTATAAGTAGGGGCATAGCGAGCAGATCGAGGGACGTGATCGTTCCCCTCTATTCGACACTGGTGAGGCCTGATCTGGAGTACTGTGTCCAGTTTTGGGCCCCACACTACAAGAAGGATGTGGATAAATTGGAGAGAGTCCAGCGAAGGGCAACAAAAATGATTAGGGGTCTAGAGCACATGACTTATGAGGAGAGGCTGAGGGAGCTGGGATTGTTTAGTCTGCAGAAGAGAAGAATGAGGGGGGATTTGATAGCTGCTTTCAACTACCTGAAAGGGGGTTCCAAAGAGGATGGCTCTAGACTGTTCTCAATGGTAGCAGATGACAGAACGAGGAGTAATGGTCTCAAGTTGCAATGGAGGAGGTTTAGATTGGATATTAGGAAAAACTTTTTCACTAAGAGGGTGGTGAAACACTGGAATGCGTTACCTAGGGAGGTGGTAGAATCTCCTTCCTTAGAGGTTTTTAAGATCAGGCTTGACAAAGCCCTGGCTGGGATGATTTAACTGGGACTTGGTCCTGCTTCGAGCAGGGGGTTGGACTAGATGACCTTCTGGGGTCCCTTCCAACCCTGATATTCTATGATTCTATGATTCTATGATTCTAGCACTGAACATATGCGTATTCTCTAGGGCTGGGCAGGAAATGGTTTTCTTATCCTGTGACTACTTTTGAGAGTTCAACATTTTTCTCATCACAAATCGGGATGAAATGTCAAAACCTCAAAATTGTTCATGAACCAAAAAATGATTTCCCCCCCCCTTATTTTATGTACATTTCAAAACAAAAAGTCCATGGGAACTGGACAACTGGCATTTTGTTTAGGAACTTATTCGACAGTTGTCCAACATTTCTTCTGGACCTTCTTTCGAGCCGGGAGATTCATCCAACCTGAGCTTGCTTCACAAACAGTTTCAGTTTTGACGAAGCGGCGTGTTTTGGATAAAAAAAACAGTTGGGAAAAAAAAAAGAAAGGCACGACTGGTTCTAGTCTCTACAGCTTTCGCTAAGCAGCCAGGCTCCAGAGTCAGAGCTGTAAGGAGCGCCCCGAGCCCAGCCAAACTTGGACAAACTCTGCTCGAGCTAGCATGCCAAAACCAGCTGTGTGGTGACTGCAGCACTGGGAGTGGCCGGCCCGAGCTGTTTTTGGCAGAGGCTGTCTACCCAGGTTGGGAGGCCCGCTCCTGGCTGCAGGGTGTAGACCAGCGGTCCCCAAGCTTTTGAGGATCATGGCCCCGCCTCCCACAGAGCCAGGACTGGGGGTGGGGCCATGGCATTAGAGGACGTGGACAGGGCTAAAGGGGCCAAGGTTGGGGGTGGGTCTGGGGCCGGGAGTGGGGCCAGGGGCTGAGGCTAAGGCTAAGGCTGGGGGTGGAGCTGCAGCTGGACTGTGGTGGGGTCTGGCAGCTGGGCCTGCGGCCAGGTGCAGCTCCACTCCTGGGTTCCCCCCAGCCTCAGCCCCAGGCTGGGAATGATGCTGCAGCCCGCAGCTGAGGCTGGGGGCAGGGCCGGGAGCCGGGGACACGGCTGGGGGATGGGACTGGAATGGGGCTGGGTGGCACCCCCTCCCCGCCCCCATGGGGGCTGGCATGGACCCGCCGCACCCCCCAGATGTTCTGCTATGCTCCCCTAGGGACCTCTGGTGTAGATATATCCTGGCAGACCTGCAATCTCTCTAGCTCAGGCCCAGAGCAGGATGTGTAACTCGCTGAGCAGTGCATTACGGTAGCACACAGGGAATCGAAGTGGGAGGCCGGCGTCCTTATGAACTGAGGCTCAGGAGGGGAGGGCTCAAGGAGGTTGACTGTGGCCAGAGGGAAGAGTAGAATGGGCGAGGCGGGGCAAGGGAGAAGGAGCCGGCTGGATTGAGGGGCAGGGAGGGTGATCCGATGGTTAAGAAGCCGGACTGGAAATCTGAAGCTCTGGGTTTGTTTCCCTGCTCTGTCACGGTCTCCCTGTGTGAGTCACTCAGTCTCTCTGGGCCTCCGTGCCCGTCTGTGGAACGGAGCTACTAATCCCACCATTCTCCCACCCTTTGTCTGTCTGTACTGTGAGCTTTCTGGGGCAGGGACTCTTACTTTGTGTTTGAACAGCGAGGGCTGTGATCTCACTTGGGCACAGCCCCCCCGCTGCTACAATTACAATCCAGGAAACGGAGAAGAAATGAAGCAGAAAAACCATGGCTCTGGGTGAGTGTGATAGGGTGGACTCTCCATGCTGGCTCTGAGAGGGCTGAGCTAGGCCAAGGGGCCCAGTCAGCCAATTAGGCTGCAAACTGGGGGAATTAAGAGTGAGAGGAAAGCCTAATTAGGAGGGAGCTCCCATGAGCAGAGGTGGGCTGGGCCAGCATAAATCCTGGAAGCTGGCAGCAGCAAAGGCTGCTGGGAAGAAGTTTGCAGTCACCCTCTGTAGTAGAGAGGGAAGGATTAACCCAGGGAAGGAGTAGGCCCCTGGGGGCCTGGCCTAGAGGCAGGGCATATACAGAAGAGAGCAGGGTGGAGAAGAGAGCCTGTGGGACATGGGGTCGGAAGGAGGCCATGGAGTGAGCAGCAAGGTTGGGGACTGAACAGACCTTGGCTGGGTGGTGCAGGGTCCCTGGGCTGGAACCTGGAGTAGAGGCAGGGTTGGGTTCCCCTGCCCACCGGTGGCACCGGCAGGGCAGTGAATAGTCAGGAAGACTGCCTGAGCCACTGCAGGAGTGATAAGGTCAGGGCACCGGGCATGAGGACAGCCAGAGGCCCCTGGAGCAGAAGAGACATTGAAGGACTCTACCCCGGCAGTGACCTGGCCGGAGGGCCGAGTCATGAGGAGGCAGCAGCAGCTCGTGGAGCGCAAGAGAGGCTGTGAGTTGAGAGCGGGAGACAGGGAGACAGCGTGCAAGCACAGGAAGGGGGGTCGGCCTCACGGAGCTAATCCCCAGAGCAGCCAGGAGGAGGCGCCATTTCAGCAGTGAGCAGAGCACCCCTGTCGCAACAAGACTTTGGGGGCTTTTCTGGACCAAACCCCCAGCAAATCTCTTTGCGGATCATCCATCATGTCCCTCCTTAATGTTCCACCCAGGGAAGGAAACTGCAGCCAATACCCAGGCCGAGCCGTGCAGCAGCCACGCGGTTAATGGCCCGACGCCGGCAGCAGAGAAAGCTGAAACATCCATCGCTCTTTTTCTTTTTCATCCGCAGAACACAATCACTCTCTCTGCCCATTACTGACATTCCGGGGCTTGCCACTCTGTGCCCACAGTGGTCCTATTAAAAATGAAAGTATAAAGCACAGCTTGATTTTAATTCACTCCATCAAAGTTAGAAATGTATAAATTTATTATATATATATATATACGTGCACACCCCTCCCCGGGAGAACGCAGCGCTAGGAACCCTGTCGAGTGTTGCCTAAAGCCTGTCTCTTATCTCCCTAATTTCAAAATGTTTCTAAAGAAATACGTGTCTTTCTGTCCTGTGAAGTGGAAAACGAGCCCGGCACTGGAACGCTTTGGGGCCCGGGTGTCAAAGGAAGAGGCCAAACAGAGGAGTCCCTGTTCCTTTCTGTGGTCAAGCCCAGAGCCGAGTGCGAGGCAGGTGTAAGAAGCCAGCCCGGGGCTCTGTTTTCCATTGGAAAGAGGAAAAAATCTTTGCCCCTCAGTCTTTGCTTGAGAAAAATGGGCCATTTAACCCTTGTGGCGTGTTTGCCACTAAATTTACCCTGGGCTACGTTCTGAGCCTGCCACTGCTGTCGCTGGGCATATGGCGGGCGGTGCCCGGTGGCTGGGGGGTTGCCTTGTAGCAGGTTTCGCAAGCTGAGCAGTGGGAAGCCAGGTCAGCATGCGGAGGGGCGACCTCCAGGAAAAGCCTAGGGGGGGCACGTTCCCTTTTGACTCAGTGTGAGTAATGCCCCAGCGCCGTCGCCCTGGGGAGGTGACTCTGTCCCCTATGAAGCCAGTTTTACACTGCAGGCGGTTGCGTTGGGGCGAGGGGGGCATGCCGTGCAGCCGAGAGCAATGCAGGTGACTCAGTAAGGGGGACCTGCCCCACACTGTCTGCAAGACCCCAGTGTGGTGCCGGAGGGCTACTACTGCAGGGAGTAATGTGTGACTTAGAAGGGGATGCTTCCCCCTCTGCCCATACTGATCCTGCCCCAGGGGGTGGGAGGGTGAGCTGTGGTGGACGGGCTGTCTATTGAATGAGATGTAGGCAGGCAGGCGGTAAGCTGCAAAACCAAGGACTGAAGAGGTCATGTCTGCTCAATAACGAGCCGGGATCACTTTCTGCAGACAGTAGACCCAGCAGTTAACCCAGGGGTCCTGGCACGTGGATAATTATATTCTCCCTGTCTAAATTCACCTCCACGGTTTCAATTGGACATGGCATTGGTCCCTTCCTTTCCCGTTGTGCTGGACGGTTTTGCAATGCACTGGTAAAGAACAGCTGCTTTTTGCACCAGAGGTGGCCAGATTTGGGGGGAGGGGCAGGGGGAGAGATTGCGTGATGGTTTGACCAACAAGCACCTTGGCAGGGAAGGGAAAATGGCATCTGCTTTCCAGGCCAAAAAATAAAAAAAAAAAGTCTCTTTAAAAATCTTTTCTTCAGACACAGAGAGAACCTGGGGCTTTGGAGGTTCTGGTTGTCAAGGAGACCTTGCTGTCCAATGAGCTGCTCGTGCAATGGGTGTGAATGGGGAAGCCGACGGCTGGTGTGCAGAGCTCGGTGAGGTGTGAGTAACTGCACCTGCAAGTCACGGTGGAGGCCAGGAAAGGGCAGCCCATGCCTGGAGACGTTCCCGTCTAGGATCGGCTGCCGACCAGCCGGGGATGAAGGGAGTGCAAGGCTCGAAGCAACCGCTGGTGCTAGTAACAGATACAAGCCGCAGCCCCACCCTGGGAGATAATGATGGACCAGGCCTTTGCTAGGTTTCAAAGCCGGCGAGCAGCCAGCAGCACAAGGTGATCCAGACAGTTCAGGTGGGGCCTACATGAGAAACAGGTCTGGCCGCGGTGCCATGCTTCCATTAGAGATGGGCCCAGCCGGAACATCCAACCCATGTCCTTTGAGCTCTAGGGAGTGTGGGTCCGGATCAGGCCTGAGCCAGCAAGTCCAATCTCCAGAGATGGAGGAGAACCATAGTGCTGGGTGCAATCCACCTTCAAACCCTGGGGAGGTGTGGATCTGAACTTGGTTCGCAGCCGGCGCCCACTCTTGTTTCTGTGAAGGGTAAAGGTGTCTGACCTGTCCTTCTGGGTGCGAGATCTTGTTTTAGTCCTGTCCCAGGAGGAGGCAGGACGGAGGGTAGCAGTTGGTGTGTGCCCAGGGACATAGAGCATTGGCTCACCACGACCGGTCTCCTGCCTCCAGCAACGGCCACTGACACATACCTCAGTGGAAGGTGAATGCTCCTATGACGCACCAGGCTAACGGTGCAGTGTAGTAGACGCAGGAGGAGATCCCCTCCTTACCTCTGCGGTGATCAGTTGACATCCTGCACATGAGACCACATTGTCCTCATCTGAGCAAGCCTGAGTTCAGGGACCGTCTCTGGGTGACACGTTCAGGGCCACCTCTAGGGAAAGAAAGGAGAACTGAGTCTCTGTGGGTCCTCTAGCTCTTGACAAAGCTGCCCAAGTGGCTGGGAGCTTCTGAGGTGCGGCAGTTGCAGAAGGGGACCTCCCAGTTGACCTCGCCCAGGCTGGGGTCACTGATCCAGCTGAATGAGGCCCCAGAGTGTCACAGGCATCCAAGAAGGACAGAGGTGGCGCTCTCCCAATGGTAGGGCTGTTTGAGTGCCCATCAAACCCCCTTGAACTGGCACGGCCTGTGCTGGACCCGTGGAGAGCTGTTTGAAGGAAAGGAGCCCCAGACATGCCCCGTTTCCCAGTGACATGACTACAAAGCCACGCCAGTGATGCAAAGGTGACAGGCTCTATCTCCCATGGCCAGTCCATGGAGCCAGCCAGTGCTGCAAATTCTTGCAGGGGGAAAAATAACAAAGCTCTCTAGAAATTGCAAAGCGTTACACCCGACCACGCAGCGCCCTTCAAAAATGTGTCTCGGTGTCTCCTTGGAAAAGCAGACTGATGTGTTTAGAGTCACTCCCCTTAGGCCAGGCAAGTCCATTTCCATACATCCAGCGTACGTTCCGCTCTCAGTGACCTGCTGGCCGCGACGGAGAGCAGCAGCCTCGCAGAAGAGATCACACAATTCGGTGAGGGTGCGTCAGCGACAAAGGCAACTCCTGGGGTGGGACGTCAGTGAGTCTTTGCCGCTCTGTATACGATCGGCCAGAGCTGCTCGCTGAAAGACATCACAAAATGGTGTGTTGCTGTAGATCTAGCCAGCTATGCTGCGACGATAGCCGGGGATCTCGCTGAAACGAGGTGGAGAAAAGCCTGACCCAGCCATAGGGGAAGCATCACGAAACAGAAACTGGGCTGTTAAAAGGCTGCCGGGTCCCTTCTGTGCACTGGTTCCGAGAAAACCGTAGAACACTAAAACAGAGCAATGAAAGTTGTTGGGCGGGGGGGGGGGGGGGGGTTGGTGGACATAACACAGCACCCAGATGCTCTTTCCTGACAACCCCGGAACTCCATCAAATTTCGACTGAAACATGAAGCCTGGTTGAGATGCTTTGCCCAGAAGGGACCAAGCACTAGCTGTTAAATGCCAAGAAGGGCCAAAAGGGGGTGAGGCATGGAACTGCCACCCGAAACTTCCCCCATGCTGGGGCAAATCTCCCCAGGCTGTCTTAACACACTGGAGAATCTAGCCAGAAAGGTGGGACAAGGGCTAAGAACAAGGGCTGTGCCATAATAGGAATACAATAAACATGCCAAGGAGTGGGATGGATTTATTTAGCAACAATAACCTCACCTATCACTGGCGGCTTCACACCGTGAATCATCGACAGTAACTAAAGGCAGGGACATGGGCCAACTTGGATGGACAAGAAACTGTGTCTTAATCACCAAGTTGCTCTCAGATGTTGATTATTCTTATTCACCACTGGCTAGGGACTGAGCCATGCCAGTGATGCAAAGGTGACAGGCTCTATTTCCCATGGCCAGTCCATGGAGCCAGCCAGTACTGCCTCTCTTGTATTTTTACTGATAAGACCTTAGCATGCTTCAATAAAGCGCTGATGATTTGTCAAAACTTTGCTTGACAAGTATAAACTACTCACACCACCTCCGGCATGGGGAATGCACATTTCCCAGTGACTTGAGTGTGCACAAGCAAAGAAGAGGGTTTACTGTTGGGTTTTTTCCTAATATGTAAAGCTGCAACAAACTTTGTATAAGAGCAGCTTCCTCCAAAACACAGGATCCAACCTGAGCAGTATTTGAAGCAGACCAGGCTGAGAAATAAGGAGGAATAAGCTCAGAGCCCTAACCCACTTCACTAGCTGGAAGTTTAAGGGCCTAATAAATAGCTGGAAATAAAAATGACAGGATCACTTAAAACCCGGATGCAACTCTAAAGGAAAGGGCTCCATCTGATTCATCCATAATTGTTGGAACAACATACCAAGGAGTCTCCATCACTGGCCATTTTTAAACCAAGACTGGATGATTTTCTTAAAAAAAAAAAGCCCCCTTTCAAAGAGGAATGATTCTGGGGAAGTTCTGTGGCATGTGTTGTGCAAGTCAGACTAGATGATCACACTTAGCATCTATGGGGCTGCCCGGTGCAGGGCTGGGTATAAACCCCAAATCTCTTGCTGTACGGTTATGCATTCCATTGGCCGTCCCCTGCCTCCTGGCCTTTCTTTCTGTAGTTATGGTTGGGGTGAGACTTTGCATGTAAAAAAAGCGGCCAACATGAAACTGACCAGATGGCCCTTATTATTAATAATTATCATTCCAGCACCCAAAGGTGCTCTAAAGAGATAAATGGAATGACAAGATCCCTGCCACGAAGAGATAGTGTAGTGATTTATGTGGCTGTACACCATAATAAAAAGGGGGTGCCTTTTTCCACACCCCACCTCCCACAGCAGCGCCAGCAAAAGATGCACTTTGCATTATGCCGTACCGGAAGCCCCGTTGTCAGTGAGACTCTGCAGGAGCTAAGTGTCTGTGAGGGGAGACCCTGTTGCAGGACTGGGGTCTGTATGTGAAGACAGTGGCAGGGTGAGGGGGGCAAACAGGCAGGGGGAGGAAGGGCTCCAGCAAGATGACTAGATGGTGGCCCAGTTTAAGCCAGTGCACGGCTAGTTGTCGTTAGCAAGAGCACGCAGGACCTGTAAACCAGAGACTGAGAGATCAAAGCCATTCTCTGCCAGCTACTGCCTCCTTGGGAAGCTGGTGATCCAGTGGGCTGGGCACCATACGGGACTTGGGAGCCTGGGGTTTTCTTCTTGGTTCTGGCCATGAACAGCTGTGTGACCTTGAGCAGCTCGCTTCATCTCTCCACCCCTGCTTCCCATCCTGTCTGTTGTCTCTCAAGGTGGAAAGCTCTTTGGGCCAGGAGCTGTTTCTTCTTGTGTGTTTGCACTGGGCCCGGCACAATAGGGCAACATAATCCAGATAATGTTGGTTCCATTCAGAGTGTTCTTTTTAGTCGTCGCCTATTTAACCTCTTTGTAATTAACCTGGAAGAAGTGAGTCTCAGGACAGGATCTGAGCAATGGCTTGCAGCAGCTGATGCACAAGAAGGAGGAGCTGTCTAGCAAACACGGACCGGACGAGCCTGGTCTCCAGTGGGCTCACGACACACAACCGCAGCTCAAAGCTGGCAAACAGCTGAGAGATTCCAAGGTGCAGGCATCTCTTCAGACAAGACCCCAACCTGCAGGGCCATTCTGCATCTGGCTTTGCTTAATGGACACAAAATGACCTGTAATTTGGATAAAAGGACTAATTTTCTGCTGGGTGCGAATGTTTCCAAAGGAGCTTGGTTTTTCCGCCCCCACCCCCCAGCATAAAAACCAATGTGGCAAGAAGATGAAAGTCTAGTCATTGTCTGAGCTTGGGGGTACTCAGCGTTATTTCCCCCACGCTGCAGAGCTGCGGCCCAAGGGGGTTTGCGTGCATGTTGCTTTTGTATCCCCACGTCTCCTAGCCGCACAATACAACTATTACAATCACACCTAGTGTGCTTGTTCCCCGTCTCTGTGGGGATGGAGCGCCAGACTCTCTATTAGCACCGGGTTTGCAGTTTGGGCTTCTTTTTTGTAGCAGCTCTGAAAACAGCTCAGCTGCCTTTGATGTTCACTTGCATGGGGGTGGGTTTGTTTTTTTGTGGATTTTTTTCCTTCCCCTTTTAGAGCAAAGCAGAAGAAAATCAATTTAAGCGAGATGCAGAAAGGTTTCAAATCAGCATCGTAATCGACAGAGCTTTGCCTGGGATCATCATCCAGCCCGGCTCTGGAAGCCAGACAGATCTTGACAAAGAAAAATCAACAATGCAGTGCCATGAAATCCAGGCATTGCGCAACCAGCACAATAGTTTGAAATAAAAACCTCCCCACAAAACAATCAGCGGAAGATGTTTCTTCATTAATCTTCAAAAGCGTGGTTTTCTCTAGTGGGAATAGCTGCTTCGTTCTGTGACTTGTTAGAGAAGAGTCCACCGAGTGAAACTAGAATGGGATCAAAAGTTCTTCACGGGAGGTTGGACTGTGAAGCCAAGGTGGGCAGAACTGGAATTGGGCCTTTTTAAACACCCAGAGATCTTCAGTGCTCTCCCTTAGTCTTGCATGGCACCTGGAGTGTCTGCTGCATGAAGATAGGAGTGCAGGCAAGGTCTAGCCATTCTGGTTGGTTTCCTCTCAGATCTCAAAGCACTTTACAATCTAGAGGTCAGATCAATCTCTGTCAGGAAGCATGGAGCACCAAACCCAGGCATGTCAGAATTAGAAACTCTCCCCAGCATTGTGGCCTGTCTAGGCTCAGCTGCTACAGGGATCTGCTAACCTCGAGAGGATGGAGCTTCTTGTGAGACAAAGACAAGAAGTCTCTCCCTGGGGCAGAGCCCAAGGCTCCATGCCTAATTGTTGTGAGTGACAATCAGGGTGCTGGAGGTCAACAATAGGGAAGGCAGCTTATCCCTAAGTGGTATTCACCAGGAGTCAGAGCCTCGGCTTGTAACTGGTGCATCTCAGTTTGCAAAACTCTCTGCACCTTTTGCCTGGGGCAAGTAAGTATTTAAGAACATAAGAATGGCCCTACTGGGTCAGACCAAGGGTCCATCTAGCCCAGTATCCTGTCTTCCGACAGTGGCCAGGTGCCCCAGAGGGAATGAACAGAACAGGTAATCATCAAGTGATCCATCCCCTGTTGCTCATTGCCAGCATCTGGCAAACAGAAGCTAGGGACACCATTCCTGCCCATCCTGGCTAATAGCCATTGATGGACCTATCCTCCATGAATTTATCTAGTTCTTTTTTGAACCCCTGTTATGGTCTTGGCCTTCACAACATCTTCTGGCAAGGAGTTCCAGAGGTTGACTGTGCGTTGTGTGAAGAATACTTCCTTTATTTATCAGAGGGGTAGCCGTGTTAGTCGGGATCTGTAAAAGTGGGAAAGAGTCCTGTGGCACCTTATAGACTAACAGATGTATTGGAGCATAAGCTTTCGTGGGTGAATACCCACTTCGTCAGATGATCCGACGACGTGGGTATTCATTCACCCACGAAAACTTATGCTCCAATACATCTGTTAGTCTATAAGGTGCCACAGGACTCTTTGCCACTTCCTTTTATTTATTTTAAACCTGCTGCCTATTAATTTAATTTGGTGACCCCTAGTTCTTGTGTTATGAAAGGGAGTAAACAACACTTCCTTATCTGCTCTGTCTACACCAGTCATGATTTTATAGACCTCTGTCATATCTCCCCTTAGCCGTCTCTTTTCCAAGCTGAAAAGTCTTATTAATCTCTCCTCAGATGGCAGCCATTCCAGACCCCTCATCATTTTTGTTGCCCTTTTCTGAACCTTTTCCAATTCCAATATATCTTTCTTGAGATGGGACGGCCACATCTGCACGCAGTATTCAAGATGTGGGGGTACCATGGATTTATATAGAGGCAATAGGATATTTTCTGTCCTATTATCTATCCCTTTCTTGATGATTCCCAACATTCTGTTTGCTTTTTTGACAGCCGCTGCACATTGAGTGGATGTTTTCAGAGAACTCTCCACAATGAATCCAAGGTCTCTTTCTTGAGTAGTAACAGCTAATTTAGACCCCATCGTTTTATATGTACAGTTGGGATTATTCTTTCCAATGTGCATTCCTTTGCATTTATCAACATTAAATTTAATCTGCCATTTTGTTGCCCAGTCACCCAGTTTTGAGAGATCCTTTTGTAGCTCTTCGCCGTCTGCCTAGGATTTAACTATCTTTAGTAATTTTGTGTCATCTGCAAATTTTGCCACCTCACTGTTTACCCCTTTTTCCAGATCATTTTTTAGCAACTGAGCAAAGGATTGTTCCTTTTCTCACTTCCCCAGAAAAAGGGGTAGGGTAGATTTAGTGCCTGGGCTATTCTGATTTCAGTGACACAAGGCTGGTCTTCTCTGTGCACTGCTGGTGCGCTTGTGGTGGGGGGTGGTATTTTTTCATGCTTTGTGTGTATAAAAAGATCTTCTGCACTTTCCACAGTATGCATCTGATGAAGTGAGCTGTAGCTCACGAAAGCTTATGCTCAAATAAATTGGTTAGTCTCTAAGGTGCCACAAGTACTCCTTTTCTTTTTGCGAATACAGACTAACACGGATGTTACTCTGAAACCTGTGGTTACACTGGAGAACTGGCTCAGCGCCGAGGGAAGAGCATCACCTTCTGAATCACTACGGTTCTTTGATGGTCTCCCTTCAAAGCATAACCCACCAGTACACAGTGTGGGTCTACATCTGCCTTGATCTTCTAGCTCAGCCAGCTCATGCTTTTGGATCCAGAGGTCCCGGTCTGCACAGGTGACGTTGTTACACGTGCCCTGACTTGGCTTGATGCTGCTTAGCGTTAAGATCTAGTCCAATCACAGACCGAGTTGTTCCACCTGCAGGCTCGAAAAGCAAATCAGAACAAGAGTCTTATTGATTGTGGGTGTGGCCACTGTTCCCCCTAAACTGTGCGCGTGTGTGCGCGCACACAGATCCTAAACCCCGCGCACACGGCGAAACACTGCGTGCACAAAAATTTGCACAGAAGACATTTTTTGCGAACACGGCCTGTCAAAAATTAGAGGGAATGTTGGGGGTGGCCCATGCAAAGTCCACTCCTGATCCCCCTCCCAGGGAGATTGCTAGTTACCGTGTCCTCACCAGCAGGAATTATTTTCTAGCAACAGCTGGGTGTGCGTGTTCTACCTGGGGGTTCCTTCTTTCCCAGGCCGGATAAGCTGTGCCCAGGACCGCAGGGCAATGCCTGGCCGAGTCCATCTTTTCTCCTTGGTTCCCAGTGTCCAGCAACATGCAGTCTCTGGCACGAAAGCGAGAAGGCTGATGATTTGTAGCGGAACACCAATTTGGATGATTATATGCTGCGCCTACATGACATCAGAATAATGGGGGCAGCTGATGGGTTTGGGATCGCCTCGGCGCTTAACTCTCTGCATTATTTTCCCCCTGTCATTTATGTGGTGTTAATGGCTCCTGCGTGATTTGCTAGATTACACGACCCTCAAGGACACAGCACATTTCCCCCTCCTTTAATGGAAGCTTTATTTTAATAGACTCTAGATGACACCACACTGCTTTCCACCAAATTCAGAAAAACAGACACAAGGAGACAGGAGCAGGGCGGAACTGTTTTCAGAGTCCCATAGAGAAGAGGGTGACCGCTTCCCTGCTGGGCTGGCTTCACCTTGGGGGCTGAGATGCTATGACAGTGATGCCTCCAGAGATGAAGCCAGGACATTTGGAGTTATTGATTCGAAGGCAGCTGTATGCTGGAGACTGCTTGTGCGTTTGCTGAATTTGTTCTGTGCGCTGGCCAAAATGGCGACATACCTGTCTGATGCTGAGACATGCTGTGTCACTGCGTGCCATAAAGGGGCTGTGTTAGTGAAGAGGCCATCTCAGAACAGTTGGAGGGACAGGTAGGGTGCACACCTGAGGGTCTCCTGAACCTCCTTGCACCTGAGCTTACAGAACCATATGCAACCCAAGCTCTTGTTGATCTTTGCCTGCAGGATGAAGCTCTTTGGGTCTGCTCCCCGTTCACAGGTGGGTATTCTGGTATAACTCCGCTGACGTCACTGTGCGAAATTCTCTGCTCACGTGACTCCACGGAAGTGAATGGAGTTACATCAGCGTGAATTTGGCCTACTGAATTTAAACTGGTGTAAAAGCAATGTCGTATCAAAATCTGGCCAAAATACAGAGCCAGAATTCTTAAGGCAACCGGGTTCTGAAGTAGGGTTTGGGTCCCTGTTCTTCCATTCACCTCGCTGTATTTCCACCCTTCTGCTTCCAGGCCCATTGGGAACCCAGCAATAACAGAGGCATGATGTGAAATGAAGCTAAGGGTACTTCCTCATTGCAGAGTTAACTCGGGTGATCGGCACCTGGCACCTGGGTCTGACCATCCGGGGTAGCTTAGCGCATGTGTGAGCAGCCAGGCTGCAAAGCCCTGCCCATCTCATGGTGTTCTCCCCAGTGCTGCGCTCCCCCAAGTGTATTGGGAGGAATTCTGGGGGCACATCCCACGGGTCTTTGTGCTGCCATTGGGTCAGCTGCTTTAGGATTCTCTCCCAGTGAATTGTGGGAAGGCATTGGAGGACTCTCAGTACTCGGGTGGTTTAGCCTATGTCCTCACTACAAAGGGGGTTGGTTACTAGCCTGAGTCAAACAGCACCTGAGTTTTAACCTGTAGGGCTAGCTGGGCCAGTTAGAGCTAGCCCAAGCTGAAAGCACCACTAAATTGGGGTGCCAGAGCTTTGTGTGTGGACAGTGGGTGTGGGTTAGGGACAACGCATAAGTCTGCCATGAAGACAGACCTGAGAAGGCGAAGCAAACGTCTTCACTGATCCTAGTACAGTTTGGACCAAGGGTGACGGCTCTGTTCTTGCTTTTCTATCCCAGTTAGCTCATCCGTCTCTGGTTTGTGTATCAGTGATCAGGCTACACTGGCCATGACCTGCAATCCCACTGAAGGCAGGGTGCATGCTTGGGGGCCGTGCTGCAAGCGGACACTCATATAGGGGGCGGTTGCTGTTTGAGGCTTGGTAATAAGATTGCCTGGACGCGTGTCACTGGGACTGGTGGCATGGATGACACCCATATGGACAAGGCTTGAAAAGAAAAAGGATACAGGGAAGGGGGCCTGGGGCCAAGAAGGATGGAGGCGGGATACTCGGAGCCAGATAAATGAATTCTGAGGCCCTGTGCATGATGGATATTGGGTCCTCCCCCCACCTCTCTTAAGGGATGTCATAAACTGCCCAGAAGCCCCTGGCCCTACTCTTATGGGGGCTCTGATTGCCAGGGCAATCTGGGAGGGGCCGAGACAAGGCCCAATTGTCTAGGGCACCAAGCCTGCCTGTGCTCTGCCTAGGGGATCAGACCTTTGTGGCACTGTGACCCCATGCAGGAGGTGGGGATGGCCAGGCCAAACCTGATCAGGGCCCAAAGAGGATTGCCACCCCGAGGAGCAGAAAAGCTATCCATGGCCCCCCACACCAGTCTGAGCCTCCTCTTCCCCTCCTAGGAGCCACCCCCCACCTATAAGCCTGACCCTCCCCATGCCTTCTCAATTGCCCCCCTGTGGCCCAGGGACCCCTTGGTGCCAACTGACAGAGGCCCGGTGGGGTGCACAGGGTTTTACAGGGATCCCCTGGGTCAGATGACTGCATAACACCCACCAGTGGGTGGCATGTGAGCCCACTGCTCATCGTCATCACCGTGAAATGGTTGGATGGACAGATGGTATTGGAAGAGTCAGGGACCTACACTGGAAATGATGGTTGAAGTTAAGGCAGGTCGTGGGGTGGTGACGCACCTCGGGCAGGTTCCCTGCAGGCAGCGAGAAGCAGCCTTTTCTCTCTCTCTGGTCACGTGTGTGTCGTGAGCCTCTTTGGACCAGAAGCAAAGTGGGGACAACGCTCAGCGACCGAAAGGGGGAAGGCGCTTGAAGCCAGCCGCATGGTGTTAAAGAGGGATCCAGGTATTCTGGTAACTGGCATTTACAGTGATCTCCCCAGTGGCAGGAGGTTTGCTGGGGAGTTCTGTCTCACCGTGGAATGGGGTCCTCTCACTGCTGGGGTGCCTCCTCGTGGCTGCGTCTGGGGATTAGCTCCATTCACGTCTGACGGCCCCCCCCCGGTTGCTCCCACTGTGTATCCCTCTCGCTCTCCGGGACTCGCAGGACTCCTTCTTCATATCTGCAGCCCCCTTGTACTCTCAGCTTCCTCCCTCTATGCAACGCCAGCCTGCTCCTTCCCATCTTCTATTCGGCTCTATTGAGCCCTGGCTCTTCTCCGGGGGCAGCATCGACAGTTAATGGACCTAATTTAAGCTGCTCTGCGTGTGTGGGGTGAACACCCCATCACACCCCACAACTCAGTTCCCTTGGGGCGGGGTTTAAAGGGAGAGGGTCAATATAAACTTAAACGTGGGTCGAATGTACTGTAGGGGCGTGCAAGCAGCAGAAACCTTGGCTTGGCGGGCCACATTTGCAAAGGTATTCGGGAGGCTAAAGATGCAGCTAGGATTTAAGGCCCGTTGAATGCATCACTCAGGAGCCATATTCCTATCAATTGGATTTGGGCTAAGTGCCTAAATTCCTCTTTAAAAATGAAATTTAAGCTCCTAAATCAGTCAGGCATTGCAACGCTGAGTGCAACGCCAAACCACCGTTAGGTGCCTAACTCTGAAAAACAGTGTTAAGAGCCTGAATCCCTTTGAAAATCTGGCTGTCTATATAACCAGAATCTGCTTCTCTCGGTTACCTAACACGGCCTTGGAGTTTTAGAGCTGTGAAAGACTATTATAGTTTATTATCTCTATTGTGGTAGCACCTATAAGCCCAAGCATGGATGAGACCCCTTTGTGCTAAATTCGGTCCAAAACAAAGGGTTTTGAGCCCCTTTGCCAGCGTGGAGCCCCAGTGAAATCAGTGTTATGAAACTCCATTTTAAGTCTTCTCCAGCCTTGCAAAATTCCTAGGTGCTCAGCCTAGGGATCCACTGGCCCAGAGCTAATGACAGGATCACGGTGCTGGGAGTCTAACTTTGCTTTTTGTTATCGTAGGGCAGCTGTTTAGTTCCTGCACTTCGCTCAGCTTGGACAATGAATTCAGACTGGTATGATCTCACTTCCCATTAATCAGTTTCACTTCCTGTTTCTCGTGGGTTCAGCCTGATGCGTGCCTTATTGGTTCTTTGGGCTTTGGGGATGGAACCCTTCTGAGCTATCAGCCCCCCAATCTAAGCTGGTTCTGGAGAAGACCCTTCACCTCCCGTCCATGACAGTGGTTCATCCAGGACTAGCTGGGGTTAAAGAAGTGGGTTTTGTTTGGAAAGGGGGCCTGGTTAGGTTTAATTAGGGCCATTCAACCTGCTGGCTTTGCCTTTGGTGCAGCCGGAGAGGAAGCTGTTGTTACTTGCAGCGCAATGGCATGTAAAGCAGTGCCCCATTGTGCTGGGCGCTGCACAGACACCTGGGGAGAGCCAGTCCCTGCCCCAAAGAGCTTGTGAAACAGACAGGACAAAGGCAGTGCTGCTCTCTCCCTAGCATAGATGAGGAACTGAGGCACAAAGTGATTTTCAAAGTCACATGGAGTCGGTGGCAGAACCGGGAACTGAATGCAGATCTCCTGGGGCCCCCTCCAGTGCTTTAACCACAAGGCCACCTTCCCCCTTCAAGCTGCGGTCAACTGCACCAGAGGCCAACAGCCCCAAGCAGCCATTACAGCAGCCAGAACTTGCTGGGGTGTCGCCGTTTCTCTGATCGTGCCCTTTTCTAGCAGCTGTCCTCTTTATACTGGAGAGGAAGGACAGCCTAGTGGTTAGGACACTTGCTGGGAGATGGACAGACAAGGAAGAAGCCGTTAGCAGCTGTGTTTTCCGTGGACTGAAGTGGGCCAGGTGTATGTGTTTTCCAGGCCACAGAGGAGAACGCTGCAGCTGCAAATGAAAGTGTTAGTGTATTGTTTGCTAACACATCCCATATACTGGGAGGGAATGCAGCATGGCCGAGTTTAGTGATGCAGCAGAAACCTAGGGCCAGATTTCTCCCTGGTGGCACCTTTCCACTCTCCACCCTGTGTTGTAAACTTACAGGCTGGATTTCCACACTGAAATTTCCCCACTATGCTTCCTCCCCACCCCTGGAAGACACTATTATTTTGCGCTGATTGTAATTCCTGCTCCCGCAAAGCACTTTTCAAATGCATAAAACTCAATCAGGAACAGCAACCTCCCCCTTTGGCTGGCAGCGGGCCTGTCTATTTCTCACTCCCACCATGTGGGCGGGTTTTTTCCTTTTCTTCTCCTGCCTTTTGTCTTCAATTTGCAGATTCCTCTTAAGCTTCAAAGTTGAAGGATCCCCTGTTCAGTGTCCTTATCTACAAGGTGAAAGAAGAGAGAAATTCTCTTCTGGCACTGGGAAGATAAATCACGTTGGGCTCCACTTCTTTAAGAAGCTCTCTAATGCTGTTTATCAATTAATTACGGGATTGAATTTATGCTCATTAATTCCCCCCTCTGTCTTTCATTTCGGAAAGGTCTGTGTTGCTTAGTATCTAATGGTCCTTTTCTTCGAGTTCTTTTTTTGAAGTGAAGTGGATACTATTGTCTTCTAAGGCTACACTTGTGTTTCCCTAACAGATTTCCTCCAACAGATGGTCTGGCCCAGAGATTATTTTGCTGGGTTAGGGGAAGGTACATTCGGCATTGAGGTCCCAGCCCTTAAATCTTAATCCTGATCCCCTAGCTGCTTGCCACTAAAACACTGATTCAACAGCAAGGTGCTTTTTTTTTTTAACATTTTGATTGTGGTGACCTCTAGAGACCTGACCAAAGTCAGGACCTCACTGTGCTAGGAGCTGTACAACACACATGGAAAATGGGCATCTGGAGCCTGACCTCCTTTGTAATTATAGGGAGCCCGGAGCTCTGAAGTCGATGGGCGTTACGCAAGTGTAATATAGGAGTGGTAAAAGTAGGACTAAAGCTTTCCATGCACAGAACTCCCGCTCAGGTCAGTGGGGATTCTGTGCATGGGGGTTAGCAGGATCAGGCCCGTTATCCAGGAACTACTGCAATCACTGGTGAAATGCTAGGGCCTACTGTAGTGGGGCTCCACTCACTGCTAGGGCGCCTCCTCCTGGCTGCTCTGGAGATGCCCCCTTCTGCGGCTCATTGGGCACCTGCTGCCTCGCTCTCTCACTCTCTGCTACTCCAGGTGCTCTCTCTTCATGGCGTGGCCCTCTGGCCAGGTCACTGTAGTCCTTTCCTCCTTCTGGGCTATCAAAGTCTTTCCATACAAACTCTCTCAGGCAGTCTTCCCATTCACTGCCCAGATGTTCAGAGGGGAACCTGGGCGCATCCTCTACTCTGGGTTCCAGCTCGGGGACCCTCTAATCAGCAGCCAAGGTCTGTACCATCTTAAACCTTGCTGCCCTTTCCCTGAGCCTTTTCCTACAACCTCTCCCCTGAGTTTCCTTCCCTCTCTAATATCCAGAGAGTGGCTACCGGCTCCCTTCCTGCAGCCCCTTTCTGCTGCCAGCTTCCTGGCTTTATCCTAGCCCTGCCTGTTCCTTCTCAGCTGGCTCCATCATCATTCAGGGGATCACTTAGGCCACCTAATTCCCCTCAGCTGTGGCCTATCTGGTTAACCTGCCCCTTCTCAGTATCACTAACCCCTTCTAGGCTAGTGTAGGGTGAACATGCCATCCCGGTGTCTGTTTAACAGCACACGCCAGGCCTATGCAATGGTTCAGGAGAGGAAGTGGAGCAGAACTGCAGACCCAGCTGATACTGCAGGAGGGATTTTAAGTAAGCAGAACAAGAGAGTAACCAGGGGGGAATTCCTTTCCATACAAGAAGCTGATGCACCACTTAAATCCTCAAAGTAAGGCTAAGGTAGTGCTTAAATGGTGCATGGACTATGTGTTGACTTTCTGGGCCAGGGTCAATTTCACCCTGACCAGACAGAAGGGTTGGACAGAGTAGAACGGTGAAGGGCTTTGAGCTAACTGTATTTCTAATTAGAGAAAGTAATTCCCCATTTTCCACTGGGTACTGGCAGGTCTTTAAAGGAGTTGCCGTTGACTTATGCTTTGTGTCTGCCACTTCAGCGTTCAGTCTGGAAGTAACAGCAGCCCAGGGAGATGAAAAACTAACCTTTATTTTCCCTGGTTAATGAAAAATGTGCCATTTTAAAGAGTTACCAAATCCTCGGAGAAGGTGATGGAATCAGAAAATACCGTCTTCATTTCTTAGAGCTGATCTGCGACCCACCAAAGACAGCTTTGCCACTGAAGTAAATCCTTCAGGACTTGGAGCAGGTAAAGCAGGCTTGGCAAGGATCTGTGTGTTATGGTTAACCCTCGAGCTGCTGTCCCATGTCATCTACTGCCACAACTCACTTTAGGGACCTGCAATAGCACATGGCAAAAATCTTTGCCTTTGTGGCATCTAGCTGTGGTGCAGCCATGTGTGTGGGCAGGGGAAAGGGAATCTCTCTCTTAAGCCAGGAGCCGACCTCCTGCTGGAATAACTTCCCCTCTCTGACCAGCTAACCCCTGCCTGCCGGCAGAGAGCAAAGGGGCTGCGTTCGTACCCGCAGCCGGGCACCAGCTGGCCTGGGCTCACTAATCTAGCTGTCCCTGTGGGGAGGGGAGGTATTCCCCATTCACAGTCACCGGGAAAACAGCCCGGGATCTGGAAAGAGAGGGCAGTGACAATCTGGCTTTAGGGGTGATCCAACCATCCTCCAGCCCCTGGGACTCACCCGTGGAGCTGGTCCCCAAGTAAGATGGGTCGATCAGACCCGGTGTGCACTACTGGAAGCTCAGTGCCGTCACCATGTTTGATGCCTGCCCCATGCCCAGGACTAACAAAATCCTAGACAGGAGGGTGGAGGGCGTTACCTCACTACTGTGAATCTCACCAGGGGCTACTGGCAGTTGCCTTTGGACCCAGTCGCCTGGTTGAAATCTGCTCCCAT
Source organism: Chelonia mydas (assembly GCF_015237465.2). Lineage (NCBI taxonomy): Eukaryota > Metazoa > Chordata > Testudines > Cheloniidae > Chelonia > Chelonia mydas. The sequence continues at coordinate 136,107,446 of NC_057852.1, read as the reverse complement.
CACCCCTACAGGGCTCTGAGTTCCTGGTCCTACCTTTCGGCTTCAGGGGGACACCTGCCACCTCCCAGTGCCTGGGTATCAGTTACTGAGGGGAGTGGAGGAGTGTGCCTGGCGTACATTCATGATATCCGTGTCTTCAGCCTGGCCTGGGAGAACCGTGTGTCCCAGTGAAGTGGGGGCTGGGACACCTCCAGGATGCAGGACGGATGATAGAGGCTGGAAAGGGGAAGATGAGGATGGCAGAGGTGTTGTACCTGGGCCACAAGGTGGGAAGCGGCTGCCTAAAGCCAGAGCCAGCCAAGGTGAAGGTAACCAGAGATTGGCCCATTCCTCAAACCAAGACATAGGCCCAGGCATCTAATGGGATGGCCGGGTACCACTGAAGGGTTGTACCCCACTTTAGCTCCCATTACGAAGATTGGTAAGTTGGACAAGCCAGACAAGGGGGTCTGGACCGAGCAGTGAAGGGGGGCACTCTGTGCCCTGAAGGAGGCTCTAACCCGGGGACTGGTGCTGGTAAACCCAGACTTGGACAAACCCTTTAGGGTGTTCACCGACACACCTCAGAGGCAGGGCTGGGCGCGGTGCTGATGCAGGCTAGGCCGAAGGGGAGGAGACACCCCATTGTGTACCTGAGCAAGAAGCTGCTCCTCCGGGAGCAGAGCTACGCGGCCGTAGAGAAGGAATGCCTGGCCCAGGGATGGGCTCCTGAAAAGTTGCAGCCGTATCTATTTGGGCGGTGCTTTATGATGTACGCTGACCACTTGCCCTGACGTGGCTCCACCGGATGAAAGGGGCTAATGCCAAACTCCTAGGGTGGAGTCTGGTCCGCCAGGGTGATCATATGGGGGTGGTCCCTGTTAAGAGGAGCGTGGATGTTATAGCTGATGCTGTGTCCCGGAGAGGGGAGCCTGACCTTCCCCAGCTCACCGGCTGGAGTGACCCCGCTCAGTTCAGACTTGAAGCGGGAAGATATGTGATGAAGTTGGGGATTTTTGTCGTGTTTTACAGGAACAGTGTGTGCACGCCTCAGTTTCCCTGTGGGCTGCATGTTTAACGAGGTGATGGGAGAGAGTTTGTTGTTGCAGAGGACCAGGTGTGACCTTGTCTAGCAGCTGGGACCCCCGGACAACGGCCTGGAGATGGGGAACCATAACAACTGGTGACCAGGAGGCCAAGCCCAGCTTGGCAGCCAGCTGGTTCTGGCCAGTGGGAGGACAATGGGCTGAGGAGAGAGGACCCCGGTGACCTGACCAACTGGTTCCAGCCAGAGGGAAACAAAGGACGAAAGAGAGCGGGCCCCAGCAACCTGTTTACCTGGGACAGAAGACAAAGGACAGGGGAGAAGCTGTTGGGGCCATTGATATCGGATGCCCTGCTGGAAAGGGCAGGGTCTCTGGACTGGAGAGAGGGAGCAGGCAGAGCCTACCTGGATGCAGGGGAGACTTAGATGTACTGTGCTGAGGGAGGCCAGGCCTGAGGACCCTGAGAGTTTCCTGTGCTGTGTTCAGATGCTCAATTAAACCCCCCTGTTTTACGCTGGCTGCGAGTCGCTCCGGTCTAGAGAACAGGGTGGCATTGTGCCCTCTGGGGGTGGAGGCCCCAGGGGTCCAGAGCGAGTAGACTCCCTGAGGGAGCCCACGGCAAGAGACAGGCGTGCTAAGGCTCAGAGAGGTGCTGTTCCAGGAGGCGGAGGAGCCTACTGCTTAACCCCCGAGAGAGAGTGGACCCCCGAGAAGGGCCGTCGCACTGAAGGGGGTTCCCCCCAGGGACCGTACGGAGCCGAGAGAGAGCACGAGTCCTGTGAGTCCGTGCCAGAGGCTCAGTAGAGCTGCTTGTGGCATTCTCCTCACCCACTCGCATGGGGTGAGCAATATAGGGGCAGCAATAGCTCCTTCGTTAGTATTAAGCATTGACATTATGGAAGCATCCAAAGGCCCTCAGCTGGGCAAACTGGGCGCAAGCAAACAGTGTGTGTTTTATTATGACTAACGCTTTGTCTACACTGGACTTCAGTGAGCAAAATTTTGTCATTCAGGGGTGTGGACCCCCCCCCCGAACAACATAAGTTTTGCTGACGAAAAGCGCCGGTGTGAACAGCGCTTTGTCTCCTGCCGACAAACCTACCGCCACTCGTTGGGGGTGAAAGTTTTTTGTTGGTGGGAGAACTCTCTCCTCCTGACAAACAGCGCTACGCTCTGGGCCTTTTAGCGGCACGTTGTAGTGGCCTGGCCATGTCTCTTAAAGCTGCGTAGTGAAGACAAAGCCTTCCTGTAAATGTACTCGTCAAGGAACAAAGAACAGAGCCCATACTTACAGAATGGGGGGCTCTCTCTTGGGAAGTGGGGACTGTGAAAAAGATTTGGGGGTTGTGATGGCTGATCAGCTGAGCATGAGCCCCCTGGGTGCTGCTGTGGCCAAAAGAGTTAATGTGATCTTGGAGGTGCATAAACAGGAAATTCTCAAGTAGGAGCAGAGAGGCTGTTTGAACTCTGTATTTGGCACTGGTGCGACCGCTGCTGGAATCCTGTGTCCAGTTCTGGTGTCCACAGTTCAAGAAGGACGTTGATTAATTGGAGAGGGGTCAGAGCAGAGCAGCGCGAATAATTAAAGGATTAAAAAACGTGGCTGATAGTGACTGACCCAAGGAGCTCCATCTATTTATCTTAACAAACGGAAGGTTCAAGGGTGACTTAATGACAGTCTATAAATTTCTAGGGAGGGGAGGGGATGACAAATATTTAATAATGGGCTCTTCAGTCTAGCAGAGGAAGTATAACATGATCCAATGTCTGGAAGTTGCAGCTAGACCAATTGAGACAGGAAATAAGGTGTAAATTTTTGATGGTGAGGGTAATTAACCGTTGGAACAATTTACCCAGGGTCACGGTGGATTCTCCGTCACTGACAGGTTTCAAATCAAGATTGGATGTTTTTCTGAAAGATCTACCCTCGGGATTGTTTTTGGGAAGTTCTCTGGCCTGTGCTGCAGTGGAGGCGAGCCTGGGTGATCACAATGGTCCTTCTGGCCACTGGAATCTATGAATGTGTCGCTCTGCTCCAGTTTCATTCATGATCTCCAGGTGTGACAAGCGGGGTGTAGATTTTGTGCCTAGATCTGTGTAAATCTAGCTGCAGGAGGATAGCTATTCCCTGGGCTCTTCTCCAGGGAATCCCCAGTAAGGCTTAAACACTCTTCAGCCTGCTCCCCACCTGGGCCTTGCATACTGTATATAGTTAGTAAAAAGAAAAGGAGTACTTGTGGCACCTTAGAGACTAACCAATTTATTTGAGCATAAGCTTTCGTGAGCTACAGCTCACTTCATTGGATGCATACTGTGGAAAATACAGCAGATGTTTGTTTTTATACACACAAATCATGAAAAAATGGGTGTTTATCACTACAAAAGGTTTTCTCTCCCCCCACCCCACTCTCCTGCTGGTAATAGCTTATGTAAAGTGATCACTCTCCTTACAATAAGAAAAGGAGTACTTGTGGCACCTTAGAGACTAACCAATTTAAGGTATAGAGTTATTTGCCTGCAGGGTTCCTTCATCGTCTGTGTGTTGTGCAAAGAGCAAAAGACAGAGGGAGAGGGACACACACAAATGACTCGTGCCAGAATGGTAACAAGCTGCAGGTCCTTCCTTTGGTGCAAGCCACTCTTTCTGTAACCTCCGATGCACCATTCTTTGTTTCTGATGCAGTTGGGGAGGCACCAAATTTGTGTGGAACGTGGGCATCTTTGGGACGGAAATGAGCCACATTCCTGGACATGAGGCCCGGGGAGATTAGATCCTGGTGTTCCTCACGAGAGTGGGGGAATGCTCTAGTCTCCATGACCCCTACCAGCAACAGCGAGCCGATATGGCAATGCCGATTGTGTTGGCTTTCTGTAGTGCCAAGCGCTCAGGGAGGACTGTGAGAAGCCAGTATAAACACTGAGATTAGATCAGACAGCACCCACTCTAGCTCTAGGGAACAATCTGACTGTGAGGGAGGATCAGTGTGACTCTCAGCTGAGGCAAGCCTCACCCATTTCATAAGAACAGTCACCCTGGCTCAGATCAATGGTCCATCTAGCCCAGTATCCTGTCTTCCAACAGTGGCCAGTGCCAGGTGCTTCAGAGGGAATGAACAGAAGAGGGCAGTTAATGAGTGATCCATCCCCTGTCGTCCAGTCCTAGCTTCTGGCAGTCGGAGGTGTAGGGACACCCAGAGCATGGGGTTGTGTCCCTGATCATCTTGGCGAATAGCCACTGACAGACCCATCCTGACCTACTATCTGACCTCAGCACTGCCAACCTTAGCCGTCACAAATCATGAGCCAGGCCCCCTAGAATCACGAGGCTGTCTTAAAAATCATGGGATTTAGAATAACATACATTGGGAGGTTTAGTTTTAACTTTCTGGTTTCTGAGCAGGGGGCATCCATTTTCAAGTTTCACTCCTCAACCAGGTCAGACACTTGTTTTAAAAAAAGAAAGAAAGTTGAGTTTCTCACATATTCGCATGATTCCAGGAGCTGAGGCTTTAAGAAACCCATCAAATATTGCAAGACTTAGAAACGCCATCACCTGCACACAGGCAGACCCTTATGTCCACAACGAGTCCCATGGAGGCATCTCACAGGCTCAAGGGTCTTCCTACATGGACCAGCTGGCAGGATCAAGTTTTTATGGGGAAGTGCCAGGCAATAACTATGGGCCACGATAGCAGGGGAGCTCTGACTATCTGGCGTGATTATTTAAGCTGTGGTTGAATTGAACTAGTGCCCATTGCCTGTACCAATTAGTAACACTGAACTTGGAGGCTCAGTGTGAGTTTGTTTGTTTCCCTTTCCAATTCAGGGCTATGATGCTTTTTTTAAAAAATTGCATTGATTTTTACGAATATTTTGTTAGCTGCCTGGAGGCTTTAGATCTGGGGCATTCTATAAATGACATCCTTTTGTTATTAAGAGGCAGATACAGCAAGAGAAATGAGTCGATACTAAAGATATTTCAAGCCTCCATGCTTTATTGCTGAATGATGGAGTGTGCTTTAGTTTTTGTTTTGACAATCTTTGTATTGAACTTTTGGTGAATTAGGTAACAGGTAGCTTAGTTCAGTGCCACAGATGGCTGCAAGTCTGAGACTAAAAGCAAGCCAAGGAAAGAGGCACAAGGGGCAGATGTGTATCCGGGAGGAGCAGATGCCCTTGAAAAAAAGATTCTGATCTCAGAGGCAAAAATCTATAAAATTCCGATTTGTGTTTGAAACACCACATAGTTTGAGCCAGTGGACCCCAAATGGTGGGGCGTGACCTTCAAGGGGGTGAGGAGGAACATTTGGGTGGGGGGCAATGGGGCCTATGGCAGCCCCCATGGGGGGGGGAGGGAGCTGCCCCCCAGCCCCGCTCCGTCCCCAGCCGTGGCCACGACTCCCGGCCATGGCTCTGCACCCAGCCGCAGACCCAGATCCCAGCCCCCACCACGGCTCTGCACCTGGTCCCGGCCCCAGCCCCACCCCCAGCCTCAGCCCCCTGGCTGCGGCTCCTCCTCTGCATGCGGCTCCATTCCCAGCCTTGCTCCCAGCCCCACCCCCAGCTGCGGCCCCAGCCTCGACCCCCCCTTACCTCTGTCTGCCCCCCCCACCCGAGCTGTGGCCCCAGTGCTGGCCCAGCCCCTGGGGGCAGGGGGGGCGGGCACAGACAGGGATAAGGACAGGGCGTGATCGTGAGAAGTTTGGGAACCACACGGTTCAAGCACAAGTAGCTCCAGCTCTATAGACGAGGGCTTGGGCCTAGCTTGACGGGCTTTTGTGAGACTTCAGCTGGGGTTTTCAGGGCAGCCAAGGGCAGCTGGGTACCCAGTTCCCACTGGAGAACTAAGGATGTGGCACTTGGCTAAATAATGACCAGAGGGAACGGGGTGGCGACCGCCTGTGTAACCCACTGGCGAGTATGTGTTAAAAGGTCCCCGGGCTGCCTGATATACAGAGGATGTGAGTTGTTAGAGCCCTACTCTACCGACCTATAGCAGCTTGTGTTTGTGGCTCTGAGGGCCCCCATTCAGTCCCACCGTTGGCCACCTTGGGCTGCCCTAGCTACAAGTAGTTGTTGGAGGCCAATGCCAAGGAGAGAGAGGAGTCATTGAGGGTGGGCCACAGGGATATAACTAGTAGGCGTAGGATGAAATTAAAGGTATGTCTACATCAGTGGTTTTCAACCTGTGGTCTGCTGACCTCAGGGGTCCACAGACCATGTTGAAGGTTTCCAAAGGGGTCCGCACCTCCATTCGACATCTTTTAGGCGTCCATACATGAAAAAAGGTTGAAAACCACTGGTCTACATGGCCAAAAAAAAAAAAAAAAAGACCCGCGGTAATTGAGTCTTCGAGCCCCGGTCAGCTGACTCAGATGCATGGCACTTGGGCTGCAGGGCTTAAAATAGCAGTGATTCCCTGAAGCCCTCCCGCCCTGGCTGGGTCTCAGAGTCCAGGCTCCAGCCCAAGCCCCAGTGTCCACGCTGCGATCTTTAGCTCTGCAGTGCAAACCTGAGTCAGCTGATCTGGGCTCTGAAATTCACTGCCACCTTTCTTTTGCTGTGTGGACGTACCCAAAGAAGACAATGGAGATTGAATTATCAATTATTATCTTACTAAGAGAGACACCAGAGCTCATACAGAAATGATGGGCTTGATGCAGGAATTACTATGGCCTGTGTTGTGCAGCAGGTCAGGGTAGATAATCATAATCACAGAAGTGTCAGACCTCAGTAGGTCATCTTGTCCTGTCCCCTGTACTCAAGACAGGACTATGTAGTAACTAGACCATCCCTGACAGGTGCTTGTTTAACCTGCTCTTAAAACCCTCCAGTGATGGAGATTCCACAACCTCCCTAGGCAATTTATACCAGTGCTTAACCACCGGTTAGGAAGAAAAACAACCAGTTAGGAAGTTTTTCCTAATGTCCAACCGAAACTGCCCTTGCTGCAATTTGAGCCCATGGCTTCTTGTCCTCTAATGATCCCTTCTGGTGTTAAAATCAATGAAACACATACTGATGGCGAAATCTACTAGGCTGTAGAATAATCTTCCCCAGGAGAAGTGGTGGGAACCCCGCTGCTTGGGAATTAAAACTGGAATGGACAATGCACTGGAGAATGTACTGTAGGGAGCAATCTTGCCTTGGCTGGAGGGATAGCCCATCTCCTAAGTGCTAAGATGTGGTGGTGGGGCTGAATCAGCACTGAGAGAGAGGAGACACGATGGATCTCTTTATGGTCGGATGATGTTCCAGTGGAGTCCTGGTCTTTTGGGGGCCTGTGAAAGGTGACAAGTAAGAAAAGCCTGTAGGGAGGGACGTGCAATAATTTATGTGGAGAAAGAATGGGCCATGGAGTGTGTATTGTTTGCTAAACTCTTCTGTGTCCTTGGGTGTGAGAGCTTTTCTGAGCTGCTCCCTGGAGGATACGGCCAAAGAGCCAGCTCTGCGTAACTAGTGGAGTGACAGATGCTCCCGAAATCAGCCTGACGGCAGGAGACAAGTGGGATGCTGTTGGGCCTCACTCCGGGGGAGATTGATGGGATGTGGGGGTGGGGAGGACACCTGGCTGGCGGCTAATGCCGCTTGCTCAGTGGGTCAAGGAGCTCTCAATCCAAACAGTGCAGAGAGCCGCTGCCCACCAGCTGGCAGTACGGAAACTTACAGTGAAGCTGGAGAAGTCCCTTTGGGAGGCATAAATCCCCAGGGTGGAAGGACAGCCGCGTCAGTCCAAACAAGCTGAGGCTGAGCGGGTGACACTCTGAGTGATTTGTGTGTTTGTCTCTTCCCAGGCGTGGGATCCCAGGGTGCTCACTTGAGACGGCTGGTCATTTCGAAGGGTCGTCTTCCGGCTTTCACAAAGTCACAGCTGCTTGTCCAAGATCATGGATGGGGCCAGCCGGCGCCATATGGCCCGTCCATCTCCCAAGCCGCGGACATGACCCCTACTTCTTTGTTTACATTGACTCTGGCCGATGAGGCCAGTTATTTCATTATTTGCACAGTGCCAGCTGGGAGTGTGGCGCTTCGCAGACGGCTCTGGCGAGAAGGCCCCAGCCCTGGAGCTCTGCAAACAAGTGCCAGGGAGCGAAAGAAGCAAAACTCAAAGCAGTGGGTGTGAGCAGAGAGACAGGGCCAGTCTCTCGCCTACTCCCATGCACTAGGAGTGGAGGCTGCCTATACCCCCTCCCCGCACCGGCTTACATCCCCATGCCAGCTTGTAGGTCCTGACACAAATTCCATCCTTAGCACTTAACAACATAGTGGTTAGGTCTGGGCCTCTGGTGTAAACATCAGCCCCTTCCGTGACTACAAAATCCAGGCCAGGACTCCATGGTGACACTAGACAGCCAAGGAGCTAGGGAGAGCCCCAGGGTCTGTCTGGGTCCAGCAACCTCAGTGAGGATGCCTTTTTAGATTGACCACAGCCCAGTCCTCCATCTTTGCCCCCTGCAGAGCATGAGCCCCCACTTCTTTCACCGACCCAGGTGGGAATGCCTGCGAGCTCGATTCCTCCTCCTCTCTGGCTGCCTGCCACTCACATTTTATGGTGCCAGCTGTCACCCAATTTACTGCAAAAAACCCTCCCTTCACTCTTCTAGGCCTCGCCCCCAACCCCGCATACCCCTCCTTTGCTGTCCCGGAGCCAGAAGTCTCAAAGCTAGCATTGGCCAGAGTGCTACTGTAATCACGTCGCTGGCAAGGGACTGGCAGAGATGGGTCCAGCTGGTTTCCCTCTCTGGAGCAGGGGATCCCTTTGCTCAGCGCGCAGGGGATGGATTTGCTAAGGCCAACTGGATCAGCTCTGCAGACAAGCGGTTCATTGATGGGGAGAATCCCATCATGCATTTCAGGGCTCCTTGCATCACCTGAGGCAATTGGAGACTGGTGGATGAGTAAGGCTACGTGACTTCTGCGACCTCTGTGAGTTCAGCCTGTGCACTCAGGAGCTGCAGGGTCCCCTGCCACCCGCAGGGGCCAGGAGCTGCGGGGTACCCCTGTTGCCTCTGGTGGCCCTCCTGGAGTTCCAAGCAGCCGCAGGTGGTGGGCGTACCCCATAGTTCCCAGCCACCGTGGGCAGCAGGGGAACCCCCGAGCTCCCGGCTGCAGTGTGGGGCCCCGGAGCTGCGGGTGGCAGGAGAATCCCCAAGCTCCTGACCATGGCAGGCTGTGGGGACCCCTGGAGCTGTGGGCAGTGGGGGAACCCCCTAAGCTCCCTGCTGCCACAGGTAGTGAAGGAACCCCTGAACTCCTGGCCAGCGTGGGCGGCAAGGGTACCCCACAGCTCCCAGCTACCACGGGCGGTGGGGCCCCTGGAGCTGCAGGTGGCAGGGGTACCCCACAGCCCCCAGCTGCTGCAGGTGGTGGGGGGCCCCGCAGCTCCCAGCTGTGGGCTGTCGGGGACCCAGGAGCTCCAACACCCAACCCACAGTGGGGGCCCCAGGAGCTCCTAACCAATGCACAGCTGCCCCAATGCAGGCGGTCTGGGGACCCGCAGATCGCCATTTTGTCACAGATATTTTTAATAAAAGTCATGGGCCGGTCATGGGCTTCCTTGAATTTTTTGTTGTTGCCCATGCCCTGTCCCTGACTCTTATTAAAAATATTCGTGACCAAATCTTCGCCTTATGGATGAGTCAGGTAGGGGGTGAATACATCTCAATCACCGGAGATCCAGCAGCAATGATGGATTGGTTGGCAGCTGAGCCTAGCCGAGGGGGAGTTTGATGGGGGTGGGGAAGGGGGGGAAGGTGCAAATGGTCCCCTTTGGAAAGCAAATAGCATTGGTTTATAACAGACCTGCTTTCCTCCTCCAGCTAGTGAGGAGTCCTCTGATTGCTGCAGCTCTCTCATGAGACAAAAGAAGTGTACAGCCCCTGGGATTTCAGGCTGGGGAGCAGATGTCGATGGGAAAATGTGGAGACAATAAATGGGTGGATACACAGCGTACACCAGGCTAGTTAAGGCACTGGAACGTCCCATTTTAATCGGATATTCTTGAACCCAATGGACCCCTCACCCCGTCTTTGGGAAAGTCTGGACACAGGCTCCTCTGTGATCACTGTAATGGGCTGAACCAAGGCCCCGGATCCAAACTCTCCTGAACTTTGGGAACATGGGGATCAGGATCTGAATTCAAACCCTTGTCCTTCTCTCTGGCTGTAATTCTAATATGGAGAACCGGGAAGGTTCAAGATCCAGAAATCTGGTCACGCTTCAATATGCAGCAGATACTGACAGGTTCTAATGACCCGTTATTTCTACATCCAAACAGCCCCTTAGAGTCCAGCCTCTGGCCTTAACCCTGTGTGCCCTGATTCTTCTTTCACAGGAAGTCAGTGCAATTCCACTGGTGGGGGGAGACGCATGCGTGTGTGTGTGCCCCTCCTCAATAGCCTTGAGGGGGGGGGCAAGGGCCCAGTGCTATGGAATATGATGAGTTCTGTGTGTGCAAGTGAGGGGAGAACTGCTTCCTACCATCTAAATCCAGCTTCCTGTTTCCTCTCCTTTTTTATATGGCGCTTCCTCTTTGGTCAGTAGAGACCATAGAGATTTAACCAGACAGATTTTCTGCTGGGCACGGAGGGGGAGCCATGAATGTTCCTGTTCTTCCTGTTGCCAGTGCAACTCAGAGCAGCCTAGGGGCTGCTCTAACCTGAACCAGCAGGCCAGAGCCCACAAGGGGCCATTTTAGTAGCTGCAGATGGCTGCCATGCATCATCAGCAAATGAGATTGAATCTGGGATATCTGAATCCTAACACATGACCTTCTACTTCTTGATCTGGAATATCCCTGCTTTGTTAGCAATGGCAGTAGCAGGCTTGTCAACCTGTGTAAGAGACCCGGTCACCACTAGATGGGGACAGAGCTTCACAGTGAGTGGGTTCCACACCCAGACCCTGCTACACCTTCTCCCAGCCCACAGCAATGCAGAGAACATTAGGCCAATTCCAGCTCCTTTGCACCACCAGAGCAATGCAAAAGACAAGGAGCATGGCAGAGAACCTGCCCCAGGACCTAGTTCTCCCAAATGCAATGGGTTGGGCAATGTTCTGGAGGCCAAAGCACTGAATGAGCACAGCTCCCAGGCTGGGCTTGCTGCCTCTTATGAAGGTTTGAATTCCCATAAAGCTCTGCTCTCAATCTGTCTAGACAAAATAATAATCATCCAACCTGACTTGTAGCATCCGTCTCCATTTCATGTGAATTGTATTCATTTGCGTTTAGCGTCTCTCTTAAATAACTCGTAGGGCAGCTCTGTCATTTTGACGAAGGCGGCATCTGTCTGCATAAATGGGGAAGAAGCGCCGAACATGTAATTGGGCATAATCTGTCCATACTCAAGGAAGCAACAAAGCATCTCTCTTGGTCTATTTAGTCAAACACCACAGCATCATCGCTCTACTGCTCAGGAACAATAAAGATGCAAATAACGGCAACATCTCCCAGACTTTGTCGGGGCGGTTACCAGGGAGAATATTATTGCATTTTGATTACTTTGTATGAAATCCGCTATCAACCTGCTTGCCCGGCTCTGCTTCTCAAGGGTGTTGAGCTCAATTGGAATGAAAATCACAGGCATCGTCTCGGCCGTTTGCCTTCACTCTCTAACTTACCTATTATCTGCATTTGAAGGGCAAGTTCTCAAAGAGTGTGTGTGCGTTGTGTATAGTGTGTGTGTGTGTGTGTGTTTCTGAGGGGTTGTGCAAGCAGGAGGCTGTTGCGTGTGCATTTCTGAGGCTGATGTGGGTGATTTGTGTCTCACCTGGCTGTTGTGTGCCTGTGTGTGGCACGTGTCTGCATATAAACAGGGTTAGTAGTGGCGTGGGCATGCATGTGGGCAAGAAATACATCTAATTAACAATTGCTACTTTCAACTTCCTGTCCTAAAGCGTTGTTGGATGGAGAGTCAGGAAACCTGGGGTCTGTTTCCGGCTCTGCCATTGGCCTGCTGGGTGAAGTCACTTCCCCTCCCTGTGCCTTGGTTTCCCAACCGGTAAAATGCGGATACTGATGCTGATCTCCTTTGTACAGTGCTCGCTGATCTACTGGATAAGAGCTGGGTATGATTGTTGCTGTGAACTTTTACACCCTGCCTACATGTCTCATACAACTGTGCCGTGGGTGCTGGTGGAGACGGGGCCTGTCCAAGGCCTTACTATGATTTGAGGACACAGCCAAAGGTTCTGTCTGCACTACAAAACTGAACTGTTTTTGCCTCTTAGAAGCGCCCAGCGGGGGTGGTATATATTTGTCACGGGTCACTGGGTGGGGGCTCGAGCCAGTTTTGCATTGTGTTATTGGAACAGAACCCCTAGATACTGAACCCGGCCCTTGTTGCTGCCAACTCTGACGGGCAGAAGGGTTACACCTATATAAGAAAAAGCCCCAAATATCGGGACTGTTCCTATAAAATCAGGACATCTGGTCACCCTACTGCCTTGGGCTGGCAGCCCCAGCTTCCTGACTGGTTACTTCTGGTTTCCCAGGGTGTCTGGTTGACCGGTGAGTCCGTAACTCTGATGTTCACATCTTGAGGTTCTACTGCACTGCGACAGCAACCTGCCAAAGTTTTAAAATTGGATTCAGTTTTTCTTTTGGCGGAAGGAGCATATCCCCTGGGTTTAGTTTTTTTCGGCACTAATCTGGCCTGTGTGATGCCGCTGGCTCTCTAGGGATTCGTGAAGATGTAAGATGAGGTCACAAGCTTAACAAACGAAAAAGACTGACCCAGCTTTCTATGGGATTAAACCCCGCTGGATGCAAGAACCACGTGTTAGGCAAGAGGTCAGATGAGATGGCCACAATGGGTTTCAAATCTGTGAATCTCTGAGCTCTAAACGATGTGTAAATGTAGAGACATACTGTAACTCCTTAGCTGCTGGTTAACATGCCAGGCAAATGTACCTCCAGTCTGCACTGATGAGATCCGGTCGGGGAAGGAAAAGAGGGACAATTGTACCAGGGCCCCGTGTTTAGGGGCCTCCCCAAATATCTGTAACTGGGGTGAAATGGGAGGCCTGGGGCCTCAGTGAACATGATGTACAGGGGATCCATATTTCTCTCGATGGGGCTGCCCCCAGTGCAACTCCATGTACCGTAGATTCATAGGTTATAAGGCCAGAAGGCACCACTGTGATCATCTAGTCTGACCTCCTGCCCAGCAAAGGCCAGAGAATTTCCCTGAATTGGTTCCTGTCTGTCATGAGGTTCCAATGGGATTTCAATGGGATGTCAGAAAGTCACTGAAATGCTCCCACTAGCTGCTGCCACCCAGAGATGCTGGAAAGAGGGACCGATTGGCTAGTAATGCACAGCTGATTGCATATGGTTTTGCAGGTTTTAAGCTCCTCAGGGGAGGAAAACTTGGGCCAGATCAGCGCTTGACACCGGCTGAGGCTCTGGCCACTTATCTATGCAGTGTGTCTGTGAAATGGCATGTGTGATGCTGTGTGGAATATGGGTGACCATTTATGATATTATTAATACCAATGTTATAAAATTGCACTGAATCTTACCAGATATGCCATGTAAGGTATCTGTGAAAAGGGTGTGACTTGCCAAGTATGATCATCTTGTTTATATGTTTGTATTGTGTTGTATACCTTTGTATTGTGAGTTATAGATAAGTAGGGTATATCTGTATATCTAAACTTGTGCTGTGTTTCTGGGTGACACCCCCAGGCAGATAGCATGGCCTAACCCATCAAGGGTCATCAGCAGTACAATGAACCCATTGAAAGGAGCCTGGGGGATACACCTGGGGGATATACCTTCTGAGTCAGCAAGACATGTAGGGGCATGCCCGTGGACAGACAACTCTAAGGCTTTTCCACCCCATTTATTGTGAAGTTTGTGTTTGGGTCAAATACAAGTACAAGTCACATGGCAAAAGGCAGCTTAATCATCTCCATTTTGTCTTCATTCCTGCTTCTTACCTCTGGAGTAACTTTTCTACAAACTGAAACTCTGAACAAAGGACTGAATGATCCGTCCAAGCTGTGGCTGTGTTCCAGAGGGACTTTCCAGCCAGCAAACTCACCAATACTGCTAAGAACCTGGTATGTGGACTTTGAAGTCTCGGTATGTATCTGAGTGCTTTATCATTTAACATCGCTCTTCTTGGTCTTTCTTTTTTCTTTATTATAAACTTTAGTTTTAGACACTAAAGGGTTGGCTGGCAGTGCGATATTTTGGGTAAAATCCAAACTAATATTGACCTGGTAACGTGGCTGACCCTTTGGGGTCAGAAGAACATTTTGTATAAGTGAGCAGAGTTTTTAAATAACTTCTCACTGTACTGGACCCAGGTGCTGACTGGGAGCCAGAGAACTGGAATGCAATAAAGGGGGCTGTGTGACTTTTTTTTTTTTTTTAAATTTCTTGATAACCAGTGTGAGGGATCAGAAGCACAGTCTGTGACTGGTTGGTGAGTTTAATTTCACTGTGAACAACCAGTTTTGGGAGTATCTGCACCCCCTTTTTCAGCCTGCCCTGACCTTGGCGTTTTTAGTGAGGGCTGTCCCAGATCTCAGCATGTTCACCCATGATGCTGTATAGATCATAATTAATATGACATAATTCTTTGTGTTAATAAGTTCACATTCCCCCTCACACAAATAACTGAGGGCCACCATCCAGTTTTTAGAGCCCAAATGTGATTAACCTGAGGATTGTCCTTGAGAGAAGCTGGTCTGGTGGATAAGGCAATGGGTAGGGGAGGTGTGAGTGAATTCCCCACATGCTCCCTGAGGGAGCTTGGGCCAGTCACTTTATCTGTCTGCACCGCAGTTCTCCATCTGTACAATCAGCACAACAGCACTTCCGCTCTGCACACCCTGTCTGTCTTGTCTACTGAGGAAGGGACGATCTCATCTTGTGTGTTTGTGCAGCGCCTAGCACAATGGGGCCTTGACCTTGGCTGGGGCCTCAAGGTTCTGTTGTAATGCAAACAGAGAACAAGGGGAGCTGGAGACCTTCACTCCTAGCCAAGTGTCCTAATCTGGCCCAGCTTGGTAGTGACCAAACACCATCACCATCTGATGGCTGCTTGGGGGGCAGCCCGGGACGGTTTCTGCCCAGCCCGTGAAGGGCAGACACCACACGATAAAAGTCCTCATCCCAATGAGCCCTACGCAGCCGGCAGTTTCATCTGAGAAGACGAGAACTGAATGATCGTGGGGATGCGCTGTCTTCTCTGAGCTTTGGAGCTGGTCGCTGACGCCAGGCTGAGTCACTTCGTGTAGGGCAGTGGTGCCAAAACTTTTCTTGTCACGCCCCCCACCCCCCCCCCATTCCCGGTGACGGAATCCGTTCACACCCCCTCTCGACCAGCAAGGCTTCCTCAGCAGAGGAGCTTGGGCTGAAGGAGGAGCGGGGGGCGGAACTGGGGATGGGGGCGGAGCCGGAGCTGGCCTGGGGGTGGAGAGGGAATGAGGGCAGAGCCGGGCTGGGGGCGGGGCGGAGCCGTGGCTGGGACCGGAGCTGGGCTGGGGGTGTGTCCCACAGTTCGGGGACCAGTGGTCTGGGGGAACATGTGGCTGAAAACTGCTCAGTCTGTGGGGTACTCAATCTGGCACCTTTCACCAGCGCTGTGTGCACTGAGCAAGGTAAACAGTCATTTCAAACCGGGACTACAGGGAAGACCATGTCTGGGCGGCCTGACCCAGGTACTCAGCCCCTCTCTGGTTCAGACTCGGGGTGCCTATGTGAGATCACTGACTGGCCCCATCGGGCCTTTCTGCTCCGGGAGAGCTGGGGTAACTGCTAGTCTGGTGTCAGAACAGGTACTGTCAAGTTTTCCCCTCCAAAATAAATTTGTTACAAGTTGGTAACGGACACGAACCATTTGTCAGCATGGTGCTGAGGGGTGTGTCAGATGTCTTTAATTACTGCTGATCAGCTGCAGCAGTGGGATGTAGCCAAAACGAAGCCAGAGTCCATGAATGAAACATTAAGTCAAGAAGTGGAGTCCATCCCTGATGGAGAAACTGGGAAACGCAAAGAGAGGTACAATTATTAGGGTTAACTAGATCATAGGTCTACCTGCATGGGGCGACTTTGTCTGTCTGATCGATCTATCTATACTACCGTAAGGATTTCTAAGGAGCCACACAGCCATGCCAAATGTACTTAAGGGACAATTTCCTAACAGTGCAGCTGGTTGAAAAAAAATGGCTGCTTTATTCCCTGCAAACGTTTTGAACAAAAACTTTTAATTTGAAAATGTTCATTTTCCCCCCAGAGACCGGGTGAGGGAAGTAATATCTTTCCTGCTGGTGAGCGAGACAAGCTTTCTAACTTACACAGAGCTCTTCTTCCATCTGGGAAAGTAACGTGGGCCACTACAGACTGATCTTGGTAAAACTGCGTTGCCCAGGGGTGTGAAAAATCCACGTCCCTGAGTGACATAGTTATATTGACCTACCCCCGGGGTGGACAGCGCTTCTCCCATCTCCTCGGGGAGGTGGATGACCTATGCTGATGGGAAAAGCTCTCCTGTCGGTGTAGGAGTGTCTTTACTTCTGGGACCCTCCCACCTTGCAGGGTCCTAGAGCCTGGGCTCCAGCTTGAGCCTGGAAGTCTACATGGCAATGAAACAGCCCCACAGTCTGAGCCCTGCGACGCCCGAGTCAGCTGGGTCAGCCACGGGTTTTTCTTTGCTGTTTAGACATTGAGGTACAGTTCATGTAGTGACAGGTCTGTGTAGGACCCATGGGTTCTGAAAGGTGCTTTGTGGGGGCTGGTGATCATTGTAGAAGTGGAGACATGGCTGCAGGGTTTGCATGCGTTGTTCTGGCAGGGCCTGTTGCTGCTTTGAGTCGGTGTGCCCTGGTCTGTGGGGAGCTTGCTTGGAGAAGAAGGGTAGTGCTGAGACCTCAGGTGGAGTATTGGCCCCGGAGCGGGATACCTTGGGCCAGATTCTCCCTTGCTCGGCATCTTGTGCAGCCATTTACACCAGTGTAAATTGCTACTATTCTGGTCTGGTGTCTTTAGTCAGACTAGGCTTTTCAAGGTAGGCACCCACCACATTCCAAAAATGGTTTCTTAGGACTTTCTACCCGGCCATCATTAAATTGATTGAACATGCTTTACAGACGTGAACTAATTCAAGCTTGGCCATGCCCATGTGAGGTGGGCAAAAGATGTACATAGAGGAACCGCTACACCCACTACTGAAAATGCAGCCACCTCTGGGGTGCAGCACAGAAGCTGTTTCACAGCGCATAGCAACACCGTGCAAGAGTTTAAGGCAGGAAGTGAAGAAAAAATGCAGTTTGCAGTTGAAAGAACAGGCTGGATGTGTTTAATTGAGTTGGGATTTTGCAAATACCATCCCTACAATTATGAAAAGCACCCTGGGTTAGCTAAAGAACGGAACAGTATTAGCGCTACACCAAGGCCTGGGAAGAAGGAACTGTTCCACTCAGACTCTGAAGCACTTCCCAGCATGCATTACGCTGCAAGCAGCATTTGCGATCTAAACACCTGACCCTGCACCAGGGAGGTCAATGGGTGTTTTGCCTCCAACCTCACTTACGGCCTGACTCAGGAAAATACGTAAGCAGAGACCTAACTTTAAGCATATGATTAAATCTCACTAACTTCAATGGCACGTGCTTCAAATTAACAAGTGCTTTCCTGAATAGAAGTGCTTCCCTTAAACCATTCACATGCATGTTATCCAAATCCTTTTGCGATACCCCTGGAAAACGGATCCCCCTGTTGGTTGGCTTTCTGACCTCCCTCCCTTTGGGAGGATGGATGCCAAGAACAACACCTGCTCTGTTCGTTTGCCACCCCGGATGGAGACCACCCCTCACTGGTGTTTTTAAGAGGCTGCTCTTCTCCTTTGTGTACATATCGGAACAGAATCCTGGCTGCTAATTGCCAATGTTTCCTGCAATTTGCTGCTCATTATTCCTTTTGGTCTCTCTAATTAATGATTCCCTTTGACTTTTCCCTGCTTGCTTTTGCAGCTCTTGCAATCTTTCCCCATCGCTGTTTCTTTGTCATGTTTCTTTTTTTAAAATGCCGTCCGCTTGGTCTCTTCAGCAGTTCTTTACTTTCCCACTTAACTGCCCTGGATTCTGTCACACTGAGTTTTTTCTTTTGTTTGTTGGTCTCTTGATTGCATTCTACCCAACTGTTCCTTAAAAGCTTCCTCCGTTTCCACACTTTCATTGCCCAGAAATGCTTGAATCACATCCAATTTGAACTCAGTTTCACATTTCTGCAATTCAGGCTCTGCTTTCTGTGTTAATTCCCTTCTTACAATCGCCAGCTGTCCAGGGCCTTCCAGGCCAGATACTAGACTGACCGGTCATAGACTCATAGACTTTAAGGCCAGAAGGGACCATCATGATCATCTAGTCTGACCTCCTGCACACCACAGGCCACAGAACCTCGCCCATCCACTCCCGTAATAGACCCCTAACCTCTGACTGAGTTATTGAAGTCCTCAAATCATGATTTAAAGACTTCAAGTTACAGAGAATCCTCCTTTTCATCTAGTTCAAACCAGCAAGTGGCATGTGCCCCATGCTGCAGAGGAAGGTGAAAAATCCCCAGGGTCTCTGCCAATCTGACCTTGGCGGGGAAGTTCCTTCTTGACTTCATATATATGGTGATAAATTAGACCCTGAGCATATCGGTAAGACCCATCAGCCAGACATCTGGGAAAAAATTCTCTGTAGTAACTCAGAGCCCTCCCCATCTCTGACCATTGGAGATATTTGCTACTAGCAGTTGTAGATGGGTCATGTGCCATTGTAGGCAGTCTCATCATACCATCCCCTCCATTCACTTATCAAACTCAGTCTTGAAACCAATTAGTATTTTGCGCCCACTGCTCCCCTTGGGAGGCTGTTCCAGAACGTCACTCCTCTGATGGTTAGAAACTTTTGTTTAAATTCAAGCCTAAACTTGTTAATGGCCAGTTTATAGCCATTTGTTCTTGTACCACCATTGGCTCTTAACTTAAATAACTCCTCTCCCACCCTGGCGTTTATCCCTCTGATGTATTTCTTTTGGTTAGTTCTAGTTTGATTTCCACTTCGGATGTGGTAATTTCTACTTCCACATCTTCATTTCCATTAGCCACCCTGGCACTACTCCTAAGCTCCCCAGTACCCTTATTAAAAACGGAGGCAAAGTTTTTGTTTAGGTGCTGGGCCAGGCCTAGGTTGTCTTTAATCTTCATCCCATCCTCAGTGCTTAGAGGTCCCACTTCTTTCCTTGTTTTCTTTTTATTTATATGGCTAAAGAACCTTTTACTATTGGTTTTAATTTCCTGTGCAAGGTCCAGCTGGGCTTGGCTTTTGGCAGTTCTCATTTTATCCCTGCACTTTCTGACCTCCCAGAGATAGCTTTCCTTGCTGATCTCTCCCATCTTCCATTCCTTGCAGGCTTTCTGCTTTCTCTTAATCACCTGTTTGAGATGCTTGTTCATCCCGTTTGGTCTGCAACCCTTCCCTATGAATGTTTTCCCCTTGCTTAGGATTCAGGCTTCAGATAGTTTTTGCAACTTTAATTTAAAGTAATTCCAAGCCTCCTCCACATTCAGATCTTTGAGTTCCTCAGTTCAGTCCAACTCTCTAATCACTTCTCTTAATTTTTAAAGTTTGCCCTTTGGAAATCAAGGATGCTATTTTTTGTTGATCCTTCCGTTGAGTTTAAACTGAATTAGCTCATGATCACTCAAACCAAGGTTGGCCTCTACAGCCAGTTCTTCTCTGAAGACCTTGCTGCTTACCAATACTCAGTCTAAAATGGCCTCACCTCTGGTTGGTTCAGCAATTGTTTGGTGAAGAAATCTGTCAGCTATCACATCCAGGAATATCTGAGTCCTACCATTACTTGTAGCACTTGTCATTCAATCTATATCTGGGAAATTAGATAATCCCATACTCACACAATTCCAAGTAGTATTTATTCCATTAAAATATTAGAGGTCTCTATCCATATCAGATCAGATCCTGGGGGTCTGTAGCATATCCCAAGCACTAACCCAGTGGAGCCACTGTTAGGTTTCTTCCCCAAAGTGATTTTGACCCAGACAGGTTCCATTTTATCCCTTCCATCACCTATAATTTCTTTACAACCTATCTTCTCATTAATATTCAATGCTACTCCACCACCTTTACCTTTATTTCTGACTTTCCTGAACAGCACCTACTCTTCAATACCCGTATTCCAGTCATGACTAGTATTCCACTCTGTTTCTGTTATCCCCATAATATCTGGTTTCACTTCCTGCATCAGTAGTTCTAGTTCTTCTATTTTGTTACCTGGGCTCCTTGCATTGGTGTACAAACAACTTAGTTGTTTCTGCTTGGCTTTGCCCAGATTCCTTGCCCGATTAGGGACAGTCATTCTACTGCCATTATTGTCTACCTGACTCAGTGCCAATACCTGACACTATCTTTCCTCTTGGTGTCCATTTTCCTACCCATTGTCGTTCCTTTCTCCATTGCAGTGTCCTCTCTAACGTGAGTTGATTCCTGCTCAATATTAGAATCAGGGGTGGAGATTATCTGAGCATCTCCCAACCGTCTCCTGTGAATTCCTAGTTGAAAGCTCTTTTAACCAGTTGAGCCAACCTCCACCCCAGAAGACTGTATCCCTCCCTACTCAGGTGGAGTTGATCCCATGAGAACAGTTCTCTGCCTGTTAATGCTTCCCAGTGGTCGAACCTCCCAAAGCCCTCCTTATAGTATGACTGTAGCGTATAGTGTAGTTGGTTTGGGGGACTATGTGCTGAGCCTAGAGGCCTGCTAGGCAAGGGTGAAAGCTTCTTAACAAGGCTTTGATCCCTAATCCCTTTAGGAGCCATTAACCAGGGGGAGGGACTACTCAGGGAGAAGAGAGGTTTGAAAAGCCAGCTCCTAAGCAACCAGAGGAGTTAGTAAGCAGGAGCAGCAAAGAGGGGAGTTTTGTGAGGGAGGTCTCCAGGGGAAGGAGGAGCAACATCACGACCCTTGGGGTGAGTCTGTGGCCGTACTGGGTCAGACCAACGGTCCATCTAATCCAGCAGGTGGGAAGTGCTGGGAGGGAGTGGGAGGCGCTGATTGGCAGGGCTGCCGGTGGAAGGGAGGCACTGGGGGCAGGAGGAGGAGGAAGGAGGGCTGCTGGTGGGTGCTCAGCACCCGTTTTTTTCCAGCCCCGGAACACCCATGGATTTGGCACCTATGGGTAAGGTAAGTATCATCATCCCCTGTTTTACAGTTTTGGAAACTGAGCTATGGAGAAGTGAAGCGATTTGCCCAAGGATGGGGAGGAACTGGCTGAGCCAGGAATAGCTTCTGGCTCCCACCCCACTGCATTTCCCACTGAAACACATTCCCGATTTTATATTCACACATACCTCCACCCACGATATTTTTGCCCACAATGCACATCTAATTGCCTGCAAACCCGTGACTTAGATGTATAAATGTTATCTGTGATAGTTGCCTGTGCGAAAGCGGAGGCCTTGTTTCAAAACGAAGCTCTTAATATGCAATGAGCTCACTTTTGGGTCGAGGGAATGCAGTGCCGTCCTCTCAGTTGTTTCAATTGCTCCGAAAAGTTAGACTGGAGTTAGAGCAGCACATCCCACAAGGAGTGGACCTTGCAGCACTCGGGCATTTTTGGCATTTCTTTAACACCTTTCAACTGAAGACCTCAACGCGCTTTAGGTCACCCTTCTGCCAGGTGTAGTCAGCCGGGTTCAATATCTAGGGGTTCCTCTTAATAGTACAACACAGAATTGGCTTGAGCCCCTACCCAGTAATCTGGGAAAATTTAACACCACCCCGAGCACCTCTAAGAAGCAATAGTTCCCCTCTCACAAGCACTGAATCTGGGTATAGCAAAAGAGAACTTTCATTGGAAGGGAAAGGGAATTCAGCATTAATTTTGGAAAATACCACCACCACGTTCACAAGCATGTGATCACAAGCAAACCTGACCCCACAGTGCCCTGGGCAGTGTCCTTTGCCTTGCCGTGGGAAAGTCTGATGAACAAATATCCCCGTGACACATCACTCCCCTTTTCCTCTGCTGTACCCACTCTCAGTTGGCTGTTCTTGGTTAGCGAAGACCCAGAGTTCAGAGGGCTGTATATGGGACCCACCTCCGACCCCTGCCTCTGCAGCTGGCTCACAGCTGTTGCTGCTTCTCTGCCATGGCTGGCCACCCCTGGCTGCTGTCTTTCTGCCACTGCTAGCCACCTCTTGCTGCTCCCACGGTGTCACATTCTGAGGTCCCACCGCTTAACCCGGCTCTTAGTGATTTCAGCCAGTAGTGGGGAACCTCACAGCCAGTGCAGTCTCTGAGTTCTCTGCGCCCACACAAGGACTAAGCCTTAGCCCCTAGACTGCTCAGCAGTGATATCAGCTCTAGGACTCACCAACCAGAAACAAGAACTCTCAATGGAGGCTAATCCGCTCTGTTATTAAACGCTGGAAAGGGGCCGATCAAATGATGTCCAGGACTCTTTAGGCAGACTTCACATCACTACATAGGAACACCCATCCCCTCACCCCAACTCTTCTCTTCACAGGGATTTGGCACCCCTACACCCTGCTTAGCAAGTAAGGGTCCATTTAGGGTGAACTCCTCAGTCAAACCAGTTCTGCTGCCCTTTACTTGTACAGTGAGGATAACAACATTGCATTACCTCTGTGTTTGAAGACCAGAGTGATTTGCAACCTCAAACCAGCCAAAATGGATCGTTTTGGGTTTTGGCAAAGCAGCTGTATCTGCTACACACCTAGGCGGCATAGGCGTGTCTATGCAAACAGGGTCTGCCCCGAAGCCTTTCCCCCTCAGTGAATCACTAGATGTCAGGGGAGAGCTCATTCCCACCCTGCTTACATTTACAAAGCTTAATGAGACCCCCCTACACCCATCCGAGAGAAAGATCATTGCCTTCCTTTTCCAGGGGAGGTCGAGTGACTTGTCCACACAGCAAATCGGGGACCGAGTTTCAGAAGAGAACCCACGAATCACCATGTCTAGTCTGCCGAACTGATTGCGAATAATACCTAGTTCCTCTATAGCATTTGTCCCCTAGGCATTGCAAAACGCTTTACAAAGGAAGCATCATTATCCTTGTTTTACAGGCAGAGAAACTGAGTGACAGAGCCGTGAAGTGACTTTCACCCAGCAGAGCACAGATGAGACCCCAGGGCTCCTGAGCGCTCGTCCAGGGCCCTATTACTGGACCACACTTATCCTCAGGCGGGGACGCTGACCCTCTCTCCCTCTTTGGCAGCTGTCCCCCAGTCTGAGCCAGTAGACGCTGCCCTAATTCTCTGCGTGGAAGGTAACTCACGCTTTAGGTTAAGATTCCATGTACAAATAGTTTATAAAAGGAGAATGATGCTCACCGGGTGTTTTAACAAATGGCTAGTCAGTTGTTACGGATTGTTAGAGTCCAGCTGGTCAATAGGTTGCTTATGACCATCTCTGACACTGATATGCCTATAGCATCTGTAACACTCATTTGTCAGGCAGCTGGTTTATTAACGATCAATAGCACCTCGCTGTAACGCGTGACCCCCCTCTGCTCTGTTTTCCGAGGGGTGAAGATGTTTGTTTCTTTAGTGAAGCACAGTACCCAGGGATGGTCCTTTACCTGCGGCTTCGGCTTGCTAATGGAAGCCATTAGGTCTCCAGCGCTGTTGGCTAGCAGCCGTAATGGAGCATGGTAATATAAGTGGCCTGTTTCCCTGGGTAAATGTTTAGCATTCCCCATCTGCTCCTTTAAAACAAGGTAATTTAGCCTAATTTTTTGTGTCAAGGGCTGTTAAGGCATTTGGTTAAGGAAATTATAGTCTGTCACTGAGGTGTCAGGCTTGTCTGGGTGTTAATAAATGTATGACACCCGATGCCAGGCAGGAAATGAGTTGTTTCTGCATTTGCCCACCTTTGCTAACCTGTCTGGCTGGCACCCTCTTTTCCTGCAGCACCGGAGTAAACGTTGGATGACAGTCCCAACGGAGAAAGTAAATGCTTTGTGACTAAAGAATCATCCGCCACATGGACAGGAACAATGGGATGCAAATGTGATCAGGCAACAACAGCCGGGTCCGCGTGGAAGCCCTTTTTAGGAGTAGCTTGGGTGGTTTTGTTGTTCTTTTTTTTTTTTAACCCCTTCATGGGAGGGCAAAATTGGGAGGAATTTCAGAGGTTCTGAGTAAGGGGCTGGAGAAATGAACAGAGTAGATGCTGCAGAGTTGGGTTAAAGAGGGGTAAGGTAACTAACCACCTGCTAGTGTCTGAAAGGTATGACTCAATAAAAGGGAGAGGGCTGGTTTAGGGTGGCCCAAGGGGCAGCAGGTTGACACCAAGAAATAGAAAATACAGGTTGAGTAGGAGGATGCATTTGCTAGCGGTGGAATGTTTTGGGGTGTGGATTAGTCTCCCAAAGGGCATGGAAACACCATTGTATGGTCACTGAAGCCTGCCACTAGACTGGGAAAACCTCTGGGAAATGTGCTGCATGGAATAACCTTGGAGGAGATCGCTTGGGAGTCCATGCCAGCCAGGATCTAAATGACAGGATCAGGATTTCAGTCACCTAGAAGAAGTCCAGAGAAATGGCCCACTGTTGTGAGAGATGGAGACTTAAACCTAGTACCAAAAAGATGGTTTCCAGCTGCTCCCATCCATACCAAACAAAGGCCAAGAAATAGCTCAACATTCTCCTGGGTGTTACCCTGGGTCATAACTAAGGAACCACCTTACCAAGACCTTGCTGAAATTAAAGACAAGAAGAACCTGATTAGCAAACCAGCTGGTGCCACCTAGGGGGCCAATGTGCAGAAACTAAGGGTACGTTACACTGCAAGGAAAGACCCGTGGCATGGCTGCAGTTGGCTCTGGTCAGCTGACTTGGCCTCGCGAGGCTTGGGCTGCAGGACTATAAAACTGCAGTGTAGATGTTTGGGTTTGGGCTGCTGAGACCCCATGACGGGGCGGCTGTGAGCCTCAGTACAGCAGGTTTCTTATCGTAGTGTAGCCGTACCCCGAAACTCTGGCCTTGCCTTCTGTAGCAGAGTATTGCTGTGGGGGGTAGCTCAGCTCTTCTCACACAGGACTACTAGACACTTTGCAGAATGAAACCATGCGTGTGGTAACAGGTACTGTGACACTGACTGGACTGACCTGGCCTGGCTGCCAGTCCTGTCCACCATCGCCCCGCCTGGCATTAGGCAACATGGCATCCTGCAGAATTTGCTCCCTAAGGTGCAAGGCATACACACCTACCCCTGTTTAGCGATGTGTTTAATCTACCCAGCTACCATCTCAGCTCAGGTCTCCCCGTTTGGACAATTCCCCTGTGGAGCCTTGATATCCCCTCCAGTTAGTGTACGAGGTGGCAGGAGCAAGCGTCAAACAGCTCATGCCTGTCTTGTGACAGATCCAACACTCCAGCCCTTGGCTTTGACCTTCCAGGCCATCTTTGGGTCAATCTCCATCGCTTTAGGTGTGGAGTGGCCTGATGTGCAGCTAAGGACTATAAGTGGGGCCTTCGTGACTCCCTCCTTGGCCACTGTGGCAAGTTAGAAGATGTCGGCCATGTATTTGTAGACTACACCCATTGACAAGGGGCCAATGCCTTGCACGATGCCCTTCCTTTAGCTATTCAAGGGTTAAGACGCTCTGACTAACATGCTTGACCTGACTGTTTTATGTAAATGCAATCTCCGTATCTATCTATCCAGTTCTTGGAGGAGGGTCGGGGTGGAATGCATAGGACTCCAATTTCCATGGGCCGTAATCTGATACACAGACTCATCGTGAACAGTAACCTTACCCCAGGGCTAGCTCCGCTGAAGTCAATGAGCCGGAAATTAAGAAGAGCAGTCAGAAGGGTAAAATGGCTGCACTCAGCATGGAGGCTACATAATAACACCATCGTAGAGGCTCAGACTAAAAGTATACCCCAAATCAAAAAAGACAGCAGGAGGACCAAAAGCATGCCAGCATGGAGTAATGGAGGCTGTGAAAGGCAAAAAGGCATCCTTTACACTCTGGATGTGAAATCCTACTAAGGAAAATAGGAAACCGCCAACTCCAGCAAGTGAAATATAAAAGTATAAGAAGGCCGAGAGAGAATTTGGGAAGCAACTTGCCAGAGATGCTAAAACTAGCAATATGTTTTTTAAAAAAAGTAGATCAGAAGCAGGAAGTTTGCCAAACAGGTGAAGGGCCACTAGATGACAAAGGTATTAAAGGCGCACTCAAGGAAGACAAGGACATTGCAGAGATGCTAACTGAGTTCTCTGCATTGGTTTTCACTGCAGAGGATGGGGGCAATGAGGTGGGGGAGAGAGACCCACATCAGAGCTATTCTTTTTGGGCAACAAATCTGAAGTGCTGTCCCAAACTGATGTGAACAGAAGAGGTTTTGGAACAAATTGGTAAATTAAACAGTAATAAGTCACTAGGACCAGATGCTATTCACCCAAGAGTTTTGTGGGAACGCAAATACGAAATTGCAGAACTACTAACTGTAGGATTGGCAAAGAGTCCTTTGGCACCTTATAGACTAACAGTCTGTTCGTCTGTAAAAGCGGCAAAGAGTCCTGTAGCATCTTATAGACTAATACGGCTACCCCTCTGATACTTAACTGTAGGATGTAACCCAGCACTGAAATCAGCCTCTGTACCAGGTAACTGGACGGTAATGCAATTACAGGCTGGTAAGCCTAACTTCTGTACCAGGCAAAGTGGTAGAAACCATCGTGAAGAAGAGAAATATCAGACTTATCAGACACCTAGATAAAAACCATGTGTTGGGGAAGAGCTTTTGTAAGGGGAAATTGTGCTTCACCCATTCTTTGAGGGGTCAGCAAGCATGTGGACAAGGTTGACCCAGTTGATATAGCATAGCTGGACTTTCAGAAAGTCTTTGACAAGTTTCCTCATGAAGACTCTTACAGAAACCAACTAGCCATGGGATGAGAGGGACAATTTTTTCATGGATCAGTAACTGGTTGAAAGATAGAAAACAAAGGGTAGGAATAAATGGTCAGTTTTCACAATGAAGAGAACTGTGGGGTCCCCCAAGGATCTGTGCTGGGACCTGTGCTGTTCAACATAGTCATTAATGATTTGGAAAAGAGGGTGAAGAATGAAGTGACAAAGTTTGCAGACGATACAAAATTATTCAAGGTAGGTAAGTCCAAAGGTGACTGCAAGGAGTTTGAAAGGGATCTCACAAACTGGGTGACTGGACAACAGAATGGAGGATGAAATTCAAGTTAAGTGCAAAGTAATGAGCACTGGAACAAATAATCCCAACTCTACATATACAGTGATGGGTTCTAAATTAGCTTTTACTACCCAAGAAAGAGGTCTGGGAGTCTCTGTGGATAGTTCTCTGAAAACTTCCATTTAATGTACAGCAGTGGTCAAAAATACTACCACTAAGTTAGGAACTGTTAGGAAAGGGATAGAAAATAAGACAGAAAATGTCTTATTGCCTCTGTATAAATCCATGGTACGCCCACATCTTGGACACTGCGTGCAGATGTGGTCGCCCCATCTCAAAAAAGATATAGTGGACCGAGAAAAGGTTCAGAGAAGGGCAACAATGATAATCAAGGATACGAACAGCTTCCATATGAGGAGAAACTAAAAGAGATTAGGGCTGTTCAGTTTAGAAAAGAGATGACTAAGGGGGACACGATAGAAGTCTATAAAATCACGTGGAAGCAGTGAATAAAGTTAATGTTATTTACCCTTTCACACAATACAAAAACTAGGGGCCACCTGATGACATTAATAGTATAATTAATTTAGTATAGTTTAGTATAAACAAAAGGAAGCATGTTTTCACACAACACACAACTAAGCTGCGGTACTTGTTGCCGTGAGAGGTTGTGATGGCCAAAAAGATAACTGGCTAGGCGATAGTACTGCTGAAAAGGATCTGGGGATTATAATGGATCACAAATTGGATGTGAGTCAACAATATCATGGAGTTCTGAAAAAGGCTAATATAAGTCTGGGGTGTATTAACAGGAGTGTTGTATGTGAGACATGGAAGGTAGGGGTCCCACTTTACTCAGCACTGCTGAGGCCCCAGCTGGAGTACGGTGTTAAGTTTGCTATGCTTGAGGAAAGATGTGAACAAACTGAAGAGAGCCCAGAGAAGAGCAACAAACATGATACAAGAGAGAACCTGTCCTATGAGGAAAGATTAAAAGAACTGGGTAAGTTTCGTCTTGAGAATAGAAGACTGAGAGTGGACCTGATTACAGTCTTCAAATATGTCACGGGCAATTATGAAGAAGATGGTGATCAATTGTTCGCTATGTCCACTGAAGGTAAGATAAGAAGTAATGGGCTTAATTTGCTTCAAGAGAAATTTAAGTTAGAGTTAGAAAATTTTTCCTAATATCTAAGGCTGGTTAAGCTCTGGGACAGATTACTAAGGTAGATTGTGGAATCCCCACCATTGGAAGTGTTTAAGAACAGGTCGGACAAACACCAGGCAGGGATGGTCTAGGTTTACTTGGTCCTGCCTCAGGGCAGAGGGGTGGACTTGATGACCTCTTGTGATCCCTTCCAGCCCTTCATTTCTGTGATTCTGTTGGCACCTGGCCTGCTTTCCTACCAGCTCATCTGTCCAGCTCCTCAGCAACTTGAGCTCCTGCACCCTTGCCATCTTGCCTGGTGGATCTGGGTTCCCCGACTCAGCAGCCTGGGCTCCCAGGTTCTCCACTGCTGGGGCAGGACTGTCCCAGAATTGGGGCTCCCAGAGCTCCCACTTTTTCTAAACCAAATTTTGGGGTGGGAATTTTCATTTTTGTTCCATTTCCAAATGAGTTTTTGGGTTAATATTTTGGAATTTCCTGTGGAACAGGAATCCCATTCTCTGGCCAGCTCAATTATATCCCAGTCCCGCGACTGTGGTTTTGATTGGCAACCCCCTAAAATGTAGAACAGCAGAGGAAGCTGGTGATTAAACAGGATTACAGAGGAAGCAACTCTAAGAGAAACTGCAAGTGTCTTTCTTTTTTTTTCTTCTGACTATTTTAATACATGCCCCTGAGGAACGGCAGAATAAAGCATATGTACGGTACCGGGGCTTGTTGTATTGCTGGGTGCTTAAGCTTGTTCAATTAACTGGAAAATTCAGAATTCACATGCAATTTCGCCATTGATGGGGAAAAAACCCTCACCAAGAGAGCAATATTGGTTTAATACTCAGGTCTAAAATAGGACCGGTAAACAAATAGATGCTGCTGCTGCAAGGGGGAGGCATTTAATGGAGAAAGAGGATTTTCTAGCACAAACACTCCAGTCCTTTGCTCCCAGGGGAACCCAGACAGCAACGTTCAATTCTATTCTGAGATGCCTGAACTGCCTGGGACACACAAAGGAAGGACCTGGACCAAACCCCCCGACGGGAACATCTCCAACATGCAAATCTGAGCCATAGTTCAGCTTTATGAATGGGCCCAGGCTGAACCATAATCCAAATGCCCGGAACTCTGGATCTGCACACAGACTTTGTGACAAATTTAATATAATGATCCCCATGCATGGGCCACCCACAGAGTTTGGACCCATACCGTTCAGCTCCGTAACCCAGACTTCTACCACTTGACCTAAAGACACACTGCTATTAGCTGGTAGCAATAACAGGCTGTGATCTTCTTTTGGGCCAGCCATTAGAAGGGGACATAGCACACCTTTTAGTAGCATGCTACATCTAGATTAAAGAACTGACTCGCATCCCCAGCCAACGCGCTGGTCAAACTGGA
Source organism: Chelonia mydas (assembly GCF_015237465.2). Classification (NCBI taxonomy): domain Eukaryota; kingdom Metazoa; phylum Chordata; order Testudines; family Cheloniidae; genus Chelonia; species Chelonia mydas. The sequence goes on along the minus strand of NC_057852.1, from coordinate 136,077,651 downwards.
ACCAGTGAATAACCTCCTGAGGTTAGAAAAAATCTGGTTGACTCTTTCCCTTCCCATCTCCAGTTTTATGCATCTCTGTGCTCCCGTGAGTCTTGCTGGGATCTGCAGTCGAAGGAGCGAAATGAAATGACAGAAGTATCCTGAGCCCAGCTGGAGTCCTTTAAAATACAGCCTCTGCAAACGCGTCTGTTTGCACAACCTCTCCCGTCAGCCCCGTGGGTTCAAATGGTTTCTAATCTTTTGGGTGCAGTTAAAGCCCCATCCTCCCGATTTTTCTAAGGTTTGCCCATCACTGATTTTTGAGAGGAGGAAATGAGGCTAAGGGGGGTGTGTGTGTGTGTGTGCGCGTGCGCGTGTGTGCGCACCTGATACATGGCGCATTCTTGTCCATTGTGTGGCCTCATTTCCTCTTCGGGAGACCAGACATTTTGAACAAATGTCTGGTATTCAGCACTCTTCGATTCTATTCCCATTACATTACTGTTAATGATTATTTTATTTATGGCCAAGCGATCCAGATGGCTCAAAACATCTCTACATGTACTGGATACTTTTCTGAAGAGCACAGAGACCTGTGGACAGATTCACACCTGGCATCTCCAGGAGCGACTCCACAAAGATGTCCTGGCCGGACCCCCAATGCTGGCTGGCAGAACAGCCAGAGGTGGTTCAGAACCTGTGGGGCTCCTCACAGGTTCCACTGTAGCTCCCAAAGTAGGCCGGTGCGTCCATCACGCCATCACGCTTCAAGAAACGTGGTGCAAATAGGGAGCTCAGCCAGCGCGGCGTCACCCAAAGGGACGTGAACACCCAGAACAGGAAAGGCAACTAACGCAAAGCGCTAGCCTGTTCCTGGAGAAGAGGACTAAGGGGCTGATTGACCGTCAGCTCTTCAGGGGCAGGGATTGTCTTAGCCCTGGCTGCATGGGTTTTTATTGTGCTGGGCACAGTACATAGGGGGACAGTCCTGGCCTAAAGATCTTACAATTTAAGAAGGCTGGCTTTTCCCTTCTCTGACTGGCTCTAGTCCAGCAGACTTCTGGATGTGACTCGATCCTGTGAGGTGCTAGGCACTGCCAACCCTCCAGGATTCATTGGAGCCAATGGGGCAGAGGCATCTGCCAGTTACACCAGTATAAATCCAGAGTAACCGCATGGACTGTGAAAGATAGACACCCGTGAGAGGAAAATCAGAGCCAGGCTTTTTAATGTCAGGTTTCAGAGTAGCAGCCGTATTAGTTTGTATCCGCAAAAAGAAAAGGAGGACTTGTGGCACCTTAGAGACTAACAAATTTATTTGAGCATAAGCTTTTGTGAGCTACAGCTCACTTCATCGGATGCATACTGTGGAAAATACAGTGGGCAGATTTTATATACACAGAGAACATGAAACAATGGGTGTTACCATACAGACTGTAACAAGAGTGATCAGGAAAGGTGAGCTATTACCAGCAGGAGAGCCGGGGGAGGAAGGGGGAACCTTTTGTAGTGATGATCAAGGTGGGCCATTTCCAGCAGTTGACAAGAACAGTAGGGGGGGAAATAAACAAGGGGAAATAGTTTTACTTTGTGTAATGACCCATCCATTCCCAGTCTTTATTCAAGCCTAAGTTAATTGTATCCAGTTTGCAAATTAATTCCAATTCAGCAGTCTCTCCTTGGAGTCTGTTTTTGACGTTTTTTTGTTGAAGAATTGTCACTTTTAGGTCTGTAATCGAGTGACCAAAGAGATGGAAGTGTTCTCCGACTGGTTTTTGAATGTTATAATTCTTGAAGTCTGATTTGTGTCCATTTATTCTTTTACGCAGAGACTGTCCAGTTTGGCCAATGTACATGGCAGAGGGGCATTGCTGGCACATGATGGCATATATCACATTGGTAGATGTGCAGGTGAACGAGCCTCTGATAGTGTGGCTGATGTGACTAGGCCCTATGATGGTGTCCCCTGAATAGATATGTGGACACAGTTGGCAACGGGCTTTGTTGCAAGGATAGGTTCCTGGGTTAGTGGTTCTTTTGTGTGGTGAGTGGTTGCTGGTGAGTATTTGCTTCAGGTTGGGGGGCTGTCTGTAAGCAAGGACTGGCCTGTCTCCCAAGATCTGTGAGAGTGATGGGTCATCCTTCAGGATAGGTTGTAGATCCTTGATGATGCGTTGGAGAGGTTTGAGTTGGGGGCTGAAGGTGATGGCTAGTGGCGTTCCGTTATTTTCTTTGTTGGGCCTGTCCTGTAGTAGGTGACTTCTGGGAGCTCTTCTGGCTCTGTCAATCTGTTTCTTCACTTCAGCAGGTGGGTATTGTAGTTGTAAGAACGCTTGATAGAGATTTTGTAGGTGTTTGTCTCTGTCTGAGGGGTTGGAGCAAATGCGGTTGTATCATAGAGCTTGGCTGTAGACAATGGATCATATGATGTGGTCTGGATGAAAGCTGGAGGCATGTAGGTAAGTATAGCGGTCAGTAGGTTTCCAGTATATGGTGGTGTTTATGTGACCATCGCTTATTAGCACCATAGTGTCCAGGAAGTGGATCTCTTGTGTGGACTGGTCCAGGCTGAGGTTGATGGTGGGATGGAAATTGTTGAAATCGTGGTGGAATTCCTCAAGGGCTTCTTTTCCATGGGTCCAGATGATGAAGATGTCATCAATGTAGCGCAAGTAGAGTAGGGGCATTAGGGGACGAGAGCTGATGACACCATCAGTCGGTCCCTGTGTCCCGTGGAGCTCCGACAGCGTTGCAGGAATTACCGCTGGCAGTTACTGATCGAAAAGGGAGGGGGTCAGGGTTTTGAACCAGGCCCTGCACCGTGTTTTGATGTCAGGATGCAGCATGCTCTGAACACTTCAGAGGCTTTGAACGTCGAGTGCTACTTGAGCAGAGCACAACGTGGGATGCTAACTGACGACAATGCCGGGATCAGAAACCAAAGGGGTCTCAGCAACATTCTCCACCTGGAACTCCATTGGCTAGAGGGATTTGCAGGGGTAGGGGGTGGGAAACTGTGGGAACTTGACCTATATTAACCACTAGGGAGGTGCTCAGGGACTGTTCAGCCTTGGATGGAAGCTGAGCTGTGACAAAGAGCAGGTCTTATCCCAGCCCCCTGCGAGAGACAGATTCACTACCAAACAGCTTTATGACAGAATCCAGGAACCAAGGCCAGATCAGTTTGAAGTTGTGTTGATCTGAGTTGAAGTCCCTGGCTCCCTAGGTCAGTATTGGGTGGTCTGTGGGGGTGGTCTGACCTTGCCTAGGACCAGTGTTGAATTCAGGGGCAGCCCAAGATCCACAAACCAGGTTCCTCTCTGTTCTGCTTCCTCCTTTCGCAGACCTATAGTATAGAAAAGGGGAGATGATTTATTAACCCCTATGGTCCATCCCCACCCGCTGCAGGATTGTCTCCTACCGCATGTTCCCAAGCATGGTGCCTCTGTCTCTCCTCTTGGGAAGGTTACCCATAGTAACTGGGAAGGCCTGCCCTGCCCCCCTCTTCCTGCTTACACTAGGGGGCAGGGCAGGCCTTCCCAGTTACTATGGGGTAACTCCCCAGAGGCTGCAGGTGAAAGAGCCCAGAGGAAATTCAGCGTGACTATTGCTAAGCAGTCAATAACATTATGTTAATGTGTTTTTCCTTCCAGACCAGGAACCCCAATATGATCCTATCTGGGCACCATGTAACCCGGTACACTAGTTTCTGGTGGAAAAGGTTTAAAATTCCCTAGGCCTGCTCAAGCCCTGCATTGGGGGTGAATACTGCAGAGGTTGGATTGCCCCCATCGGTGGGCAGAAGCTCCATTCGGGGCACGCCTGCAACGGGGGAGCACAGTGCCCATCAGCTGCTATCATCTTGGAGCAGGATCCCTCTGATGGGGTGGAAACCCCACACTGGCACTGACGAGGCGAACAGGAGCCTGAGCGCTCAATTACCCACCTGCTGGCAGCCAGAGGGGCGTTAAGAAGGTGAGTTAGCAGGTCCAGCTGGAAAGCTGTCAGGTTTCCTTAAAAGGACTGAGGTCTCTGTTAGAGAGACCCAGGAGAGAGGATGTTGGGAGTTCCTGCTTGGGGAATGGTCTGGCTGAAGTCAGGAGAGAAGAGAATTGGGAAAAGTTCCAGGAGGAAAGTTAGCTGCCCTGGGCGTGGGGTGGGGTTGGTGGAGGCTGGAGGCAAGACTTCAAGGAGGTATTCCTGGGTGTCAGCGTTCAGCTGAGGAGCAGAGTGTCAGGGCAGACTGGTGAAGAAATTCAAGCCCGGGAAGGGCGGAAGCGGTTTAAAGCTGCCCTTTTGGTTTGTAATTTGTTGGAGCATTCCAGGGGGAATCCTGTGAGCTCGGCCCTGAGAGAAGGATGAATTGCGAGGCCTCAGGGCACCTGAGGAATGCAGTGAGCCTAGGAAGGGTCTGTGGGACTGGCCTGGGGATAGGCTGAGGGAGGCAGAACCCCATGGAGGAAGCCAGGGGCCAGAATAGGCCAACCAGAATAGGCCGCTCACTACAGGGTCCCTGGGCTGGAACGCGGAGGGGAGGGAGGGCCCGGGTTCCCCTACTGTCCACTGGGAAAAGGTGGTGTGAAGACCCCAGAGACCATGGGGGGAAGGACTCATGAACAGTGACTTGGCGTGAAGCTGTGGGACTATTGTTTGTTGGACTTTCGGCTCCCCTAGAAGGGGTAAGACTTTAAAGAGGGCTGAAACATGAGAAGAGGCAGACCACTGCGGGCCGGAGTGGCTGTCAGTGGGTGTGCTAGAGGAAAAGACCCCGCAATTCCACGCCCAGCCATGACGGGGCATGCCAGTGGTGAGTCCCCTTCACTACAGCCCTGCCATTTTTAAGTGGTCTGTCTAGCATGAGGCCCACCCCCGGTGCTACATGGCAAATAATGCCAGTCCCCAAGCGTGTCTGCCTGTCCTGCGACAGCCTTCTGCCAAGGGGCATCAGGGGTAAAATGGACCAGGTTCAAATATTTAGGGGGGTCCTCTTAAAACTAACCAACCCAACCGTCCCGTTAACACATCACTTCCCCCTCCCCGCTCGCCGTGTGGCGTCAGCGGATAGCGAAGGCCGAAAGTCCAGCAGTGCGCTCATGCAGGTCCAGCTCCATCCCCTAGGAGGCAGTGCAGCTGGCTCCACTCTGGAGTCTCCTCCAGCAACCGCGGTTTCCACTTTATTGGCGGTGGGCGAGGGCGGCTCAGCGGAGTTCACTCAGCTCTCCTGCTGCTTCAGTGAAGAGCTGCCTAGCTGCTGGCCCCTCCTGGCAAAGCGGGTGTCTGCACTGGGGCTGGATGGTGAAATTCCCAGCATGGGGAGACGTACCCGTGCTCGCTCTGATGGAGCTGAAAGGTGTGAGCCGTGGGAGGGGCTAGCTGCAGCCTCGGACAGGCTAGCCCCTTGTGCTGCTGTGGCAATTTTTAACACGCTAGCACGGGCACGTCTCCCAGTGCTGGGAATGCCACACCCAGCTCAAATGACAGACATACCCAGAGGGTTCAGTGGAGAGGGACTGAGGGCATATGGGAGCCTTGAGCAGTTTCTGCTACCTGGGACATCCTTCTTGCTGGAAGGTAAAACCTCTTTCCCCTCTTTCTAGCGTGTGTCCAAGCTCCACTACCTAGTAGTGCATGACGGAGGCCTTAGTTCGAGTGACCCCCCTCACCCAGAGCCTGTAAAGCATGGTTCTGTTGTCACTCAATCAGGATAACACCACTTCATTCCCCCCACCCCCAAACTTAAACGAATTTTATCGAAATGACCAAAATGTTCACACTGAATAGGTGGGAAACAAACCTTGGCTCATTCTGTCTCTTCTTCCAGTTCACTAATAAATGGTGGTGGCAAATTTGCTTCCTTCTCATGCGTCAAACTGCAGGGTTTACACCTGTAACGATATCTGCAGTATGTCATTCAACCATGGGATGTCTCTGTGTGCTCTGCAGCCATGCTTCTCAAGCTATCTGATGTGGGGGACTGGCAAATTTTTTTTTCAAATGTGCGCGCAGACCGGCAGCCGATGGCTCGCGGACCGGCACCGGTCCTCGGACCACCACTTCGAGTAGCACCGCTCTACGGAGTTCCAGGCAGCGAGTGGTCTTGGTGAACAAAGGAAACAAAGCTGGCACTCGGGCTGTGTGGAAGCCTGTTTGTCTATCATTGTAGCTGTTTTATTTAATACATGCCCGGAGTTTGAGATGGACTGTGATTCCACATACCACAGTGTCAGCAGTGAGATCTGAACCCATTCCTTCATGCTGACTGTCAAACTAAACAACTTTTCCTGCACGACCCCCTCCATGAATATTATTTCGTGGGGGGCCCATTGTGTTACATTTTTCCATAAACAAGGGAACAAAGGTAAGACAGTCAAATCTGTGGCTTAGTAAACACATCACTACAGCAGAGAAATTAAGTCCTACAGACAGGACCTGGGACTGCTCCAGCAAGCTATTGCGAATTCATCAGCATGCTCTTGCCTCTGTAAGAACAATTAGCAGATTCTGGAAATGAGTTTACTAGTTAATCAGTCCCAGTGATTACATTTATCTTCTGAGTGCACATGCACATATAGGCAAAGTTGCTTTTTAATATGGCCCTTTCAGTCCTGGCTGATAAGGGATGAAAATGAGTTCAGAGGAAAGATTAGGTTGATCACGCATGCCGTGGCGATGTGACCGGGTTAGTGACACAGGCTAGGCGGGTGGAGAGATTTAAAAACAATCTTAAATTCCAGCTAGGACTGGGACTGCTTGATGGCTGCTCCTGTCACTCTTAGCAGATTTCTAGCAAGGGTCACCCATGGCCAGTTCATCTCACACCTTGGCTGTGTGTGTTGATCTGGGCATGCATTTAATACCGCAGGGCACTGGCTGGAACTGGTATATCGCTGTGCTCACAAAAGGCGATTTATGCCATGTCAATGAAACTTGTTTTCTGGCTCACCTAACTATGGGCCATGAGAGTCGCCGCTCAAGACTCGGCCAGGAGAATATGTTGGGCTTTTCACAAGAATTGGGGGCGGGGAGGGTCAACTCTGACATCCTAGCCTAATTCCAACATGGGTGATCACAATCTGCTTCCTGCAGCTTCTGCATCTTCTCCTTCACTTCCTGGCCTAAGCGGCTCTGTAATGTTGCTGTGCATTATTAAAATAAGCAGTGGAATTCCATCCATGAGGCGGATGGATTTCACTGGTGGATATGGTGTTCCATAGGGACAGTATCATTGTGTATCATTCTTGGAACTGCTCTGGAAGCCTTCAGAATGAAAGGAACTGTATATGTGGGAGCGTAGGACTTGCTGGCCCCGTGGCTATGCACTGCTTGGTGGCTGATCCACGCGGGTGGGTAGGGGTAGAAGCATGGAGCCTTGTTCCTTGGCTCTGGCCCCTCTGAACACAGGTCCGACTTGACAAAGCCTTGGCTGGGATGATTTAGTTGATGTTGGTCCTGCTTTGAGCAGGGGTTGGACTAGGTGGCCTCCTGATGTCTCTTCCAACCCTAATCTTCTATGATTATATGTAATAGGGGGTCTGCCTCTGGGCAGCCTCCACCCCTTGGTTGGTGGAATTTTATCCCAGATGTTATAAGCCACCCGGAGAACAGCGTTTGCTGGAATGTCTTGTGGCATTCTCACGACATGTCCGAAAAGCGTAAGATGCTATCTGCGGACAATGGCCCCGATAGTCTGTAGACCGGAGCGACTGTAAACATCTGCATTACAAATGAAGTAATTCCACTTTATGGCCAGTATACAATGTTGGCATTTTGCATGGAAAGCCTCCAACTTTGATCAGTCTGAGCGGCGTAGTGTCCATGTTTTGGAGCCATAGAACAGTACGGGGAGGATACAGCTCGAATAGATCCTGAACTTGTTTGTCATGCTGAGATGATGTTGGTTCCATATTCATTGTAAACAACCCAGGGCAGATGCTGCGATGCCAAGCCGATGGAGAGCCTCTGTGTGAGAGTTGGAGAAACTAGTGAGTATATTGCCTAAAAAGCAACAAAGCTGAAATAAAACCCACCGTTTCTAAAGCATTAGTGGGCTGAGGGTGTGAACACCACTAGTTGGGAAAGGACGGAGCATTGGCAATGGAGTCGGTCAACATTTATTGGTTGGTACATTTTTTTGAAGCAAATGGCTTATTTAATCAAAATGGAAATTTCTGTGGCCAATGCCTATTTCTGATGATTTTTTCACCCTTTAGTTGACAAATCAATCCCCTCCCCCTGCAAAAAAACAAATAAACCCTGAAAAATAAAATCAGCTTTGGGTTTTTTTGATGAAACCCTGAAAAATTCTGAAGAAAATTTTTGATTAAAAAATTAAACCTTTTTTGTTCTTGTTGAACTATTTCCCGGGAAGATAAAGCACATTTCCTGATTAGCTTTAATTGGCGACATGCTTTTAAAAGCAGCATTATGCTGCTCTGAGAGCGTGGCCCAGCTAATCCACATGCCTCTGTGACAGACAGGGATGCAAACTAATTGTGGGAGCTTTGAAAATTCAAACAAGGAGGAAAGTGGTAAGAAAGCTATAAGCATCTCTCCATGAAGAACAGCTTGGGGAATTTTTTTTGTTGGGCATATCTTCAGTTATAAATCAGTGTTGGTCCATTGACTTCAGTCCTAGAGTTGACTTCAGTGCAGCAATGCCAACTGACACCAACCGATGATCTGGATTTGATGGTATTTTGATGGACTGTATAAGGGTGTTAACAGAAGAGAAGAGGGAGGGGTTTTTGATAGCAGCCTTCAATGACCTAAAAGGTGGTTCCAAAGAGGATGGAGCCAGGCTGTTCTCAGTGGTGGCAGATGACAGAACAAGAAGCAATGGTCTCAAGTTGCAGTGGGGGAGGTCTAGGTTGGATATTACAAAACACTATTTCACTAGGAGGATGGTGAAGCACTGGAATGCATTACCTAGAGAGGTGGTGGAATCTCCTTCCTTAGAGGTTTTTAAGGCCTGGCTTGACAAAGCCCTGGCTGGGATGATTTAGTTGGTGTTGGTCCTGCTTTGAGCAGGGGGTTGGACTAGATGACCTCCTGAGGTCTCTTCCAACCCTAATATTCTATGATTCTAACATGACCTTGTCACTGTCCAACATTAAAGAGTGTTAAACAAGGTTTGGGGTTTCGTATACAGAGACCTCAGCCTGCTGAGCACCATGGCAAACATGCCATTAAAATCTTTATTTTTTATTAAAGATACAGACTAGAAGGAAAAAAGGTTAAAGCATCTGAGAGGGAAGGTATTAAGGGAGGCTTTCATTTTAACAACATCCCTTGTACCCCTTTCCTCCAGCTGGAGAGAGTTTTTAGAAGGGGTCTCCTCTCTTCCCCCCGTTTGGCAGTCTTTTATTTGGTATTAAAGATGGCAATAACTGTCCTTTTGGGGGAAAAGAAAAGTTATCTGCGATGGACTGGAGCCATTGCTGCTGCTGTTAAAGTCCAATCCTGTTTCCTGGAACAGTGGTTTTCAAACTAGGGCTGTCTCTTGTTCAGGGAAAGCCCCTGGCGGGCCGGGCTGGTTTGTTTACCTGCCGCATCCGCAGGTTCAGCCAATTGTGGCTCCCACTGGCCGCGGTTCACCGCTCCAGGCCAATGGGGGCTGCGGGAAGCGGCGCAGGCCAAGAGATGTGCTGGCCGCCCTTCCTGCAGCTCCCATTGGCCTGGAGCGGCGAACCGCGGCCAGTGGGAGCCGCGATTGGCCAAACCTGCGGATGCGGCAGGTAAACAAACCGGCCCGGCCCGCCAGGGGCTTTCCCTGAACAAGCAGCGGCCCTAGTTTGAGAATCACTGTCCTAGAAGACACATCCACACAAGAGTGGGAGGAAAAAGAACAGCAAAGATAGAAAATGCAGCTTCTGTCTTTGTTGTTGATGCCCTACTTGCAACCTGTACAACGCAAGCTCATTAATATAGTTCGCTTCCCCCTCGATGTGGGGAAGATATGCAATAAGCCTGTGTTAACCAAGATGAGATTTTCCCAGACACTTCATTTAAAGACACACTGATTAAGATACAATCTATTTTTATGTAGTTAATAAACTTATTTTATGTTTTCAGTGACTATAAGTGATAGCAACCAGATCACAGCAGATTACTTAGCAAATAAAAACACAAACTAAACCTAATATACTAGATAGAATTTGAATCAACCGTATCTTACCCTGACTGATGATACAAGCAGGCTTACAGATCCTTGAGACACAAGCTGCATCTGCCTTGTAGCTTGGGTCCCCCTTCCCTGTTCAGAGTCCTTTGTCTGCCAGAGCTTCTTTTAGGTGTTGAGTTGTGGGGGAGTGAAGACAAATCATGATGTCACTCCTCACCCTATATAGTCTCCCCATATGGCGGGAACCCTTTGTTTCAGGCTAAGTTCTCAGCCCAGTTTGTGGAAAAATACAGGTGCCAAAATGAAGTTCAGTGTCATGTGGTCTGGTCACATGCCCTTGCATGGCTTGCTGAGTCATAGCACTCATTACTCATAAGCTGGCTGAAACGTTCCCAGGTGAGGACAACCCTTTTCCATGGTCCATTGTCTTTGCTGATGGGCCATTAGTACTGTCTAGTTTCTTCACAGTTGTACCTGAAAGGCTAGCTGTGGGTGTTTCCAACTTCACAACATCTTTCAGTAACGCATACATAGCAAAACTTTCTAACTTCACAGACAGGATATTAACGTTCCACAGATCAAAACTCTTAGAATGATACCTTACAAGGCATATTTTTAATAGGATGCCACACAATTATATCATAACCATATTACTATGGTGAATGTGGCGTGCAGAGTGTCACAGAGAGTGATAGGAAAGATAAGAAATATGGTGGGGAAGGAAAAGAACATACGTGTGTGTGTGGGGGGGGAGGGAGGTGAAGATAAAGTTTCACGTCCCAGATGGTGTTTGGGATTTAGCCAGAGCCGATGGAGATGGTGGTGTCATCTGAGTCCTAGTCCGGTCAGGACATTTCTCAGGATCAGGATGACAAAGGCCTGAGGGTTTTACACTAAAGCCCAGAGTCCCAGGAGAGGGTTGGAGTGGCAGACATGATGACAAAGCTTGCTCCTTCCCCTTCTCTCAGCCAGTGTCTGCCAAACCTCCTCTGTCCAAGTCTTTCTTTTTTAGAAGGGCCCCAAAAGGGAGTGGTGGGTGGAACAGCCAATCCCCTTATTCATTTGTCTACCAGTTAGGCCCGATTTCTGACACACCAATTCCAGTCCATTGATTTCCAGTCCCTTCTCTTGTTGACCAGGCATGATCTTAGCACGTCCCTTGAGATATATCAGGAGGCCTTTTTGTTTGGACTAATTGAGTCTTTCTGTCCCTTTCGCAACTTTTCTCATCGCTATTTATTGTAATAGGTTCTTGTGACACTTTATGAACTTTTATCCACTTCCCCACTGTTAGCCTCACAAGAGGGATAGCCTCCTCAACCCCACTTATCTCTACCCAGGATCTTTGTGTTTCCTTTGCTAGCCTGACCTTGAAACTCAAGGTCCTTCAGAGATACTTAGCAAGAGAATATGAAGATTTAGGACACGGTTCTGTCCTGATGGGTTGGCTTAGCAGAAGCTTTGGCTTCCAAAAAGAGGAAAAGCTACAGTGCCCACGTAGTAAGGACAGGATGGGAGCATCAGTATGAGCTGAGCAGGGGTTAGTGCCCTCTGACATGAACTTGGTGAGGGATGTGGCATTGGCCAAACTCAGTGAGTGAATACAGGGTAGGTGGATGGAAGCTGGTGCAACTTACACATTGTGGGGCTGGAAGAGAAGGGATGGGGCAGGAAAACCAGCATGGGAGGGGGTGAGCTGAAGCATGCCCCCTACTTAAATGAGCATGCCTTACGTCCTCTCAGCATTGAAGTTCCTCATACACTGAGTGTGGCCAGAGTTTCATGAGATCCTCCTCCGTTGCCCTGTCACGAGTGCCGTTGCGCTGATGGCAGAGGGGGTGGTACTGTAGACGGGACACTGACAATTTACTACTGTGTCATGTCGCCCTGTTGAGAGGAGGTCTAGAAAACACAGTGAATGGACATCTGAGCATACGCTGCTATCACCATGACTAGGGCAATGGTCTGGAGACTTCCTCAAAAGGTCAAGGGGAGACATAGTCCCCTGGGGCCAGATTCTGACCTCAGTTATGTCTGTGTCAATCTGGGGTGCTGGAACTAGAGGATCTGGGGGTGCAGCAGATACAGGATTTACAGTTCGGTTCAGCACCCCCACTATACAAATTGTTCCAGCCCCACTGGTGTCAATCCATATAGCTCAATGGACTTACTCTGGGTTGACAGTAGTTCAACTGAGGTCAGAATCTGGGCCTTTGACCAAGGTTCCTTATACCCTCCCACTGGTGTGTACTTGACACCAATGTCCACATTACCTCTGAATTTAGCTTGTTGATTTTTCATGCAAATAGCCATAGTCTCTCTCTCTCTCCAAACAACAAAGGGGGAGGGGGTGGGGGGAGTCTGATGAATTTTTGAGAAAGCCTAAACTGTACAAATCACTACCCTTTGCAATCTGGGGGTTTTATGGCTCAGGAGACATTCGGAGTATATCATCCTAGCAGTTATATTGCCAAGGAAATGTCACATAAAACCAGAAGAGTCATAGATTAGACTAGGGAAGATAAAAAAGGACAATGCAACCTAATCAGATGTGACAGATGCTGCCCCATACAACATAACGGCCGGAGTCAATGGGGATTTGCTACTCAGAATATATCCATCTCCCACCCAACTCCCATAACCAAAATTGTGCTCGTTTGAAAAATATTGCTTTTTAAGCCTCTCCCGGGAAGTTTGTGAAGGGGAAGAGAAGTGTGACTCAGGGGCTGGGAATGGGCCAGGGAATCTTCCATCCACAGGCCCTTATTTCACTTGTGCTGGAGTCAAACTCTCCATGACTGAAGGCTGAGCAGGATTGTCAGGCTATTGTTGTGAGCAGGACCCAGGCTGGCATCAGTGGAAATCATTACCACGCATGGGTGGGTCTCAGTTCGTTTCCTTGTGGGCACTTGCCGTCCCTGCCCTTGTCAGCAGCCTGTGGTTCTTAATCCACATCCTGGTTCCAACAGACCTCAGACAGGGCGTAAAAAAAATACCCAGAAAACCAGGCAATGCACATCATGGAAATCAAGGCACCTCTCAGCCTCTTGTAAGTGCCCCCACAAACGCCCTTTGCTGGCACTTGTGAGGGGCTAGATATTGTCAGGGCTATGCCCAAAGTCACAGGCCTGGCACAGAAAGTGCATCAACCCATGGGAAGCACCAGGAAGGACTGAACCCACAGCACAGAGATACTCCTCTGAGTCACAGCTCCCTCTCTGAGGGCTCCTTGGAGGTACGTAGTCATTTACTGCTGGCCTATAACAGGAGGAAAGTACTGCCCCCTTGCCAGGCTGGCTCAGAGACCAGGAGGAGTGGGGCTGTCCAGGTGACACCCACTAGTCCCAAGAAGGCGGAAGCAGGAGGGTAGCTCTGTTTGCTCCCAGAGCAGCCGGTGTGAGGGGCAGGTTCTTACTCCCTTGCAGAGGCGCATAGTCAGAGTCACAGCTCTGAGCTCAGTTTGAGGCGATATATGAGAAAAGCCAAGCTTGCCAAGGGCAAACTGAGCAGGCTGGATTCCGAGAGGCGTGGCCCCAGCCAGGGGGAGAGGGGGGTAAAAGTGGCTTTAGCCCATCATTGCACTGTCTGGATTCCTGGCTGCTGCAGGGACCAAAGCCACTCATGTCAGACCCAGCCTGCCGCTACACGCGGGGTGTTCTCCCCTGGCCTGTTTATGATCCCCATGTGCCTCTGCAGCAGTGTAGAGAAGCTGGGGTGGGGGTCCCAAATCAGGCCCATTCTTTTTTTAATTCTGAGATTTTTTTTTTCTTTAAACCAATTCCCCCCTCCTTCCTTTGACTAAGGATGTCTCCAGCAGCGTGGTAGCCCCAGGGAGAGATGGCTGGTCATGATACTATACTACATGCCACAAGGGGCCACAACAGTGGTTCCCTTAACCCACCCAGCAATATTGTTAATCTATCCAGCTATGCTCTTAGCTCAGCAGAAGAATCTGTCCTATCTCGGGGCCTCTCCTTCTGCCCCTCCACCCCCACAAACATGACACAGTTCTGTGGTGACCTAGAATCCTATTTTCGATGCCTCCGACTCAAGGAATATTTCCGACACACCTCTGAACAACATACTAACCCACAGAGACCTTCCTACCAAGACTACAAGAAGAAGGATTCTGGGTGGACTCCCCCTGAAGGTCGAAACAACAGACTGGACTTCTACATAGAGTGCTTCCGCCGACGTGCACGGGCTGAAATAGTGGAAAAGCAGCATCACTTGCCCCACAACCTCAGCCGTGCAGAACACAATGCCATCCACAGCCTCAGAAACAACTCTGACATCATAATCAAAAAGGCTGACAAAGGAGGTGCTGTCGTCATCATGAATAGGTTGGAATATGAACAAGAGGCTGCTTGGCAGCTCTCCAACACCGCTTTCTACAAGCCATTACCCTCTGATCCCACTGAGGATTACCAAAAGAAACTACACCATTTGCTCAAGAAACTCCCTGAAAAAGCACAAGATCAAATCCGCAGAGACACACCCCTGGAACCCTGACCTGGGGCATTCTATCTGGTACCCAATATCCATAAACCTGGAAATCCTGGATGCCCCATCATCTCAGGCATTGGCAACCTGACAGCAGGATTGTCTGGCTATGTAGACTCCCTCCTCAGGCCCTACACTACCAGCACTCCCAGCTATCTTCGAGACACCATTGACTTCCTGAGGAAACTACAATCCATCAGTGATCTTCCTGAAAACATCATCCTGGCCACTATGGATGTAGAAGCCCTCTACACCAACATTCCACACAAAGATGGACTACAAGCCATCAGGAACAGTATCCCCGATAATGTCACGGCAAACCTAGTGGCTGAATTTTGTGACTTTGTCCTTACCCATAACTATTTCACATTTGGGGACAATGTATACCTTCAAATCAGTGGCACTGCTATGGGTACCCGCATGGCCCCACAGTATGCCAACATTTTTATGGCTGACTTAGAACAACGCTTCCTCAGCTCTCGTCCCCTAACACCCCTGCTCTACTTGTGCTACATTGATGACATCTTCATAATCTGGACCCATGGAAAAGAAGCCCTTGAGGAATTCCACCATGATTTCAACAATTTCCATCCCACCATCAACCTCAGCCTGGACCAGTCCACACAAGAGATCCACTTCCTGGACACTACAGTGCTAATAAACGATGGTCACATAAACACCACCCTATACAGGAAACCTACTGACCGCTATTCCTACCTACATGCCTCCAGCTTTCATCCAGACAACACCACATGATCCATTGTCTACAGCCAAGCTCTGCGATACAACCGCATTTGCTCCAACCCCTCAGACAGAGACAAACACCTACAAGATCTCTATCAAGCATTCTTACAACTACAATACCCACCTGCTGAAGTGAAGAAACAGATTGACAGAGCCAGAAGAGTACCCAGAAGTCACCTACTACAGGACAGGCCCAACAAAGAAAATAACAGAACGCCACTAGCCGTCACCTTCAGCCCCCAACTCAAACCTCTCCAACGCATCATCAAGGATCTACAACCTATCCTGAAGGTCGACCCATCACTATCACAGATCTTGGGAGACAGGCCAGTCCTTGCTTACAGAAAGCCCCCCAACCTGAAGCAAATACTCACCAGCAACCACACACCACACAACAGAACCACTAACCCAGGTACCTATCCGTGCAACAAAGCCCATTGCCAACTGTGTCCACATATCTATTCAGGGGACACCATCATAGGCTAATTACATCAGCCACACTATCAGAGGCTCGTCACCTGTACATCTACCAATGTGATATGTGCCAGCGATGCCCCCCTGCCATGTACATTGGCCAAACTGGACAGTCTCTACGTAAAAGAATAAATGGACACAAATCAGACTTCAAGAATTATAACATTCAAAAACCAGTTGGAGAACAGTTCCATCTCTTTGGTCACTCGATTACAGACCTAAAAGTTGCAATTCATGAACAAAAAAATTTCAAAAACAGACTCCAAGGAGAGACTGCTGAATTGGAATTAATTTGCAAACTGGATACAATTAACTTAGGCTTGAATAGAGACTGGGAGTGGATGGGTCATTACACAAAGTAAAACTATTTCCCCTTGTTTATTCCCCCCCCCCACACCTCCCACTGTTCCTCAGACGTTCTTGTCAACTGCTGCAAATGGTTCACCTTGATTATCACTACAAAAGGTATTCCCCCACCCCCACCCCCACCCCACCCCCTCCCGCTCTCCTGCTGGTAATAGCTGACCTTAAGTGATCACTCTGGTTACAGTGTGTATGGTAACACCCATTGTTTCATGTTCTCTATGTATATAAATCTCCCCACTGTATTTTCCACTGAATGCATCCGATGAAGTGAGCTGTAGCTCACGAAAGCTTATGCTCAAATAAACTTGTTAGTCTCTAAGGTGACACAAGTACTCCTTTTCTTTTATGAATCCAGACGGGTGTTTTATATTATATTATTTTTTTTAGTTTGTGCTAATTAAATATCCTAACTTCTCCGGAGATGACTGTCACTTACTTAATGGGTCATTGGCTTTAGGGGCTGCATTAATTTAGTCTTTTCTTTTCATTTTACTGTACATTTCCATCACAATCATTATGGGCATGTTGAGCCATAAACATCTGAGAATATGCTACGCTGATGAAAGAGCATCTGGGCCATAGACAGTGTATATCTGAGCCTGGGTTTTCCTTGACACCCCTTTCATGCATGTACTGATTCCCTGTGATGGAGTGTAGACCCCCACCCTGATTAACCATGGGTTAACAAGAGGTGGAGGCCAATTAAACCACTGGGCATCAGGCGTAATTGGTGATTGAACCCAGCTGGTGGGGAGCTTGGTCTCATCAAGGAAGGTTCAAGGGGCAAAGGCTGCAGGGGGAGAGGAAAAGGGACCTGCAGGCTCTTTCTGGGTAGCGGAGAACAGAGGAGCTACAGGAGAGAGCTGGGCCTCACAGGAGAAGGCAGCCATGGTGAAAGAGACTCCTGGAGTGGGCTGGGAGAAGGCCAACCCACAGGCAGATGGGGGTGGGGATAGACTGGAGCTGAGGAGTCCAGGAGGGTGTGGGGGTAACCCTGGAGAGTCAGAAGAACGGAGTTGGGGAGGCCCCGGGCTGGCTTGAAAACTCAAGCCCAGGGGAGGGGCAGAAGTTACTTTTGGTCTGTTTGGCTCAGCATTTGAGTTTGGTGGCGAGACTCCAGGGGGAAGCCCTGGGGCCGCTGTTCTGACAGGCGGCTGGACGAGGCGCCCCGGCGGGGTGGAAAGTGCCAGACTGAGGACTAGCATTGCGTGGGACGCTGTGCGTAGGGGACGGCTGAGTCGCAAGAGGGGGGCAGACCACTGCAGGGCTGGACCTGGAGTGGCTGTTTGCCAGGGGAGCTGGAGAAAGAGCTACTAAGCCACGCCCGGCCAACGAGGGAAGGGGAGGATGTGCCAGCAGTGAGTACACACCTCCACATGCTCCTTGGCTAAACTTGGCCCGGAAACTCCAGGGCCAGCCCCAGGGAAGGCTGCTGGATTCTCCTCCTCCTCCCCAGGCACCACCGCACCACGCCTCCCCGAGCCCCAGCGCACGTCCGGCCTGTGATCAGAGCCATACAGAAAGGCAGGACGGGGGGCACCTCTTCCACCGTTGGTGACGTTCCGCAGGCTGACCAGTAGGGGGCGCAGAGAACGAAGTGCAGGGTTTCCCACTGCAGAGCTTGTAATCCCCAGGGCAAGGGCACCACAGGGAGGGTGACAAGCTCTGCCGGACGAGCTGACAGAGGCCGTAGCAGCCAGGAGTAAGGGCTTGCGGTGGCTACAGGCTCCGCTGGCAGCTGACAAAAGCTGGAACGTCTGTTGGGAGACTTGGCATTACGGGATCTGAACGCTGTTAAAGCATACGAATCGGTGCACTGATCTGCCAGGGCTGAGAGGAGCAGGTGTGCAAATCTTTACTCACGTGAGCAAACCGTACTGGGAGGAGGAGGAGGCTCTTTGGTGTCAGTAAAGTTGCTCGTGTGAGTAAGAATTTGCTGCAGTGCTTACAAAAAAAAACTTGACACCAGCTGGGCAGCGGGCGTGCTGAGATCATTCTACCGTCGCATTGGTTCCTGGTGTTTCCCTGTCTGTCTCCATCTGCTGTCTCTTGTCTAATACTTGGACTGTAAGCTCTTTGGGGCAGTGTGATAAGGTGCGCACACCAGCACTGAGGGGGATAAGGAGGCCCAGAAGAGGCCAGTCAACCTCCTCAGTTGCACCTGAAGGGAGGCCCTGGGATATATAAGTCATAATTGCTGATGGAGCCTAGCTGGGGGAGAAGCTGGGTAAGGAATATAAAGAGAGGAAGTTGGTAGTAGCAGGGGGTTGCCAGGGGAGATTCTGCAGTCAGTCGCTGGGAGCAGAGAGGTGGGAAGGAGGGAAGAAAACCCAGGAGGAAGAATAAACCCTGGGATCCTAACCCTGGCAGCGGAGTTGTGAAGGCAGGGTAGGAAGAAGCCCAGGAAAACCGTAGCAAGGAGGGAGACTGTTTCGGTCACACGGTCCCTGGGCTGGAGCCCAGTGCAGAGGGAGGGCCTGGGTTCCTCTACCAGCCCCTGGTAAGCGGTGCAGGACTGTTGGGACCAGCTGTTTGGATGGCGCCTCCGAGTGACTATATAGTGACCTAGCCGGAGGGCTGAGTCGTGAAGATGGAGCACTGTGAATTATGGGAAGAGAGACCACCACAGCGACGGAGTGACCATCGACAGGGAACGCCATAAAGGAAAGAAGCCGCTAAGCCACGCCTGGCCAGGAGGAGGTGTTCTTGTGGTCAGTGGACCCCGTCACAGGCAGGGATTTCTTTTTGTTCTGTGTTTGTACAGTGCCTCACACAATGGGATCCTGTCCAGGGCTGGGGCGCCTCGGCCTAATAAGAACTAACAATAGAGCGCTGTCCCGTAACAGCTCATACGTTGCTTTTCTCTTGCACCTTACAAGTGAGGAGCTCCAAGCCTTTTACAGCCAGTAATGAGCTCACCCTCGCCACCACCCCATTCCACAGCAGGGCCATAGAGATGGCAGGTAACTTCCAGATTTTCAGATTCTCTCGTTCAACAGACCAATGCCTGAAACACTAGACCGTCCTTCCTCTGGTTTCGAACTGCCCTTTTCTCTAACTGCGCCAACCCGAAAACGGCTAAGTAGAACTAATCCAAACTTTCCCAAAAAATTCACCTCCAGCCTCCGGCCAGCTGTGAGAAATCTCAGAGCAATAGGCATTTTTGGAACTAATGTTAGAAAGGGCTCAAAAATTGGCCTTATCACAGCAAATAGAGTCTTCGAAGTCCAGAGCTGCAGTGAAGACTCTAGTTACTGTTGTAATATTTTTAGATTTTTAGACAACAGGAGTGCTCCTGTGGCACTAGGCACAGACAGTCCCTGTCCCATGGAGCTTATTGTCTACACAGACCGGACAGGGAAGAGTGGGAGGGGAACCAGGCACACAGAGGGTGAAGTGACTGGCCCAAGATCACACAACTGGTCAGTGGCAGAGGTGGGACTGCAGCCCAGGCCTCCTGAGTCATGGAATTCAATGCAGCTTCGGGTGGGCTCGGGGCATCCGATTGCAGGGTGAGGGCTGTCAGGAATCCAGGCCCGCAGCAGTCGTCTGCCTGATTGGTTCCACCACTGGATGGTCAAAGCGTTTGCCCACGGCTGCGATAGCTCCTGCACGTGCTTGTTCCCAGCCCTGCCCCTGCCGTGGACCTTACCTCACTCAGGTAACCCAGTTCCTGACCTCTGGCTTCAGCTCTGATCCTTGGCTCTGCCCTGACTCCAGTTCTGACCCTCAGCTCCAGCTCCTGGCCCTGGCTGTGACCCTTGGCTCTGGCACGTGGCTACTGACTCCTCTTCTGACTACTGCGCCTGACTCCTGCTCCAACCACTAGGCATGCCCAGCCACGTCCTGGTCATGTGATGAGGGCCATAGAGTGTGAAAGTGTTTCGGGGTCTTTGGGTGAAAAACACTCTCCACCTGTGTCTTATTGATGATGATGTATTATTTGCTGGGACTATCTCAGATCCCACCTTTGAAACGACTGTATATGAAAACTCTGCTTTGAGGTCTACTGATGAAATGCGCTATATAAGAGCTACATATTATATTATTATTATTAATAATAATAATTAATAAATTACTTAAAAATCATTTAACTGACTGTTCTTGAAAATTCCCTTTCCAGTTGGATGAAGGGGTGAATTTCCATGTTGCAAAACTTTCCTTCTCTCTGTTGTGCTGGAAGATGTCAAGAACAGTTTCACTATATCAGGCACAAGGGATGTTTATTCTATTCCCTTTGAGAGGATTTGAATAATCAGGAGTGAAAGTTGTTAAGCTATCCTGATCTGTGCTGATCAGAGGGGTAACGAATACCCTTTCCACCTACCAGCCACCCCAGTTAGACCTTTTACTTAAAAGCTTTAAATCCTTAATAATGGAAAACCCAAGGACGCGTTCAACACTTGCTTTGCCTCGCTGATAATCTCCAGCTGAGTCACTTGATTTCAATGCGGCTCCTATAAAATAAGTAGATCAGATAGGAAGGAAGAAAGGTTCCCAAAGCAGGGAACGCAGGTTAGTGCCACAACAATAATAATAAACTAATAATAGAGGTGAGAAATCTCAGAGCAAGAGGCATTTTGGAACTAACGTTAGGAAGGGCTCAAAAATTGGCCTTATCATGGCAAATATTACAACTGTAACTAGAGACTTCACTGAGGTATATCTTGAGCTGAAGTTCCTCTACAAGTGAAGCTTAGATACTACGGTAATGGGTGGTACTGGAAACCCCGAGACAGACAAAGCGATTTGCGTGAGGAACTTGCAGTCCAATTTTTAATGACTATGGTAACACTAAGCAATTACGGGGCTTGATTGACGTCAATGGGAGTGGAAATGGCCAAAACCCAGAATCCCCATTTCATGGGAAATGCTGAAATTTTCTTCATTCCGAATCAAAAGGAGAAGCGGTGGTTAAAGTAAGGTTCCAAGGGACCAAAAGCCAGCTGGGGCCAGCTACTGCACAGCATATGCTAGCCACAGACTCTCCACAGCCCTGGCATGCCAGGGGGTGATTATTGGTTACATGCAAATTATTTTGAAATATGTGTGTAGCGGGGTGGTCACCCCGCTCCAGCCCTGAAGGGGTTAAAACAGGCCTGGGAGAGGGCTGTGGCTGGGAAAACCTAGGCTGATTGGGGAAGCAGCCACAGCCGTGGCCAGCTCAGCTAGGGCCCAGCTGGTCCTGATAAGGGGGCTGTGGGCCAGAAGCTGGAGGAGTCTCACTCTAGCCCAGGAGTGGGAAGGGCTGGCTGCCTGGGAGCAAGGTACCTGAAGAGGAGCAGTGCTGGGGAAGGGCAAAGGGCGCTGGGGAGCTCCAGCCTGGCAAACCTCCAGGCTGCAGGCCTTGTTGAAGGTCTATGGAAAGGTACTGGGGCTGCAGAGGGGCAGCCTGGGAATAGGCAAAGGCAGCAGGTCCTAACCCCTTGCCAATGATGAGTGGCCATGACAGACTGCAGTCTGCCCCAGTGAGCAGGGGCTAGATGATGACTGGTAGTAGCCACTGAGGCAAGGTGGGGATAGAGGGTTGGGGGTTCCTCTGGGAGGGGAGACCTAGAGTGTAGGGGCACTGCTAGGGGGCAGGACCGCAAGGTAAAGGGACACAGGGGCCAGCGGCAGGCGAGACACCGGCCTGCAGAGGGCGCTCTGAAGGCTGGAAAGAGCTAGTTCCCAGACGACCAGCAGGAGGCGCCGCACCGGTGAGTCATCGCATCACTAC
This sequence comes from Chelonia mydas, assembly GCF_015237465.2. Taxonomy (NCBI): domain Eukaryota; kingdom Metazoa; phylum Chordata; order Testudines; family Cheloniidae; genus Chelonia; species Chelonia mydas. Next base: position 136,055,746 of record NC_057852.1, on the reverse strand, counting down.
AATGTGAATTATACTAAATTTGCATGAAGTGTCCTACACCAAGCTTCACAATGCTTGGCAGCAATGGTAGTGCCCCATACACAAAGAGAACAGCTGCTTAATTCCAGTTGGATCAGCCCTTTTTTGTTTTTCATATTAAGAGAACAACAAAATGAAGGTGAGGTCTCCTGGAGAGAGCACGTTGTGTGCCGCTCGTCTAGAACGGGCTGCTTCTGACCCCAGAATGGCAGGCACCTGTGCGGCAGGCAGGGGGAGGAGCATCTCCATTTAAAGGTGCAGTGCACAGAGTAACACACCCTAAGCGATACAGGTTGCATGTGTGATGGCCACCATCTTGGCCAACGCACCAGGGATCTCTAGAGCTAAGAGCTTGAGCCAAAGAGCCAAGGCTACCTGGCTGGAGAATGTAACAGAGTCCTTGCCTCTGTGGATTGGGCACAGAGTGGGCCTTGCAATGCACTCGCCAGTGTGTTACACATGCAATAGCAGAAACTTTTGTGGGTCAGTGTTTGACTACTCCTGTCCTGTGAAGCCAGCAGGAAAGCTGGCTTTCTGGCTTCTGTATAGTGCCAGAATAGTGTCTCTGTATCATGCTTGCCTCCCCTTTCTCCATCCCACTGCTCTTTGTAGAGCAGAAGAAAGTGAGCAGAGGCCTATATCTGAGCTGTGAATTCTCCAGGGTAGCAAACCACAGGGCAGGCCTGCTGGAATAGCTGGGGATATCACTCCCCAGGAGCAAGGCAACAGGAGGAACGCAGACATTATATGTCTTCTCCCCAGGCTCTGGAGGATGGCAGAAATTTCTACAACGGGAAAACAAAGGTACCTCTTGCCTCTGGAGAATGACTGGTCACCTCAGCACCTGCAGCAGAATCTGTCACCCTGCTTGCAGAGACCCATCTGTCCCTTTGTCCAAGGTGACTCTCTTCCTGGCAATATGCTTAAGCAGACCATGCAAACATGAGAGAGAGAGGACAACCAGAGCTGTTTCTGTCTCTTCAGTGGGACCCTAGTCACCAAACTGCTGTCTCCACCACCAGTAGCACTGAGCGTGAGAGGCCTGCTTTGGAAGTGGGCTAAGCTAAATCAAGAAAAGACCTTCTTCTTCCAGTCTGAGTGTCCACTTGGGGAGTTATTCTGGAATAGCTACTGTGGGAAATCTCTGAGACAATGCCCTTAGTTGCTAGCTGTTCTGGTTGTGAAGAAACCCTTGACAATGTGACCTAGGTGTAACCCACATAGCAATACTTGCCTGAGTTTGCAGAGAGTCTGGAACAGTAGCTCAGTGAGGTGCAAGCTGTCCCTTCATCTCAGCTGGTACTAAAATGCTGTTTTAAATGTTAATTATTTTACTGTTCATAAGAAAGGAGGAGTGAGAGATCATATTGTGAAGATCTGCAAAGGGCGTGTTTTCAAATACAATTTAATTTCATGCCATTAGAATCCTAGGAGATGGGAAGGGCTTTTGCAATGCACTGTGGGATTCAGGAGGGGCAGTGGGCTTCATTTTGCTGGAAGAGGAGGCCTCTGCTTTCAAAAGTCTGGGAAAGGCTCCCTGTACCACCCCTGCCAGATCCTCAGCTTGTTTAAATAGACATCGCTATATGGAAGTCTATGGAGCTCCACTGTTAAGCCCATTAAACAGTGTTGCCAGCTTCTGTGATTTTTATCATGAGTCTTGTGATGCTTTGTGGCTTTTCTTAAAGCCCCTGCTCCTGGAGTCACGGGGTTACAGGAGAATCTCAACATTTTTTTTTTTTTTCAAGTCCGTTTCTAGCTCACTTGGTTGCAGGGAAATGCTTGAAAAAGTGACCCCTAAATGCTCAAAAGCCAGAAGGCAAAGCAAAAGAACCCAACATGCTATTTTAAAATATTATAGTTTGGCTTAAAAAAAATCTCAGGATTGTTTGGAGCCTGACTCATGGTTTTTTATTTTATTTTTTTGCACGCTTGGCATGGGTGAGACTGTTCATGCCAGTGGAAGATCTGGGCTGCAGAATTTTTATGTAGACTAATTATGTTGCTTTCTAAACCAATATAGTTAAAAGTGCTCTAATCCCCTCATGTGGATCCAGTTACACCACTGTAAGGGTGGCTTACCCTGGCACAGCTTATTCCTGTGCGTTTGGAAGCACTGCTCTAATGGTATAACGGGCTGCCTGTGAGGGGTTGTACTAATTTATCCAGATCAGTGTAAAATGACAAGAAATAACAATATCTAGATCTAGGCTGTTCTCAGTGGTAGCAGATGACAGAACGAGGAGCAATGCTCTCAAGTTGCAGTGGGGGAGGTTTAGGTTGGATGTTAGGAAAAACTTTTTCACTAGGAGGGTGGTGAAGCATTGGAATGCGTTACCTAGGGAGGTGGTGGAATCTCCTTCCTTAGAGATTTTTAAGGTCAGGCTTGACAAAGCCCTGGCTGGGATGATTTAGTTGGGGATTGGCCCTGCTTTGGGCAGGGGGTTGGACTAGATGACTTCCTGAGGTCCCTTCCAACCCTGATATTCTAGGATTCTAATAATGCTTTTCCATAGTGCTTTTCACCCGTAGATTCCCCACAAAGGAGGGAGGCATCATTGCTCACATTTTATAGATGGGGAAACTGAGGCACCGGGCAGGCAATGCCTTGCCCAAGGTCAGCCAGTAAATCAGTGGAGGAGCTGGGAATTGAACCCAGGTCTCCCAAGCTATCTTTCTATCTACTGGGCCACACTCTCATCCATAAAGCTCAGCCTTGACATAGTTAAATTGCAACAAAAACTGTGTGTAGGCCAGACCTGAGAAAAAACAAGGTTAAAAAACCAACCAAACAGCAAGTTCCCTGACCATGGCATGACTGTGAAAGGACATGATGCCCCTTGCTACACGAGGTAATAGTAGCAGATGCTAAGCTCTTAAGTACACTTCACAAAACCCAGTATGGCCCCTTCGCAAAATTGGCCTTTTGAAAAACTGTGTGAGAGCAGCTTAAGCTGTTTATATAAAACCACCCCACCAACATGCAATTAAATCCTCCCTGGGCCGTGGTCAGGTACCACAGGTAGGAAAATGGCAAGAAATGTCACAGGAAATCACTCTGGTCCTGCAAGAGGAAAGAAATAACCCCAAACCTTTTCAATGAATGCAGATGAAATGGGAGCATTTGCCGAATCCCCCCTGCTTGAAGCTCTTAAAGAGGGTCATTGGAATAAGTGGCACTGGTTTCAAGTGGGGACAGCCAGAGAAATGGGACCCCCGTGCCTCCATCTCTGCCCTGCTGAGGGCTCCACAGCTGGTGGACTACATGGAGAGCCGCTCAGTGCATTGAGAGCAGTCTAGGGACCCTTTCATTTGTAGGTCACCGGCTGGGTCAGCTGTGACCGGGCGGTCGTTACTGTCTGACAGCTGTTTGGTGGCCAGAGTAAATTTAGGGGCTTGTCTGGATTCATGCCCTGCTGGGGGGGTGTTAATGTGTCAAAGGCCAACTGGGTGATCAGCGTGGGGCGGGGCACAAAGTCAGAGGGCTGGATGCAGTGTGGTGGAGTCCCATGGATTTTGCTGAGTGTGAGGACGCTCAGCTCCCTACAGGCCAAACACATGGTGTTACCAGCTTTGCCCGTTACTTTTGGGTATGCTCATTTATTAGGGTTACTCTTTGGGGGAGGGGTGGTTCTGTGTTTCTATCAACGATCTGCTTGTGCCACTTGTGTTCGCATACGGAGCTCTACTTCTCCCTGCTGCAAGCTCCCTCCCAGTGGAGCCATCCTGCAGGACCTAGATTCCCCAGGGCTGGGTTCTTCCAGCCCCAGAATTGGATGAACACAGACCCACATTAACAGAGGGCGTCTGAGAGGACCGAGTTAATCAGCACTCCCAAGCCGACCCCTTATATACCTCTGGACTCGGCAGGCTGGGTCGAGCAGCACTTCCAAGCTGTCCCCCTCATATGCCACGGGCACCGCACCGGAATAGAGCACGTCTGATCCGACTGGGTCGAGCAGCACTTTCAATCTGCCACCCTCATGTGTCCCAGGTTCAGCACGTCCCTCTCCCCACTTTTATGTTACAATTGTTCTGGTCGTAACCCACTTGATGAGCGAAGCACACAGGATTTTTGGGTGCCGCAGGGATCTTTTAGCTTTGGTACAAGGAGCGTTGCTGCAGAGTAAATGAGGAAACCAAAAACCACCCACGATGGGGCGAGAGAGAGAAAAGCAACCAGTTTAATCATGAAAGTTATTTATTCCCAGGTAATAACCATAGAGGACCCAAACAAACAAAACTGTGATAATATTAAATCTAACTTACGTTTGATTCCAAAAGTCAGGTTTAGATCACTCTAACTGATCACACAAGTCAGGGTCGGAAGCCTACACTGAGAGAGAGAGCTGGGTTTTCACCACTCCATGAAGCTTGAATCAATCAGGGGTCCTAGATGGTGGTAGCTGAGGGTCCGGAGTGCTGGAGAGAGGCAGAGCCCCCAGCATGGTCAGTCAGGACAAGATGAAGTCCCAATGGAACTGATGCAGATTTTGGATCCAGGCATCAGAACATTGACTTGAGCATGGGTAGGGGAGAACACTAGATTTGTCTGAGTAAACTGATGGCTCAAGGGAGAATACCAAAGTTGTTTTGTTCAGGCTAGACAATGGGAGCTGACCATTCCTGGCTTTGGGCGGTGTTCCTTGGAGGGAGTTCAAAATGCAATTAGAGAGCTTCACTATTTTGGATACCAATAAAGGACTTATGACTACAATTGGTCTGAGAACTACTGAGCTGGGTGTGTGCAGGTGTGGGTTCATTAACATCTGGAGCAGAGATTCCCCCATCATGCAATGCTTCCCTGCTTTTCTGGTCCCAGAGTTCCATGAGGTTCTTGCCTTGGAATCTCTGTTCTCCATTCTGTATACTAATGGAGATGCCTCCTTGTCCCATCTTCGATGCAGACGAGGCTAGGGGAGTTTCCTTAATCCTGTCACCCTTGTCTGGAGGGGTAGAGGTGGGTCTCCCACAGCCTCTTCATTGCTTTTTGTAAGTCTTTCTTCTGATCGGTTTTGGCTCAAGCAGAGGCTGGGGCTGGGGGCGGGGAGAAGGTTTGTCATGAGGCAGACAGGCTGGGTGCTGGGGGCGGGGGGAAGGTTTGTCGTGAGTCAGACAGGCTGGGTACTGCGCCCTGGTTCCCCAAGAACACAGAGCTGCTGGGTAACAATGGAAAGAGTCCAGGGAGACGTAGGTACCCTCTCGCCTATCCGCGTGGTCTCTCTGGGGCAGGGTTCAGGGACGAGGGTGGGCAGCACAGAGGAACCTTGCACTGTTGCTGCCTTCACTGTGCCAGCTGAGCAGAGTCACTGAGGCCTCCAGCCAGTGGGTGAGCGGAATGAACAGGCCAACCCCAGCATGTTGTCTCACCAAAGCTGTTCTTGCATGCATCCTCCCATTCAAACCTCCTATCCTTTTTTAGGAGATGACAAAAAGGAACTACTGTCATAGCAAATTGCTGTACAAACTTTGAATAGTATTCACACAATCCCAAGCAGGATCAAAGTTTGTCTGTCCTTGTCAGGCTCTAGCACGTCATGCATGGCTTTCACCGGGTCTGGTTTCAGTTGTATGCCATTCCAAGGGATGTCCTAGATAAGTCATGGAGTCATTTCAGAATTGACATTTCTTCTTGCTGATGCTAAGTCCATGTTTTCGAAGTTCTTCTAGAACCTTTTATAGGATGACATCAAGTTCAGATTCATCTTTGCCATACACTAGAATGTCATCTTGAAAGCAAGTAACACCCATGCCTCACCTTCTGGAATACAGGCACTGCAGATGCTAACCCAAACACGATCTGTTTGAATTGAAACAAACCTTCTGGAGTGACGACAGCTGCGTACTTGCAGGATTCTTCCATTAAGGGTCTCTGGTGGAAAATGGAGGATAAATCAAGGGTCGTACATGTAAGCAGGGTCTGAATGAGCCTCCCCTGACATCTAGTGATGACCTGGGGGAAAAGACTTCAGGACGTGTTTGCACAGACACACCTACACTGCGTAGGTATGCAGCAGATGGAGCTGCTGTGCCACAATGATCAGCGTTGGCTGGTTTGGGGTTACAAATCACTATAGTCTTCGAATGCAGAGGTAATGAAATGTTGTTATCCTCACTGTTCGAGTAAAGGGCTCCTTCAGGGTGAGCAACATTTCACTGAGGTAGGGTAGAGGATGACAATGTACCACAATGTTGGAGTTTAGATCTCTCCAATCCACACACATGCGGATGGCTGTATTATGCTTCCTGGCAAGAACAATCGGAGAGACCCGTTCTGATGACTCAAGCGGTTCAATGAAAACCGCTTTGCATAGCGTCAGAATCTCCTCCTTGAGGGGCTGATTCTGTGCAGTTGGGACATTTTGCTCTTTATGCCATACAGGGTCCTGCACTGTTTTTAGCTGGATCTTGTGCCCTGAACCTTTTTTACAACGCCTTTAGGTATCGGTGAAAACATCTGGAAAGTCAGAGAATTCCTGATGGTAGCCTATCCTCCGTTTGCAGGGCAAGTTCTGAACTATTCGGATCTAATGTTATCTGAAGATCCCTGTGGAGGTTCCATCCCAAACTGGAAACTCCTTCTTGGGCTACATAGATTTCCCCCCACCCCCCTTGGGCATTATGACCTTTGTACTCGAGGGTAGCTGTAAAGTAGCCATTGATGGGGATGGAAGATTCGCTATCCCCTCTTGGGTATGTATCTGGAGGAGGCAACTCATGTTGGGAGCTGGCAAACACAGTGTTAAGTTGTTTGGGAATTATAGCATAAACCAAACCAAAATCCACCAACATCCTCATCTCCTGGCCATTGACTTGCACTTGGCAACGTGAGGTGGTGTGGTGGTCTCCTATCCCATTCTGTTCACCGTCCTCCTCGCCTGTGAGAACTCCAGACACCTTGATGGCAGACTTATAGGCTTTAGCAAAAGTCCTTTTTTTGTGTGTGTGGCTCTTCTTGCATGCTGATTTCTTGGCAGGACACTCTTGAAAGTCTACTTTCTGTCTACATCTAGCATCGGTAGCAATGTGATGTGCGGGAGGGAAAGGTACCATGCATGTAGACGTAGGAGCTTTATGGGTTGCAATCTCGTTTTGGACTGCATTAACCTCTGCAGGGTGGGAGACCTCTGGTGGTGCGGAAAGTGACTTAGTACAGTAGATGGCGCTTCCCGCCCGGGCAGTTTCTATGGTGCTCTCCAAGGTAAGGCCTTTATCATGACAAGTCGTTGTGGAATCCCGGCTGTGCCAGTCAAAGTAGTCCGGGGGGGAAGCTCTCGTTTTTAATCAGCCGACAGTGAGCAAAGCAGGCAGAAATCGGGGTGGGGTGGGCTGGGATGCTGCTGGAGGTCTGGGTGTATGGCTGGTGCAGCAGTCCCTGACGTCCCCCGGCATTGGTTTATGGCTCCCGTCGGATCCCTTGGAAATGTTCTCTTTCCCAGTAGTGCTGCTTGTCAGCCCAGTACAAATGGCTGGTGCGGTCTGACCTTTGCAGGGCGGGATTAGAGAGGATGAGTCAGGTTCAAGGCCTTGATGCTTCAAGGCACCTATGGCCTGGGCCCAGCGTATCTAAAGGATTCTCAAGCTGGGGGATGAGGCCCGTGGTCAATAACTCCGCTCCTCAGGCACCATGGGACTTTCTACCATAGGCGTATTGCTCATCAGGGCAAGGAACAGAGCTTTCTCAGGGGCTGGTCTGAGACTGTGAACCGACCTCCCCCAGGAACGGAGGCCCATCCCAAACCTTGCCACAGTCGGCTTTAAGTGCCAGGCTCCAACCTGCCTTCCCTGACACAAACACAGAGCAACATCCACATTAAAACCCAAACCAAACTAAAACACTCCACGGCGCCCACCATTCTCCCTCTGGGGAGGGGACGGGAGCGAACGACACACAACAGATGTGTGTCTCCTGTCACTGTTCTACACAAGACTGTCAGCAGCTGCTCTTCACTCTTCCCCCCCCGTCGTCTTTTCTCAAGACTAAGTGATGTTCTAGCATCACGTAGAGTGTGAAAAAAGCCCAGGAGAATTCTCCCGGCCCAGCCTAGTGTGCTGAAATCACAGCCCTCTGCGCCGACCAGTACTGTCTCATGGTTTCCTTGTGCTCGCCCCGTCGGTCTGTCTGGAGCCCTCTGTTGTCCCTTGGCTTATGCTTAGGTTGTAACCCCTCTGGGGCAGGGACTGAGTGATGAGGTGTGCTGAACCCACGCTGAGTCAGCGAGGCTTAACGAGCTGCGTAGGCCCACTCAGCCCTGCTCTGCTACGCTGGCATTCGCTGTCGGGCAAGGAAAGGGTGGGTAAAAGTGGTGGAGGACAGCTTGGTGGCTGGCTGACCAGGGAGGAGAACAGACCTCCTAGCCATTGCTCCTTGAGGAAAAGGACCAGCCCAGAACCACTGCCTGAGCCCTGCCCGAGGACTGGCATAGGACTATTGAGCCCTGCCTGGCATAGGACTGTTGAGTTTGTTTGGGGGACTATTTTTCTTTGCTTGTTTATAAAAAAAAAAAACCTATTGGCCCAGGCTGGACTACCTGGGTGAAGCCTGAAGGGCCTGTTGCCGGGAAGCCCTGCCCAGGAGGGGTGTGGGCACTGCCTCAATAAACTCTGTAGATTTCTTGCCCCCTACTCGCGCCTAGCCTGTGTTGTTTCTGGGACCCGGAAGCACGTGCAGTCACAGACTGGCTTTGTACAGCGCCAAGCACAGTGGGCCTGGTCCATGACAGATAACTAATAATAATCAACCTTATGCTTTCCCCTTTGCAAGCGCTGGTGTAGCGGGCATGTCAGGGGTGGGGCTTGCGCAGGAGATGGGGGAGGAGCTGGACCCGTAGTGCTATAAGAATTCTGGATTGCATTGCAGGCTCTAGGATGGGCTTCTGTACCATAGAGCCTCTGGGAGCTGCTCGAAACTACACCGAGGGGTTTTTTTTGGGTCCTTGGAGTAACTGAGATTCAGGCCCAGAGAGTCTCTGGCACCATTCACCACTGCCCTGCCTCTGCATATCCCTCTACACCAGGGTATTGTGAGTGACAGTCTTGCACTGCTGTTGTAAATGACGGCAGGAGGTTTGGGCCCCAGGTACTGGACAACACTGAATTGAGCCCCTCGGTCTGTGTCTCTCTCACCATTCCAGTGTATTTAAAAAAAAATCTCCAGCAGCAGCTCAATCCCTTCCCCAGTTCTTGGGCTCTGGCTCTGAGTGGCTAACTCACGCTGACAACTACTGTCAGGTCTTATTACAATGACGATCAGGACTTTATCAGACGAATTTAGTGTGGACAAGGCTGCCCTCAGGTTATTTTAAGTGACCCCATCTCCAATGCAGACATATTTACAGCAGAGAGGAGCCATAATTTTTCAGCCTAGCCACTGGGGTTTAGGCTACCAGCTGCTAATCCGGTCCTTGCAAAGAACCCTCCCTCTGCGTTTGAACCATGTTCTGCTTCTCAGAGCTGTGCTGATTATTGCATTTCCTTACAGCGTGTTTCGGCACTTAGTCCATTGCCTCTTTTCTCAGCGGGCTCTGTCCTGCTCCGTCACATTCAGAGAAACATAAACCTCTCCCCTGTGCTGGCGAGGGTTGGTGTCTGATCAATAACAACACCATCTTTCTCCACTGAGCGTTAAAGGCATCAGGCCAGACCATCAGCTGGCGTACGTCAGCCTAGCTCCACTGCGTCAACAGAGTAACACTGACTTACACCAGTTAAGGATCTAGCCCATTCCCTCGTCCCACTTTGTACAGTCAGACATTCATTTACCAGCAGAGAAAGTGCGGAATTTCAAAACGTTCGGGGCGGGTTATTTTGTTGTTGCTGTTTTCATAGGGGCTTCACAGGAAAATGAAACCACTGTAAATTGTGACATGGACTTCTGCCCTCTCCTGGAGAGAAGGAGAACTCCTCACCAGTCAGAGATGCTATACGACCGACAGCTGATGAAGACTCTCCCGTCGATCTGGTGGCTGGGGTGACCTCTGGCTGTGAAGTTCGGAGTGGCTGCGCTACATAGGATAGCGATGACTGCAAGTTGGAGATTGCTGTACCCAATCTGCAGCTGGTTGGTCTAGAGGATGAATTGCTTCCACCCTTTCTGATTTTATTTCCTGGGTCGCGGCAGCAATCTTCGGTAGCTTGGCTTCTGGGAAAGAAGACGGGGGTGGCAAAAGCTGTGTGACCGTCTCCACCCTTCTTTATGCTGTGTAATAATTTGTGGGGGAATGCAGCGCTCTCAAAAAGTGAGGGGCTGGTGCAAAGCCCATTCAAGCCAATAGGACCCTCAGTTAACTTCACTGGGCTTTGGATCAGACCTTAGTTAGAGCCAGGTAGGGACCGAGCAATCTTCCCTCACATATAACATAACAATCCTGTCTTATAGCAACCCTTATAACTGGATCCTAGGCCCAGCCATAATGCTCTGAATACACCTTAATCCCAATCCAGTGTACAGCATCCCCAGGGGTTAAGTTCTAGGTCTATCTCCCCACAGCCCTGCCAATGCACCTCCCTCTTCACCAGTGAAACCCTTCTGCTATTCCAGTGCTGATCACTCACCCTACTCCCAGCTCAGACAGGACTGGGTTAAAGAAGAGCTGGGGCTCAGGCACCCCCGTCCTGCCATGAATGCCAGACGGGAGGGGCCCGAAAAGGGAGGAGCCCAGCTCAGATTGGGGCAGCCCTGGGAGGTAGACAGATCTCTTCTCCTCAGCCCCCAGAGAGGAGCACAGGGCAAGGCAAGACTGCCTGAGGACTCCCGTGGACACTGTGTAGCAGTATGGCTGGCTGGAGGCCCCCTTGCAGGAGGGAAAAGCTTTTGCCAGTCTCTGGTTCTGTTAGTTTGGTTTTCTTTCCTTTGCCTCATTGGGAACTGGGACCAGGAGGGGAAGGCAGACTGACACCCACCCACCCAGAATCCCTCAAGCCACTCCAGGGTAGCTCACCTGAGGACATTAAGTTGGCCTACGGCTTGCCAGACATTTCCAGAAGGGAGATGGTGACCTATCCAGACTAGTCAGGAGCTGTGGCTTTCCTTTGAGACTGATGACGGCTGGGGAAAAGCCCTAGAGAGAGGCCCTATAGGAAGCAGTCTGGGGAAGAAACAAGAAGTCTGAAGAGAGAGAACATACCCACTTGCTGCAGGGTCCCTGGGCTGGAAACCAGGGTAGAGGGAGGGATTGGGTTCCCCTAAGGGCCCACCAAGGATAGTGTGGTGAAGACTCTGGACGAGGCCCAGAAATGCTATGGAATCCAAAGTCAGGCTGGAGAGGTTGTGGGACCACTGTTGAGCCACACTCTGGCTTACCCCAGAAGAGGTGGGACTGACTGTGACCTGGCCAGAGGGCTGAGTCACAAGATGGAGGTGAGCACCAGCAGATCTGAATGACCGGTCCGCAGGGCAAAGGAGAGGAAAACCCCGCAATACCACACCCGGCCAAAAGGGGGCACACCAGCTGGTGAGTTGCTTGGATGAATGGGAGGAAGAAAGAAAGGAAGGAGTTAAGGGTATGTCTACACGACGAAATTTGTCGAATTTATAGATGTCGGCTTTGTAGAAAGCGTTTTTATACAGTAGAGCATTTGTGTGGAGAGACACACAATCGAAGTGCATGTAGTCGGCGGAGTGTGTCCACAGTACCAAGGCAACCGTCGACTTCCGGAGCATTGTACTGTGGGTAGCTATCCCACAGTTCCCGCAGTCTCTGCCGCCCGTTTGAATTCTGGGTAGAAATCCCAGTGCCTGATGGGGCTAAAACATTGTCGCAGGTGGTTCTGGGTACATGTAGGGCCCTGTTCCCTCCCTCCCTCCCTCCTTGAAAGCAAGGACAGACAATCATTTTGTGCCTTTTTTCTTGAGTTACCTGTGCAGATGCCATACCACAGCAAGCATGGAGCCCGCTCAGCTAACCGTCACCCTATGTCTCCTGGGTGCTGGCAGACGCAGTACTGCATTGCTACACAGCAGCAGTTTATTGCCTTTTGGCAGCAGACAGTGCAGTATGACTGGTAGCCGTCATTGACGTAGTCCTGGGTGCTCTTTTAATCAGGCACCTGGGCAAACATGGGAGTGACTCAGTCAGGTCATTTCCCTTGTTTCGTCCCGTGGCGATTGAGTCCTCCCGGCAGTGCACTGACTTTTAATCAGCAGCCAGCAGAAGACGATGGCCAGTAGTCATACTGCACCGTCTTCTGCCGAGCACCCAGGAGGTGACTATGGCTAGCAGTCGTACTGCATAGTCTGCTGCCAGCAAGATGTACAAAGATAGATGAAGTGGCTCAAAACAAGAAATAGACCAGATTTGTTTTGTATTCATTTTCTCCTCCCTCCCTCTGTGAAATCAACGGCCTGCTAAACCCAGTTTTGAGTTCTAGCCTTGAGGGGGCCATTCAGTTTCTCGCAAAGCCACCCCTTTTGATTTTAATTCCCTGTAAGCCATGTCGTCAGTCGCCCCTCCCTCCGTCAGGGCAACGGCAGACAATCGTTCCGTGCCTTTTATCTGTGCAGACGCCATACCACGGCAAGCATGGAGCCTGCTCAGATCGCTTTGGCAATTAGGAGCACCTTAAACACCATGCGCATTATACAGCAGTGTATGCAGCACCAGAACCTGGCAAAACGATACCGGGTGAGTAGGCGACGTCAGCGCGGTGATGAGGACATGGACACAGACTTCTCTCAAAGCATGGGCCCTGGCAATGTGGGCATCATGGTGCTAATGGGGCAGGCTCATGTGGTGGAACGCAGATTCTGGGCCCGGGAAACAAGCACAGACTGGTGGTACCGCATAGTGTTGCAGGTCTGGGACGATTCCCAGTGGCATAAGGGCACTTTCATGGAACTTTGTGACTTGCTTTCCTCTGCCCTGAGGTGCAAGAATACCAAGATGAGAGCAGCCCTCACAGTTGAGAAGCGAGTGGCAATAGCCCTGTGGAAGCTTGCAACACCACACAGCTACCTGTCAGTCAGGAATCAATTTGGAGTGGGCAAATCTACTGTGGGAGCTGCTGTGATGCAAGTAGCCAAGGCAATCAAAGATCTGCTGATATCAAGGGTAGTGACCCTGGGAAATGTGCAGGTCATAGTGGATGGCTTTGCTGCAATGGGATTCCCTAATTGTGGTGGGGCCATAGAAGGAACCCATATGCCTATCTTGGCACCGGAGCACCAAGCTGGTGAGTACATAAACCGCAAGGGGTACTTTTCAATAGTGCTGCAAGCACTGGTGGATCACAAGGGACATTTCACCAACATCAATGTGGGATGGCCGGGAAAGGTACATGACGCTCGCATCTTCAGGAACTCTGGTCTGTTTCAAAAGCTGCAGGAAGGGACTTTATTCCCAGACCAGAAAATAACTGTTGGGGATGTTGAAATGCCTTTAGTTATCCTTGGGGACCCAGCCTACCCCTGAATGCCATGGCTCATGAAGCCATACACAGGCAGCCTGGACAGTAGTCAGGAGCTGTTCTGCACTTGCTCAGCCTGTAGTTGAATGGTGGTAGAATGTGCATTTGGACGTTTAAAAGCACGCTGGTGCAGTTTACTGACTCGGTTAGACCTCAGCGAAACCAATATTCCCATTGTTATTACTGCTTGCTGTGCGCTCCACAATATCTGTGAGAGTAAGGGGGAGACATTTATGGCGGGGTGGGAGGTTGAGGCAAATCGCCTGGCTGCTGGTTACGCACAGCCAGACACCAGGGCAGTTAGAGTGCAGGAGGGCACGGTGTGCATCAGAGAAGCTTTGAAAACCAGTTTCATGACTGGCCAGTCATGAGTGTGAAAGTTCTGTTTGTTTCTCCTTGATGTAAACTCCCTGCCCCTTGGTTCACTCTACTTCCCTGTAAGCTAAGCACCCTCCCCTCCTCCCTTCGATCACTGCTTGCAGAGGCAATAAAGTCATTGTTGCTTCACATTCATGCATTCTTTATTAATTCATCACACAAATAGGGGGATAACTACCAAGGTAGCCCAGGAAGGGTGGTGGAGGAGAGAAGCACCAAGAGAGGTAGTGGTGGAGGAGGGAAGGACAAGGCCACATAGCACTTTAAAAGTTTAAAACTTATTGAATGCCAGCCTTCTGTTGCTTGGGCAATCCTCTGGGGTGGAGTGGCTGGGTGGCCAGAGGCCCCCACTGTGTTCTTGGGCGTCTGGGTAAGGAGGCTATGGAACTTGGGGAGGATGGCGGTTGGTTACGCAGGGGCTGTAGAGGCAGTCTGTGCTCATGCTGCCTTTCCTGCAGCTCAACCATACGCTGGAGCATATTAGTTTGATCCTCCAGCAGCCTCAGCATTGAATCCTGCCTCCTCTCATCACTCTGCCGCCACCTTTCAGCTTCAGCCCTCTCTTCAGCCCGCCACCTCTCCTCCCGGTCATTTTGTGCTTTCCTGCACTCTGACATTGTCTGTCTCCACGCATTCGTCTGTGCTCTGTCAGTGTGGGAGGACAGCATAAGCTCAGAATATTTCATCACGAGTGTGGGTTTTTTTTTTTTTTTTTTTCATTTTCTAATCTTTGGTAGCCTCTGGGAAGGAGAAGATCCTTGAAACACATGCAGCTGGTGGAGAGGGAAAAAAAAAGAGACAGTGGTATTTAAAAAGACATTTTATAGAACAATGAGTACACTCTTTCACGGTAAACCTTGCTGTTAACATTACATACATAGCACATGTGCTTTCATTCTAAGGTCACATTTTGCCTCCCCCAGCGCGTGGCTAGCCCCTCCACCTTCTCCCCTCCCCGTGGTTAACAGCGGGGAAAGTTTCTGTTCAGCCACAGGCAAACAACCCAGCAGGAACGGGCACCTCTGCATGTCCCCTTAAGAAAAACACCCTATTTCAACCAGGTGATCGTGAATGATATCGCTCTCCTGAGGATAACACAGAGAGATAAAGAACGGATTTAGTTTGAATGCCAGCAAACATACACTGCAATGCTTTGTTCTACAATGATTCCCGAGTACGTACTACTGGTCTGGAGTGGTAAAGTGTCCTACCCTGGTGGATGGAATAAGGCTGCCCTCCCCAGAAACCTTTTGCAAAAGCTTTGGGAGTATATCCAGGAGAGCCGCGAATGCCAGGGCAAATTAATCATTAAACATGCTTGCTTTTAAACTATCTATAGTATTTTAAAAGGTACACTCACCAGAGGTCCCTTCTCTGCCTGGCGGGTCCAGGAGGTAGCCTTGGGTAGGTTCAGGGGGTACTGGCTCCAGGTCCAGGGTGAGAAACCGTTCCTGGCTGTTGGGAAAACCGGTTTCTCCGCTTGCTTGCTGTGAGCTATCTACAACCTCATCATCTTCCTCATCACCAAAACCTGCTTCTGTGTTGCCTCCATCTCCATTGAAGGAGTTAAACAACACTGCTGGGGTAGTGGTGGCTGAACCCCCTAAAATGGCATGCAGCTCATCATAGAAGCGGCATGTTTGGGGCTCTGACCCTGAGCGGCCGTTCGCCCCTCTGGTTTTCTGGTAGGCTTGCCTCAGCTCCTTAAGTTTCACGCGGCACTGCTTCGGATCCCTGTTATGGCCTCTGTCCTTCATGCCCTGGGAGATTTTGACAAAGGTTTTGGCATTTAGAAAACTGGAATGTAGTTCTGATAGCACAGATTCCTCTCCCCATACAGCGATCAGATCCTGTACCTCCCATTTGCTCCATGCTGGAGCTCTTTTGCAATTCTGGGACTCCATCGTGGTCACTTCTGCTGATGAGCTCTGTATGGTCACCTGCAGCTTGCCATGCTGGCCAAACAGGAAATTGAAATTCAAAAGTTCGTGGGCCTTTTCCTGTCTACCTGGCCAGTGCATCTGAGTTGAGAGTGCTGTCCAGAGCGGACACAATGGAGCACTCTGGGATAGGTCCTGGAGGCCAATACCATCTAATTGCATCCACAGTACCCAAATTCGACCCAGCAAGGCTGATTTCCGTGCTAATCCCCTTGTTGGGGGTAGAGTAAGGAAACCGATTTTAAGAGCCCTTTAAGTTGGGGAAAAAAAGGGCTTCGTCGTGTGGATGGGTGCAGGGTTAAATCGATTTAATGCTGCCAAATTCGACCTCAACTCCTAGTGTAGACCAGGGCTAAGTCTGCAGCTGAGCTGAGTGAGGACGGTTGTGGTATTGTGGTTAAGCCACTAGATTGGGTCTTGGGCTCTGGGTTAAATTCCAGGCCATCCTTCCCAGGCCAGCTGTCCATTGCCTTACCCTGGGCATAGTCCTTGCCACCAGTCCAAAGTGGGAGTCAACCATCCCCATTCTGGTCTGGCAGTGCTTTGCACTGGGGTCACTGATTACACCAGGGGCAGAGCAGTGGAATAGCTGGTTCCCGGGGTGACCTGAACAAGTCTTCCTTTGTCTGTCTGGCCGCTTTAGATTGGAAGATCTGCAGAGCAGGCACTGTGTATGGACAGCACTTAACGCAACTGGGCCTACAGTCTGATCAAGTACTTATACTACAGTGAGCAGGGTTAATATCTATGGGTGCTACTGTAATACAAATTATAATAAGAATGAGGAGGCCCACAAAGATGTTTTGAATGCAGGTATTCCAGGGTGAAAGTCTAGGGTGCTTAGCCCACTGGGTCAGAGCAGTCC
The DNA here is from genome assembly GCF_015237465.2 of Chelonia mydas. Classification (NCBI taxonomy): domain Eukaryota; kingdom Metazoa; phylum Chordata; order Testudines; family Cheloniidae; genus Chelonia; species Chelonia mydas. Next base: position 136,039,141 of record NC_057852.1, on the reverse strand, counting down.
CTCCTCTGCTGGAAACCTCAGCTGTGCATAGCACCATTGTCCCCTGTCCCCTGGAACAAGAACTAGTCAACCCAGAGCTGTTTGGGTTCCACAAGCAGCTATTTGCACTCTGCCATCGGCCTGTCTTGACTTCATCGCAGTTGAGGGCTTATTGAAAATCCCTCGTCACCAAGAAAGCCAGACTGAGCAACAGCAGCTGAGGGTTCGTTCTGGGTGTTAGGATATAGATATCCAGGCCTGTCTGTAAAGGCCTATACTCTAAGAATTTTGGTGTATTCTTATTACTTGGCTAGTTATAGAGGTATAAAAGAGAGAATCAAAATCACTGTCTGCCGGTGTAAGGGCCTTCTCTTACTGTGACAGTCTGAGGCCCTGTGCTTAGGCTAAGGCCTTTGGCTAAGCAGCAGAGGCAGCCATAAGCCAGGAAGCGAACAGTCACATCCTCACATTCCAAACTAGTCACATTGAAAGAAGGTGCTATTGGGCTCTTAGGAATACAATCCTGTCCTGATAATGCCTATCACCTCCAGAGAAAGGGAAGTGCCTAGAAAATGTAAAAGGAAACAGCATCCTGTCTGGCAAGAACTCACTTATCAATACTGGGATGTGAAATCCTCACTTCTGTATTGTTTTGTCATTATAGTTCCCACTTTGCTATTGTTTGTCTGTATAATCTCTGTCTGGTTCTGTGATTGTTCCTGTCTGCTGTATAATTAATTTTGCTGGGTGTAAACTAATTAAGGTGGTGGGATATAATTGGTTACATAATCATGTTACAATATGTTAGGATTGGTTAGTTAAATTTCAGGAAAAGGATTGGTTAAGGTATAGCTAAGCAGAACTCAAGTTTTACTATATAATCTGTAGTCAATGAGGAAGGGAGGGGGCGTGGGTGGCTGGGTGGGGGTGGGCATGCGTGGGAGAGATGGGAACAGGGAATGGGGGTAAGGAAATTGGAATCATGTTTTGCTAAAGGGGGAGATGGGAACAGGGAATGGGAGTGGGGAAACTGGAATCCTGTTTTGCTAAGGGCAGGAATGGGAACAGGGACACAGGTGTAAGGCTCTGTGGTGTCAGAGCTGGGAAGGAGGATACTAAGGAAGGAAACTGGAATCATGCTTGCTGGAAGTTCACCCCAATAAACATCGAATTGTTTGCACCTTTGGACTTCGGGTATTGTTGCTCTCTGTTCATGCGAGAAGGACCAGGGAAGTGAGTGGGTGAAGGAATAAGCCCCCTAACACTGGGCACCCACTTCATATTGATCATTGAAATCCTCAGCCTGGCGAAGGGCTGGGGGATTGTGTCTGAATCTCGGTTTCAGGGGCCAGTTCTGTGTTTCTTGGCATGTGGCCGTCTGGGAGAGTTACGTTGGCTTTTCTTCCCCAGCGCCCTGGGTACCAAGCATTGCACTGCCTATGGAGCAGAGAGCTGGAAATCTCTGTGCAGACAGATTAGAGGACATTCGTTCATGCTGAAATCTTTCCGCCTCTTAACTTTGCAACATGCTGCAAAGATCAGAGGACAGGCGCCGTCGGGTACTGACCGTACAGGAGAGAAATCTCTAAAAAGGAGTTACAAAAGCTTGTGATGAGGAACTGGACACCTGTTTATAACATGAATACACCAAATCCTTGGCTGAGAAGCAGTTTGGATTGCTACACACAACACACCGGAGACGGACCCACAAACCCAAGGGAATTAAAAATTAAGTCACCTAACACTGCGAACTCTGATTTGTCCACCCACAAGCACACACCTTCCCGTTACCACGCTGTTGTAAACCACAGACCACACACCGCACCCTTAACTCTGCCTCTGTCAATCCACCCTTCTCCACACCCACCTTTGCCAGCCTGTCCCCTTTTAACACCGTTAGCTGAGGATGCTTGATGCTTTGCACCGTAGAACCTCAGAGTTACGAACACCTCAGGAATGGTGGCGGTTCGTAACTCTGAACGAGATGCTTTGGTGGTTCTTTCAAAAGTTTACAACTGAACATTGACTTAGTACAGCTTTGAAACTTTACTGTGTAGAAGAAAAATTCTGCTTTTAACTATCTTAATTTAAATGAAACAAGCACAGAAACAGTTTCCTTACCTTGTCTAAAAAATGTTTAACCCCCCCCACCCCTTCTTTTTTTAGTGGCTTACATTTAACACAGTACTGTACTGCATTTGCTTTTTCCTTTTTTCTTTTTGACCGCTGCTGCTGCCTGATTGCGTACCTCCGGCTCCAAATGGGGGGTGTGGTTGACTGGTCAGTTAGTAACTCTGGTGTTCGTGACTCTGAGGTTCTACTGTATATTATCCAGAGATGCCATCCCTAGGGGGCAGAGTTAATGCAATTGTGTATCAGCGATCAGACTCATTTTAATCGGTTCTAATCGGTGAGAGTGGGTTGCGAAACTATTCCATTGGCATCGTGCGTGCTTTTATATCCATGAATCTTGGTGACTGATAGGGCTCCTTAACAAACCACCGCAACTAACTTCCCTGGACACACCCTGCCATAGGCTCAAATCTCAGACACACTGGTTGCCTCTGGCACCTTGTTTTGCTCATTGTTTACTAATGGAATAATCAAGACCAGACAGAGCCCTTGTGACTCTCTTGCTCAGACTCACTGCCCCATTGTGCAGTTTTCTCTGTCCCTTGCTTCCGACTGCATTTGGTGCCATTTTTCAACAGCCCCTGTAAACGTTGTGCCTGCCATCTCTTCCTGAAAGCATGGAACCTGCACAGCTCACCAGTCTTGTGATGAGAGTTATGAACACAACACGGCTGATCCCGCAGTATTTCATGAGCTGCGAATCCGAACAGAATCCGTGCTGCCTGCCCTGTTGTGTGCCATTGTGACGGGGCGGATCGGCCCCGCACTGGTACCTAGCAGAGGAAGCCCCGCCCCTGAGGCTCTGCTGGGCATGCTCCAACTGGAAGTTAGGTATAAAAGCTTGCAGAACTGCTCAGTCAAGGCTGGCTGCCAAGGAGGAAGGATGGTCGGCAGAGGCTCCAGCCCAGGGGCCGCTACAGCCCTTACCTACGAGAGCTGAAGAACCAACATCAGGCCTTTGGTCCAAGTTTCTATCAGAAGCCCAGGGAGTGTCGGGTGCTGAGGAGCCTGGAGATCCTGGAGCTGAAGAGCCAGAAACCCGGACCAGAGGCTTGCAGCTATCGGAACCCCAGGGAGTGTCTGGTCCTGGGGAACCTGGAGACCCTGATGCCATATGGTCTACTGCTGCCGGAGAACTGGTAGGAAGTGACCCAGGGAAGGAAGTGACCCAGGGAAGGTGAGGGAGTGGTACCTTCCATCATTAGGAGGTCAGCGTGTTTTGGTAAGATTCCACGCTGACCCTGTGGCAGACTTCTCTGCCACTGGCAGGGCCCTGGGTCAGGGCCCGGTGGAGTTAGGTGGGTCCGGGCTCCCAAACCGGAGGTCACCGCCCCCTTGCGATGGCCCCAGTTACCTGACCCCTGTTTTGCCTCCAAAAGCGGCAGCATGGACTCCAGCCGCTAGGCTACGCTATCCCACTAGGGGAAGGGAAATTAGATGGATGCTGGCCTTTGGGCTGCACTGCCCTAAGGGCACATTGCATGGGCTCCAGCCGCTAGGCCACATCAACCCACTTGAGGAGAGGCAGTATACGGATCCTGGCCATTGGGCCACACTGTGCTGACTACTGCGTGGGGGGCGTAAAAACAGATGTAGGCATAGAGAGGTGGGGTTACCACTTGCCCCGCCCCCCGACTCAAGGGGTTTACGAGGTACAAAACCCACCACAACCATGGAAAGAAACCATTCAAGATAGATGGCATTCGTGGAGCAGCTGCACATGGTGGACTGTTGCTATTGGGCCTGGGCAACAAGCACTGAGGAGGTGGGATCGGATTGTGATGCAGGGCTGGGATGATCAGTAGTGGCTGAAGAACTGTCAGATGCATAAAGCCACCTTCCTTGAACTGTGTGCGGAGCTTGCCCCAGCACTGCGGAGCAAGGACACTAAAATGAGAGCAGCCCGAGCAGTGGAAAAGCGTTGAGGTGGATTCTCCGTCACTGGAAATCTTTAAATCAAGATTAGATGGTTTTCTAAAAGATCTGCTCTGGCTCAGAGGTTACAGAGGATGTCGGGCTAGATGATCACAAGTGTCCCTTCTGGCCTTCAAATCTATGAATCTGTGAACATGGGATTTGGGGAGGAAAAGCTAATAAGGAATCAAGACAATTTTAAGCTGCTGCAGATGATATAGCGGAGCAGAGTGAATCACCATAATCAAAACAGAGCTGCTTTATGACACAGAAAACTGAACAATAAGCATCCACATCAATCCACCCCATTTATTAGGCAGGCAACTCAGACTGTCAATATTCACGTCACACACCCATCAAAAAGTCCTTGGCAGATTTCATCCCCATTTGGGGATTTTCTGCATTTCATAGTCAAGTGCAGCCATATAGCTGAGTATCACTACTGGATAACAATGCTGACTTCATGGGGTGGTATTTTTTGGAAGATGACAACAGTATCGTAGAGTCATAGGGTTAGAAGCCACCACAATGGTCATCTAGTCTAACCCCCTGCCAAGATGCAGGATTTGTTGTGTCTAAACCATCCAAGACAGGTGGCTCCAGCCTCCTTTTGAAAACCTCCAATGAAAGAGCTTCCGCAACCCCCCTAGGCATCTGTTCCATTGTCCTACTGTTCTGACAGTCAGAAATTTTGTCCTGTGATTTAATCTATGTCTGCTGTGCTGTAGTTTGACCCCATTGCCTCTTGTCCTGCCCTCTGTGGCAAGAGAGAACAGCTTTTCTCCAGCTTGCTTATGTCAGCCTTTCCCGTATGTGAAGACTGCCGTAATGTCCCCCCTCAATCTCCTCTTTTCCAAACTAAACATATCCAGTTCCTTCAGCCTTTGCTCATATGGCTTGCATTTCGTCCCTTTGATCATCTTCGTCCCTCGCCTCTGGATCCTTTCCAGTTTCTCCACATTCTTTCTATATGCTGGTGACCAAAACTGGACACTGTTCTCCAGCCGAGGCGTAACCAGCTCTGAGTAGAGCATTACTATCACCTCCCATGACTTGCATGCTATGCCTCGGTTAATGCAACCCAAAATTGCATTTGCGTTTTTTTTTTTTTTTTTTTTGCAACAGCGTCGCATTGCTGACTTACATCGAGGTTGTGATCCATCACAACCCCCGGATCCTTCTCAGCAGTGCTGCTGCCACGCCAGTTATTCCTCTGTCATAAACGTAAAGGGAAGGGTAAACACCTTTAAAATCCCTCCTGGCCAGAGGAAAAATCCTTTCACCTGTAAAGGGTTAAGAAGCTAGGATAACCTCTGGTCAGTTTGGTCAGGTGCCAATGAGGAGACAAGATACTTTCAAAAGCGGGAGGGAGGGAGAAACAAAGTCTCTGTCTGTGCGTGATGCATTTGCCAGGAACAGAACAGGAATGGAGTCTTAGAACTTAGTAAGTAATCTAGCTAGAGATGGGTTAGATTCTGTTTGTTTAAATGGCTGAGAAAATAAGCTGTGCTGAATGGAATGGATATTCCTGTTTTTGTGTCTTTTTGTAACTTAAGGTTTTGCCTAGAGGGATTCTCTGTTTTGAATCTGATTACCCTGTAAGGTATTTACCATCCTGATTTTACAGAGGTGATTCTTTTACTTCTATTAAAATTCTTCTTCTAAGAACCTGAATGCTTTTTCATTGTTCTTAAGATCCAAGGGTTTGGGTCTGTGTTCACCTATGCAAACTGGTGAGGATTTTTATCAAGCCTTCCCCAGGAAAGGGGATGTAGGGTTTGGGGAGGATTGGGGGGGGGGAAAGACATTTCCAAGCGGGATCTTTCCCGGTTATATATCTGTTAGACGCTTGGTGGTGGCATCAATATAGTCCAAGGGAAAAAGGAAAATAGTTTGTACCTTGGGGAAGTTTTAACCTAAGCTGGTAAAAATAAGTTTAGGAGGTTTTCATGCAGGTCCCCACATCTGTACCCTAGAGTTCAGAGTGGGGAAGGAACCTTGACACCCCCATTCTGTATTTATGCGTTTGGTTTTTCTTCCTTAAGTGCAGCACCATATATGTAGTAAGGCTGGATTTATTGGGGGTCCCAGTGGCCTTCCCTGGCGTGGGCAAGGATGGCAATTGGTCTTTGGTGAACACAGTGCTCGTGAGAGGTGCCCGACTGACATCCTTGGAGACTGCTGTCCTCTCTTTAGCCATGGGACATGCACAGCAAAGGCAATGACAGGGCAAGCTTCTGCCAACATGTCTCAGCCCTGACTCTGTGGGACCACTCGCAGTGGTGGAGAGAGCAATTCGCTTGCTGAGGCCATTCACTCCTTGGCTTCTCTGCTGAGACTGCTAGCAAGGGTGTTGGTATTCATTCCAGTCCTGGCGCAGGTTTTCCTCCACCAGTGGCTGGACTGAGGTCAAACACACATCACACAGGGCACTGAAGAGTTCCTGGACTGCAATGACTTCCAGGTGCTACCGACTTTTCTCTTTTTTTGTCCAGGTTATTGCCAAGGCCTAGGTACTTTGTTATTGAATCCGACCCAGAAGCATTGCAATGAGAGCCCCATCCTGCCCTGTGCCCAAAGGGTGGTAGGTAATTCTAAGCTGCCAGGGGGAACAAAGTAGCATGTGCATGCTTGACTGGCCAGGAGATGGCAGGGACGGAGGAGAGGAGGCACCTGCCTTAGGACAATTTGCAGCAAGGGAGATAATCAAAACGACTAGTATTTATATAGGACTTTGTCCATGATGGGCCAATACCAAAGCACTCCATGTATGTAAATAACTGTGGTTATCCCTGTTTTGCAGACAAGGAAACTGAGGCACAGAGAGATAAAATGACATGCCTGAGGTCACCCTCACACAGTAGCTCTGAGGAGAATGGGTTGTGTTTGCCAGACTCACCCCCGGTGCCTTGTCTGGGGTGGCTGGGGGAGGAAAGGAGGTTTGGGATCCAGCACTAAGTCCACGATTTCTGGCCTGGTGACGTAGAGCGGGTCAGAAGATGCCGATTCAACAGAACTGAAACCTTCCGTGGGGGTGCATCAGTGGGAACCAGGCAGGCGGCCCATCTTGCTCTCCAGGATTCTTGTCTCCTATGCAGCCTGTCTGGCACCTCCCCTGGCTGGTGAACGCCCCCCACCCCGCACCCCCCTGCAATTTCACGCAGTTCGCCTGCTCTGCTCTCCAGGTTGGCTGCCTCCCCACCATCGCTGTCTCCCCATTGCACCAGCTGGCTGAGATCTGACACCTGCTCACTTCTGAGTGCTTGATTCTGCCCCCCAGTGGTGTTCTTTTAATGTGGTTTTTGTGGGGCACACTAATAATAATAGCTGTGGGGAGTGCCACGGCGGGGCAGGGTAAGAGGAGAGTCTCCCCCAGGAGTGGAAGAGGAGATGCAGGGCAGACAGGGGAGGGAGCACGGGCAACGCCAGCATCTTGCCTGAGGCGCCCAAGAAGGACTGAGCCCCTCTGGCACTGCCAGCCGCACTCGGGTCAAGCAGGGTGAGAAGAGAGCCATCTACAGTCAGAGGAAAAGGACTGGCCACGCGCTCCCCAGAGGCTTGACCCTCCTATGGAAACAGGCCTGCGGGTTTGGGCGGGCACAGATCAGTCCCTGCCTTGTCTAGCGCTTAGTGATGGAGTGAGCACAGCGCTGAGCCATGGTGCAGGGACCACCGAAGGGAAGTGCTGGCAACAGGCCTGCGTGAGACGGTGCTGGATCTGGAGGAGCTGGAAGTGGGGCAAAGCTGTCCAGTTGCGTGTCGATCCAGGCAGCATGAGCCACTTGGGCTAGAGGCAGCAAGAGGCCATCCTAGTGCATCGACCTTCACAAGGGAGAATTGCAGAAAGAGCAGGGGGTCGCTGGAGAAACTGCTAGGGATGGAGAGAAGTGTGACCCGGAATGGGTGCTGTGAGTCTGGTTCTGGGATCCTGAAGAAACAGCTTGGGGATGTCTGGTGCACACATCCATCCCTGCCCTGGAAATTATTGGAGCGACTTTTTATCTGAGGAATCCTAAAGAAAAGCATCTCAGGTTCTTCCTTCTTATGTACAGTGACTTAAAATACCACAGCTGCTGCATTGCACGTCTCCGTTGCCATGCTGGTCTGGGTTCTTCTGGGTCCAAGCTGCCCCCACCCCCATCTGCTCCCTGAGCCCACTGGTCTAGGCTGCATTTAGCAGCAACATGTGCTCTCCCCTAAGTCATGTGGCCTGCAGTCCGGGCTCCTGTCTCTACTGGGGCAGGGCTGAGCTCCCATCCTGGTGGAGCATTCGCCTCCTGCAGCAGCAAGGCATCATGGCAGCAGGGGTGAGATTTCCTCCCACTCTTGGAACCATCAGGGATGTCTTAAAAGCTGGGTGAAGTCTGGTAACTCAGCCTGGATGAGAATCCAGGCATTTTATCTCCGAGAGGGATGGGAGAGGATGCAGAGTGTCGGGGAGGGGGGAACCACATCTCCTCCTTTTCTATTAGTAAGTAGACCCCCCCCCCATTGACCTAGCAGAAGTTTGCTGGGACATTTACAAATGGGGGGATCCTTGGAAGGGGGAGAGGCGCTGTATGAATGTCAGAGGTGAGTGTGATGAGGTTGTTTAGTAACCTTTGGGAAACAAGGTGGTGGATCTCTTAGCCCAGTTCTTCAAGGGCAAATCTCCACGTTATGAAAACTGCCATCACTACTGGCAACAATGGTGGCATCTCAACAGAGCAACCAAGCACAGAATGGTGTCAGCAGTGGGATCGCGCTTTGGCTTGTAGGAAGGTGTAACTCCTCGCCAGGGCTGAGACATGTTGGCCAGGGAGAGGTAATGGTGATAAAGAGGGAAGCTCCCACTGTCACAGTATGTGCTGTCCTTGGGCTTTGGATAAGCAGAAGGGTCCAGGCTCCAGGGCTGTCCAGCCAGAGCACTGAATTCTAAACAGAAAACATTGCCCCTCTAAGAGCCCGATCCAAATCCCACTGAAGTGAATAGAAAGGCTCATGGCCTTCAGTCTCGGTGAAGTACTCACTATGCATTATATTATACCCTTTGCAGGGTCACTGTGCTATGCCCACTATCGGGTACTTACTATACATGACCCTGTATCTTCTAGAGGGTACTTACCAGCACATTAGAATCGTCCTCTATAGGATTGCTGTCTTTTGCACTATGCAATACCCTCTGTAAGGTACGTACTAGGCCCACTCAGTTTCCTCGGTCTGTGGGACTACTCACGTGCTTAGGTATTTTGTTGGATCGGGGCTTAGCTCTGTGCAATACATTTTCTTTCCCCAGACTTTATAGGGCTGCTTTCTGCAGAGACCTTAATGCTGATCCTGACGGGCACAAGGAGGCACTCATGAGTGCGCAGTCTAGAGATACTCTTGATCGACTACGACGTTAATTTGCCCAGCAGGGTCTGCCCAAGGCACAACCAGTGAGCTCTGCTGACCAAGCGAGGTTGCATTTCAGCTTCAAGAGGCATGTCACTTCCCCCCTGCAGACCACCCTGTCATCCATTCTCTGCTAGGAGATGTCGGGTTTGGTAGCCATGTGCTTCGTTAGCAGACTATCCACACGATTGCTTTATTCCCTCCTCTTCAGCAGCAGTTTCATTAGGTTAATCCAAGTGTCAATAAATGCAGCTGCTCACAGGTGTTTGTAAATAGGTATTTTTAACCGCTGGAGTACCAGGACCCATGGCCAGGTGCAAGCATTCCTTGCTGCACAGCCTGAAGATTTTGGAAAGCATAGGGGAGTAGACGGGTATGTGTCTCATGCAGGAAAACGATTACTGCACCAATGGCCAACTAAATTGGTGGAAAGACCTCCATTGGCTTTGATGGGAACAGGATTGGGTCCCGGGGAAGGCTTGTTATGGCGCAAGTCACTAGATGATGCAGTTACACATTGTCTTGTTCTTTTTCTCAGAGGGTGAGCAAGCTTTCTCTTTGAAGAAAGGTTGTATTGTTGTTGGTTTGGTTCTCCACGGCTCAGTGCAGAGGGAGCTGTTGCCAAAAAGAGGGGGAAGGTTTGCTCTCTGCTAGAGTCTGTTCTTGGTGCAGAGTACTGGGACCTGAGCATTTGGGCAGGGCTGAAATTCATAGGAGAAGGGATTGCCCTGCACGCTGTTTGACCACCTCTGCTCTGGGACTGGGGTATGTGTGTAAATACAGCAAGTTACTCAGACTATACCCACGCTCAACATCACAGATGTCTCAAGGACACAGTATTTTCATAAGACCAATGGTCCCTCTAGCCCAGTATCCTGTCTTCTGGCAATGACCAGTGCCAGATGCTTCCCCTGTCATCCGGTCCCAGCTTCTGGCAGTTGTAGATTTAGGGATACCCGGAGCATCATGTGTCCCAGATCATCTTGGCTAATAGCCATTGATGGACCTAGCCTACATGAATTTATCTAATTCCTTTTTGAACCCAGTTATAGTTTTGGCCTTCACAACATCCACTGGCAACAAGTTCCCCTGGCAGCAAGTTTCACAGCTTGACTGTGCATTGTGTGATGAAGTACTTCCTTATGCTCATTTTAAACCTGCTGCCTATTCATTTCATTGGGTGATCCCTGGTTATGTGAAGGGGTAAATTATCGCTTCTTTATTCATGTTCTCCACACTGTTCCTGATTTATTGACCTCTGCCATATCCCCCCTCATTAGTCATCTCTTTTCTAAGGTGGACAGTACCAATCTTTTTAATCTCTCTTTCTTTGTATGGAAGCTGCTCTATGCCCTAACCATTTTTGTTGCCCTTCTTTGTATCTTTCTAATTCTAAGATATCTTTTCTGAGAGGGGGTGACCAGAATGGCACACAGTATTCAGGGTATGGGCATACCAGGGATTTATATCGAGGCAATATGGTATTTTCTGTCTTATTATCTATCCCTTTCCTAATGGCATTGAGCAGATGTTTTCAGAGAACCATCCATGATGACTCCAAAATCTTTCCTGAGTGCTAACAGCTAATTTAGACCCCATCATTTTATATGTGTAGTTGGGTTAATGTTTTCCAATGTGCATTACTTTGCATTTATCAACATTGAATTTCATCTGCCATTTTGTTCCCCAGTCACCCAGTTTTGTGAGATCCCTTCGTAGCTCTTCGCAGTCTGCTTTGAACTTAACTGTCTTGGGTGGTTTTGTATCATCTGCAAATTTTGCCACCTCACTGTTCACCCCCTTTTCCAGATCATCTGGAGTACTGTGTCCAGTTTTGGGCCCCACACTACAAGAAGGATGTGGAGAAATTGGAGAGAGTCCAGTGAAGGGCAACAAAAATGATTAGGGGACTGGAACACATGAGTTATGAGGAGAGGCTGAGGGAACTCGGATTGTTTAGTCTACGGAAGAGAAGAATGAGGGGGGATTTGATAGCTGCTTTCAACTACCTGAGAGGTGGTTCCAGAGAGGATAGATCTAGACTATTCTCAGTGATAGCAGATGACAGGACAAGGAGTAATGGTCTCAAGTTGCAGTGGAGGAGGTTTAGGTTGGATATTAGGAAAAACTTTTTCACTAGGAAGGTGGTGAAACACTGGAATGCGTTACCTAGGGAGGTGGTGGAATCCCCTTCCTTAGAAGTTTTTAAGGTCAGGCTTGGCAAAGCCCTGGCTGGGATGATTTAGTTGGGATTGGTCCTGCTCTGGGCAGGGGGTTGGACTAGATGGCCTCCAGAGGTCCCCTCCAACTCTGATATTCTGTGATTCTATGATCATTTATGAATATGTTGAACAGCACTGGTCCCAATACAGATCCTTGGTGGACCTGGCTATTTACCTCTCTCCATTCTAAAAACTAATCACTTATTCCTACCCTTTGTTTCCTATCTTTTAACCAATCACTGATCCATGAGAGAACTGTCCCTTTATCCCATGACAGCTTACTTTGCTTAGGAGCCTTTGATGAGGGACCTTGTCAAAGGCATTCTGGAAGTCTAAATACACTATATCAGCTGGATTACTCTTGTTCACATGCTTATTGACACCCATGAAGAATTCCAGTAGATTGCTGGGGCATGATTTCCCTTTAGAAAAGCCATGCTGACTCTTCCCAACAAATCATGTTCATCTACGTGTCTGACAATTCTAGTGTTTAGTATAATTTCAATCCATTTGCCTGGTAGTGAAGTTAGGCTTGACAGCCTGTAATTGTCGGGATCGTCTCTGGAGCCTTTTTTAAAAATCGGCATTACCTTAGCTACCCTCCAGCCATACGGTACAGAGGCTGATTTAAGCGATAGGTTAAATATCACAGTTAGTGGTTCTGCAATTTCACATGTGAGTTCCTTCAGAACTCTTGGGTGAATACCATCTGGTCCTGGTGATTGATTTCTGTTAAATTAATCAATCTGTTCCCAAACCTCTTGTACTGGTACCTCAGTCTGGGACTTACGAAAGTTTATGCTTCTTTCTATTTTCCTCAGTGGGATTTGACTTCCAGGTTTTAAAGGATGCCTTTTTGCTTCTAACCACCTGTTTTTACTGTGTTGTTTAGTCATAGTGACATTTTTCTGGTCCTCTTTGGTTGTTTGTTTGATTTGGGATATACATTTAGTTTGAACCTCTATTCTGGAAACTATTTAAAATAGTTTCCATGCGGTTTGGAGGCGTTTCACTCCTGCGACTATTCCTTTTAATTTCCATTTAAGTAGCTTCCTCATCTTTGTGTAGTTCCCCTGTTTGAAGTTAAATGCTGCTCTGATGGATTTCTTTTGTGTCTCCCCCCTACAAGAATGTTAAATTTAATTACTTTATGGTCACTGTTAGCAAGCAATTCAGCTATAGTCACCTCTTAGACCAGATCCTGTGCGCCCCTTAGGACTAAATCAAGTATTGTCTCTCCCCTTGTGGGTTCCAGGACTAGCTGTTCCAAGAAGTAGACACTAACGCTATCCAGAAATTTTATCTCTACACCTTGTCCTGAGGTGTCATGTACCCAGTTAATAGGGAGGTAGTTGAAATCCCCCATTATTATGAGGTTTTCTGTTTTTGGCGCCTCTCTAATCTCCCTGAGCATTTCACAATTATTGCCACCATCCTGATCAGGCAGTTGGAAGTATATTTCTACTCTTACAGGTATGTAAGTAAAGACAGGCCTGAACCACACCTTTGGATTCAGGTCCTCTGGCGCCCAGGAGGTGTGCATACAACTCCAAGTACCTTCAATAGGACTTGGATGCATGCATCTCCCAGGAAGATTGAATCCCTGCTCAACTTTAGGGAAGTTCCGATGCAAACTCTGCAGCCTGTGCCCATCTCCCGATGTCCCCGGCACATTGTGAGGCTCAGTTCATTAATGCACGTAAAGCACCTTTGAACTCCAGACATGAAGGGAGCTATCGACATGCAAAGGAGGATTGATACTGTTGCCATGAGAGGTTGTTGCAGGAATGAAATACTTCACCGGGTGGACAATGGATGACTCACTGCATTACAGAGCGTGAAGGGGCACCAGTCAAACATGCCAATCACAGCCCCAGCTGATCTCTTCTTATGCTTTCACAGCTGTAGGCGGTGCTATTTTGACTGTGCAGCTTGGAACAACAGCTCAGCAGATCACAGGGGTTGGGATCACCCCGCCCCCCCCCCCCCCCCCAACTCTCTTGCCTTTTAGGCCACAAATGGAGGAGAGTAAATTATGATAAATAGCGATCGGCCCTCCTGAGATTTGCAGCGACCATGAAGCTAAACAGAAGGCAGAAACTATTCAAATATGCAACATCTGGACCTAGCTGCGTGGGAGGCCACAGGGAAAAGAAGCCACCTGTCTCCGCCAAAGTAGGATGCTCTGAAATGCTGCAGTAGCGTTGAATTTGAATTGGGAAGCAACAGAGATCTGAGGTCTGCCTAGAGTGAGCCGGCGTTCAGAGCACAGCCTGTGAGAGGGGCTAAAAGCTATTTGGAAACACCAGCCTGCCCTTTGTGCCCCGGCTCTCCGAGCTCTCCCAGAGAACTTTCCAGAGAGCTGAACTTAAAGCACGGCTGACTTGGGATCCGGCAGTGGTTGGAGGGCCGTACAGTGGCCCCAGGCTGTGCCTCCACCTCCCTCCGAAGTCTGGGCAATGCAGAATCCAGACCTGGATCAAAATTCTGCACCTCGGGTCCATCTCTACTAATTATAACCATGTGACCAGTCCAAAGGCAGCTCCCTGGGCTTGGCTGCTTGTGGTCTTGTGTTTAAGACGCTTGATGGGGCTCAGGAGTGCTGAGTTCCAGTCTTGGCTCTGCTAAAGACTTTCAGCACATGGTCGGGGGCAAGTCACTTGGGCCCGATCCTCAAAGGTATGTCCACTTGAGCCTGATCCGTGTATTTTGGCTCCTAACTCCCACTGGCTTCAGTTGGAGGAAGGAGCTGAAATGCCTTTGAGGATGTGGGCCTCAATATCTGTCTGGTACTCCAGCTGTGAAATGCAGGGATAATAATAACAATAATAATACCTAGCTCTTATCAGCGGCATCTCAAAGTGCTTTGCAAAGGAAGTCTCATTACTCCCGTTTTGTGGCTGAGGCGCAGAGAGGTGAAGAGAACTCTTCAGGAGCAGGCCAGTAGAAAGCTAGGACTAGAACCCAGGACTCCCGATTGCTAGTTTAGCGTGTAGCCCCTGGGCTACACTAACACAGAGCACTTCTACCTCAGAGGAGTTTTGTGAGGCTTAATTCTTGCCATGTGTCGCTCGAGGCTGGTCCTTGTGAAAGTCATTGTTGGTCAGCGGCTTCAAGTCAGAAATCCTGCGGTCTGTTCCCACCTCTGTCACTGACCTGTTGCGGACCTAGTGCACACGCTTCGTCTCTGTTTTCCTCTCTTCCCCCCGCCCGCCCATTTTGCCTGCTTAAATGACAGTCTCTTGTCTCCGAACGTGTGTCAGCACAGTGCTTAAGGCAACAGGGCCCGGTGTGGCTGGCGGCCCCTCGGCTAGTGCACCGCAGATAACACTGCCCCTGTTCCTGAAGTGACTGGGCACCTGGCAGGAATTCATGACTTCATCCTCTACCTCCTGTTTCGCTCCCAAAATAGCAGCCAGCTCTCAATCCCCTCCCCAGGGCAAGCCGCCCAAGGGTGGCGCTGCTGTGAGGTTGGTTGCTCTGGGTTGTGTACGGATGCGAGGGGATGTGCAGCTGAGCTCACCCCTCCAGGAGCAAGGTGGGTATCCGCTCCACAGAGCCAAGTTGGGCCTCCAGATGGCAGCAGAACCTGGTGCTGCCAAGGCACCACCCAGCCAGACAGGGAGCCCATGCCCTGCTTGGCATCACTTCTAACAAATTATAGAGACTTGGTGCAAGGGTTATCAATAGTTTCTGTATTTAGATAACTATTTCTCTCATCGGCTACTGTCATCGGTTAGATCCTAGGCTTCAGAGCCCTGGTAGAGTGTCCCCAAACTACCTACCTAGCCATGCAGCCTCTTAACGAAAGCCCTGGGGATGACTTTAGCACTGTAAGAATAGCCAAGCAGATGGATTTTACTGTAATGTCCTTAACACATTGAGTCAGGGACTTAATTTTGTCTCTGCTTTTCCCCACCCCACATGCTCAAGACTTTAAAGAGAATCTTTGGAATGCGTTACCTAGGGAGGTGGTAGAATCTCCATCCTTAGAGGTTTTTAAGGCCCAGCTTGACAAAGCCCTGGCTGGGATGATTTAGTTGGGGTTAGTCCTGCTTTGAGCAGGAGATTGGACTAGATGACCTCCTGAGGTCCCTTCCAACCCTGAATATCCATTTTCATCAACATTTGTTTAACTTTCTGTCAAAAAAAAACCAAAACATGCTCTTTTTTTTACACCCTCCAGCAAAGGTCCAGGGTGGGCTTTTTGAGAAAAAAACTGACATTCTGCCAAAAGGGGGGGAAAAAAATCTGATGGAAACAAACCCTTTGTTTTCCGGGCTTTTCAGATCTATTCCACTTCTAGTTAGACATCACTAAAGTCCCACGTACGCCCTAGCGTGTTTTACACATACATGCTAATTTGTTTTGGAACCCATTATGAAACACCTGGACCTTTTTACATTGATATTTCCCAAAGGAAAGAGAGCTGGAAAAACACTCTTAGGTCATTGAGACCTTCTTCCTGTCAGCGAAGGAGTATTCCTGGTTGTCTATCGACTTGTGTTTTGTTCAATCTGGTTTTAAATGTGCAAAGTGCTGGGGCTTCGACCCTCGGGAGACTGTCTCTCTCACACAAACACACACACCCCCCTCAGAGTTCAGAGGTGTGTTTTGTCAAACCCTTCTATCTGATCTGCACTGCACCCAGGTTTTCATCGAGTTGTACGTTTTAAGGGACCACTGTGCTGATTTCGTCTGACCTCTTGTGTAGCGCAGGCTGCAGAATTTCCCTGAATTAACTCCTGTTTCAGCTAGAGCAGATCTTTCAGAAAAACTTCCCATTTTGATGTAACAATTGGCAGGGGTGGAGAATCCGTCCCAATCCGCGGTAAGTTGTTTCAGTGGGTTATTGGGGAAACCAGTTCTCCTTAACGTGCTTTAATCTCCGGTGAGGCAAGCCGAAGGCTAGCTCTACAGGACCACTTATGTCCGTATAACTTAGGTCACTCGGGGGTGTGAATAAGCCACCCCCAAACCCGAGCAACATATGCTCCACCGACCTTAGCGGCAGGGTGGACAGCACTATCTTGGTGGGAGAGCGTCTGCCACCGCTTGTTGGGGGTGGATTAACTCTGCCGATGGGAGAACTCTTGCCCATGGGCTTAGGGCAGCGACACTAGAGAGCTTACAGCTGCATTGGTACAGCTGCGCCACTGCAAGCTCTCGAGGGGAGCCGGAGTCTCTTTACCAATCAGAGCTACTTAGATAACTCCCATTACTAGAGGGCCTGAGTGCCTCACAATCTTGATAGCCACACCAGCCCTTGATAGCCACACCTATTATCCCCATTGTACAGAGGGATTAAGTGAGTCACCCAAGGTCCCAGAGGCAGTCTGTGGCAGAGCTGGGAATTGAACCCAGGTGTCCCAAGTTAGGCTCCTAACCACTGGGCCATCCTTATCTGAATAACCTTTCAGGCACTTAAGGGAAGGTGACTGCTCCTGGAGACGCCCCGATCGGCCTCTCCAAGCACAGTCACGTCAGTAAATACGATCCACAGAACCAGCTGTGGCCACAAGAAACATTGAAACTCATCACCAGAAAGTGTGTCTCTCTCTCTGACCGGACAATCTGTCTTCAGCTCTGCTCTCAGGGCTAAGCCCTTTTCCCAGCCTGAGTCCCAGGGCAGTGCATTAGCCACTGGCCCATGCTGTTTCACTGAGACTGGGTGCTTTAGTGTGGAGTATCATTTACTAGCGTGCCTCTGTGAACTGCGAGGAAAGGGGCTTTTATTCGGAGAGCAGAGGGACCCGAGTTCTACTCCCTATGCTGCACACCCGTCGGACCTTTGCCACCCTAGATCCAGTAGCGTAGCCTCCAGCTGTCCCCACGTCTGTCCGTTCAGTGGTTGAAAGGCAAAGATTGTGCCGCTCTTGTGAACGAGGGCATCCTACCTAACGGCAGTCACTTGCTGCGAGGTACGTGTAACACAGGCCGCCCCCAGGAGCAAGCAGTGCCTGACTAGCCTCCGTAAGCTGGGCACGGGGCTGGTTCCCGGCCTCGGCTCCCTAAAAGAGCCGTTGGCAGTGACTCAAGTGAGTGGCTGCAGCTTGCTTGGCGTGTCACAATTTCTTTTTACACTTGCAAGCGACAGGGCCAAGCTCAGCCGGCGGCCCCTTGAAAAGCAGCCAGATTGAAAGGCAGCAGCAGAGCAAACCACCACATGCCTGTCACCGCTTCCCCTAGTGGCTAATTAAGAGTGACCTGGCAGCGGTGCTGGCCCATGCCATCAAATGCCTTCACGGTCATTGCTGGAGACAAGCCGTGATCGGAAGGGAGGCAGTGTTTAATTAGCCTGTTCCAGAACTCGGATGGAAACAGCTGATGAAAAGGGGCGAGGAGAAGTCAGGTGGGCTTGAGTGATGTTTACTCTTCTATGTGGAGTCCCGCTCGACAGTTCAGGCTGGCAGAGGAGGGGTTGAGCCCGCAGGGAAAGCAGGCAGACAGGCTAATAAGTTGTCTGGCAATGCACAGGAAGATAGTCTGACAGATCTGTGACGAACTGCTAGGAAATGTTGCCAGGCAGCCAGGGCAGTGGCAACAACATACGGCTTCCTCTGGCCTTCAGCCGCCCCCAGCGACGATCCGGGTGCCAGGCCAAACACTGCTTACAGGTGTGCTAGCGTAAAGCCAGCGCCATGCCGCTGGAGCCCAGTGAGCTGCACTGATGTTGAACCAACGGGAGATCAGAATCGGGCCCAGTGCCTCAGCTTGAGCTCGTCTCTTACATTACCCCAGTTTTGCACTGGTGTAAATGCACTGATTTCCAGGGCATTATCCCTGATTTCCGCTAGTGTAAGTGTGCTCAGAAGGGGGCCCATCGTGATTACACGGCGGTTGGATTTTAGCTTCCACAGAGCTGGGGCTGGTTCTGCGCCATCTCGGATTGTCGTAGAGGAACAGGGCTGGAGTGCCGTGCTGGCAGGTCCTTTCAGGTCAGATTTCCCCTGCTGCCCTTTGTACATGATGTGCTTAAACAATAACACAGGTGGGAACGCTGCTGTAGACAAGTTACCAACATTTAAGCTCCCTGCCATTTAACTCTGCTTGGAGCAGGCCCGATTCCGAGAGTTAAGGCCAAACGGGACTGTCAGACGATCTAGTCTGACCTCCTCCTCTCTATCACAGGCCATTAACTGTCAGCTGCTTAACCCATCTTGAGCTGGACCAAAGTGTATCTTCCTGAACAGAAGATACATACATACATACATACATACATACATACATTCTCATCATGCCATGTAAGGCAACTGGGACACTGCCTTCATTACAGGCTTTTCCTTTTCGGGCCGCTGTGCTTCTGCGGCCTTCTTTAACCTTCCTCGCAGGAAGGTCTGCAGCACGATGGGTAAATGACAGATAATCAGAACAGTGTCGTCTGCCTTCAAATCCAGAAGACATGGTGGCTGGTATGCAGATGGCCACTGGCACCTTGTTTACAGTAGCGTCTTCCCTATTGGTAACACTAGGGGGCGCTGCAGTAACAGGAGACTTTAAGGGGGAAAGAAGACTACGGCGGATCACAAAAAGTATTTTTGGCCCCTGTGGAAGATTTTGATGAAAACTGGGGGGGGTAGGGAATTATTTTCATTGAAATGTTCACCAAAAAACGCTGACATTGACCAATTTGGATTTTTCAAGGGAAATTCAAAAAATTGTGAGAAAAGCAGCCACTTTCCATTAAAAGCTTTGTGTCGCCAAGATGCCAAATTTCTGTTGGGGGAAAAAAATTGTTTAGATGGAAAATGTCCGACCAGCCCTCCCACCGACAGGGCCTTGCCGGGCAGGATAAATGCAGCTTCCTGGCAAGCAGGCTCCGCGCTGGTGTGTGGTCTTGCTCTGAGGTGTGGCCAAGTATCGGCTGAATGGGGTCAGCTGACGTAAACTACAACCCCCCCAGCGACTTTATCGCATTGCAGAGACTGGCAGCATGGCGTCAAGCAGCGGGACCCGGCTTCTGCCATTGCCATGCAGTCGCCTCCTGTCCATTCATAGCACATGGTCAATGAGGCTGCAGGCAGTCAAGCCCTGCCCAGGCTTCCCACCCCCCTCCTGGACAGGCACGGTCAGCTTCCTAACTGTGTTGCTTCATTGGCTGTGGCTAGCAAAGAGCCATGTGGCCCCATGGCATCTCCCAGCTGTTTTGCCTTATGCGACTGCTGCTGGGAGCAATGGACTAGAACTTTGTCTTGCATTGAGCATCTGCTCACCTCAGAGGCCGTCTGGCCATATGGCTAAGGTATTGACTAGGGAGGGCATGTGGTGCTGCTTTTGCTGTTGCCAGGAGCAGGAGTTTCCTCCCATGCTTTGAAGGATCCACATTCTTCCCCGGTTCCAGGGCTGTGCTTGGTCGATCTCTTGTAAGTGCTCCACCTCATCCCCAGCTCCCAGCTGGACAGATCAGCAGCCTGATTCTGGTCTCCCTTAGAGCATGTCTGAGCTATAGAGGCCATCCCGATGTCGCTACATCAGCATAGCCACCCAGCGCAGACGCAGCCAACAGGAGTCGGTGCTGGAACGCCGCCTCCCTGGACAAGGCCACTATAACGTTTCAGGGTAGACCAAGCCCGGCACCTGGGGTAACTCCACTGACTGCCACCAAGTGTAAATGAAAGGAGAGTCTGGCTCTTTGTGGCTCCCCTAGAAGTAGGTGCCCCTGGCTAAGAAGTGGGAATGGCCAGGATGCACTAACTCAACACAGCCGTCTTCCAGCTCCTCCTCAGAAATCCCAGCCACAAACAAACACAGCCTGCCCTCGCTGTGGGAGACTGTTTCACAGGTTACTAGACCTCATTGTTAATGATCCCCAGAGCACAGCCCAAGTGTGGGGCATGGTGCCCCTCTGGGGTGAGGGGACTGAGGGTTAGTGAGGAATGTGAACAGGTGACTGTGCCCCAGGAGCTCAGCTTTCATTACAAGAAAAAGGAAGGCTCTAGCTGTTACGGCTGTGAAGGAAACCTTGAACATGTGACTAAGGGTAAGGGATGCCATGATGACTGCCTGAGTTTGCAGAGAGCCTGAAATGCATGTTGTGAACTGCCCCCTTCATCTCAGCAGGTGTTGCTCAGATGCCAATGACGACAGTTAACTATTTCACTGCTCATCCCAGAAGATAAGATGCACTGATCTTCCCCATCTGATCCCTCCCCAATGTGTTGTGTGTGACTGCTCGTTCTGGGTTAACAACACATTCATGTTGTATGGGCAGGGAACAGAATCAGGCCCATTGTGACCCCCACAAATAAGACTGATCTCCTCGCTACACCTCATTGGACCACCACAAATAATTCCTTTCCCTCTTGGCTGTTATATCCCTCACTTTTGTCTTACTTAGCCCTGCATGGGTATGTCTATACAGCACACTAAGCCTGGGGTCTGACTCAGGTTTGAGCCTAACTTCCCCCTTCCATCTACACAAATCAGTCTGACCTTGGGTTAGTAATCACTCAGGACCTGGGTCCTAGCACCCTGCTGGGCAGGTAGGTCAGAGTCCAAGTCCTGCTGTGACGCAGGTCCAAGTCCTGTCATTCCGCAGTCTGGACACAGGTCAAGCCACAGCCCTGAGTCAGAAGGTCTATGTAGTGCAGTGTGGATGCGCTAGCACAGCTGTGAGACCTGGGTCCAGCAGTTGTAAGCCCAGGTTTATGATGCAGTGTGGACACTCAAGCACTGGCTTGGAAACATGGAGTCCACAAGCCTGGATGCCATGGCCCCAGGTTTATAATGCAGTGTAGACATACCCCAACCGTGCTTAGCTGTTTTCCTCATCCATTGTCCAGCAATCTCTCCAGCCTCCAAAACCCTTCTGTCGTGCTTCTCTGAATTCCCTGTAGCCTGCCTGCTAAGCTTACCTTGTCCCCAACTCCTGTTTTATTTGCTGTTGCTTGGCTCAGTTATGAGAAATCCGTAAAGCTTGCAACCCCCGGTGGAGAGCTTGTGAATCGGGAGTACACCAGATGAGTGATCTGGGATGAGCTGTGCTCACTCAGCAAGCAAAGCCATTCAACCCTCCTGGAGGGCAGGGAAGAGTAGCTGTTAGGGTGACAGTCCAGTGGCAGGAGTACAGTAATCGCACTGGAGGGGCAGGAAGCGGAGCGTGAGAGGGCAGGTTTTTGTAGCTGGCTTCCTTTAGGGATGTTGGGGCTACAGTCAGTTAAATCATCCTGATGTTTAGTTCATGGGGCCCAATCTCCTCTGCACAAACAGGAGAGAAACAGCAGCCAGGCCAATGTGGCGCCTCCTCCAGATTCTTCCATAGGGGAGACCTGGTTTGCCCCACCATGGAAACAGCAGGGACCTTAGTGCAGATCTCCTGGGGCAGCCACATGAAGCACTGGGCCTTGGGGCCTCCTCTCTGCTTCTGGGGCTCCATGCCTGCCCCAGATCCATTGCTGAGAGCTCAGATCATCCTGCTCCAAAGCCCAGGTCCCTACTGCCTGAACCAAAGGAGAATAGGACCAGGACCAGGTGGTATTCACCCAAGAGTTCTGAAGGAACTCAAATGTGAAATTGCAGAACTGCTAACTGTCACCTAACATTTAACTTCTGTAAACGTTTAACTTCTGTACTAAATGACTGGAGGACAGCTAATGTGATCCAATTTTTAAAAAGGGTTCCAGAGGTGACCCTGGCAATTACAGACCGGTAAGCCTGACTTCAGTACTGGGCAAACGGGTTGAAACTATAGTAAAGAACAAAATTGTCAGACACATAGCTGGACGTGATTTGCTGGGGAAGAGTCAACATGGTGTTAGTAAAGGGAAATCATGGGGCACTAATCTACTAGAATCCTTTGAGGGGGTCAACAAGCATGTGGACAAGGAGGATCCAGTGGATATAGTGTATTTAGATTTTTCAGAAAGCCTTTGACAAGGGCCCTCACCAAAAGTTCTTATGCAAAGTAAGCAGTCATGGGATAAGAGGGAAGGTCCTCTCATGGATTGGTAACTGGTTAAAAGATAGGAAACAAAGGGTAGGAATAAATGGTCAGTTTTCAGAATGGAGAGAGGTAAATAGTGGTGTCCCCCAGGGGTCTGTACGGGGCCCAGTCCTATTCAAGATATTCATAAATGATCTGGAAAAAGGGGTAAACAGTGAGGTGGCAACATTTGCAGATGATACAAAACTGCTCAAGATAGTTAAGGCCCAGGCAGACGGCGAAGAGCTACAAAAGGATCTCTCAAAACTGGGTGACTGGGCAACAAAATGGCAAATTAAATTCAGTGTTGATAAATGCAAAGTAATGCAAATTGGAAAACATAATCCCAACTATACATACAAAATGATGGGGTCTAAATTAGCTGTTACCACTCAAGAAAGAGACCTTGGAGTCATTGTGGATATTTCTCTGAAAACATCCACTCAATGTGCAGCGGCCATCAAAAAAGTGAACAGAATATTGGGAATCATTAAAAAAGGGTTAGATAATAGAGAGAAAATATCATATTGCCTCTATATAAATCTATGGCATGCCCACATTTTGAATACTGCTTGCAGATATGGCCGCCCCATCTCAAAAAAGATATGTTGGAATTGGAAAAGGATAAAAAAAGCTCAACAAAAATGATGAGGGGTCTGGAACGGCTGCCGTATGTGGAGAGATTAATAACACTGGGACTTTTCAGCTTGGAAAAGAGATGACTAAGAGGGGGCTTTGATAGAGGTCTATAAAATCATGACTGGTGTGGAGAAAGTGAATAAGGAAGTGTTATTTACTCCTTCTCATAACACAAGAACTAGGGATCACCAAATGAAATTAATAGGCAGCAGGTTTAAAACAAACAAAAAGAAGTTTTTTTTTCACACAACACACAGTCAACCTGTGGAACTCCTTGCCAGAGGATGTTGTGAAGGCCAAGACTATAACAGGGTTCAAACAAGAATTAGATCAGTTCATGGAGGATAGGTCCATCAATGGCTATTAGCCAGGATGGGCAGGGATGGTGTTCCTGGCCTCTGTTTGCCAGAAGCTGGGAATGGGCGACAGGGGAAGGATCACTTGATGATTACCTGTTCCGTTCATTCCCTCTAGGGCACCTGGCATTGGCCACTGTCTGAAGACAGGAGACTGGGCTAGATGGACCCTTGGTCTGATCCAGTATGGCCGTTCTTATGGTCTTATGTTCTTATAACTCTCCAATAGCTGTTAGCGGTATGGGGCCCATGATGCGCAGACCGCCATCCTGACTCCCTCCAGCAGAGCGTACACACACACACACACAGCAAGCTGGTGGGTGTAATGCCCAAAGAGATGCACTGCACTCTGCAATAAAACTGTTATGAATGGTAGATACAGCCAGCGGGGCTGAGTGCATTAGGGGGCTGGCTGGTTCCCGATGCTAACTCCATATTTCACACAGCCGCCACGCATCCTCTAGGGCCTCCGCCACCTTCCAGTAACCTCGGCAGCAAACCTGAGAGCCTGCTAGTATGGGTTCAAACCGGGCAAGGGTCGGCCCTCTTCATTTTGTGAATGTAAACAAACATCTGCCATCGGGAGCTGGGGACCACTTGAGGGCCATCAATCCACACAGCAACTGTAGGTTCGGTTGCTTCAGCAGTAACTGCTGCCACATGCCCGGGATGATA
The DNA here is from genome assembly GCF_015237465.2 of Chelonia mydas. Classification (NCBI taxonomy): domain Eukaryota; kingdom Metazoa; phylum Chordata; order Testudines; family Cheloniidae; genus Chelonia; species Chelonia mydas. The sequence continues at coordinate 136,014,929 of NC_057852.1, read as the reverse complement.
ACAATAACTGCCTCTTATAGAGCGCTCTTCAACCAGAGATCTCACAGCATCTTACAAAGGAGGTCAGGATTGTTATTCCTATTTTACAGATGGGGAAACTGAGGCACAACATGGGGAAGGGACTTGCCCATGGTCACCCTGCAAGCCCGTGACCAAGCTATGAACAGAGCTAAGGTCTCATGGGTCCTGTCCAGGGCTCTATGCACGAGGCCACAGTGCCTCCCTGACCCAGTTCTAGCCCCTGGTCAGTGCAGTGGGTTGGGTGTAGGGGCCCTGGGTTCTATTCCCAGCACAGCCACTTGTGTGATGTTCTGCAAATCATTTTGCCTCTCTGAGCCTCAGTTTCCTTAGCTCTAAAAGGGGGAGAACACGTACCTAGTCATAGGGGTGCTATGAGAATCAACCTGCTGATGTACAGGCCTTGAATGACAGATAGTAGCTAACTGCTTAATGTTAGCTATGAGCTTTCTAGATTTCTGCACAGCCTTCCTCTAAAAGGTCATATTCTCTTCCTCTAATGGCACCGTAATCTAACCTAAATCCCTGTAACTTTCCTTTGAATGGCCCATGCACCCCCCCAACATTCCCGCTCCCATTAGGGTTGCCAACTTTCTAATCACACAAAAACGAACTCCTGCCCCAACTCCTGCCCTGCCCCGCCCCTTCTCTGAGGCTCCACCCCCACTCGCTCCATTCTCCCTCGCTCTGTCGCTTGCTCTCCCCCATCCTCATTCACTTAAACCGGGCTGGGGCAGGGGGTTGGGGTGTGTAGGGGGGGTGAGGGCTTCAGCTGGGGGTACTGGCTCTGGGGTGGGGCCAGGGATGAGGGGTTCAGGGTGCAGAGGGGGTTCAGGGCTGGGGAGGGGGCTTGGGGTGTGGGAGAGGGTGAGGGGTGCGGGCTCTGGGAGGGAGTTTGGGTGTGGGAAGGGACTCCAGGCTTGAGCAGGGGGTTGAGCTGGGGAAGGGAAGGTGAGGGCTATGGCTAGGGGTGTGGGTTCTGGAGTGGGGCCCTGGGGTGGGGCAGGGGATGAAGGGCTTAGGGTGCAGGAGGGGGCTCTGGGCTGGGGCAGGGGGTTGGGGTGAGGGTGGGGTGCAGTCTCTGGGAGGGAATTTGGGTGCAGGAGGGGGCTCCAGGCTGGGGCAGGGAGTTCAGGGTGTGGGGTCCCGGTGGCGCTTATCACAGCTCCCAGGAAGCAGCTGCCAGGTCCCTGCAGCCCCTATGTGCATGGGCGGCCAGGGAGGCTCCGTGTGCTGCCCTTGCGCCTCCAGGCATCGCCCCCGCAGCTCCTATTGGTCTCAGTTCCCAGCCAATGGGAGCTGTGGAGTCGGCACTGGGGACGGGTGCAGCATGCAGAACCTCCCTGGCCGCCCAGGCACCTAGGGGCCACAGGGACCTGGCGGTCACTTCCTAGAGCTGCGTGGAGCCAGGCGGGCAGGCAAGGAGCCTGCCTTAGCCCCAAGCCCCACTGTGCCACTGACTGGACTTTTAACGGCCCGGTTGGCACTGCCGACCAGAGCCACCAGGATCCCTTTTCGACTGGGCATTCTGGTCAAAAACTGGCCGCCTGGCAATCCTATTTGGCTCGGGTGGTAGCTGCTGTATCCACCCCAGAACTCCCCTGGGATTACAGTCCCAACAGGCTGTGGTGACAGCAGGGATGCCATAGTTTAATCAGAACTAAACATCCTCCAGGCCCACAATGGAGGGAAGAGACCAGGGAAGGCCTCGTCTGTACGGCTGCCTTCCATGGGGAGCAGCGGAGATCAGCAAGAGAGCACGCCATCAGCCAAGCGGGGCGCTCCCGCGGGTCGTAATGCCACCACTGACCCTGCCGCTGCCCTCCCCACGGCCTCACTCACAGCCTCTTTGTCTGATTGCTGCCCCTGGCCGAGCGGGAGGGCAGGGCCTTGGCTCCCAGGTCAGAGCGGAGAAGAGAGCGGGCACTGCTGCATTGTCCGTCCGGACCACTGGCACAGTGTAGGTTCTAGCCTGAGCCTGCGGCCCGCAGCTGGGCCTGACCACCTGGAGCGGAAAACCATTCCCCCCCTCAAACACACACACTTCCTTTCGCTCCGTTGCAACATGTCAAGAGGAATTGTTTCTGCAGCGGGGAAGCAAGCGTGCCACCCGGGTATCTCGGACAAAAGGGGCTGGGCCGTCGCAGACAGGGCACCGCATAGGAAAACGCTGCCACGAGCAAACTCTATCTCCAGCTCCCGGGCCGATCAAAGGGGCCAGATTCAGACCCCTGGGCATGAGGATGCTCTGCTCACTCTCGGCCGTGAATGGCCCAGAAAGCGACGGCCGGGCATGGAATTGGAAACAGGGCAGTGAGGGGTGCAGCATTGCTGAGCCTGAAAGATGAGCCAGGGTGACAGCCATCTGGTGTTTCTGTGGGCTGTGCATGCTGACGTAAATATCCTATTGCTAGGTCCCATGGGAGCCGACAACTATATCACTCGTATGACCCAGCCTTGATCCTTGTCCAGTAAGGGATATGCTCAGGTAGGTTAGCTTCAGCCTAGGAGAGAGAGGACGGCCTTGTGGTTAAAGCTGTACGGTAACACTTGGTTCTGCCACAGGCTTTGTGGTGCTGGGCAGGTCACTCAGTCTCCCTGAGCCTCAGCGCCCCATCTGCCCAAAGGGGATAATAAGGCCACGTCTACACTACCTGCTGGATCGGCGGGTAGTGATCGATCCCTGCTCGCTCTGCCGTCGACTCTGGAACCTCCACCCGGGCGAGAGGCGGAAGCGGAGTCGGCGGGGGAGCGGCGGCCGTCGATCCCGCGCCGTGAGGACGCAAAGTAAGTGATTCTAAGTCGATCTAAGTTACGTCGACTTCAGCTACGCTATTCTCGTAGCTGAAGTTGCATATCTTAGATCGAACCCCCCCCCTCTCCCCCCCCAGTGTAGACCAGGCCTAAACTCCCTTTGCCTGGCCTGGGGGGCCAGTTGCTTTCCTACATCATCCTCATCCTATGCCTGATTTTGGTAGCCTCACAAAGCCTCAAGCAGGGATTGTGGCCCTGTTGCGTTAGGCTCTGTGCAAGTACGTAATGAAAAGAGGATTGGTTCCTGCGCTGAAGAGTTTACAAGGTAAGTAACCTTCCAGCTCCACATACCGCATCTACTTTGTCTTAACAAATGCAACAACCATAATCGTAGTCTGGCCTTTTCTTACCCTGTCCGAAGCTGTCAGAGCACTCTACAGGCGAATCAATCCTATGAACCTTCGCCCACACGTTACTAAATATTATCATCCCTACTTTGCAAAGAGGGAAATGGGCAGAGAGAAAGTTCAAGTGATGTGTCAATAGCCCAGCTGGGAAAAGAACCTGTATCAACGAAGTGCTGCCAGGTTGTGGGCTCTAATTAGAGCTGAGCGAATCATTAGCAGGCTCTTTGGTGCAGGGGCTGAACTGTAAAATTCTCCCCAAATTCTGCCTTGACTCAAAACAAAACGTTTACTTGAATCAAAAAATTTGAAAAATTTGGTGTCGGATTGACCAAAACGCTTCGAGTCGACTCAAATCCATTTTTTGTCGAGATTTTGGTTTTGATTTGGCTGTTTCAGGTGTTTCACTCTTTTTTTTTTCCGTTTTAGTTGGCCGAATTTGAAACTGAAATGCCATTTCAAATGGCCGTGTCGAAACCAAAAGGGTTAGGCCCTTTCTGATTATTTTTTTAAGCCAAAACTATTCATCCAATTTGACCCGAATTCAACAAATAATTTCGGGTCCCCCAAAATACATTTGTAAATGAAAAAGAAATGGTTTGTTTGAAATGTTTTTGCCCAGTTCTAGCTCCAGGCAAACCAGCCCCTAAGTGTTCTGTGGGCGTAGCATGGGCATTGAGCCAAACTGCTGCGCCCCCCTCCTGGATGCCAGCCTCAAGCACCTGACGGCGGTTCCTGAAATACGTTGCCTGAGATCTCACCTAGCAGCTACAGCAAACTCGTCCCATCACCCGTTTCTGATTGGGGTGGGCTCCCCCAAAAGGAGCAGGGTGCCACGTATCTAGATGCCCTGCTCTGCTTTGCCTTCCCTTCCCCCCACCCCGTATGCTGTCAGAAGCAGTGAGGGCTTGTACACCATGCTCTGCAGTGATTTCATGTGACAACTTGGGCAGCCGGCTGCTGAAATGAAATCCCAGCGGTAATCACACACATGCCAATTAATAGTCTGGGGCTTCACACGGCCTCTGCAGTGACATGCAGCAGATGCATTCGGTCCTAGTTAGATTCAGATTGATTTCAGAAACAGTGCAAAGCAGAGACTCAGAGGTCAACAATAACAGCACCTGGTGCCTTTTTACCCCCTACGTGTACAAAAAAGGGGGGGTGTTGTTATCCCTGTGCTACACTGGAGCAAACTGAGGCATGGAATGATGCAAGCCCCAGTCCATCCTTTTGGCTGTAGCCCTCCCTGCAGAGGACTGCCCTGTCCAGGTGCAGGAGGCAGTGTCACCAGGTTGACACTGCTCTCAGCACTGGGAGTATTCCAGACCGGTGGTAGGAGGAGGCACGGCTGGAGTGGACCTGTAGCCTGGCAATTCTGCACCAGCCCAGAGGAGCCATTGCAGCAGCCAGGCAGCGTAGGTCAAAACCAGAGCCCTGAATAGGCAAGGAACAGGCTGTCTCCTCTCTGTCCCTGTGCCGACCCCTGCAGCGATGAAGGGATGGGTGGGTGAGCCCGGAACAGAACCCAGGCGTCCTGACTCCTTCCCTGAAGGCCAGTCCACGCTGCCTTCCCAAGCCGTGAGAGGGCTCAGGCTGACTAGTGCAGCTCTGCACTGCCCAGAGCCCGAAGGTCTGGTTTTAAGGTTTGGCTCAGCCCATTATCAAAAGGAAAAGAGGAAGAGAGGGATCTGTGCAAAATTCCCACCATGCACATTTCAGGGGTGCCCGGGGAAAATTTGAGGGATGTCCAGATCCAAAGTAACTGCTTTGGGCTCATCCTGTCTCTAGAGCAGAGGCCCCTGCAAGAGTCTCTCTCCATTTCTCTTCCCACACCCATATTTTCCTCTCCGGATCACACCCTTCTACTAGCGAAAGCCATTTCTACCCTGGAGCTGGCAGGTGTGATTCCCAGCGCGTGGAGACACTCCCAGGCGAGCTGTGCTTGAGCTAACGCTTACCAATAGCAGCGTGTCCGTGGTGGCACAGGTCAGCTGCCCCGAGTACAGTCCTGTGTGACCCCTGGATGTGTGCTCGGGCAGCTTGCCCAAACAGCCGCCAGCGCTGCCCTTGACACGCTGCTATAGCTAGCTCGAGCGCAGCTGACGTGAGTGTTTTTACGCGGGCTGGGAATCACACACCTAGCACAAATGTAGACCTACCCTTCGAGGGACTTCGGAGCTGCCCTACCAAGTCAGACTGTCAGTCTACCCAGTCTAGCATCCTGGCTCCAGCGCTGGGAGAAGCCAGACAGAATTGAATAGAGGTTGATTTGGCCCAGCGCCCCCAGCATGGAAGCCGTGTCCCAGAACACTTTGCTGAGCTAAATAACAGCAGAGGGAGAGAGAAGATGCAAGCGGAGAAAGATCTCTTCAGCTGAGATTCGCCAACAGGAACAAAGGAGTGATTCATCCAATAACAATGAATAATAATTTATTTGTATGGCAATAGCATCTAAGAGCCTCAGCTCTGGCCAGGCACTGGACAAACACAGAACAAACAGATGGTCCCTGCCCCAAAGAGCTTCCAAGACAGACAGGGGAGCACAAGGAGACATTGAGACAATTATGAATTTGGTTAGCTCTAGTCACTACCCTCTCAGGCTAGCTTTGGATCAGCAACCTAAAGATCAAAGTGGTTCTATTACGAGTCCCTGGAGCAATCTGCTTTATCCCCAAATCTCTTGTTTCTCTAGTTTATGGTACATTTTATGGTATCGATGATATGCCCGTCTCTGTTATCCAGGAGCAGTAACCTTGGATCTACTGCATCTCACATGATCAGCAGATAATTGCCACAGAGATTTCATTCCTCTCCGTGGGGCCGTTTTCACACTTCACAGAAAGATCCCTTCCGTATCAAAGAGAGGGTGGCTTAACTGAGTCACCAAATCGTGTTGCCTTCAGATGCAGCGCTTTCTCCCTAGCAAATCCTTAATTACAGCCAGAGTTTCACTGCAGTCATTATTATCCAGCTCTTCTTAATTGATTTTTGTTTGTGTGTGTATGTATCTTGTGTGGCTCGGAAATGGCAATCCATGTTAACCAGCTGCCTAGACAGCGATCGCGTCTAAGGTGAAATTCACCCTGGGCAGAGGGGCAAGCACTTAAATCTTCAGTGTGGGGCTTAAGTAGGTATGGGGTGCACAAAGACTGATGTGAACCCCATGCACTGGGGTACATTGTACCCCCCACCCTGTGAGTATTCAGGTTTATTGACTTTGAGGGAAGGCAGCCTAGATACTACGGCGATGGGCACATTAGAAATCTCAGAGCCTAATACATTTACCTTTCAAATGTAGGTTTTTATGACTCCCCACCCAGGTGGTTCGCTTTGGTTTTTGCTCTGCATTTAGAAGCCCAGAGCCTGACTTCCAGCACTAGATAATGCAGAGTAATTGCCGGACTGGTTCCCCCTCCCCGCCCCTTCGGCTGTAGCTCAGAACTGTTGTCCTGGGCAGAGTACAGATGCCATAGCCACCTTTGAACGTATGCTGGCCATTGCAGGTTGCCCAGAAGCAGAGCTGCCAGTTGGCACTGAACTCTGCCAGCTCACCTTAGAGACTGCTGACGATTTGCTCCCTGCAGTGGAAGGCGGCTTTCCCCCTAGCTAGAATCTGCTCCGCTTTTACGCTCATCGCAAAGATCAAGCCTGAAAAAAGAAAAGGGAAGAAAACCAAGTTACAGATTTCCCACCCACCTACATTCAGTGCTGTTGGGGTCTGCAAAGGGGGCCAAATCCTGCCAGTCTCGCTCATGAATGCAGGCTAGCATAAAGCCGGTGTGCCACTTAGACCGAGGTTAATGGAAGTTAGAAGCCCCAATACCTTTGAGGATCTGGGCCTTAAATCCTGCAGACGTCAATGTCCCCCTGGCAGAATAAAGGGGCGTTCATGCTGCTGCTTAGTTGTGGAAGGAAGGCAGGGGTTTCTTTCACATTATTATTTAGGAGGAAATGGGGAACTGATTCAGTTGAAAGGCTCCGAGCTGTTAACTGGGACCTGAGGGCCCAGAAGAAGAAGTAGGCTGGGTGAGGAGATGTGGACGTTCGGAGTCCATCCTGAAACCCACAAGGACTAGGGTAAGACGTGAAGGAGATCACGTAAGGAAGTGTCAGTTGCCGGGTACATCTGTTCTACCTTTATGGGCCATAGGTGCTGCCTCCATGGGTGCTCCAGGGCTCAAGCACCCATGGAAAAAATGTAGGGGGTGCTTAGCACCCAGCAGCCCTGTCGGGCAGGGCTTCTGATCAGCTGTTCGGCACCTGGCGGGAGGCGCTCGGGGGATAGCAGAGGGCAGTGAGCGGCGGCCGGGCGGGGGGCAATGGGGGAGGGAGCAGAGCGGGGGGCAGGAAGAGGCAGAGTGAGGGTGGGGCGTCGGGGAGGGGGCGGAACAGAGGCAGGGCCTCGGGGTGGAGTGGGGGTGGAGCGCCCCTGGGAAAAAATAAAAGTCAGCACCTGTGTTGTGCTGGACTGTAAATTCTCCTGGGCAAGGGCCGGTAACAGGGCGCCCTGCCCCTTTAAGGGCCAGGAGGCCTTGGGCTAGCTACCCTGTTCAATTAGCCCATAGTCAGCTGGCTCACAGCTTGAGGGGGCTGGACTAGTGACAGGCTGAGAGAACTCAGTTGGAAGGACGGGGGGCAGGCTGCTGCGGGAGGCCCCCAGGGAGGGTCTGCAGGAAGCTGGGAACTCCAGCGAGTGACAGACAGTGAGAGGGACTCCAGGGACAGCAGCTGGGAGTCAGGGCACAGGAACAGAGCAGGGAAAGACTCAAAGGGAGCCCAGAAGGGGCTGAGCACTGAGCCCAGAAGCCGGCTGAAGAACGGTCCAACCGAGGCAGAAGAACCTTTTGTAGGTTCAGATTTTCAGTTGGACTTTTGTCACCCCGGAAGGGGTTAAATTTGTTTAGTGACTTGGCCGGAGGGCTAAGCCATGTCACCAGCACCGGCTCTTGTGGGCAAGACACGCCTCAGAGGAGGAAACTGAGGCACGGAGCACTTGCAGTGCCACGTTTGACCGGGAGGGGGGTGTAAAGGGGCGGCCACAGATTGTGCTAGGGACCACTTTGTTGTTCGGAATGTGTACTGTGCTGAGGACAATAGGGCCCTGATCTCTGACAGGGAGAGATCACAATACAAACCACCAGTCAACTAAAGAACAAGACGCAGGTAGCTGGAGGCTCCATTTCAAGGCTGTATGTCTTACGAACTGATAAGCTCCAGTTAAAAATTACTGGGCTTGCTGCAGGAATTACTAGGTGAAATGCTCTGTTCTGAGGTACGCTGGAGCTCAGACTAAATGATCACAATCACCCCTTCTGATTGGGCAGCTCCCCTGTTACTTGACAGAGTTAACATCCCAGTGCAGGGCTTTTAGCATAATCCTGCTGTTGTTGGGTTTTAAAAATAAATAAATATACAAAAAGCTACCAATTGTAAAAGCTGTGAACCACGCCAGATAAAATCCCAGGTGCAGTCATCCATGAATGCACCTGGCTATAGACTATTAGTGGCTTTCACTCTGTCTAGATGCCAAGTGTGCGAATGTACCAACAGCTTCAGAATTAGAATCCCACAGCTGCCTCGCTCCCCCCCCCCCAGCATGGGGACAGGACAAGTAAACTTAGACCATCTCTGACAGGTATTTGTCTAATCTGTCCTTAAAACCTACCAATGACGGGGATTCCACAAGCCCCTAGCTAACCTGATCTAGTGCTTCCCTATTTTTATAGTTAGAATGATCTTCCTAATCTTTACCCTAAATCTCCTTTGATGCAAACTGATTCGATGACTTCTTGTTCTACCTTTGGTGTACCTGGAGAGCAATTGACTGCCATCCTCTTTATAACCACCTTTGATGACTATTATCACGTCCCCTCTCAGTCTTCTCTTCTATGCTAAATGTGTCCAGGTCTTTCAACCTTTCCTCACTGGTCATGGTTTTTTAAACCTTTTATCATCGGTGTGGCTCTCCTCTGGACTCTCCATTTTGTTCACATCTTTCCGAAAGTGTGGTGCCCCCAGCTGGATGCAGTATGCTGATCCCCAGGGCGGTCGGAGCTGGTTAGGCCCTTGGCATAAAGTAGAGCAGCCTCAGGGCTGCTCTAAACATGATTGGCTTTTAAGAGCTGCCAGCAGGCTGTCACATGGGCTGGGGATTGTTGAAGTGCAACATCTCTGGACACATCCATTATTTTTATTATTTGTGTTGCAGTAGCATCTAGGAAGCCCAGTTATGGGTCAGGACCCCATTGTGTTAGGGACTGTACAAACACAGCCCCATTCCTCACTAATGCACCCCTAATACACACCTATGGCCAAGGATGATAATGCATGATTGTGATGTCCTGCCACTGGGTGGGGGCGCACTGAGATGGTGAGTTGATGACACTGGTCCATTATTTATTTATTTATTTATTTAAGAGGGAACTAGATAAATTCATGGAGGTTACGTCCATTGATGGCTATTAGCCAGGATGGGTAAGGAATGGTGTCCCTAGCCGCTGTATGTCAGAGGGTGGAGATGGATGGCAGGAGAGAGATTACTTGATCATTACCTGTTAGATTCACTCCCTCTGGGGCACCTGGCATTGGCCACTGTTGGTAGACAGGATACTGGGCTGGATGGACCTTTGGTCTGACCCAGTATGGCCATTCTTATGTTCTTATTTGCTTAATAATAGCCTAGCTATGCCACTATGAAGAAGACAATGGAAGGACAAAGAAGGAACCACTAAAAGAAGAAGGTGGGGGTGGGCCTTCTCAGCAGCCTCCTATAGAGCAAGAAGAAATATAGGCCACTTGTAGGACCCTGATTTACATCACGTTGTTGGGGTTTTTATTGTGGGAGGGATGGGGGCAGAAGCTCAGAGTCTACAATGATGGGCACCTGAGAAGAACCTAGAGAGATTTCACCCAAAGAAAATTCTTTTCCTTATTTGACAAGCCCTTATAAATAGCTAGCGAGGGGAGGTTCGACAGACTGCACTCTGGGTAGGGTCGTATCGCTTTAAACAGTTGTGAGCCCTCTGCGCAATTATTTAAAGGGTTACTACTCTACTCAGCAGTGGTTCTCAGCCTGTGGTCTGTGGACACCCAGGAATCCCCGGACTATGTCTAAGACTTAGACTGAAAACTGACTGAACGGAATTCGACTATATATACAGACAATAAATTTCCAAAGGGGCTCGCATCTCCATTTGAACGTTTTTAGGCTTTGCTCTGCAGCATTAGATGAAGAAACAGCCTGGGGAGAGGAGCAGTGAACCCCAGGAATCAGAATGTGAGGAAGCAGGAGAGCAACAGCGACCGAGGAGAGGACAGTTTTTAACCTGTAGATTTCCAGCACCCTTGGTGATTGGTAGCTCACTGCAGGTGCACTTTCCGCTCTACAATGTTTCAAGCTGAGCCGCCATGATCCAGCCTACACTACAAACCAGACCATTTGGGGATTGAAGCCTCTGGGGAACAAAAGGCCAAGAGCTCAAGACCCAGTTTTTTGGTCGGCTGAGGTGTGCATGCCTCAAGCATGGCTAGTAAAAATGCACACGGCTTTCACAGGCAGCCATGGCCCTATGTGAGTGAGGCCCTGCTCTGAGCACAACAAGCCTCAGGCTGGGGACTGGTAGGGGCCGACCCACTGGTTTGGATTAAATACGAAGTCATCACTTGGCCTCTCGGAGTCTCGAAAGGTAGCGGTGGGTCCAATCCAGTATCAGATCCAAATACAGAGTTGTCTCTGAATGTCAAAGAGAGGCCAGTAATGTCTTTACGGATATGTCTAAGTGGCTTTACGGATATGTCACATCCGATGAAGTGGGCTGTAGCTCACGAAAGCTTATGCTCAAATAAATTTGTTAGTCTCTAAGGTGCCACAAGTCCTCCTTTTCTTTTTGCTGGTACAGACTAACACGGCTGCTACTCCGAATCCTTCCTGTGGTGTACCGTGTATAGACACGGCACACCCCCCTTGCATGGGTATAAACAGCAATGTAGATGGTGAGGCATTGCTTAGGCAACGAACGACATGCCTGAATCCCATGGGTATGTACCCTACATGGCTCTCTACACGTCAATCCTCCCCGCATCTAAACTGCTATTTTTAGCAGCCTAGTGTCCCAGCGCCTGCCCGCTGCTAGAGTGTTTCCCTGCTGCAGGGAAGGAGTCCAGGAGCGGGGAAAGGCTCTGGTGGAGGGGAGGCAGTGGGGAAAGTCTCTGGCAAAGGCTTTCACTGATGCATGTGGCTGCACGCTGCAGTGTGGACGCAGCTGGCTTTTCACTCCAGCGTGTAGCTACACATACCCTACATGCCGCCGGCGGTGGTGTGCAGCATTGACATAGCCTGATTGGCTGAGCCAACCCCGATCTGAGCTTTGGGGCACACACGTCTGGATCAGAAGCTGATCGGGAGCTTTTCTGAAGTAGGAGGACGCTTGTACCTCCTTGCTCTTCATTTCCACTCCCCCGTGTGTTTCTGGCTCTGCTTGGACCAGGTAAGGAGGCTCCTTCACCCTCTATATCTCTTCTCGCTCTGCTTTCTGCCTCCTTAAGTTCATTCCTGGTTTAGATGCCAAGGACCTCAATGTAAATCAGGAGTGACTTCACTGAAGTCAATGGGTCTAATTCTGATTGCATTTATACTGTCCTAAATCAGGAGTGATTCCGTTGAAGACAATGGAGTTTAAAAAACTGAGATCAGAATCAGATGCACAGAATTTCCTAGCAAAATGCAGCTGGAGCATAGGGCTAGATAGAGGTGGTTTCAGCATAGCCAGGTCCCAGGCAAGCCAGTGCTTGGCAGATGCTAGCCGACCTCTTGGAAGGCACCTGGAAGTGGAGTGGGAGAGTACGGAACACAGGTGTGTCATCACCAGCATGTACCATTTGTAAGGGGGGCAACAGCGTGCTGAAGGGTGTTGAGGCCTGTTATGCTGGGCCACCCTGGATGGGACAGAGGAATGGAAAACTGGCAAGGCCTGTACTGGAGAAGAAATAGCCTTGTCCAGATCTCACCCCTGAACCATTTGGGGAGGGCCAATCTCTAGTCTGCAGTGTGTCCTGATCGGATTTCGGGAGGATTTGTTCACCTCTCCTAAGTTCTTTCACAATGAGCTCAGAAGCACAGGGCATTGTTTCCTGCTGACACCTCTGAACAGCGCTCAGCAGGACAACCAGCACAGCAAGCACCACCAAAATTAACGTTGGGGTTTAGCGAGGGCGTCATCTTGAAAAATTAAAAATTAATTCACCCGCTGAGAGAGTTCTACTGGGCTTGTGGGTGCATGTGCATACCACTGCCCTCGACTGGATGGAATTGGAACTTCTCAGCTGTGTGTCATTGTCCTAACATTGCTAACAGATTCTCCTTTAGTTCTTGTTTTTGCAGCAAGAGGCACTCAGCCCATTCAAAGGGGCAATTAAATTGCCTTACATGAACAAGAAGCCCCAGCCAGCCTAGAGATCCTCTATACCATCTCCTCTACCCCTCATCAGGTATCGTGGATGTTGCTGGAGAGGCAGGGGGCAGAGCACACTGCACTCCGATGATTCCTAGCAGGAATAATAATCCCTTGGGGATTGTTACAAACCCATGCTGAGAAGAAGCAGCCCTGAGGCTGCTCTACTTTATGCCAAGGGCCAGCATGCAATGGTGGCATCCAGTCCCTGTATCCTGCGCTGAGCAGCACTCTGATGCACCCAAAAGTCAGGGCCCGAAATATTAAAAATGGTATTTATAATCCATTTGATTATGTTTCCCTGGCAGGAAGGAGCTGAGTTTGTGCCAGTTAGGTGGGGGATTTAGGACTGATTACAGTGGGCAAAGGGGGGATATGGTGTATGTGCATAGGCTGGATGTAACCTCACCTTGCAACTGAGCACCAAACACCAACAATGAGGTTTTAGAAGAAGGAACCCCAGCCTTTCACCCCTCTTCTGCCATCCCAGAGCCTTGTCTTTATCACCACTTGAACTCTCCGTGCTCAGACGATGAGAGCTTTACCGCAAGCTCTGTACCAGAAAAATAGATATTTCCTTGGTAATAACAGATTCCAAAGGGTAATTTTATTGATTTATTAGAGCGACGGCATGCTCATTATGCTAACGGGCCATCCCAGGATGATTCCTGCCGCGATTGTTCCCCGTAGTCAGCCAGATCAAATTTCAGCCAGCCGTGGAGCGTCTCCAGCATGGCTGCATTATCATACGGATGCAATCTCCAGACAGATTGCCCCGTCTGGGAGGAAGTGATGATTGCCATGAGTGAAGTCGCAGCAGGATCTAACAATGGATTAAGCAAAACAAACTTCAGCGCAATGGAAAACATGGGGGAGTGGGGGAGAAGGAATCCAGGAGGATGGAGACTGCACCCTTGTGTCCTCCAGGGATGGCTTTGACCTTGGCGTCATTGATTCCAAGGCCAGAAAGGACCTCTGCGATCAGCTGGTCTTACCTTCTGCTCAGACACTGCTCTCCCTTCCCCAGACCTGGAGAAGAGATCCGAGTAGCTCGCAAGCACGTACCTTCCACCAACAGAAGTTGGTCCAATCAAAGTTATGACCTCACCTGCCTTCTTTCTCTCAGAGCACAGGCCATGGCATTGCGCCCTGTAATCCCTGCATCAAACCAATAACTTCTGCTTGAGCTAGTGTGAATGTAAAGGTCCCGAGTGACGGAGCATCCACCCCGTCCCGTGATATGTTGCGCCAAGTGTTGCTCCAATGTCCCTGGCACCAGAATGTTCAGAACACAGAGACCAGCTGATAGAGGATGGAGAAGCATAAACTAGGGGGAGCCTCAGCCAGCTAACACACCTCAGCTTACCTCAGCCAGCTAACACATGAAAGCTACAACTTGCCTTGTCTACGCTAGGCTACTAACATGCTAAAAGCTCACCTTTTTTTCTTAATGTGGTTCTGATTTATGCCACGTGGGCTGACACACCAGGGATTGAACCAGGGACATTCAGAGCTAAAAGCGCAAATGAGCTAAATCTTTCTTTATAACTTGGGATGATTTCGTTAGGGTTGGTCCTGCTTTGAGCAGGGAATTGGACAAGATGATTTCGTTAGGGTTGGTCCTGCTTTGAGCAGGGGATTGGACAAGATGACCTTCGAAACCCTAATCTTCTATGATTCTATGACTGTAGCAACACATATCTCCTGAAGAGGATCACCAGGGGGCAAGGGGGCTGTAGCACAGACTCACCCATGGGTTACATCGACGACTCACGAGTCAACTCTCCTGGAGTTCTTACCTCTATGCAGGTTATTTACACAGAGGGGAGAATCTGACCCTACATACAGTGAATGCTGTTGTAGACCTAGGGCTTGTCTACATGGGAGAGTTTTACCAGCGATACCAGGATAACTATACTATAAATATACTCAATATAGTTATAGCATGTGGACATGCTTAATCTGGAGCAAGCGGGGCTCCTTTTGTTTGTTGCTTAAACCCCTTCCAAAGCAACATGAGCTAAACAAAAAGACCCTCATATTTCAGGGCGTCCACCTAGGGAGTGGAATGGGGTACAGAAACCCCCATTGGCCAGGAAAGGGTTAACCAGCTGCTGTGGGCTCAGTCAGCCCCGCGCCCGCTACCTTTGCAATAGGTGTCAGACTTGCAGGGAGGGCGTAAAAGGGAGCGAGCCCAGCTTAGCGAGAGGCAGAGGGGAGCAGATCTCCAGCGCTCGCTGCCAGACCCTCCCTGCGAGAAGGTAGGTTGGATGCGGGACTTTGTTTCGTGACACCTGACCCAGGACTTGGTGGTGGTTTGTCCCAAGGCCAGGAGCGACCCAGGTCACAGGGCATTATATTGCATAACTATATTGGTTTAAATTCACCTCTTAGGTCACCTCTTAAGGTCAGGCTTGACAAAGCCCTGGCTGGGATGATTTAACTGGGAATTGGTCCTGCTTCGAGCAGGGGGTTGGACTAGATGACCTTCTGGGGTCCCTTCCAACCCTGATATTCTATGATTCTTAGCTTATACTGGTCCAACTTTGCTATGTAGATCCATAGATTGGGAGCCCAGAAGGGCCCACTGTGATCACGTAGCCAACCAGCACAACACAAGCTGAAGACAGACAAAAGCCCACATTGATGGCTCTATGGCATGTTCCCCATTTGCAGGTTTCCATCTTCTCCAGCGAATGCCCCTAGAACTGGCTACAGGGGCTTGGACAATCACCGTGCCAGGAACTGGAACCTCTCTCCATGTATGTCACAGGGTGAGACTAGACTGGATCAGGACTTGCGTGTTGCAGCTCTCTGCCTCCATCCACCTTTCAGCCCCCGAAAAGCCTCACAGCTGTACGAGCAAATAACATCCTCCAGAGTAATGACCGTCACAGGTAGAGTAAGATGAACATAAAATGACATGAAGATTCTCCCCTCCCACAAAGCGCGCACATTCTCACTGTTGTTAAGTTGCTTGAATTTCATTTGCACAGCGGGATACGGCGCCAGCCCCACCAGAGAGCCAGTGATACGATCAAGCTGAAATCAGGGGTGCTGACTTCAAAGCATGCCATTTAGCTGCGCAGAACCGCAGTATCTAGCCAGGATAAACATACTGCTGTATCTCACAGCCATGAATGACAGATTTCCTCGCCCTGTTTCAGACAGACGTGTAAACAAACAGAAGTGATAATCAACAACATACCTAGGGAGCCGGCAATCAAATAAGGCATATTCCATGAGGAACCTGAGGCATATTGGAAGCTGCTTTGCTTATAATTTTTGCAGAGATCAGCTAATACTTCAGCTGTTGTCTGGCTTCTAGCGCCAGGTCAGTCTGGTCTTTGCATCTATTTTCAGATGTGTGCATCCCAAAGTATTTAGGGGGTTTCTCCCCATGCCAGTAAACACCAACGCAGACCTCCCTGCAAAGACTTCCTGATCCTTGTCAACATGTGGAGAAGCAATGGGCTAAACTCACAGGTAAGATCCTGCAAATCTGGACTAACGCCCCTGATTTCAGTGTAGACTGTTTAGGAACTGGTGTAGTAATCAAAGATGGGGAAGCCTAGAGCTGGTGGAACTATTAATTGCAGACAATTTATTTGTAGAACTTGGCCTTTTAGTCTTGCTATGAAGGGATGAGGATTTCGCGTGAAGTCATTTATAGTTCATACTTGTACCTCAGACCTTATAAAAGACACATATTAGAATCTCTGGGATACTCTGCGAAGCACTGCTAGTACCAATCTCCGTGTGCTTGATGTTTGTAATTCCTCATTCAACTCGTGAGAGGGGTTACCCAAGTCACATGGTATGGTTGCTCGTCTCTGATTGGATTTCCCACTTCCTAACTTTACAAAGATATGTTGATATGATCTATGATGTGTTTGACAGGCAGGATGGTCCTGTGGTTAGAGCCCAGCCTAGGAGTCCTGTGTGACATCAGGCAAGTTACTTAGCCTCTCTGTGCCTCAGTTTCCCATCAAGCCAATGGGATTAATAGTACTTCTCTACCTCACAGGGGTGTTGTGAGGTTAAATACACAAAAGATTGTGAGGTGCTCAGATGCTCTGGTGATGGGAGTCATATAGGCACCTAAGGTAGTGAATGAGGCTGGGCTTCATAACAGCCCGACCTCATTTAATGCTCAGAACTGCACACTTGAAGAGGCAGTGCTTTAGAAGAAGAGCCCGTGCCTCGGTGAGTGTATATGTTGTGCAGAGAAATCTACCGCTGTACCGCAAACAGTGCCAAAGGATAGAATGTCTTTGGGTTCGTCTTTTGCAAGCCCAACCTAGGAAACGCCTATGCGAAAACACTATGTCAAAAGAACTTTAAGCCTGAGATTTTCAACAGGGATTTATTTCTCATGGGTAACCTGGACTTCCAGTTCCCTTAGGCAGCTTAGAAAATCTCATTCCAAGGTTGCAAAGCGAAGCACTGAAAAGGCGTGCACATTTAACTCTACCCCTTGTGCCTGTACAATATATATCCTTTAATGACAGGATCACGTCCTGGTTTTAACTGCGGGGCCCCTGCCGCATTCAGTGTGCAGTTTGGATGGAATACAGGGAGCTTGGCAGCACTTCAATATTTTTCAACCTCCCTATCCAAAATGGCAAGCCTGGCGGCATTCAGTACACACGGCTGCGTCCTTAACCAGGTGCCATCCAGCCTTTGCCACCAGTGATCCATAGTTGAAGCCAGTGGGCCTGATTCTGCACTCTTTTTTTATACTGATCACAATGGCATTACTTCTGATTACCACTAGTGTAAGTGAGAGGAGAATCAGGCCCTGTTTCCTAATACGTATGCTCTAGGGTGCAGAATTCAGGCTGCATGGGCATTACCTGGGCCTTGGGGTGACATTTCCTCACTTGGGAGTGCTTCACTTTCTAAAGATAGTGTACTTTCCAGGTCGTCTTTTTGTACAGAACACGCAGACACCCCCACATCTATAGGAAGCCCATGGAACGGGCATGGACACACACACGGACACACACGCAAGAGACAATGGACCAGGTCCTCAGCTGGTGTGAATCTAAGCAAATTCCAGTGGCGCTCCACTGACTTATACCCATGAGAATCTGGACCAGTGACTCTCCCAAGACTGGGGTCCCCATATGTCTCTGTCCATTGTGTGTTCTGTGGTATGGCAGACTATGCCTTTAAGGGTTGAACTTCCGGGCAGGGCTCCAAGAAGCTCTTGTTATGGAACCAGACAGAACAGAGCAGAGCTCTTGTGAGCGCCTTACCCACTGAGTGATCACTGAGAACCACACCTCTGCCCAGCCTCTCTCTTTTCCCTGAAGATTGCCTTTTCCTCTGAGGCCCTTGTCCCCCTCCCTCCCCTATTTCTCCCCGCCCTTCAGTTTTTATCTTCCACCTCCTGCCAATCAGCAGGCCTTTAATCCCCTCTTTCCACCAGCCCTGGGGACATCCTGGGAAGTGTTATCTGATGCCCTTGAGACAAGGACTTCTCACCATCCCTCTGCAATTCTCCATCCTCTCCAATTACCAAGAAGGGCTCACACTCTTCCAGCTGAATGCAGCTCCCTTAGCATAATGAGACTGCCAGCTTTTTCGGCTTTCCCCCCTCTCCCTCCAGCTGACCTCAAGGTGCATGCTGCATAACAATGTAAACTGCGGGGAAGCCGCACTGCATACAGTACAGGCCTTCACTGCTGGTGCTAGCCCATTGGGGACCCTAAGAAGGAATATTTTGGGGGCCCTCCCCCTACACATACACTAATAATTAATAGCCCCCCTGCCCCAGATGTTCGGGGCCCTAAGCAATCCCTTCGTCTCCTTACGCCTAGCGCCGTGTGGATCAGCCGCAGCCAGTTCAGCTGGTGGCACCGCAAACGCCAAACAGCTCCGGCGTCGCCCTTTTACCCTCCGAAATTCCAGGCCACTCCCAGCACGCGGGGGATGTCAGGTTTCTTGGCTGAAGAGGAGAGAAAAGCGGGTCCTGGGTTTCCTGGAGGGTGGTTTGCGATGCGGTGAATCTGGTTCTTGATGTCGGCCAAGTGCTGGGGCAGTTTGTTGGAAAGCAGAGTTTGGTCACCTAGACAGCGACAGCCGTATAGGAAGCTGTGTGGTCTCGCCCCACCCCGCCCCGCTCAGAATGGGACGCTCAAAGTGGAGAGCTCGTTGTCTGAGAGTTTCCCATGAAAGGAACCAAGCTGGGAAAGAAACGGACCTTCCGCTCAGCACCACTCGCTTGACTTAAATATCCAAGAGCCTAGGAGGCTGGAATAACTCAGAGGGCGGCTTTGTGGGAGGAAGCGTGTGCCTGGCGGACAGATCCCTCCGGGGGTCTTTGGCAGCACTTGGATTGCTTGGTAGGCCCATAAACTCTCATTGAATTGAAGGAAAGCACCAGTCTGCAAGTCACTGGGAAGAACAGACCAAACCCAGGATGGAGCTAGACCCCAGACCTGTCTCTCGTGCAGATACCTCGCTGCAGGGAATTGTGCAAAGCTAAGGCAGCCTCTTGCCAGATCCAGGATCAGTGAGCATCAGCGAGAGATGGACACCGGGAGGCCCAAACCCAGAGGGGAGCTCCCAATGCAAGAGGAGAGACTGAGCCAGAGAGGCATTCCCTCTCCCAGCAGCTCTGCCCACCCCAACCCTTCAAACATCATGGGGTTGGCTTAAAAACCATGAAATTTTAAAAACATGGGGCTGTTTTTATTTGCCTCTTGGTGCCATAATTTTAAGGCATTCATGTTTTCAAGCTTTTCTCTGCAAACATGAGAGTTAGAAACATGTTTTTTTTTTAATTTAAGCTGTCCTCATCCCATGACTCCATAAGAATGGCCGTACTGGGTCAGACCAATGGACCAGTATCTTCTCTTCGGACAGTGGCTGGTGCCAGATGCTTCAGAAGGAATGAACAGAACAGGGCAATTACTGAGTGATCCATCTCCTGTCATCCAGTCCCATCTTCTGGCAATTGGAGGTTTAGGGACACCTAGAGCATGGGGTTGCATCATTGACCATCTTGGCTAACAGCCGTTGGTGCACGTGTCCTCCATGAACTTTTATAATTCTTTTTTGAAGCAAGTTATAGTTTGGCCATCACAGCAGCCCCTGGCAATGAGTTCTACAGGTTGACTCTGTGTTGTGTGAAGTCGTACTTCCTTATGTTCAGAGATGACCCATGCCTGCCGATACTGGGGGTGGGGGCAGAGGGAGGGCAGCCGGCTTCAGCAGTGTTACTGAGCATGCCCGCTCAGTGTGAGCATGCTAAATATAAGTCAGGCAGCAAATCTGGAAGGGGGGGGGGCACAAGACCTCCCCCCCATGCATCACCTCTGCTTATGTTTGTTCTAAACCGGCTGCCTATTAATTTCATTGAGTAGTTTCTGGTTCCTGTGTTATGTTAAGGGATGAATGATACTTCCCCATTCACCTTCTCCACACCAGTCATGATTTTATAGGCCTCTATCATATCCCCCTTAGTCATCGCTTTTCTAAACTGGACAGTCCCAATCTTTTGAATCACATGGAAGCTGTTCCACACCCCTAATCATTTTTGTTGCCCTTCTCTGGCCTTTTTCCAATTCCAATAAAGCTTTTTTAAGATGGGGTGACCAGAACTGCATGCAAAACTCAAGGTGTGGGTGTACCATGGACTCCAGGAGCTGGGGCTTTACGAAAAGCTCCAGATATCCTGAGAGGCACCATTAAATCGTCAGAGTTGGCAGCACCGCTCCGCTGTCCAAAATACAAGGGATCGCGAGTAAGTGCCTCAGACTGTCAGGAAGCCTAAAAGACGTCACATCGACCAGCGTGAGATGGCAGATACGGCACCGCACTGAGTAGCAACCAGCCTGCGGGTTTGCGAGTGGACAATGGTGACAAAAGGGCACAGGGGATCAGGCCCAAAAAGAGTGTGTAACCCTCTCCTGGGTGGGGCACAGTGAGCTCTGACAGATACCAGGGGGCATCTGGCACTTAGTTACAAGTGTTCCCAAGGCGTATCACTTGGCACGCCATTGACGTCTCATTGCACTGAATTGTGTCGACGTGCATGATGGAGACGTGTGTGTGAACATGTCTGTGCATGTGCGGGGCGCATGGGTCTGCATGGACGTGCACGCACGAGTGTGTTTTGCTATGGGCGCACGCACGGACTTGTGCATGTGGGTGTGAAACGCTGCAAACAAGCATGTGGGAGCGTGACTGGGCATGCATAAGCGTGTACTTGCATGTGCAAAAGCAGGTGTCTGAAGGAGGGGGGCATAGGCCAATACTGAGCAGCCCTTCGCTTTGCTTGGCCCCACAGCTGAGGGAAGCAAGTACAGAGGGGGAAGGAGGAGACCTCTTGGCTGCCGCAGTTCCTGACTTGTCAACATGGAGGTAAGAGTGGGAAGTAATCGCCTCTAATCCGATACAGGCCATCTCCTAGCAGAGATGAACTGTGACACTTCATAATGTGGCCGATAATTCATGCCGAATTGCGATGAAATTACCCATTAGGTCCGCCCCAGGAAGCTCAGGTGATGGATGTTATTGCAGAGCCGAGCCAGAGCGATTGGGCTTGTCTCCGGTGGCGTAAAATGCAGCGTGTTAACTTGCCTTGCGCAGCTGAGAGAACCCAGCCCCTCCCATCCTGCCAGCCCCCCCAGACCTGTTCCCGCTGCCTTCTCTAGCCTTCCCCGATCAAACACCACCTGGCTTCCTTCTGGGCCTGGCCCTCCTTCTCCAGCCCCTCCGTCGCACCTGGGCCTCTCCAGGCCCCAGAAATCCAGGTGGTTGCGCCTATAACATCGCTGACTCAGCTGCACCCCCCGCCCCACACCAAGTGTTATCCCTGCCTGACACTTCTCCTCTCATAAAGGGGCTGCCAGAGACCAGACCCCAGCGTCCTCCTCCTCTTCACGACCTTCCTCCCACATGCACCTTCTCTGAGCTCTGCTCCCCAGCAGTTTGCCCCACCCCCCAAAGTCACAGCTCTGCCTCCCCACTAGCATCTAAAAACCCAACAACGCCATTTAGGCTGGGTGTGTCACAAGGCCGAGAGGATACAGAATGATGAGTCTAAAGGGTTGTGGGGTAAGAAGTGCCTGAACTGGCCATGGTGTATTATTATGGGTGTTACAGAAGCGCTTAGAGGCCCCAACCAAGATCAAGATCCCATTGTGCAGGGTGCTGTGCAAACTCATGCAGTGCTTAATTTGGAATGAAAGAGGTGCCAGGGCTCAAGCAATTTTTTTACTTTCATAACTGACGTAGCAAGCCCAGAGGTGCCGGGGCTATGAACTGCCAAGCCCAGAGGTGCCGGGGCTATGAACTGCCAAGCCCAGAGCTGCCGGGGCTATGAACTGCCAAGCCCAGAGCTGCCGGGGCTATGAACTGCCAAGCCCAGAGGTGCCGGGGCTATGAATTGCCAAGCCCAAAGCTGCCGGGGCTATGAACTGCCAAGCCCAGAGCTGCCGGGGCTATGAACTGCCAAGCCCAGAGGTGCCGGGGCTATGAACTGCCAAGCCCAGAGGTGCCGGGGCTATGAACTGCCAAGCCCAGAGGTGCCGGGGCTATGAACTGCCAAGCCCAGAGGTGCCGGGGCTATGAATTGCCAAGCCTAGAGGTGCCGGGGCTCAGCCCTGGCAAACCCTGGCACAAATTAAGTACTGAACGCATGGTCAGAGACAGTCCCTGTGCTGAAGAGTTTGCGAGGGTGAGGATAAATTATTAACCCAGTTTCACAGACTGGGAAAATGAGTCACAGAGAAATTAAGTGACTTGCCCAAGATCACAGAGGAAACCGTCAGTGGAACGGAACCCAAATCTCAGCCTAATGCTTTCGCCACAAGCCCACCCTTCACTGCTGTGATTCTGTCTCTGTGTAATGTAAGGGAGTGGAGAGGAGAGTGTTCTGCTCTCTGCACTTTTAAATGACTGGTGGCTCCCTGACTTTCTACTGCAGGGGCGCGGGGAGGGGAATGCTCTGTGCCCGTCAGTTCATGGTTCTGAACGTGGGATGGCAGCCGAGATGGATGGATGTGTATGGGCAGAGATAGCTGGGTGTGCATGAAGGTAGATAGATAGATGGTTACTGAGCCACACGCTAGTCTCCTTCACACGGACCCTTTTCGCTGGTTCTTTTTTGGGCTCCCTAATCTGGTAACCGCCACCCACACTGGACGTGGGGAAGAGACTCAGAGGAGCCATGAAGAAACGGTGATGTCTAATCTTTCCAAGAAGGTTTTAGTTACCATCAATATTCCTGAGCCCGGCTCCATGGATGGCAGCCAACTTGCTGGAAAGTGATACCCAAGCTTGCCTGGACTCACTCGATGAGCCTGGGACATGAGTTTCAACTCTCTTAGGGATGGCCAGACAGGATCAGAGCCAAGGTCTAGCTAGTCTCATGTCTTGTCACTGAGCGTGGCCAGCAGCACATCCTTCCTAGGAAGGTGTAACAACCCCGGGCCAGGCAGATATGGGATAACCCCTCTCCTCTGACGCTGTCTCAGAAACTAGGAGAAACGGCTGAACGTGTCAGATGTTGTCATAACCATACAGTTAAGGGTGACCTAAAATTCCTCCTTACTTGTAAGGGTTTAAGAAGCTCAGATAACCTGGTTGGCACCTGACCAAAAGGACCAATGGGAAAAGAAGATACTTTTAAATCTTGGGGTGGAGGGAAGACTTTGTTTTGTGTGTTCTCTTGGGAAGCAGAGAAGCATCAGGTCAGAAAACTCCTTCTCCTATAAACCATCCTAAAAGTCTCTCATATTACAAAAATTGTAAGTAAAAGCCAGGCAAGGCGTGTTAGATTATCTTTTGTTCTGCTTGTGAATTTTTCCTTTGCTGGAGGGAGGTTTATTCCTGTTGTTTGTAACTTTGAAACTATGCCTAGAGGAAGTTCTGCTGTGTTTTTGAATCTTTTGTTACCCTGTAAAGTTATTTTCCATCCTGATTTTACAGAGGTGATTTTTACCTTTTTTAAAAATAAAATCCTTCTTTTAAGAACCTGACTGATTTCTTTATTGTCCTAAGACCCAGGGGTTTGGGTCTGTGATCATTTTGTAACCAATGGGTTAGGATATTATTCTCAAGCCTCCCCAGGAAAGGGGGTATAAGGGCTTGGGGGGATATTTTGGCGGAATAGGAACTCCCAGTGGTCCTTTCCCTGATTCTTTGTTAAATCACTTGGTGGTGGCAGCGTAGCCTCCAAGGGCAAAGAATGTGTGCCTTGGGGAAGTTTTAACCTAAGCTGGTAGAAATAAGCTTTGGGGGTCTTTCATGCGGGTCCCCACATCTGTACCGTAGAGTTCAGAGTGGGGAGGGGACCCTGACAGATGTCAAAATTAACCCTTTCAGGGCTGGAGCCAACCAAAACGTGCAACGGAGCAAAGTTCCCCAGAGGTGGGGTTATGTTACAAGCTCCGGAGTATACGCAGCTTCATCAAACAGTCTGTGAGCCTCCCAGATTTCTCAAGCGCGTCTGGGGACTGAATCAGAAGTGGGCCTGGGCCTGTCACATAGTTTAATGAACTGTTGGAAGACACTCAGATACTAAGGTAATGAGCGCGGTATGAGAACCTTTATGGAAACAAGGAAGGGTGTATATGGACCACTGTCCTCTAGTGGATGGAATGAGAACTACCCAACTACCCCGCTGTGCTGCATAGATCTCATATGGTAACCAGAACTAGACTCATAGATTATAAGGCTGGAAGGGACCATTGTGCTGATCTAGTCTGA
Organism: Chelonia mydas; assembly: GCF_015237465.2. Taxonomy (NCBI): domain Eukaryota; kingdom Metazoa; phylum Chordata; order Testudines; family Cheloniidae; genus Chelonia; species Chelonia mydas. The sequence continues at coordinate 135,990,577 of NC_057852.1, read as the reverse complement.
CCTCCTGTACAGCACAGGCCCTAGGACTTCCCCGCATTAACTCCTGGTAGAGCTAGAGTAGATCTTTTAGAAAAACATCCAACCTTGATTTCAAAATTGCCAGTGATGGAGAATCCGCCAGAACCCTTGGTAAATTGCTCCAGTGGTTAATTGGCCTCACTGTTAGGTCCATCCCAGGAGGTTTACCTGCCACTTTCACGTCCTGGACACTAGGTGCTCTGGCAGGCAGGATTTGCCCTCCTGCATTTTGGATCTTCTACACGCAGGCCAAAAAGGGGAGGAGTTTGCACATGTCCATCTGCCTCTTCCTGGTGCCACTGGCCAACACCTGGGGACTACAGCCCCTTTGTTCTGGTGTTTCTGCCACACTGGTGGGAAGCTCTGGGAAAGAATGAATGAGAAACCATGTGCCCTATATCCAACTATTTAATTCAAGGCAAAGGAGTGAAGTGGGGAATAAGCACTGGAAGTAAATCAAATAAAAATTCACCACAGTGCTGCCTTTTTATTTGACAATTTTGGGGCCGTTCATAAATTTGCATATTTAATTAAATGCCATGAGCAAATAATTTTCCATTAGACGCCGAGTTAGTTATTGCATATCACAAGGCTCCTGCGCTCCTTCTTTGTGGGCAAGGCCAGATAACGCTCCCTTGACATTCAAGAAAGCAATGGAAGCACATTTCCGAGGCTTTCAATTTTGCGTTGAGCGAGCAAGGCATTGAGCTTTTAGAATGTATTTATTTTTTAAAAAGGCTTCTGTAGCTTTCCCCTTCTCCTCCCAGGGATGTTTGAAAGCACACATCTGCAAAGGGGGAAGGAACAAAAAATAACTGAAGAGGTAAAGGAAGGAGAGGAAAAAAGGTGGAGGGTAGGGACCAGAAAAGGCCAGTGAAATATACCCTTCCCTTTCACCTGGTCCAACTTGAGAGCTGAACTCAGGTTGGTTTGGGGATTACAGATCTACTTGTGACAGGGATTCCTGGCAAAATGTTCCCTCTACCCTACCCTGTGGGGTCCCTTTATAGGGAAATTAGCATTCAAGCGTGGGAGTGAGATGCTGTTTTATGGAAATTGAGGTCACCCAGAGGGAAGGCATTACAGCACTTTACCACCCTTCTACAGCTCTAACCAGAGCACGCGTCTTTTCTAATCTTAGTCTTCGCCTTGTTCCTGTGGCTTGACTTCACTGCATTAAGTGCATTGGGGCAGTCACGTTTGTCTCCAGCCGTGACCTTTCCCCTCCTGAGAGCCTGGAAAAATCCACTCTTCTCTTTCATCCCTTGTTAAGGAAAGCGCATTGTTGTCTCGTCAAATCAATTGCATGAGACCCGCACCGCAGCGCACAGTGGAAGTGCTGTGTATCAGTTAGAGCCGGAGGGAGTTGCATAACATCCCGGGTCCCTGTGCATAAATGAGGATGTGGCGCTGCCCTCTAGTGGCTGGAGTGACAAAGAGGCTCTGGAACCTACAACTCCTAGCAGGAAAAGGAATTCTCCGTAGCCTTTGCTGCTGGAGGTGAATACGGTCAGTGGATTGGGACTCTGGAGAGCTGTGGGGGGAGGGGGTCTAGTCTCAGCTCTGCCACTGCCCTGTTGAGTGAACATGGGCAAGTCACTTCTCTGTGCCCTGGTTTTCCCTCCCACTCTCTGTCTGTTTCGATTGTAAGCTGGGCAGGGGCGGCTGTATGTGTTTGTACAGCACCTGGCACAGTGGGACCCTGACTGTGGGGAGGTAAGGGGGGGCTCTCTATGCTACTGTAATGCAAATAATTAAGAACAAGAAATGGGCTGTAGTTCTGGCTGCGTTTGTGACTTACACAGTCATTGTGTCTGCAGCGGGTAGATTTTGTTACAGCTGGACTCCTGGGTCCTATGGCTGCCTCTGTCACAAAGCCACAGCACCTAAAGTCGTGATGCCAAAGCAAAAAGCATTTGAGCGCAGTAATGTGCCTTTGGGATACATAAGGTAGACTCAAATCCCTTCCCCCAAAACACGTTGGCTGCTTGATTTTTTCCATTTGAAATATCTGGTCCTCGATTCTCACCCCTTGTTGGCGAGGTCTTTGAAAGACCTGAACAACGACGGCACACGAGGCTGTAACTAGCACTGGGAGAAAAATACCAATTCTTTTTCAGTGGGAAATTTTTTTCCACCCCTCCCAAAAATTCCCCATGTAAATTGTTCAGTTTTTCAACAAAAATCCAGAATCAAAAATCTTTCTGTCTTTGAAAACCATTGTCAGTAAAAATGTTCAGGTTTCATTTCAGGAGTGTTTTGATCAAAATGAAGATTTTCCATGAAAAGTTTCTTTGGGGGCGGGGAGGAGGAGGGGATGGTTTGGATGGGAAAAAAATGGCATCTCTGTTGTAGCCACAGCTCAGTTCACCTTCCCTGTAACTGAGGAAGCAAGGGATGCTGGTGCCAAATTGTAAGATGCAAGGAGCTAATGCTGGGGTTAGACCCACCTGGGAAATCACAATTCAACGGTATCTTACCAAGGTCCCTCAGCGAAGGGCAAGGTTCCGCCTCTGGCTCTCTCATTGGCACTGAGGAGCCCATGTGATTGACACAGCCCCTAAGATGAATTCTGGCTGAGTCAGCTTTTCCTTCTCTGGGCTCCGCCATCTCTGCAGAGGCAGATTTTGTACATTATAAAGAACCAGGGCAAAGTTAAACATTTGGGTGTGTTTTTTTGCTCCTTTAACCTCCCCATGACTCTGTTTCCCCATCTGCCAAATGAGCTAGTCGGACCTGTCTCACGGGGTTGTTGTGAAGCTTAATTAGCTAGTGTAGTGAGCTTTGAAAGCCTTGGCTGAAAGGTGCCATGGAAGGGTAGAGATTTATTGTTGTTTGTCCTTCTTCTGACCCCAGTGTCCTGTTCTTACTCTAGTGTTGTCCCTCCGGCAAGTGGTAGAAGTGTCTGGGGCCTTTCAGGTTCAGCTTCCCAATAGAAGATGAATCAGTGACATGGAGCTGGGGTCTATTCTAAATGTGACTGGTCAGAACAGAGCTGGTCAAAAAGCATAGAGGGCAAATCCTTCTCCCAGGAACCTCAGCTCAACTCTAACACCTAGTTCCCAGGGAGCAATTCTGCCTCAAGAGATGACCAAAGCCGTGAGGTAAGTGGGGAAGCGGGATACCGGGAGGAAGCATGAGCATTTACTGGTCAAGACAATAGCAGACCAGCACATTTGTTCACTCAATCCTCACAATGGATCGGCCCTAGCAGCAACCAGCCTCACTACTCCTTTGCCCTTTGAATAGTCCAACTAAACATCTCTTCCCCTCGCTGTCTCCTGCAACGCTCCGGAGCTGCCTCTGAATACCTCATCCCCGCTGAGGTGTGGATCAGGAAAACGAGGGGAGATCTATTTGAGTCCACCCTCGACTTCGAGGGGAACCAGCTCTGATCTCTTTCCTCCTCGCTGGGGTTTTTCCCACAGAGTGGTGATGTTCTGAAGGCTTTTGGATCTCCAGCGCTTGCCTGGTTTGTGGGGCATGTCTGATCTCGCCAGGCTGCCTTTGGAAGGAGAAATGAGCAAGACTAGGGAGCGTTACATTTTAGAGGTCCCCAAATGTCAGACACTGAAAAGACACTTCTTCCCAGCCTGGCATCTCTTCTCCAGAGAGACTTTCTCCCCTGCCCCTAGATGAACTCTTCTCCTCCCGACTTCCAGGTCCTTGAGCTTCCTCCCGCTATAGCCGGTTAGTCCCATCGGACAAGGAAGGCACGCCACCCTTGGAGAAGGCCCCTCCTGCCTTCTCCCATTTGGGCTGCTTAGCAACAACAGCAGGAGGTGTTTCATCCAGCCATGTTCACTGGCCTTCCCCCAACTGGGCTTCGTCTGTCACTGTCCATGTGTTCCTAGCGCAGTGAGCGTCCAGCCAGCAAAAGGGCGAAGTGTCCTGGAGCTAATAACGCTGCAATCGCATTGCTGCCCTGACGTTGACCCAGCATCATGGCTGCTTTGCGATAGCTCTTCCGAGTGCGGAAAACAATCCTGTCCGTTCTGGTGTCAACCCAGATGTATAGGGCTTTCGCCATGGCTACTGTCCCCCCCGCTCCTCCCCCACCTCAGCCCCTGTCCTACCGTCACTGTGGGAGATCGACATGGTGGGATGCATGCATCCCGAGCTGCTGCTAAATGGAAATCGCCCTGCCCTGCAACGTCCCCGCAGACGGAAAACGACCTCATGTGTCAGTACTCCTCTCTCTCCCCCTTCCACAATCTGTCCCTCAGGGCCCAGAGCGGGAGGCTCCCAAGGGGACATGTCACACCATGCAATGCTCTTGTGTAGTCTCCTGCGGATTGTTGCCAACTGGTTTTTGCGTCAACTCCCCGAGACTTCAGGGATTTTCAAAGCTGAAGAGAAACGGCAAGGATGTCTTGTTTCATTGATCAGTGAGTGCCGGAGAATGGAAGAGAGAGGTCATCTTCTCAGCTGACACCTGGCCTGCATCCTCAGGTCCCTTTCTGGACAGTCATAAAGCTGTCCTGGGCAGGCTCCTCTTTGCGTTTGCAAACCCTCCTCTGCTAGGCTGCCCTAGCTGGGTGCACACGGGGGATCGCCAGATGTGCTGTCTGCAGATGTGGCACCACTGGGAGCCACGGCCTGTGAGTTTGGAAATTCTGAAGGCCTTGAAGCCCAAGTCTCAGGTCCTCCTAAATGATCACCTCCAGGAACAGATGTGTCTTGAAGTGAGCTCTGCAGGTTAACAGATGCAGGCTCTGGAGGAACAAGGTGGAAGAGAGCTCTGGGGTAATGGACCCCTCCCAGCAGGACTCCTGCCCTTAGCACCCTCCCTTGTCGCCCTGGGGCTGTCCACATGAGTCCTCTTCCGCAGGAGCTGTTGAGGTCTCAGCTGGGCAGAGAAGCACCCAGCCTCTCAGGCAATCCTGGCCCAGCTCATGATGCTTAAAGGACTTTCCATTAATGTTTGATATCATGTGGAAACAAAAGCCATTATGAATTGGTTCCGGGGCAAGTGACAAAAATGCTTGTCCTAGCAGATGCTCGGATCCCACGTCTCTTATATGAGGATCGGGCCCCAACCAAATGTTTACTGAAGAAATAACAGCCAAGAATGTGGAATGATATTTACAAGTTGTTCTTTTCCTAATGCTGCTGGAGAGACACGTATTCAATTGGTTCGTAGGATGCGTATGACACCACAGGGAGTGGGGTATAATAAGGCACGGTGATCATAAAAACCAGCTTCACATGCTCATAAAGGAATCTGACTCTATCTCGAGTTTGTCACCAGGGACTATGCATTGGATTTTTTTTATCCATTACTATACTATTTCATGAGATGGCTGCATCTGACAGAGGTCTCTTAGTTACAGTCAAAGCTGAAGAAAACTCGTCAGCCCAGACTCTGAGCTGAGCTGTGTGCTGCTCGGGGGTGGGGAGAAAAGGTCTTTGCATACCATCTTTGCAGCCCCCCTACATTTGGCAGGTGCCTGGGCACCTTCTGGTGTATGGTATATGGCTGAGCAGTCTCAAGGGCTTTACAAACATCAGTGAAGTAAGACTCAAAACCTCCTTGTGAGGTTGGCAATGTTATCCCCATTTTATAGTTGGGGAAACTGAGGCACAGCTGCCCCACAGGTCACCCAGTGTGTCTGTGTTGAGGACAGAAATGGGACCCAAAGGCCATTGGAGGCAGTGGGGAGTCCTTCCACTGACATCACTGGGCTGTGGATCAGGTTCTAAGTCCCCTGGCTCCCAGCATTTGCCATAGCAATATGCCCCTCCGCCCTCCTTTAACCTTTGTGCCTTGAATAGACTGAAACAGACTGAGTTTGACAGACAGACTGAAACAGACAGAGTATCCTCACTGTGTTTAATCGATGAGGTGGATATCAGACCTGGAGGAAGACCTAGAATAACATCAGTGAATATACTCTGTTTGTGCTCCTTTTGGGTCTGTTCCCCCTCCCCCAAAACTCTAGCTACTAAGGTTTTCAGCAAGCATGTCGGGAGAAGCAAAGAAATCCAAGTGACTGTATGAGAATCTTCGTAGAAAGTGTTTGCCTTTGAATCCTGATTGGTTGAGCTTCATTTACAATCAAGCAACAAAAACAAATATCATTGGATCTATGTATCCAATAGGAATAACCACATCTGCTTGGATTTTGAATAATGGCCTCAACGAGCTTTTAAAATCTATAGCTCAAGGAGTATTTGAATAACAAGCAAAGGCGAGAAAACGCTAAGATGCTCAGGGATAAATTCATCAACGGGAAAAGAGGCTACATTGACCAAACTAGGGCAGTTGCTATGCATTATGGGCATGACCTCATTGACTTCATGGCACAGGCCATACTCACTTAGCTTGAGTACGTATGTAGAATGTTAGTATGTAGGCCTGTTTCTTAGCCTGAGATAGAATTATGAGTGTGATTTTTGATACTTTTATATTTTTACTAATATGTGAGAACAAAGACACTGTGTTGCATTTCCCACAACCAGAAGGGGCTTTTAGCACAATGAGAAAAGATAAGTGTGATGCCTTGCCTGCCTCACACTGGGCTCTAAGGGGTTAACAGAGCCCTACTGAGGCTGCACATGAGGCAGCCAATCAAAGAAAGGCTGAAGGGAGCAGCCAATCAGGGCCAAGCAGGCCCATATAAAAAGGGAGCTGCGGGGCAGACGAAGGCAGTTCTCTGCTGGGAGCCCAGAGAAGAAGGACTGTGTCTCTGGAGGGCTGAGAGAACTGCCAGAGCAGTGCTGCTAGCAGGAACTGGGGGAGTGAGAGACAGCTCCCGGCTGGCTGCCGGGGTTTGCAGACCGAGGCCCTGAGGCAAGGGCAAAGAGGATGCTGGGGTCATGAGGAAGTGGCCAGAGAATTCGCTCCAGTAGCCACTAAGGGAAGTGACTGAACAGTGGATTGCAGGTCCCCCAGAAGGGGGGAGCACAGAGTGTGACATGGCTGGAGGGCTGAGTCGCTGAAGAGGATGTAATGGTCCTTGGAGAGACGTGGATCCTAGAGCAGGAGTGATGGTGGTGAGGCACCACCAGAAGAGGGCGCACTAACACGCAGTGCTAATTCCCAAGACAGGCAGCAGGAGGCGCCAGAGAGGTGAATGAAGCTCATTACAATAAGAAATAGTGCTAAAGCGTTGCTGGGTATGGTGGGAGTTTAATATGCAAGCATACACTTGAAGACTCTCAAGCAACCAGTTGGGAGGGGCAACGGGGGATGGGCAGGAGGCATAAGAAACATTAAAAGCCAAAGAAAAGCCTGGCCTTGGCCAGGACACAACCTCATTCCCTACCCCTCCCATGGGATACAAAAGAGGTGGGAACGAAGCCCCCAGATCAAGACCCTCCAAAATGGAACATGACCATAAATTGTAAGAGGCAGTGCCAAGGGTGTGCACTACAGGTATAGTTACGCCTGCTAAGAAAGAGGAGGGGGAACGGGGAGATGGGTAAAGCTCTGTGGCGTACAGAGCTATGGATATGCTTGCTTGCTTAACTGCAATAAACATCGCTTTGCCTGCACTTTGGACTTCTGGTCTTCTGCTTTCTGTCTGCGTGACAAGAACCTGGGGAAGGGTGAAGGGAAAGCCCGTAACATGGAATCCTAGACTAACAGACTCACTGGAGTTAGAGAAGGAGACCTACAGAATTAGATGATCTGGTCCCTTTGCCCACTAGTGCAGGATTGTTCCCCTGGGAGACATTTCTAGGATCATGCCCAGCCTAGTTTTAGACATTTCAAGTTTTAGAAGATTATTCCACAATGGGCTTTATCTCAGGCTCAGGAAGTTCTACCCAGCCTAAATTGTCCTTTCCTTCATTCATTCCATTTCCGACAGTTCCACTGCCTCCCACTTGCCACTAGCTGTTACTCTAGATGAATCCTGTTCCTCCTTGGGGCTTACCTCCTTCAAATATTGGTTGACAGATCTTGTCCTGCCTTTTCAGTGGGACTTTCACAAGCTCTGAGTCTTTGCCAAGCTCCGCTCCCATTGGAGTCAGTGAGGACTTTTGGAACAATCCCATTCTCGTCGCTCAGCTGAGCTCGAGAGAGCCAGCTCTCTGGTTCCAGAGTTCCCTCTGGCTGCCTGATCAGCTCAGCTCTTCTGAAGCTCTCGCTCATCCATTGAGCTCTTCAGTCTTGTTGCTCCAAGTCAGCGTCCCAGCTTAGATTGAAGTTGGGAATTGCCTGGCCATTGGGCTCTTGGATGATCTGGAGGGGGGTGCTTTCTGTGCCTTACCTCTTTCTGATTCTTTCACCCTCTCCCATCTCAACCAGCAAATAAGCCTATTTCCCAATAATACCCTAAACCTATTCAAATTACACAATGGTGGATGAATAGTTTCATTCTATTACCATTAGCAGGGATTGATTCTGCACCATCTGCCATGGCATATGCTGTTCACACAACACACCACCCACACTGATGAGAGGCTGAAATTAGATCCATGGGTAGATGATCTACATTAAGAAACAGTCACCAGAAGCCCTGGAATCCTAGGGACATGTGAAGATGCCCATCACTTCCCTGGCATTCGGGAGACCCTGGAGAGGACTCAAAAGAGCATCCTGGTGCAACTAGTCAGACTCTGGCAACTGACAAATCAAGGGATCATAGAATCATAGAATATCAGGGTTGGAAGGGACCTCAGGAGGTCATCTAGTCCAACCCCCTGCTCAAAGCAGGACCAACCCCAACTAAATTATCCCAGCCAGGGCTTTGTTGAACCTGACCTTAAAAACTTCTAAGGAAGGAGATTCCACCACCTCCCTAGGAAATGCATTCCAGTGCTTCACCACCCTCCTAGTGAAAAAGTTTTTCCTAACATCCAACCTAAACCTCCCCCACTGCAACTTGAGACCATTATTCCTCGTTCTGTCATCTGCTACCACTGAGAACAGTCTAGATCCATCCTCTTTGGAACCCCCATTCAGGTAGTTGAAAGCAGCTATCAAATCCCCCCTCATTCTTCTCTTCCACAGACTAAACAATCCCAGTTCCCTCAGCCTCTCCTCATAAGTCATTTGTTCCAGTCCCCTAATCATTTTTGTTGTCCTCCACTGGATGCTTTCCAATTTTTCCACATCCTTCTTGTAGTGTGGGGCCCAAAACTGGACACAGTACTCCAGATGAGGCCTCACCAATGTCAAATAGAGGGGAACGATCACGTCCCTCGATCTGCTGGCAATGCCCCTACCTATACATCCCAAAATGCCATTGGCCTTCTTGGCAACAAGGGCACACTATTGACTCATATCCAGCTTCTCATCCACTGTAACTCATAGGTCCTTTTCTGCAGAACTGCTGCCGAGCCATTCGGTCCGTAGTCTGTAATGGTGCATGAGATTCTTCCATCCTAAGTGCAGGACTCTGCACTTGTCCTTGTTGAACCATGAGATTTCTTTTGGCCCAATCCTCCAATTTGTCTAGGTCCCTCTGTATCCTATCCCTACCCTCCAGCGTATCTACCTCTCCTCCCAGTTTAGTGTCATCTGCAAACTTGCTGAGGGTGCAATCCACGCCATCCTCCAGATCATTAATGAAGATATTGAACAAAACCAGCCCCAGAACCGACCCTTTTTCCACATCCTCTGTCACTCGGTTGTCTCCCTCGTTCAGTGATGAGTGATGGGTGATGTTCGACAAAACAAGCCTGGAATGCCGCAGATTGCAGCGCACGGGGATGGGAAGATGGTCCGGAGCTGAAAATCCTGCTCGTTAACGGCTGCAATCAGAATGGAGCTCACATGAACGGAACGCATGTCACTGTGCACACAGGCAGGAAAGAGTAAATACTCATCATCCACTTTAGCCCTTGCTCCCGATGTGAGCGAGGAAAGGGTTGTCGGCACATTCGCTGGCTTACTGTATCTCTTGCACATGGGCGGCGGGTATAACAGGCCAGGGGAGGCTTAGCCTCCTCTGGTGCAGCTTTCACCGACACACTACCGGACACCGGGGCTGTGGTGGCCCCCCCTGTGCTCTGCCTCTTCCCAGAGGCCCCCACCACTGCCTCGTGAGTCCCTCCTTGCTCCTTTCCTCCACTCCATCCCCTGCCTCCGGAGGTCCTCACTGCGTCCCTCCTCTCCTGCACCCCCACACCCACCAGGCCCCCACCGCCCCGTGTCCCTCCTCATGTCCCATCCTCCGTGAGGCTCCCACCGCCTGCCACATCCCTCCTATCCTCCCCCCTCCCCCACCGCCCTGTGTCCCTCCTCATCCCCCTCCTCCATGAGGCCCCCAACACCCGCCAGGTCCCTCCTATCCTCCCCGCCTCTCCCATGGGGCCCGCACCGCTATGCGTCCCTCCTCACCCCGCCTCCCCCATGAGGCCCCCCGCCTGCCATGTCCCTGCAGGTTTCCTGGACAACGGGGAGGAAGACAGGGCAGTGGGAGGTTGGGGAACGTGCTCCGTGCCCCAAGCCATGGCCATTTAAAGCAGTTATCCGTGCAGTGTTCTCGGTTAGCATGAAGTCGCTCATTCCCCACACTGTATGCCAACGGCGGTGAGCAGTGACATCACATTGCCATGCTGCCTAATCCTAGGTGGGGGCCCTCTGCTTTAGCACCCTGAATTTGGGTTGTGCAGGAGGTCAGACTAAATCATCATAATCGTCTCTTCTGGCCCTAGAAATCTATGAATTTCCAGCGTTTGCAGATGATACACAATCACTCAAGATAGTTAAGCCCAAAGCAGACTGCGAAGAGTTCCAAAGAGGTCTCACAAAACTGGGTGACTGGGCAACAAAATGGCAGGTGAAATTCAATGTTGATAAATGCAAAGTAATGGAAAACTATACCTAGAAAATGATGGGGTCTAAATTAGCTGTTACCACTCAAGAAAGAGATCTTGGAGTCTCTGAAAACATGCACTCAATGTGCAGCAGCAGTCAAAAAAGCAAACAGAATGCTCAGAGCCATTAGGAAAGGGATAGATAATAAGACAGAAAATATTATACTGCCACGATATAAATCCATGTACACTCACACCTTGAATACTGCGGGCAGTTCTGGTCACCCCATCTCAAAAAAAGATGTATTGTAATTGGAAAAGGTGCAGAGAAGGGCAACAAAAATGATTAAGGGTATGGAATAGCTTCCGTATGAGGAAAGATAAATAAGACTGGGACTTTTCAGCTTGGAAAAGTGATGACAAAGGGGGGAGATGATTGAGGTCTATAAAATCATGAGGGGTGTGGAGAAAGTGAATAAGGATGTGTGATTTACCCCTTCACATAACACAAGAACCAGGGGTCACTCGATGAAATGAATAGGCAGCAGGTTCAAAACAAAGAAAAGGAAGTATTTCTTCCCACGACGCGCAGGCTACCTGTGGAACTCCTTGCCAGGGGATGTTGTGAAGGCCAAGAGTATAACTGAGTTCAAACAAGAATTAGATCAGTTCATGGAGGATCAGTCCATCAATGGCTATTAGCCAGGATTGCAGGAATGATGTCCCTAGCCTCTGACTCCCAGATACTGGGAATGAGCAACAGGGGATGGATCACTTGATGATTACCTGTTCTGTTCATTCCCCCTGGGGCGCCTGGCACTGGCCACCATTGGAAGACAGGATACTGGACTAGATGGAGCATCGATCTGACCCAGTATGGCCGTTCTTACGTTCTTTGCCACAGTGAAACACAAAGTGGAGTCAGGACTTACCTTATCCACCAAGCAGCATTTCAGTACTAGAACCAGAATGGTCCGCGGCACTGGCTCCAAGTTATCTCTGCCAACAGACAGCGAGCGCTCAGGGAAGTCACAGCAGTAGGAAAAAAAACCCTGAAGCAGCCCCCATCCCCCTTCATCAGATGTCTAGAGTGAGGCAAACCTGGGGCTGTCGCCGTGTGCCGTGATCAGTGGCGCAGCATGTGGTTAGCAGGGAAGCGATGCTGTTGCAGGAAGCTTCTGCTGCTTTTGATTTGCAGGCCCTTCTCGGCAGGGAACATCTCTCTGCTGTACACAGTAACACCGGCGAGCACTCTTTTAATGAACTGGAGATATGGGCTATTGTTTCCAGAGCTCAGCCCTGGGAGGAAAGCTCTCAGAACTGTCTGGAACCAAACGCAGAACCGAGTCACCAGGGAAACGCATTTGGCTTAGTTCTGAACGGGCCCCCAAATCCTGAGGTTAAAAAGTTTGATGCAAGTGCAAATATCAGTGTGAAAAATGGGGACGCAGAGCTTGCTCTCCTGGGCAGCGTAGAGCTGCTGAAATGGCTCTACACCCCTTCCTGTCCCACCTCTGCTGGGGGGCCTATAGGGGCCTGTCGCAGCTGCAGCATAAACCAGAGCGGCTGTAATTTATGCCCAGGGCCAGGCAATCTCCTAGACTGCCTGAGAATTAGGTGTATTCCTCAGAGCTGAGTCCTGTCTCTCTTCTAGCATGAAGGACACCAGGAGTTGCACTGTCCACTGAGAACCACCCAATTCATTTCACACATGCCACCGAAGACCCATCAGATCTCATTAAAGGCTTCTGGTCACAGCTGGATTGGAAGTGGCCGCCTATCTTTGATACTTCTCTGGCCCCATTACCCTGGTAGCCAAATGTCTCACCATCTTTACTGTATTTTTCCTCCTAGCACCCTAGTGAGGCAGGGCAGTGCTATTGTCCCCATTTTGTAGTTGGGGAAACTGAGGCACAGAGCGACTAAGGGCTAGATTCACGAAGGGATTGCCACTTTAGGCACTTCCGTCCTCAATTTAGGCAGTCAGTATTCACAACCTCCCCAGTCAGCTGCTGCCTAACTCTGTAGGCGCTTAAACTCACTCGGCACCTACATTTTTGCAGGAGAAGTTCCTTAGGCGACTATGTCTTTACCTGTGAGCACGCGTGGGCACTGCTGTCTTCCTCAAGTCGTCCAGACACCTAAGCCAGATGTGATGCATGAACTGCGGGAAGATAAGTGTTCCTCCATGCAGCTCACCTGCGGGGCCTGATCCCGTGGGCCTGCTCTGAGCACGCCTAACGCTACACAAAATGCCGGGGGGGAGGAAGGGGAGCGGGAGAGGACAAAGAGGTGCTCCTTCATAGCATTTAGCCCAGTGGTTAGGGTACTCACTCAGGATGTGGGAGACCCCCAGTTCAAATCCCTGCACTGCCTGCTGCATAGAAGGGATTTGAACAGGGATCTGCCACCTCTCAGATGTGTCTCCCTTCCACCCACCCCTGTTTCTTGCAAGAGGTGCCTAACTCCAAGAGAGGATTCACAGCTGAGAATCCTAAGCAGAGATTAATGCCTCCCTTCAGCCTGGAGTTCAGCACCCAACTCCCATAGGACACACCTGTCTCCTTGGCATCTCCCATTGGGGAGCAGCCACCTAGTGTGCTGTGTTTTGTGAACCACATTCTGAGGTGCCTGTCTCCCGCCGTTCATCATCTAGGAAGCCTGAGCACCTCACTCGGGCTTTGTGAATCCCAGTGATTTTCTAGGCCCCTTACAACTAGGGGTGGTGACTCTCTGCATTGGAATACCTAAATCCCTTTGTGAATGGAGCCCTAAGTGACTCACCCAAGGTCCCATGGAAGTCTGTGGCAGAGCTGGAACTTGAACTCAGGTCTCCCCAGTGCCCTAACCAGCTGTCCAAGTCTCCCTGTCCCATCGCAGACCCCTGTAAGACCCCGTTCCTGCCATTCCACTTTGCTCCCTTTCTCCTCCTCGACCCCGTTATTGTTCAGCAATGAAAAGCCCTTCATTCAGGCACTCATGCAGTGTTAATTTTGACTAATAGCTGCCTCAGAAGTAATAGCTGCTGCATGTACAGAGCTGGTACAGCATCATCTTCCTACAGCTCCAGCGGTGGGGCACGTCGGTCCGCTCCTCTGTTCAAGAGACTGGAGGAACCCGCAGAGGGAGGACGTTCAAAAGACAGATACATAGTTCATGCAGCAAGTCCACTCCTGGGATAGCAATCCAGGCCAGAGTTTACATTGGTATTAGCCCTGCACTCTGCTGAAGGCTACAGCATAAAGAGGAAAAACAAGGAGGAGTCCTTGTGGCACCTTAGAGACTAACACATTTATTTGGGTATAAGCTTTCCTGGGCTAGAACCCACTTCATCAGATGCATGAAGTGGAAAATACAGGAGGCAGGTATAAATACACAGCACATGAAAAGATGGGAGTTGCCTTACCCAGTGGGGGGGTCAGTGCTAACGAGGCCAATTCAATTAGGGTGGATGTGGCCTTTGCAGTGACCCAGCCACTCCCAGTCTTTATTCAGGCCTAATTTGATGGTGTCAAGTTTGCAAATTAATTCCGGTTCTGCAGTTTCTCATTGGAGTTTGTTTTTGAAGTTTTTTTTGTTGAAGAATGGCCACTTTTAAGTCTGTTATTGTGTGTCCAGGGAGACTGATGTGCTCTCCTACTGATTGTTGAATGTTACCGTTCTTGATGTCAGATTTGTGTCCATTTATTCTTTTGCGTAGAGACTGTCCGGTTTGGCCAATGTACATGGCAGCGGGGCATTGCTGGCACATGATGGCATATATCACATTGGTAGATGTGCAGGTGAACAAGCCCCTGATGGTGTGGCTGATGTGGTTAGGTCCTATGATGGTGTCCCCTGAATAGATATGTGGACAGAGTTGGCAATGGGGTTTGTTGCAGGGTTCGGTTCCTGGGTCAGTGGTTCTGTTGTGTGGTGTGTGGTTGCTGGTGAGTATTTGCTTCAGGTTGGGGGCTGTCTGTGCGCGAGGACTGGCCTGTCTCCCAAGGTCTGTGAGAGTGATGGGTCGTCCTTCAGGATAGGTTGTAGATCCTTGATAATGCGTTGGAGAGGTTTTAGTTGGGGGCTGAAGGTGATGGCTAGTGGCGTTCTGTTACTTTCTTTGATGGGCCTGTCCTGTAGTAGGTGGTTTCTAGGTACCCTTCTGGCTCTGTCAATCTGTTTCTTCATTTCCCCAGGGGGGTATTGTAATTGTAAGAATGCTTGATAGAGATCCTGTAGGCGTTTGTCTCTGTCTGAAGGGTTGGAGCAAATGCGGTTGTACCGTAGAGCTTGGCTGTAGACAATGGATCGTGTGGTGTGGTCTGGGTGAAAGCTGGAGGCATGTAGCTAGGCATAGCGGTCAGTAGGTTTCCGGTATAGGGTGGTGTTTATGTGACCATCGCTTAGTTGCACCGTAGTGTCCAGGAAGTGGATCTCTTGTGTGGACTGGTCCAGGCTGATATTGATGGTGAGGTGGAAAATGTTGAAATCCTGGTGGAATTCCTCGAGGGCCTCCTTCCCATGGGTCCAGATGATGAAGATGTCATCAATGTAGCGCAATGGAATTGGCCTCGTTAGCACTGACCCCCCCACACTTGGTAAGGCAACTCCCATCTTTTCATGTGCTGTATATTTATACCTGCCTACTTTTTTCCACTCCATGCATCTGATGAAGTGGATTCTAGCCCACGAAAGCTTGTACCCAAATAATTGTATTAGTTTCTAAGGTGGCACAAGGACTCCTCATTGTTTTTGCTGATAGAGAGTAACACGGCAACCCCTCTGAAGCATAAAGAGGGAAACCGAGTCTGAGCAGCATCAGTGGCCCTGAAGACCTGGAATGTAGATCAGAGATGGTCCGGAGGTGTGAAGTCTGGAACCGGATTCTGATCAGGATCTGGATTTTAAACCTCGTGAAGGCTGGGGAAGTTCAGATGTGGAGTTTCTGCTCCATCCATTACAGAGGGATGAACTGGAAAGTTTGGGGCTGGACTTTGCCGCTATTGGAGGGTGTTTGGGTGAAGGGATTTGGGTCAGACCTATCTCTAATGACAAAGGACTAATGCTGAGGACCAAATGGTCTACTCAGAGGTGACTGGCTCATGTGTGTACATACACAGACACATTGTCCTCTCCTGGATGAAATCAACTGTGTGTCACAGCCTCCATACTGTTACTAGCTGATGGCGGTTCTCTCTCTACTTTAGCTCACATGTCAAGGGCCTGGGCTTTCTGGTCTCTGTTTCCTGTTGCTGTGAAGCAAATCATGGCCACAGTGTACTGCAAAGCATCCACTGGGAAACGCTATTATTATTTATCTTCCAGTAGCACCAAGAGGTCCCAGCTGAAATCAGGGCCCCATTGCGCCAGGCGCTGTACAGACACATAGTAAGAGACAGTTCCTGCTCTAAACAGCCTGCAATCTAAATAGATCAAGACAAAGAGGGGGCGGGAAACAAAAGCAAAGTGACTTGCTCACCTTCGCAGAGCTGGGGACACAAGCTAGGACTCCTGGATCTTTCTCCGAGGCCCTGTCCATAGGATCAAACTGCCGCTCTGCTACAACGCTAGCTGGCCTGCGATGTGGTACTCTACGTAGGTATGTTTTGTTCATAGACATGATTTTAAAATAACTATTTATGCAAAAAACTGAAAACAAGCCCCAAAGTGTCTAAAGGCTGGTGGGAGGGATGCTAGCTTTGAAGGGTAAAAGGGGATAATCCATGCAAATACTGTCTGCTTTTTCTTCCCTGGGGGTGTGGGGCAGGCAAGGAATCTTCCTCCAGTCCCAGGAGCCAGGCTGAGACAGGGAATTGTAATTTACTTCCCCTTGCACCAGTTCCCGCAAATCAATCAACTGAGTCTAATCCCATCTATTCTGATCTATTGATCTAGCTGTCTCTCCTCTGCCTAGTTTACTGATGTGGTGGTTGACACCATAGCATCTGGTGTATTTTCTCAGCACATTTCGTACACCGAGGGGTTGGGGTCTCTCATTAGGGGAACTGGCCCGGGAAGATGCAGCTGGATGTGTGAAATGCAGCATCTTCTCCCCTACCTTTGGGCAGCTCTCAGGTGTGGGAAGGAGTGGAGCATCCCATCCCATTTCTTTTTCTATTAGAGGTTCACGTCGTCTTCACCGTCTCTTGGGGCTATCACAGGGGAGCACAGGAAACACTGGGCTGGCAGAGAGAGTGTGGAGGAGTCACCTTGGCAGACAATGGGCCGAGGACAACAGGGGTGAAAGGCCAACTAGCCTGCTGACGCTCACGCCTCACACGGAGGGTGGCCCAGGCCAATCTACGCTAATTGATTATGTAAATTGTACCAGTCATCTGGATGTCAAGAAAGCTGAAAGCCAGGAGATAAATTTGCTTGGATCGTCTTATGCTATGAATCCAAAGGCTTAGATTAGCTAATTAATAACAACAAACAGAGAGACCATCAAAGAAATACCCTTAATTAACTAATTCCTAATCAGTTGGGATTAGGGATTGAATGTGGGAATCACACTGCATGAGGTACCCCCTCATGCGCAAAGCCATCCTCTGGGGATCCTTACATTTCCCTCCACTCTCTGTGACCCTGAGCTGCACCTCCATGTCCCCTGGTCTCCTGCCCAGGAACCTGCCCCGCATCCCAACCCTCTCAGGTCGGGGTGCAGGCCGGAGCACAGAGAGAGGCTCATGTGGTCGTCACAGGGATGAGCGCTTTATTAGTACAGTAACCCAGAAGTCATTCGCACCGCCAAACCCCTCTTACCCGGACATTAGTCGCTTGCTTCCTCCAGGCTGGGATGTTCTTCTCATGAAGACGTGGAGAGCTTGTATTGACCCGATTGATATTTATCAGCCTGCAGTTCCCTAGCTGTCCTTGCGGGTCAAAGCCCTGCTGTCCAAGATGGAGGGTGAGCTTCAGGGTAGAGCAGCGAATCTCAGAGCCGGGTCAATTGACTCAGGCTTGCACTACAGGGCTAAAATCAGCAGCGTAGATGCTCGGGCTGGGGCTGGAACTGGGGCGCCGAGATGCTCCCCCCTCGCTGGGTTTCAGAGTCCGAGCAGGAATGTCTACACAGCTATTTTTAGCCCCGTAGCACAAGCTCCAGGAGCCTGAGTCAGCGGAGCCGGGCTCTGAGACTTGCTCTTAATCTCTGCAGTAACACCCTGTATTCTTACACAACAGCATCTGCTCCACCCGGTGGCCTTCCCACACCCCAGCTCTTCAGACCAGGCCTCCAAGGGCCATGCCAACAAACATCCTCCAACAAAACTAAGCAGCAGCAGATTGTCTATTTGCATAAAGGTTCCTACTTTTGTCTGCATACCTTCCAGTACCGCTCGTTAGAGGCACATTGAATTGGCGCGCTCCAAATGATGAGAGAAGTCAGGAAAACAGGAGCTTCCTTTTAAACATCGTGGGGCCGGGGACTGTCTCTCAACACACAGGCAGGAACCCCACAGGTTCTTAACATGCTGAGATATGAAAATGCATTGCTCTCCCGGCCTTAATTCTTGAGCTACTGCCAGCAAGAGCCCACCGTCCCGCCATTGCTCTGTTCCACACTCATCGGAGTGACGTGCCAAAGTAACGGCCACGGCTCACGCTTCACTGACACATGGTGTGGGGCAGTCATTGAGAACGCTGCCGGGTTACGTTGTTGAAAAGGCACTGGATCCGGGCACAGAGCAGGGTCCATGACCCCCCACTCCCTCATCTTCCTCATTCCACCCCTTTGCCCAGCAAACCTCTGCCTGTCTGTGGTATATGGCCCCTGCTAACTTAGGATCTGAGCCCCTCACGGTCTTTAATGTATTTGCCCTCCCAACGGCTCTGAGGTTGGGCAGTGCTTTGATCGCCCTTGCTGAGATGGAAAACGGAAGCAGAGAGAGTCTACACTGCAAGCGGGAGGTGTGATTGCAGCCCCGGTAGGTAGCTCAAAGCTAGCAGGGAAGCTGTGGCAGAGCAAGCTAGCCACGGTCTTGGACAAGCTTGTTCTTGGGCTGCTCGCTCATGTGACTGCACCTTCACTGCTATATTGAGCCCCCTAGCTCTGGTAGGCCTCTCTCGATTGCTGTGTAGACAGACCTGCCCAAGGTCCCACAGGAAATCTGTGCTCGAGCTAGGACGTGAACCTCAGTCTCGTGAGCGCTAGCCTGGGGCCCTGACTATTGCACCATCCTTTTTAGCTTCAGAAGCTTTCCAAGGAGGGGGGCAAAGCTACTCACGCGGCTCCCTCGCAGACACAGCGCGACTGGCCCCTTTAAGAGGGAGCGGGGTCTAGTGCACGGATGACGGGTCAGCTGCTGCCCAGTTAGGTTGAAGAGAAGGCACCTGGGCCACACAAAGGAGGGCTGCCGAGCAGCACAGTGGGGGAGTTATGAGGGGCAGATGAGGCCTGCTGGCCAAGAGAGGAGAGAGTCAGGGCAGTGGAGAGTTGCTGGAGCAGAAAAGCTGAAGGTGAGCAGTGACTAAGCTGCTGGTGACAAGGTCTGTGGCGTGCTGTTGGGAGCCTTGCTAGAGTGGGAAACCCCTGCCAACCTGCAGGGAGGCTTGTGCAGGGGACCCTGGGAGCGAGAGGAAGAACCAGTGTGGTCAGTGTAAGCTGGGCCCAGCGGCAAGAGGCTGATTCTGGAGGGAGGCCCCCAGGCGCAGGGGTAGGGCTAGCAGGTCAGGAGGCCTGGAAGGGTGGAATACTGCAGGGAGCCCCCTGGCAGAAGACCTCAGTGTGGTTGTGTGGGGGGGCTGGGAGCCCAGGAGTGAGGCGTTGATCCTGGAAGGAGGCTCCCTTGAGCAGGGGTAGGTGAAGTGACTTGGCAGAGTGAGACTATGGGGAACCCTCTCCTAGGAACTGTGGCTTGGGGCTACAGGAGAAGGCTAGTGGGAGAGACATGAGGCTTGGAACGCTTCCCCTGGAGGCTGGGAGAATGGGCCCTGGGACTGAGGGGCTAATGAGGCTTGGGTGGGTAACCTCTGAAGGGGTTCGCAGAGCTGCTGCATTGTAACCCTTGCCTTGTTTTGGGGGGGGGGACAGTTTCTACTATGAGGGGTCTGCAGATTGTGGCCCTTCATGTGACTAAAAGAGTTTAAATTGTCTGCTAAAAGGGACAATATTCCTTTGCCTGGTTGGATGAAGGGGAAACTGAGGCAGGCATGCCTGTTGTTGTGCTGAAGCCTGGACACTCAGGCAAGGGCCGCATTATGACCCTTGCCTTCAAAGATTGATTGTCCATGACAGCTACCCTTCTCGTCAGCCACCAGGATGGGGTTAGGGAGCCTGGGAGCCCATTGGGCCATAACTGTGGAACTCACTGCTGCAAAGGATTGGAATGAGCATGAAGCTTGGTGCCTTCAGGCTGTGTCTATGCTTGAGGGTTGGGGGAGGGATGTTTTTACAAGACGGCTAACACAAGCTATCTCTGTCCTTAGAACAGGCTAGTGTGGACAAGGCAGGTGGGAATGTTACCCCACTGTCCCTGATGGAAGTGAACTCAATCCCTCCCTCGGGGTTCACCTCGGCCAAGGGACAACTCCATCCAGGTTGCTTTGCCTGCATTATGGTTTTACAGCATGAGTGCTATGGTGCGATTCACAGTGCATGTGTGTGCAGGCAGTGGGGAAATGCAGCTCTTTCTGAGTGAAGAGAACCCCCAGGGTAAATGCAAAGCACGCCCTCCCACCAAACACACACACTTAGCAGCTGGGAGGTATTGTGGAGTGCGCCCTGCACAAAAAACAACCCAGGGAATTTTGCAATTTGAAGGTGGTGGATGGGGGGGAAGGAAGAACTTCAATCATAGATGTTTCCCATTCAGATGTATAGGGGCTAGATTCTGGCTTTGCCACACACCCGAGGGAGGGGACGTACCACCTCTAGAGCAGTTCAGGGAAGAAATTGTGCATAATTCCCCACCTGCTGCCCCTTTGTTGAGGGCCTATACTAGCAGTGATTAAGACTCAACTGTGCTGGCTGGTATGCTCCTAGGGCAGAGCTAAATCCCATCCACTCCCCCCCCTTGCTGCATACCTCTCATCCGTTTGGGTGAGGGTGTGACAGGTGCACCCCACTCTCCTAGTCCCATTATCTGGGTAGCCTACAGAGGGCTTCATGGGGTCCTGACTCCCTGTATGTCCTTCCATGGGCATACCAGCTTGGGGATGGTCCAGCCCTAAGGATGGAGTTTAGAATCACGGCACCTGACAACAGGTGCCTCCCCGAGAGTGCAGCAGCGGGGAGGCTGGCAGCACCCTGCCGCTGGGAAGGCATCGAGCAGGCTAGCATTTTCTGAAAATGCAACCACCGACGCGGATGTGGAAACTCACCACTTCAGTTGGAAAATAGCACAGAGCAAGGGAACATGCCTGCTTGTATCTTCTGGCACAGGTCTGCAAGTTCACGCGTCTGGGCAGAGGGAAACGAAATCAGCAGCGAGATCTCCAAGGACAACAGCTGGAAGGAAGAAAAAAAAAAAAGCCATTAACTGAGTTATTTTGGTCCTGAGCTCACCTGGTGCGTCTTGCAAGCAGCTGAATCCCACATCAGAATGCGGGTGGCTTTCATCCTGTTTTCCCTCCCTCACTTTGATTCTCAGCGGCTAAAACACCCCAGCAGCCCCCTGCTTTCCCAAATGAGGGTTGGCTTGGCTTTGTTATCTGGACTCTGAATTTGCCGCAGCCATGGGAGCATTCAAAAATCCCCCTCCTCCCTCTGCTCTGGTGCCAGGGCTGTCACTAGGATACTTGTCCATAACAAAAGCAAAGCACCCTCTGCCCCTCTCCCCCCCCAATCATTTTTGCCTCCGACAATGAACTCCTAATCCTCCCTTTGTGACGGCAAAATGATAATCGTATCAAATTGTAGGGCCGCACTTTATCACTACTGCAGGCTAAAAATCAAAGCTTGTTTGACATCGATGGGCTAAATCAGCCCATTATAACCGTGGCACCGCACTGGCCAGCTGTACAGCCCGTTTCAGGAGTCATGTCTCCCGACGTATTAGCAATTGATTTAAATACTAATGGGCCGGTAACCACATTTGAACAGAATAATGGTCGTAATAATAGAAGCCATTAAAAAAAAATATCAGCACCCAGGATATACTTGGGAATGGCTTCCGTCTCACTCCTACCTAGATATTAACCCTCTTAGTAGCTCTCTTATTTAGGATCGGAAGACTTGAGGGCTGGAGACATGCTGCTCAGACACATTCTGAGCAAAGGCATTGAAAGAGACAATGGCATTTAAAGGGACAATGCCATGCAATGATCATGATGACTAATTATTTCTAGGATCATAGGTGCCT
Source organism: Chelonia mydas (assembly GCF_015237465.2). Taxonomy (NCBI): domain Eukaryota; kingdom Metazoa; phylum Chordata; order Testudines; family Cheloniidae; genus Chelonia; species Chelonia mydas. Next base: position 135,968,567 of record NC_057852.1, on the reverse strand, counting down.
TTGGAGATTTGGTCCTAACCGCCGTGAAAATGACCTAAACACCTTTGGGGATCTGGGCCTGAGCACCCAGGAACCCTATGGGAGTCCCTCGTCTCCTGCAGCTCCTCCTTCACTGAACGCCTCTCTGCACCAGCTGTTAGCAAGGACGGTTACAAGGGAGGGAATGGAAATCAGGCAGGAAGGGATTTTCAAAGGGAATTAGGTGCCTTCCTCCCCTTTGTAAATCCACCTCCTGTTCCACTCTCTGGTTCAAAGGCCTCCTGTTGATTTCAATGGACTTTGGTTCTGGTGCGTGAAGGGCGATATTCACCCTTAAGTGGACGGCTCGCACAAGGGCCCCAAGGCACTCATATCTCAGGTATGAATATGGCCCTCATTGCTGTAGTATCTGAGCACCTCACAATCTGCCGTGCCTCTATTCTCACAGCACGGGGAGGCGTTATTGTCTCCATTTTCCAGACGAGGACCCGAGGCACCAACGGTCTAAGGGTGGGATCCAGGAAGGGACACGGGCATTGCCATGCCGAGTGTCACCGCACCTAGCAAATCCAGGAACAGCTTCCACAGGAGAGGCCAAGGGAGCCCTCATCAGAATATCCTGCCACTCAGTAGCTAAAGCCCTCTCCAGAGATGTGGGAGGACTTGAACAAGGGGCTTTCTCCCCCTGTGGCAGATGGGGAGTTGAACCTGAGTCTCCCATATCCATACAGAGTGCTCTAGCCATTGGGATGAAAGCTATAAGATGGGCAGCACCACCCTCTTCTCTTCCTGGATTTTGAATGGGAGCTAATCCGGTAGGCAGCCTCTGAGCACACCTACCAGATCAGCCCCGAATGCGACTTATGTGGCCAAATGACAGGGGTCTTTCCCGCGGCTGGTGGATCGCTCTGGGGCTTAGGTGGCAGATGGGCATCTGGACGCTAAACATGAGGCCGCAGTGTGTGTGCCCAGAGGCAGACACAGAGACGTAGGCGCAGAGGGAACTCTTACCTTGAGAAACGTCGGTGCCGAATGAGTATAGGCACCCGTTGAGCTCCGTGGGAATCTTGTGGATTACAGTGAAGCCAAAACTGGGACTTAAGTTTCCTAAGTAATTTCCTGGATGCCACCTTAAGTGACTTTCCCAAGGTCACAGCAGAACTCTGGCAGAGCAGGGAACTGCACCCACCACTCCCAGCACCCAGACTGGTACCATAACCACTGAACCATACTTCCGCCCTAAGTCCCACCTAAACCCACCGGGCATAGGGAAGGCTACGGTTTAGTCACGGGTATTTTTAGTAAAAGTCATGGACAGGTCATGGGTTGTAAACAAAAATTTATGGGCCCGTGACCTGTCCATGACTTTTACTAAAAATACCTGCCCTGACTAAAACTTGGGTGCGGGGGGGGCCGCGGGTGCTTTGGGAGGGGGCAGTCCGAGGGTGCCCCAGGTGCCGGGGAAGGTAGGGGCCAGTGTAGGGGCTTCGTTGCTCCCGCCACAAGCGCCGGCTGCTACAGCCCCCGTTGGCTGGGAACTGCAGCCAATGGGAGCTGCGGAGGCGGGGCCTGCGGGCAGCGTGTGATGCCAAGACGCCCCCCCACCGTCCGCTGCCTAGGAGCTGCAGGGGGGCCATGCCAGTGGGAGCCGGGGAGCCCCCCACCCCGAGGTAAGTGCCCCCCCCGCACTTCCCAACCCCCTGCCCCCAGCCCTGAGCCCAATCCCACACACCCAAACTGCTGCTGCTGGCCCCAGGGCTGCCCGAGCCAGCACCAGCCGCTGCAGAAGGCACAGAGGTCACAGAAAGTCATGGAATCCGTGACAGACCCGCAGCCTTAGGCATAGGGGTTCAGGCTTACACAGGCTTGGGCCTCAGATTGCAAACTCTCTGGGACAAGCGGCATGTTAAATTTTACAAACCTCTGTGCTAGAGTAGGGCACCACCTACATGTTTATTGCTAATGATGATGCATGAATTAATGAACATCCATTAGGATCTCTGTCCTCTCCCACAATTTAATTCCACCTCTTTCGCCCCTCCCCCCACCGCATTTTCATAAGATTTTTATTTTCTAGCCTATGAAACCCAGTTATGAGCAAGAGACTGGAAATGAAGATTCACTCTGGGGTAACAGCAGAGAGGCAGCGCAGGAAATGAATTTGAAATGAAGTGTAGCAACAAAATGAATTATTCAAAAAACACACCTAGGCCTGTGTTGTTTGATCAATTAGTGCTACTATATTAAGGCAGTAATTTATTGCAAGGGAAGAAGAGAATTAAAACTGAAACCAACACAGGGATAGGAAATAATTTGGAGAGGAATACAAACAAGGACAAAATAAGTGAGATGTTAGACGGGGGGAAAACACTCAACTAATGTAAATTGCTATGTCTGCCTCCTGCACCTGCTTACCCAGTCTAGCCCAGCATTCAAGGTACATTAAGTGGCTACATAAGGGCAAATGTTGGCCTGTGGTTACAGCACCGGCCTAAGGCTTGGGAGACCTGGGTTCAAGACCTGCCTTTACCACATACTTCTCTCACCGAGTAAATCAACTGATCTCTGCCTGTCAAATGAAGATAATGCTGTCCCACCTCCCAGGGGCACGAGGATAAGTATATGACACTTGAGAGGTGTTCTGATATGATAAGAATGGCTATACTGGGTCAGACCAATGGTCCATCCAGCTCAGTAGCCTATCTTCTGACAGTGGCCAATGCCACTTCAGAGGGAATGAACAGAACAGGTAATCATCAAGTGATTCATCTCCTGTCGCCCATTCCCAGTGTCTGGCAAATGGAGGCTAGGGACACTTCAGAGCATGGTTTTGCATCCCTGCCCATCCTGGCTAATAGCCATTGATGGACCTATCCTCCATGAATTTATTTAGTTCTTTTTTGAACCCTGTTATAGTCTTGGCCTTCACAACGTCATCTGGCAAAGAGTTCCACGGGTTGACTGTGTGTTGTGTGAAATGCTTATCATTGTATGATGGCCGTGCCTAAAAGCTGCAAGTGAGATGAGAGCCCCAGGTTGCTACATGCTGTACAGACACATTGCAAGAAACAGGCGGCCCCTGTCCCACAGAGTACAGGTTGAACAGACGGGGTGGAAAAGGGAAACTGATTAAGTGACTTGCCTAAGGTTGTGCAGTAGGTCAGCGCCAGCACTTGGAATAGATATCAGATGCCTGATTCCCAATGCGAGGCCCTAGTCATGAGACCATGCTGTGTCTCTAATCTCATCTAACATACTATGGTGACACAGGGTGCATAAATACGTAGACCTAGATGCCAAGGCAAGAAGGGACCATTGTGATCATCTAATCTGATGTCCTGCATGATGCAGACCAGAGAACTCCTCAGATACAACTGTATTTTACAAACAACAAATACAATGCACAAACGTATGCCTGCAAATCAAGTGTTCATCTGTACACATGCAGCCTTGTGTGTGCACAAATGACTCACTTGTGTGCACAAGGTAAGTGCATGGAAATAGCTGTGAGTAGTTGAGCTCACCTAACTTTGAAAATACTGGCCTTTCAGTATATTTAAAGAGAGGCATTACAAGGTGTCCTGCATTAAGCAAAAGCTAGTTCCCCGGTAAAACAGAGCCATGTTATCCCTTTTGGATAATGCAGCATTTTCCATAACCACTTTGAGGATCTGGGCCATATTGCTAAGATAAGCACCAATTCACTTCACTTGTTGAGACAGCATGGGAGTCTTTTCCAGTGTCTTGGAAGCACTTGGGTATGTACAGGAGAGCAGGTGGTTCAGGGAATGGGGAGAGGATCCAGCCACAATCTAGGCTGACTGTGTCAGTAGTGATCAAATCATAGAAGATTAAGGTTGAAAGAGACCACAGGAGGTCATCTAGTCTAATCCCCTGCTCAAAGCAGTACCAACACCAACTAAATCATCCCAGCCAGGGCTTTGTCAAGCCGGGCCTTAAAAACCATTAAGGATGGAGATTCCACTACCTCCCTAGGTAACCCATTCCAGTGCTTCACCACCCTCCTAGTGAAATAGTGTTTCCTAATATCCAACCTAGACCTTCCCCCACTACAACTTGAGACCATTGCTCCTTGTTCTGTCATCTGCCACCCCTGAGAACAGTCCTTACTGCCTTAAGAACAGGAACAAAAACGAGCTGTTGGCCTTAATTTCTCATTTCTAGAGGGCTGGTCTCTACATCGAAAAGCTCCTGACTCACTGGAAGTCCCAGCAGCCGGGTCAAGGACAAGATGGTCCTAGATCATGAACTGCTCTGTTGCTCCTAGAGATGGTCCCTTCATGGCAGGGGTGAGCCATGAGGCGCGAGAGCGAAGGAGGCTGCCCGGTGGATAAACTGAGGCCTCCAGTGCTCTCACTGCCACCCCTCCCATCAGCGACAGATCCACCCCGTAAGACACTATTAAAGGAGGGCTCCTTTGACAGGCATGATGGCTGGTAGGGCACTATTGCTGAGATCAGGCCCTAATAGCCTTAGGCTTTGCGTAATGCAGCAGGCAGGGCTAGCTCTAGGCATGGCTAGGAAGTGTAGGGCAGTCCGTACGCCCGTGGAGAGCAGTGAGCCTGTCGCAGGGTGGCTGGCCCCTTTAAAGGGAGTCAGGGCCCTGTCTACCTGTGACAGGTATCTTTAAGGAGAATGAGCCCATCTCAAGCCACCTGTAAGTGATTAACTGCCTTGGTGGCTGAGTGGGGGCTAATGGGCACCTGGAGCTGAATGGATACCACAGCTTGGCTGGAGGAGGGTGTCAGCCCAGTGCAAATCCAGAGTGACTCCATTTAGGCCACTATAATTATTCCAGATTTACACCAGCGCAAACGAGATCAGAATACGGCCCTTCCTCTTATTTTGTGCAGGAGATGAGCAGATAGCGCTGCCGTCCCTCAGCCAGCTTGAACCTCAGCGAGCCATTTAATGCCAGCTGGCCAGGGAGTTTCCGATGTGCTGGTGTTTTGCTAGGCATAACAATCGCCAGTGAAAGGGGTTGACCTTCCCGGAGTGACAGAAAAATCCTTTCATGGAGCATTGCTAAGCTCTGAGAGTTGCTCAGAGAGAGTTTCACTGGGACTGATTTGTTGACAGGAACATGCTCGGGAGTCCAGGGAAGTCTGTTTTCCATGGACAGAGGGATTTTTCTGAGCAGATTTTCACAGGAGAGAGGCCTACGGCCATATTTAGGCAGTTAATTTAGTGGCCTGCTTGTCAGAGGTATGAAGAGCAGCAGGGCTGGGGCACACTATCGATCTGCTGCCAGACAGGCCCAACCTGCCAGGCTGCCCCAGTGAGGAGCTGGGCTGCAGGGACTGGCAGAGTCTCTGGCCAGCCCCCCAGCACCTGTGGGGAGCAGAGACCAGCAGCTGGTAGGAGGCACAGAAGGTTTGTCATTCTGGCAGGTGGCCAAAAAGATGGGGGGAGCAGAGGGAGGGCTAAAACCAGCGCCAGGTTAAGGCAAGGCAGAACTCTTCGTCTCGTTACCCTCCCCCGTCCGTGGCCCTGCCCTTGCCCCGTGGTCCTGCCCTCCTTGAGGAGACAGCAGCTACTGACGCAACCTCCTCTCTTTGTCCAGGAGGCCCCGCTGATCCCTACCTTCAGTGGGGATGGGGTCCATTCCAGACAAGAGAGGACTTGTCTCCCTCCCACCATTGCGTCCCTCCCTTCCCATGCCAGTTGTATGACGTGTGGCGTTAGCGAGGGCCCAGCATGCAGAGTCCTCTGCTGGGATGGTGTTGTTGGGACCCCCTGAGCAGCAGTGCTGAGAGTCAACAATCCAGTTGGGTGAACAAGGCTGTTCCTCCCTCTCAGAGCTCTTGGCTCAGGCTCTCTGCAGGCTCAGGCAGATGTTGCTGCATCATTTACACTCGGGTCACATTTTTGGAGCCTTTCTTTGCATTCGCAAGGGTTAGGAACACCATTTGTTTTCACAGGCAGGGGCTCAGAGGTCATAGTGATGGGAAGAGAAAAGAATAGAAAGCTGAGATTTTTGACATCATGAGGTGGATCCAAGAGCCCCTGGCATAAGCCTATAGTATATTATGCCTTATTCCAGCTCTGGTTCGATTACAATGATATTATTGGTAGCCTGAAGGACTTGCACAGCTTTGACACCCCCACCCCCGGCCCAAATTTCAAGTCCCTGCTCCAAAGCACTGGGGCTTCTCAACTAAAGGGTTGTAAGAAAACTTTTAACAGGGGCAAAAGAATGCAACTTTCCTTAATTTCCTTCTCAGAAATGGCTGAACCATTTTGGCGGAAACTTTGCAAAACAATTCAGGCCCAGGCAGACACGGTGTGTGGAAAACTTCACCCTGAAGGGTTAACGTCTGACACAGTTATAAGACCTTGAAAATAGGACCTTGCAACGAGAAATGCTAGGAATCCTTAACTATAAGGGGCATGCCCAGTTCTGCCTGTACTATGTATCACGGCGGGCGGATGACACAGCAGAAGTGATTTCCTAGAAGGGATCTGAGCGACAGGGTGATAGCTTATTGAATGAGGATTGGGAAAGTCGGGGACAGCGTGGAAAAATCAGATTGTTAACAGTAATAACATTACTGTTATTAATGGGATTCAAAGAATATGCAAATACCCTTGTTTAAAATTGACATTGAATTAGCTGAACTTTGGTCAGGCGTGCAGCAAACAGAACTGCCGCCGAGGAATCTGTTGGTACAAAGGGTCGCGTCTGTGTACACCGTCTAGATTGAGGTGAAGGTGCATTCTGATCACCATGGATAATGCCTTCCTTTCACCCAGGAGGTGTGCAGTTATCAGAGATTTCAGTAATAGAGAGTGTCTGAGGCCCACAGAATGTGCTTATCACGAAACAGCATGCTGTTAAACTTTAATTCACTGTGGAAAGTTTCTCTTTAAGCTGGTTGGAGTAAGGAGCCGATAAGTAGATAGAAGGAGCCCGGTTCGCTTAGATGGTGACCTTCAGAAAGAATATTACAGGGTTTCACTGTCAAAGCTGCTTCATGTTGCTGTGAGTTGCAGAGATCTGTTTGCTGGAGACTCAAGCGCTGTGGAAGATCCTGGAGGGAGTTGGCGGTGGGTGGGGAGACTGGGACTCCCTTTCCCCGCCACTCTCCTTGGGCTCACCTGACATCTGCCTTGCTTCTGAAGGCTGGGCCTGAGTAATGAAGTTCAGGAGCCAGATTCCACTCCCTTGGTCCTGATCCTGCAGCATCTTCTGTTGTCACTTCCGCTGGCACATCCTGATCTGGAAGCACTTTGCACTCCCTTGGCACGGGGCGTAAATGGCAATGGTGTTACACTTATAAGAAGCACATGGAATTTTCGTTCCTGTCCAGGTCAGCAGCTAGTCACCTCAACTCCCAGGAATAAGATTCTCTGGCTAAGATGCTGACAGTGTGGGAGCTGGTTGCCTTGAGCCCATGGCATGTTCAGCTCCAGGTGTCAAAGGAGAGATTTGACCTGTGCACAAATCTAACTACAAGCCACCTTCATCTGGAATGTATTTTGAGCATATGTTTTGCCTGACTAATATAGATTTTAAAAATCTACCCCGAGGGTCGGGGGAGGAGCTCCTTCACTCAAGATATTTACATCTAGACTGGTCAAAGCACTAGAAAAAAGGGCTGGCTGGAAAACAAGAAATCTGTTTTGCGAGAAATGTTGAGGTGTTGAGATTTGTTTTTGTTTCGCATTGGAACGAAATCTAGAACTTCTGAATGTTTTTGAGGCCCACCCTGGCAGTCTGGGCTCCCCCCTGGGAGGTGGAAGGAGCCAGGTTCAAGCCCCTGCCCTGCCCAATTTGGAGTAGAGACTTGACCTTGTGTCTCCCACCTCCCAGGGGAGGGCCCAACCCCAACCCACTGGGCGATTGGCTCTTCTAGGGTCAGTCTGTCTCGCTCTCCTGTTGGCCAGAAATCCCATCCTGGACCTGAGAAAGTTTCGTCAAAACTGACACATTTCCACAAAACGTTTTAATTTCTGACAAACAAGTTTTGCTGAAAAATACCCAACCAGCTCTACTAGAAAACATATGGTAGGGGACAATCCTGTGCTAGCCACAAGATGAAGTAGATATTCTAATAAGATCTTTTTTTCCTTCCCCCGCCCCCCCCATCTCTAATTTCTCTGAGTCTAACTGCTCATGCAGAAAGCAGACGGGGAGAGACTTGGAAAACTATTTCTGCGGGTAATTGCTGTTATTTTCTCCTCTAGACGGTGTGCCCAACTTCCAATGTAAACCTGTTTATAATGATCGTTTGTGCATTGTGTGTGCAGGAAGTAGCATTTATATTTGCAGCCAAAAACATTCCTTGTACTGCAGAGGGTGACAGGTTGCACTGACATTAATTCCCCCCCCCCGCCCCCCCCCCCGCGCTGCCCCAATTTGTGTGTTACAGGTGAACAAAAAGGAAAAACTGGCTTCATGCTTTTCTGGCATCTCATGGTGCATACAGAAAAGGGGTGAAACATTTGATTCAAAAGTTATTATTTCTTATTTGTATTATGGTAGCACCCAGAGGCTTCAGCTGAGATCAGGGCCCCATTGTGCTGGGTTCTGTATGGACACAGTTGGCATGGCAACTTCCACCTTCTCTGTATGTATCTATATATCTTCTTACTCTATGTTCCATTCCATTCATCCGATGAAGTGAGCTGTAGCCCACGAAAGCTTACGCTCTAATACATTTGTTTGTCTCTAAGGTGCCACAAGTACTCCTGTTCTTTTCGTGGACACAGACTAACACAGCTGCTACTCTGAAACCTAATAAGGGAGTGTTTCTGCCCTGAAGATCTAACCGTTACTATAGAGAACCGGTACAGAGCAGTGCAGCAGTTTGTCCAAGGTTACACAGCAGAAACAGAATTAGAACCCAGGTATCTGGACTCTGTCTCCACTGCCCTATTTACTAGAGCACGGGGTTCCCAAACTGTTTTTTTTTGCTGGCCCCCCCTTTGAAAATATTTTGCTGACCCCCCCAAACACAAAAAAAGGGATAGCAAATTACCGTGCGTACTCATCGGAGCACTAAACGAAGCATATAATCGTTAGCCCTGCAGTCAACGGTGCCGAAGTCCTTCAAAAAGTGTAAAGCAACAGGTTTTAGGAATAAATACGTGGACATTCAAGAAACACGTTTTCTGGAAAAAAATAGACAACAGGATGCAGTTTGGGGATGTGTGGAAGCCTTCTCCAGTGATTGTGGCATTAACCCTAACATTGTCCAATTTGTGGTAATAATCCTAATGTTGTCCAAGGATTGTGGCTTTATACACAGGTACGTGCAACAAGTTTCTGGACACTCAATGCCGGGGGTGCTGCTGTTTTGAAGCACGCAGTCTTTTCAGTCGTGGCTCCAGGGAACTGAGGCAGACCTTTAAAACGTCCTCCACACTCGCTCTCCGGCAGCCCGGCTCTGTAGGCAGTGCGGAAGTAAAGGTGGCAAAACCAAATCACAGATATTTGTTCATATTTCAAAAATCCACCTGGACGGAGATCGGAGGACCAAAAAAGAGGTCGTGTCTGGGAAGACCCAGACATATGGCAATCCTAATCTCATGACTCCCCTACAGTAGCCTTGCGATCCCCTTTTGGGTCGGGACCCCCAGTCTGAGAAACGTTATACTAGACCATATTGCTTTATATCTTCATTCTCCTATGTCTTCACTTTTGGTCCTACGCTGTCACATAGTGCTTTGGGATGCTGTTAAATAGCTTCTGCATTCCACCCCAGAGATGGCTGCATTCTTTCGACATGAATGTATCTGAACAGGACATCACACGTCCTCATGGCACCTGGTGGCTCCAGGCTGGACCCTCCTTCCACAGTGAGAGAACACTGGGGCGATGAGATTAGACCCTTCTCAAATTACAGGAGGGGGTACAGATGAGTGAAAACAGACAGCCCTAATGGAAGGAGTGTATACACTACCTCAATAGAGTCTGCCTCATCAAGCTTTGACTGCAGACCTCTGCAGCCTAAGGGGAACAGTAACAGTTACAGCCAGGCGAGCAGGTCATAGAGCCCGGGAAGGACGAAAGACAAATCACCTTTACAACCGTCGTGCCACGGTCTCGTTCTCCCGCCTCAGCCCTGCACACGGCAAGCGTGATGACAACTGGCTTTCATGTTCTCTGGTTTCCCAGTGCTCCCCGTGCCCATTCAGAGCAGAAGAAGCCATGGTTAATGGCCACTATCCATCTTGTTACCAGGAAAAACAAGAGCCGAGGACCCGATGGTGGACTGGTCCGCTTGAATCATAGAATATCAGGGTTGGAAGGGACCTCAGAAGGTCATCTAGTCCAACCCCCTGCTTAAAGCAGGACCAATTCCCAATTTTTGCTCCAGATCTGTAAATGGCCCCCTCAAGGGTGAACTCACAACCCTGGGTTCAGCAGGCCAATGCTCAAACCACTGAGCTATCCCTCCCCCCCAATAAACCTCAGGCCCCAGCGAGGATCAAACTTGTGAACCCTAGTTTACAAGGCCAGTGCTCTAACCACTGAGCTATGGAGCCACCTTGAAGTAGCAAAGAAGCACAAGATGCATGCACCAGAACTCCAGCTGGTGTAAATCAGTGGGCCTGCATTGACTGGACTTTTATATTTGCTGTGTAGTGGTAGGGAACTAAGTTGGTCCCACAGCGACAGCTGAAGGGTGTAAACACCACGCGTGGGAGGGAACTTGCCCCAGCCAGCCCGATGGGGTTGAGCAAAAGGAAACGGGGGCTGAGTATCGGGAAACATTTTCCAACAGGGAGATCAGTCAGGCTGCGACAGTGTGAGTCTCCGGAGCGGGGTGTTTGCAGGAGGCTGCTGTGCAGCATCCACGATTATTGCGCAGCTTTTTGGAGTGCCCCATGAGCATTACGCACTGCCACCGCTCCATGTGGCCATCGTCTAACGGACATTAACCTGCCTTTATGCTACGTATCATCACAATGGTGGAAGCCCCGTCCAGGAGCCTGGCCAAATAACCCAGGACACTGGGCAGAGGGGACAGGCTAGATGACCAAACAGGCCTTAGGGTTTCTAGGCATTTGTGGCCATTGCCCTCTACACAATAACAAAGGTGTGACAGAACCACATGGGCGCAGCAGAGGCTAACGACCACATTCGTTAGGCACATGTACCGTCCAAGGCCTAGCTCCATAGATACACTGCATCTCCAGCTGCTTTCTAAGACCAAGCACAGTGACCATTGAGAGGGGATTCACAGACTATTTAAAGCAGTGGTGCAATGGAGGGTAAACTGAGTTTACCCAAGTCTCATTTTGGGAATATGGAGTTTAGTGTGGATTAGTTTACCCACTTCTTTTTTTACCGCTCCCCTACTGGTTGATAGGGATATTACCCAATGCCTGGGAATACTGCAACAGAAGGAAATCTGGTTCAAGCCTGGTGGGGCAGAGGTCTCTCGTGTCCCAGTTCACAAGGCTGTCCCTCCTCTTGCTATACTCTAGTTTTTAACTACCTAACACAGGTTTCATTTGAAGAAATAAGCCTCAGCGATTGGGCCTCCTTGCTGCCCATCTTGGGCTCTTTGGGGTCCAGGTTCAGTTCTGAACCTCTTGAGTGAACCCCCTGACCTGGGGATCTCATACAAATAGGGCCTGATTTTCATGCCTGAATCTTGGCTGTGGATGGGGAGTGCACAGCGCAATCTAGATGGAGTGGGACAAGGTGACTTTAAGTAATCTGTGCATGCCTGATTCTGGGTGGGCCATGTTCCCATCTAGTTCCCTGGCATAATTTAGGATGCGCCGGCTGCCGCTGGTCGATGTTCTGGCTGACAGGCAATGTCAGGATGCCGGAAACTCCTGGCAAAGCCCTATTTTCCTTAATACAGAGACACAGGAAAGGGGGGTGGCCTTTATAGACCTGTGAACTGATTCAGAGGTTAATTTGAGGCCAGATCCTCACCCCCAATCTGGATTTAGCCCTGCCAAAATCAGTGGAATTATGCCGGGCACAACCGGCGTGTTCTCCTGCATTAAAAACAGTGCCAAATTTGTGCCGGGGCTTGCCAAGCCTGAGCCCTGGCACCTCTCCGATGGCACTTCCTAGCCCCAGCACCTCTGGACTTGCCGTGTAAATTATGAACGTAAAGCAATTGTTTGAGCCCTGGCACCTAATTGCTTGAGCCCCAGCGCCTCTTTCATTACAAATGAGGCACTGATTAAAACCCTCTCCCAAGTGACACCCTGAGTGTCTGAGCTGGGACCGAGAGCGTGCGACTGGGGTGGGGGAAGGGATATATCTTGTGCGATCCCGCAGGACATCCAGAAGCCATGGCAGCCCCGAGCGGATCCCTTCTCCGCACACAGTGCGCCCATCTGGTAAGGAGATGGGTTGGTGGTTCCCAAGCTAACAGCTCTAAACAGTGACTGCAGTTTCCTGAGCCAGCATCAGCGCTGGGTGACTCACTTGCATTGTTGTGCTTGTCAGTTTCCGGGCCCGGGGCGGGGCTGGGTGGCAATACAATGGTTCTGCTCTCTCCGGGGCAGCCTCCTACTGCTTCACTGCTCTCCGCACAGGGCCACTCAGACTGAGCCTTCCCACGGTGCGCTCCATGCCTGGGCATTTGACACGCCCTGGAGGGAGAAATCGACTGGTGGTGATGAGGTGAGCTGGGCCAGGCCTGGGACCACTCCGGTTAGTGCTCTGTGCTGCTGGGTGGGAGAACTGGGCACAGCTTCCTTCCCCGCCCCCTCCTCTGCAGCTGGGGTCTCCTTCCCCAGGCCAGCGGAGTGTGGGGGCAGTGCAGAGCCAGGGCACACAGCTACCAAGGGAGGGCGAGCCTCGCAACATTGGCAAGTGTAGCCAAGGGGAGGCCAGAGGGGTGCCTGCAGCACCGGTAGGGATCCCCGAGTGAGCTTTGACCTAGCTCACTAAAGCTATCAGAGAAACCACCACAGCATAGGCAGCAGCATGGCGTAGCTGCCAGCGGACTAGTGTGGCCACCCACGCTGCCACAGCTTCCCTGCTTCTGCCCTCGGGCTAACAGACCTGCTCCTTTGGCTCAGACAATAGAGGGTTACGCTTTAAGATCCCGCAGTCCTGGCTTTGTCCCTCCAGACACCCCCATCAGGGGCATTGTTGCATATACAGCTAGAGAGGGTCTAGCAGGGACAGCGTCACACTGCATGAGCATGGGTTACACCTGATGCAAATCTGGGTAAGATGTGTTCATGATCTTCCACGGTTCCTTTGACCAGCTCAGTTCACCAGCCAAGGAGGTAGGTGATGCCAGCTTCATGCAAACTTGGCCTCCTTTGGAGGAGTTTAACAGGCTGGGTTTGCAGCTATGCATTGTTGTCCATTTGTATCTGAGTGTGCTGGAAATTCCCTTTCTCGTAGCCTTTTGCTGTAAGCAGTTATTTTAACTTTATTCGCCACCTTTGTGCAGCTCGGTAGCCATTCCTGAGGGGAGGGGTTGAGAGAAGAGATGCACTGCTACTCCAAAACTTCAGAATTTAAAGTAAAAAACCCAAACACTTTGGTGGATTCTTTCCCAGGGGCTAACCATTCCAACAGCACAATCATCGTCTGCTTCCTCTGATCCTTTCTCAAAATAGGACACAAGGTGGAATTTAGTCACTGTAGGTTTAAAAATCCATTTCAGAAGTTTGCATCTCAGGGTCAAAAATCAGTTGTCAAAGAGATACAATCGTTATTATATATTTCATGGTAAGATTTCAGATTAAGTCTTTCTGCATGTAGTTGCTTCTTGAAACCCAGCGAGTTACAGAACATGGGTTCTAGTTACATACACCAGTGTTATTCAGGAGCAATTCCACTGATGTAAGGGAGGGATTTTGTTTCATCAGCATTGACTGCAGATGTTTCAAAGAGGCACCGTTAACATTTTAGGCGCTCGGATTACTATGGTGAGAAGGGGCATATAAGAACCTAGACAGTCAGGCTCTTTGCTTTACCACTGACTTCAATGCTCAAAGCCATCTTCTGACATAAAATATGGGATTTATCATCTTAAATCCAGAGAATCCCAGGGTCCTTTGCATTAACAAAGGAAAGTCTGTGAGTAAATGGCTCCATGCTGGGACCGGGCAAGTATGAGATCATTGTTTCTCTCTGGAAAGGTTTCAGGTGAAACCTGGACTTCATTATCTTCCTTCCTCTAGTCTTGGAAACGCTAACATAGGTTGGTCTCTTGAGACAAGTTAATTTCGACTGAAAATGTTCACGGAGTTGCTAGTTGATTGACTCTAGGAAGATAACTCCTGTCAGGTGCATGTCAGAATAGAACAAAATCTGGTTGGTTCTAGGGGTGGGCCAGGAAGAGGGTCACTGTGGGTGCCGAGTTCCAGGGGGCGCCAAACTCTTGTGCATATCCAGGCTGAGTCTGTTGCTTGCTTCTCTGATATTTTCCTAAGTGCTTCTCTGCTTGTCTCCCCCCCACTAGCCTCCCCCTACTCATAACAGCACCCAGCAAAGCTCTCCACCCATATAGGTCTCATTCCAGGGTGGACTCGCATATGCCTCTGTTTAGATGGGGGATGCTGACAAGGAGCTTAACTGTTTCTTACAGCGATCTTAAATGAAGGGTGGTGGTTACCCCCACCGGCTTCGGTGATGTTTTACCCAATCCACAACATTGTAACAATTTCATTTTTAGTACATAGCAGCATGGATTTTTCTAGTTTAAATGAAGAATTGAGACTGGGCCCTATTGTGTTCGATTCTGTTCAAACACATAGTAAGAACCACTGCTTCTCTTGAAGAGCTTACAGTATGAATAAAAAAGGCAGACAGAGGAGTATTATTAGCACAATTTGCTATCTGTGAAAGGGGATAAGGCACAGAAAGATTAAGCAGTCAGCCATGAAGGCTGGAGCAGAGCAAGGATTTGACCCATGATCCGTGGAATCCCTGTCTAGTACCTTCCTCTAAGGCATAGTCTGCCCATTGAAGCACATGTCAAATGTAAATCCTATGGATCCGGTCCTGAGCACAGTGCATGTCCATTGACCACAATGGAAGTTGGAGGCCTTCAGCCTTCAGTATTACTAATGCTGCAGTTAGTTCCCTTAAAGTACGGATAATACAGCAAACAAACTGCTGAAAAAATCGCTATCAGTCCTTCCCCCTTCCCCCCATTCTCCCCATCAGACATGTTCCATCAGCATTCAACCAGCTAATCTGCTCCTTTTGTCGCTGAAACAAAAACACTTTCTCATTTTGTGTCATCCCCAAATACCGCCACTCTAGAAAAACACAGCCATTAATTACAGAAATTACCATTACGAGAGAAAATTACAGTAATTAAAACTGCGATGAAACTCATTTGTACTTTCTTCAACTTCTCCTTTGTAAATGTTTATCAAGTCACAAACTTGCCATCTCCCGTGAAGGCCTCTTAATGTGAAAACCTTCAAGGTTTGAGAGCATCCAACTGGTACCTTGCTGCTCCAAAAATCTGTTTGCTTTATTGGTGCAAAGGAGGGGTTTTTTATTACCATTAGCCACACGGTCTCAGCAGCACTGGGGAAGAGTGAGCTGTAGTCCGTTGTGCCTGGCTTTAGAGCATTGCCAATGCAATTGTTGCCTGACATTTAATGAGGGAATCTTCCTTACCGGTGATTTTGTGAGTGGCACGATAAATGCGGCTTAGATTTCACCTGCCAGAGAAAAGTCCTGATTCTTGCCTTTGGGTTAATTCAGTTTCATGCTGGTTAAACTCCATTGACTTCAACGGAGTCACTCCAGTTTTGCCCTGGTGTAACACATGGGAATGTCCGCCTCAGAGCCGGCCATTTGATTCTCTGCTGAGCAGCTCTGATGTGGAGCAATTGAGAGACGATGAACATGGCTCCACTTGCTGCAGTTTCTTCTGCTGTCAGTCTAGAACGTTAGACAAGGCACTGCTCCAAGGTCCTCTTCAGAGCTAGAGCCGACTGTGGGGCAGGATGTAGACACAGCCTCCATCTTGACTTGCTCTCACCTCGCCGTCCTCTGCCTCTGACTCCTTCCCTCTGGTCTCTCTGTGGGGTGCACCTGCAGCTCCTTAGCCGTCATGGCCAGCAGCTCTTGGCTTTCTCTCTATGGCAACCACTGCGGGTAGGGACACCAAGACAAAAGATAACTGGGGGCGTGACACTATTTGGGATTAACTCAAGTGTCTGGGGTGAATTGCTACCATCTGCACGCAGCCAGAGGGCTCCTTGTCTGTGCCCATCAGGGGTAACTCTCCCCAACTTCTGGCAATGCAAGCGCTCTGCTCTGGATTCCTCAAGCCCTGCATGTTTTCTCTGCAGGCCTAGCCATTTACACACCACACTTTGTTACACATGAGTGCCCAGTCTCTTATCTCCTGGACGCCTGCAATGTACACCCATCCACTGCTTCCAGCAAAGCGACGCGCCCTGGAAGTCACTGGCTTCGCCTCAGTTCAACATTCTCCTTAGCACGAGGCCCCTAGACATGTCTGTGTGAAAGCAAATTGGGGTTTATTTAACAGAGCTTGAGCTAGAGATTCCTATACAAGCAAGCATAAGGATTTGGAAACATGAGGTTACAGGTAAAAGAAAATCTTAAAACACAATCCATAGGCTGTTGTACTTCTTAACAAGTTACTTTCCTGTCTAGCAAGGTATTACCCAACGGCCAGTCCTTACAGCGCTTGTCCAGCCCAGAAAGCTATGATCCACCTTTCATGAGACATTCCCAGTAGCACAGAGTCTCCTCCATCATGGATCAAATCTTGTGCCTTTCCCTCTTCTCTTATACAGTTACAGACTATTGGCTTTTACCAGGGTGGTGGGGGGGGGCTATTCAGAGACTTTTGGGGGGATTCTTTTCTTTGTAAATCCTCAAACCCATGCCTGGTCCAGATGGCGAACACAGGGCTGGTTCCGTGGGTGTCCATTGTTTCCACGTCAATGGGTGACAAGTTTCACCTTGACCGTTTTGGAACCCTGTATCCTACACGTTACACAGCACTCAGATTACGCCCTGCAGTAACGTCACGCGGTAACCATGGCAATCGGCGAATTTGTAGCTTTCCGCAGAGATCCCTCACAACCCCCTTTCGGGACGTATTCAGAAGACGGTGAGACACAGGCATGAAATACCCGCCTGAGCATGTTGGTGCCACTGGGAGGCATGTGGTTAGGTTGATTCATATAGGGCCTGATCCAAAGCCCACTGATGTCAATGGAAAGGCTCTTGCTAACGCCCACGGGCTCTGAGCAGCCCCATTGTGTATTACTGCTGAGCAGCAGCTTGGATGTGGCTAGCTTGCTGACTGCTGCGAGAACTACAGGCTCATACTTCCTGATGAGCTCCACACCCATCTGAGGGGTATATTATCTCTTAGTTTACTCTTCATTTCCCTTTCCTACACCAGTGACCGCCTTTTCCCCCTGCCCCAGCCCGGAGCCCCCTCCCACACTCTAAACCCTCCGGCCCCAGCCTGGAGCCCCCTCGCACACCCCAACTCCCTGCCCCAGCATGGTGAAAATGAGTGACTGAGCGAGGGTGGGGGCGAACGAGTGACGGACGGAGGGGGGATGGAGTGAGTGGAGGGCGGGGCCTTGGAGAAGGGATGGGGCAGAGGCCTCAGGGAAGGGGCGGGGCAAGGGTGTTCAGTTTTGCGCAATTAGAAAATTGGCAACCCTAGGCATAATCTTTGAACCAGTCCCCGATCAGACTGGCTTGGCCCTTGTCAAAGTTCAGCCCTGGCTAATCGTCCAGCTCCGTTGGCATGTGTGGTGTTTTGTGGGTGCAAAGGAGAAGACTTTGGTCCATTGTGCCCATGTGATGGAGGGCAGAAACCCCAAGAACGGGTTAACGAGCTCCTGAGGGCTTGGTCAGCCCCACCCTGGCATCAGGCTTGGAGGGAGGGGTTAAAAGGGAGAGAGAGGCCTGACTGGGAACAGGGACTCCCTGAGACACCCCCATATGCCAGAGATTCCCTGAAGAAAGGTAGGCCAAACATGGGCCTGCCATGGTGGTTTGCAGCCGGTAGCCGGATTGTTGTTGCTGGGGTGCGACTGCTGAAGATGGCGCCCTGACTAAAGGGGGCAACAGCCAAATGAAGGTCATTTGTCTTATGCATGTGCCTGGGGACTGAGCAGCGAGGCCGGCTGGGAGCCCAGGGACACTCCAGTCACCTCCTGCAATAATCTGCTCTGCAACCTCTGGTGACATTTTCATGAGTAGGACGTTCCATGTGGAAACATGGTTATACAGCACTAGAAAACAAACTGTATGGAACAATCCTGCCCCAGCAATGGGGGATGGGACTTCTCCATTCCCAAATTTCTCTGATTAGACAGGCAGCTCTGGGAGAGAAATGACTTTCAACTTTTCCACCCAACAAAGTCAAAGGTATAGGAAAGACCCACAGACACCTGAGAGAGAGACGAGCTAGTATGTCACTTAATTCACCTGTGATGGGGCACCTGCCCACACACTGGGATCTAAGGGGTTAATAGAACCCTAGGGAAGCTGCGCAGGAGGCAGCCAATCAGAGGGGCTGTGAGGAGCACCAATCAGGGCCAGGCTGACCCATATAAAAAGGGCTGCAGAGCCGCTTCAGTCACTCCCTGGTGCTTGAAGAGGGAGGAGGCCTTCCTTCCTTCCTTGCAGGCTGAAGGTAGCAAGTGCCTCAGACAGAGCAGTGCTGGAGGCAGAGACCCAAGGAGCTAAAGGCAGCTCCTAGCGGGCTGCAGGGATCTGCAGGCTGAGTCAAGGGCAAACAGGGTGTGAGGGGCTGCAGGGAAGTGGCCCAGGGAAAGGTACTGAGAGGTTGGAGGAGATGCAGCACGTGGCTGCCATCTACAGGGTCCCTGGGCCGGGACCCGGAATAGTGGGTGGGCCCGGGTTCCGCCCTTCCCCCACCTTGCCACTGAGGAAGTGGCTAGACAATTGGCTGCAGAAGCCACTGAGGGAAGTGGCTGGGCAGTGGATGGTGATACTGTCCTCTGGAAGGGGGGAGCACAGAGTGCGGCACAGCCGGAGGGGCTGTATCATGAAGAGGACACTGCGGTCCCGGGAATGATGTGGGTCCCTGGAGCAGAAGTGACTGGGGCAAGACACCACCAGAAGAGGGCGCACCGGCTAGCAGAGCTGTTCCCCGGAATGTCCAGCATGGGGCGCCACAGTGGTGAGTCGCACCCCGTCCCTCCATCCCATGCTGGCCAATGAAGAATTGTTCTTTATGCACTCTGCTTAAAAGCTTGGTCTTGTCTATTTTCAGGGGACTGAAGTGATGGGGTTTCTACAACTTCTTTTTTGTTCCACAGCACAGTTAATCTCGCGGCTAGGAACTGTCCTTGATATTGAGCCCAGATTTTCCTTTTGCTCAGCTTCATCCTCATTATAGCCTAATCCATCTCTCTCCCTCATTGGTTTTCCTTCAACTACCTATAATAAAATACTTGCATAACAGAGGCACCCAGCAGACAAGTTCGGAGAGTAACCCAGGGACAGGTTCAGACCTCCACTGCCATCACTGGAATGAGCATGTGGCTCTATAGTTCATTGGCTTCCTTTAGACAGACGGCTAATTACTCACAAGCAGCTACCAAAGTTAACTATAAATATGTAAATGGGGAGAGAATAAAATACTCATTAAACATTAGGCATTTACTATGGAAATTAAGTGTCATTAGATACATAAAAGACTTTCCCAACATTTGTTCTTGTGGAATATCTCCTTAAGCCTTCATTAACGTATCTATTCTTAATGCATGTAGGAATGGGCCACACAGTTAGATTAAAATCAGAGCCATCCTGAACTTGTGCTGTGAACTCAAACCCAAAAGTTTCTTTCTTTATTTTTGAGCTTTGGAGAAGTTCCACCAGTTTCTCTTTATTTTCCAGTTCTCACTTCTGTGCTTCCCAGTCTGATCTGGGAAGAAAACACTAAAATACCACAGAGAAGGTTATTCTCATGGTATTTTGACTTAACCAGAGCCAAACATTATAGGAGCACTCTGATTGCATGGACTAGACCCACAGGCTCCATATGGGAGGCCTCAGTGTCCTCCCCCACCCCTCCCAGGAAAGGAGCAGTAGAGGAGTCCTCCAAGTAGCCTAGAGTGGCTGCAGGGAGCAGCCAATCAGGGCCCAAGAGGGCCATATAAAAGGAGCTGCAGAGCACGATGGTCAGTTCCTTGCTAGAGCAGTGCAGGTGTTGCTCCTGACTGGCCCAAGGGAACTGCAGCACCACAGACAGCTCAGTGTGGGCAGGGACCTGGGGAGCAAGAGAGAGCTCCTGGCTGGCTGCTGGGCATGAACGTGGAAGGGCCCTGAGGTAAGAGTGAAGCTTTGTTGAAGACTGGGGCTGTGGGGAAGTGGAACAGGGAACTGAAGCAGTTTAGTTAAAGGGGCATGGCAGCCCATGGTTCCTATTGTTAGGGTCCCTGGGCTGGGACTTGAAGTAGTGGATGGGCCAGGGTCCTCCCTGCCATAGGCCACTGGGGAAGTAGCCTACAATTGGACAGCAGTAAATCCCCAGAAGGGCATCTGAACTACTTAGTGAAACCATTGCCTTCAGAGAGGAAGCCCTGGGGGTATGGCCCAATACCAGGGCTGGGACTAAAGACTGCAGACTCACCTGATGTGAGGGAGCGCTTGTGAGAAGTGGGTGCCAGGCCATTACAAGTACAAACTATTTTTAATGAAATACGTACAGACTGCTCGCTGAGACTTAGAGTAGAAGAAGGTTGTGCCTTTGGTGATTCTACCTGCTTGCCTCCATCCTGTCCCAATGCCTCTTCTATTTGCATCTTCTTCTAAACCAACCCCTCACTCGAAGCAGCAAACCATGGCTGCCAACATGTCTTGCTCATAGACTGATATCCCCTTTGGACAAAAGGGTGGTGGTATGGAACAAAGGAGTAATGGTCTCAAGTTGCAGTGGGGGAGATTTAGGTTGGATATTAGGAAAAACTTTTTCACGAGGGTGGTGAAACACTGGAATGCATTACCTAGGGAGGTGGTGGAATCTCCTTCCCTAGAAGTTTTTAAGGTCAGGCTTGACAAAGCCCTGGCTGGGATGATTTAGTCGGATCGGTCCTGCTTTGAGCAGGGGGTTGGACTAGATGACCTCCTGAGGTCCCTTCCAACCCTGATATTCTATGATTCTAATGCACAGCCAGCCCTCTGAGCTGGAGCAATGACCCAACACCATTCTGAAGGATCTCTGTAGAGCCACACAAACAGGATTCCCGGCAACCTTAAAAGTTGGAAAAAACCTCATGGTCCACAGAATCAAAGGTGGGTGGAATCTCCAAAATCTCAGTGAGATTGGTTAAGACTCAGCTAGAGATGATGACACACAACAGCATCCTCCAGGCAAAGACTGGTCCCTATGGTCAGTGTTGCTGGTTGGAAAATGTATTTTATTTTCAGGCAAAAATTTTGATGACAAATTCATTTTTGTGGAAACTTTTCACAACTTGGGGGTGTTTTGGGGTTAAACAAACTCCCACACTGGAACAATTTTGGCTGTTTAAAAACAAGTTGTTTTTTCTGGGTGTCTGTTTTCTGATACACCCTCCCTCCCCCAGAGTCACAATGAAAATGGACTGACACAACTTCCCATTTAGTCAAAATGCCTTTTTTCCTTGACCAAACATAGTGGTGAACCATTTTTGATGAGCTCGAGTGACCAGTTGAGTCGGAATCCGAGCAATTTTACCCCCACAAAAATCAGAATTTGTCACACACCCTGGAGCAGTTCTGTTGGATAGTCTCTCTCTTCGTGACAGCCATGGCATAGGATTTTAAAATACCTTATGTGCCGCAGTCAAGACCAGGGAATGTGCAAACACATTACACTGTGTGGCATACGTTTAAATATCTCTGATATAAGAATCTGTGGGGGGAGGTGGGTTGTCTTGTTTTTGCAGTAGCACCTACAGGCTCCAATCAGAGAACAGAATCCCATTGTGCTAGATGCTGTAAAAGGGAAAAGATGTTCGCTAGTCCAAATAGCTTACAGCCTAAGTAAGTGCCCTAAAAATACGGCCTTTTCAATGTACCTTCTGAGGTATTTAGGAGACAGGGTCATGACACTGCCTTAGCCAATGACTAGCCAGTCAGTTACTTTTGGATACCAAACATTAATCAATCAGCTAGGAAGAAAACAGTGGAAAAAATCCTTAAATCCCATGATCCTGTGTCAGCCAACTGGCTGCAGTTTGGCAAGGTGAGGGTATAAATATGTACGATGATGCACTGAGGTGGGAGGAGGGTGGTCTAACATTTAGAGCAGCAGCCTGGAAGTCAAGAAACATAGATTCTGTTCAGATTTATTACTGGTTTGCTGTG
Organism: Chelonia mydas; assembly: GCF_015237465.2. Taxonomy (NCBI): domain Eukaryota; kingdom Metazoa; phylum Chordata; order Testudines; family Cheloniidae; genus Chelonia; species Chelonia mydas. The sequence continues at coordinate 135,946,291 of NC_057852.1, read as the reverse complement.
TGAGCTCGGATAAGCCAGCAAGACGCTCTGTGCCTCAGTTTCCCCATCCTACATCTGGTTGATGCTTTACAGTGGTGTCAAAGGGTTTAATGCCTTTATGTATCTAAGGTGCTTTTTGGGGATTCTCGAATGAAAGGTGCTATATAAGTACCAGGTTTTTTTTATGTATTATCTTTGCAAGCAGTGCAGGCAATGAATTACCCTCTTGGGCATGCTAGCAAGATGCATGCTCTGTATCCCATATTTCTGGTGACAATATAAACAAGTTAGTATCCTTGTAAATACAGCCTGATAATACAGCAGTGTTCCTGTGTCCTCTGAGGCTTTGACTGCATCTGTTAATACAACCCATCATTTCAGCTCCCTTTAAACTCTAGCAGTAGCAATTGCTTTAATAAAATTCACTCTAAATCAAGAGGGGCAGACCCACAGCGATGCGGGATCCTTTTAGGTCAGAAATTATGCATATTGGCAGGGCAGCATGGGCAAAGCTCACACTAATGTTCACCAGGTCTTCCCCCCCCCTCCCTTTTTTGCCAAAAGTTGTAAGGAAACCATACACTATAGACAGAGTTAATATATAAATCACACACGACGACAGCCTTCTGGAGTCATGGGATTAAGTTAGAATCGAAGCTTTTATTAAAACAGGACGTTTCTAGCCATGATGGTTGTGGGGAAAAGGTTTTAAAAACATGACCAAGTGCAGCCATAAAGGCTGAAACTGGAAGGCAAATACAGAGACTCCCAGAAATATTAAAAAAAAAAAAAAAAACCCCAAAAAACTCCTCATGATTTAAAAAAAAAAAAAATTGGGGAATTTTTTTTATTTATTTTTGGAGGCCTTATTCGTGATTGAGTGTTCCTGGTTCCCAATACTAGGATTAGAACCCTGATCCTTTAAAACCACAAACCTCCACCACTTGATCTAAAAGAGCACTCTCTTAGCTATGACTACTATATGTTGGCTACAATGTTTGCTCTTAATGTTACTGGTGCTTAATGCATACTAACACATGGTGCAGATAATACACATTATTATGAAATGTATAATATGTATTATCTGCACCATATGTGTTACTATGCATTAAGCATCAATAACATTAGGCTAGTTCACTGTTACAATATTTGCTTGTAAATGGGCCTGAACTGTAGCCCTGTTCATTTATGCTATGTATCCCATAATTCCTTGCATTTGCTGAAGTAAGCATTTGGCACAAGGAAGAAGGGAATGTGTCAAAATCGAGAGACTCATTCTATGTCTTAGTACAAGCTAGGGAAGTGCCTTCATGGACCAGTACCTGGAATGCCAATATCCAGAACACAGATAAAGAGAGAACGGAATAGGGAACTGGGAAAAACTGAGTTGGATTTTAATGGCCTGTTAAGAGATGTGTAACCTGTAAAATCATCATAAATACTACCAGCTGAAATGTGTAACTTTGGGAGTTCACCTTCTGCATAAGGTGAATGTAACATCACTGCACGTGATGGCTTCCCAGAGACAGGTATTGTATAAACCTTTTACCTGTACGTTGTTATTGGCTTGGAGCAATAAACCTGACTGACATTGGTTCTTCGGCCTTTATATCTTAATGAACCCATGTGTAGTCAAGCAATTGACTACAATTTATCAACACTTGTAATGGTTTGGAACAGGACACTGAGCCTCTGTGTGCATCCATGTATCCTAAAGTACTGTTAAAGGGCCCCAAGGCCATCAAACTGGGGGCTGTGGCTGCAGGTCAGGTGCCTGCTCCTTGTCGTGAGTCCTACAGGAAATTGCATACAAAATGTCCCGCTTCTTGAGCGGGGAGCCAAGGAGAGACTAGGCTGGGGATCGGGGAAGGCCCTGGGCAGAGGTCCCCACACCTGTCAGGTGGAAGGTTTGAGAGGAAGACACCTGCAGGGAGGAGGAGTGGCTGGGTGTGAAGTTGCAGCTAGAAATGGTGGTGGAGCCCCAGAGACAAGGTTAGACACAACTCCGAGGGCAGTGCGGCTGAGCTGCTTTGCTTTGAATCTTTGTTCCTCTCTTACTAAAGAAAAGCCCCGAGCGAAGGAACTGGAGGCATGCATTTGTCTGTGAAGGCCGAGTCCTCCTTCCCCCACACCTCGTGGCTCAACCCGGCAGCTTTCACAGGTCTCGTCCTCTCTGGCCCAGCCACTAGAGGGCACTGTCACAGGTGCTCACACAAAGCCAGTGAGCTAAAAGAGCACTTCGGTTTCCCATGCCTTTTGCAGAACCGTTTTATCTCGGGGGCGGCACTGGACCAGAGCTTGGAAACGCAAACCGAATGCAACTGTGTGCAGATGGCTGAAGACATGGATCAGCTTGATTAATGGTACCAGAAAAGATGATGTTCAATATGCTGTTTGAGGTTTTACTGCTTATTCCAAGCAGCTCCCCAAATATACTTCACTAGCAGCCAACAGCAAGGGTTTAATAAGAGGATGATATGGGGAGAGGCCCCTCATGGTCTAGGGGGTATGAAATCAGACACTGCAAGGGTCACAGATCCCGGCTCTTCATCAACATTTGAATTATCCTGGTTCCCTGACCCCTGTAAAATGAGACTGAGCAGGTGTCCGAAGGATGCCAGTCTGTTCCTGTGAAATGGGGAGAGATACAGACACGCTGATGTGTGTGTGCTGTGTCTTTAAAACTGTAGCTGCAGAAGGGGTAGGGGGAGGCTCTAGGGAGAATCTCTCAGTAGAGGTGAGGCAGAGATGCTTTAGAATAAAGCTGTTTTTCTTAAGCGAAGTAATATAAGAGATTCACTGTCATGTGACGGCAGGGACAGCCAGGGCCCCAAATCCTACCGGCATGTAGGGTATGTTGACGCTGTAATGTAAGCCCAGGGTTAGTGGCATCTGAATACACAGACCCTGGGTTTGCAAGCCTGGGACTTGAGTGTCCATGCTGTGTATTGACCCTAGGTTTAGAATTTCTGGACCCAGGCACCAAACCTGGGGCTTCAGCGTCCACACTGCAGTACACAAACCCAAGTCAAACCAGCCTTCCTAGCGCCCTCAACAGCTGTCACTGCTCTAGCCCCTGGTTTGTGATGCAGTGTCAGAGAACTTGACTGCTCACCCTGCAAGTAATAGGAAGTTGTCACAGTCTGTCAAGTTCCTAACACAGCCTGCCATGCCATCTTTTGGGTCTGCATGCTCCTGGCAACAACAACATGGAGGAATCACCATTTTGAAGAACTTCTTTTGCTTGCACTTTTACTCCTGTTTCAGCAAACAGACAGCATCCATGAGATGCTGGGGGACATTCTGACGGCAGTTTCTGATCCACCAAAGGTGACTGATGGAGGAGGAGGATGACAATACAGGTGTAGAGGAATAGAACTGCCTGATGCTGCTTGTGACTCTCTGTGGTTGCTGATGCCCTCTACGTAGACTGGCACTTCTGGAGCAGGGCCACAAGCACAGACTGGTGGGATCACATCATATGGACCTGAGATGACCAGCAGAACTTTCACATGAAGAAAGCTACATTTCTGGAGCATTGTGAGCCGCTTCCCCCACCCTCCAGATTGGGACATGCTCATGAGGGCAGCCATACTGGTTCAGAAGCAGGTTGCTATAACCATCTGGAACCTGGCTATCCCAGACTGCTACAAGTCCATTGCTAACCAGTTCAGAACTGGAAAATGACCCACATGTAAAGTGGTTGCAAAACTTTTGCAACCATCAGTCAGTCATGTATTTTACCCAAAAGTGGTGGTCATAAACAATATCCCTGAAGTAATTGCTGATTTTTGAGAGAATGGGGTTTCCAAACTGCTCCGTTGACTCAGATGCCCACATCACGTGCTCCTCAAGGAGCACGTGGGTACATAAACTGCAAAGGGTACTACCCCATTGTTATGCAAGCCCTTCTGGACCACAGAGGCTGATTTACAGATGCCAATGTGGACTGCACTGGAAAAGTTCATGATGCCAGGGTTTCCAACAATCGGGAGTCTACATTCATGGACAGCCTGGGACACTATTCCCACCAAATGATGTAATAAATGGAGTTACTGTCCCCACTTTTGTCCTGGGGGACCCAGTGTACCCTCTTTTGCTTGGGCTTATGAAACCATAATGATTTCAGAGCCCCTGGCCAAAGAGGTTCAAAGTCATACTCTCTCAGCAGGTGCAGAACAGTGGTTGAATGTGCGTTTGGCAGATTAAAATCCTGCTGACGCTGTCTACAGCCCCTTTGGATGCCCATGTCCTCAATGCTGTCTGCATAATTGTGCTTTGCTGTGCTCTTGACACAGGTGAGCCATTTGCCCTTGAATGGAGCTATGACAGTCATGGGTTGTTCCGGTACACTCAACCGGAAAGTGTACCTACAACAGCCGAGGAAGGGTGCATGGGGGCAACACAAGTCAGGGATGCTTTGCATAGGCCATTGGAAGAGAGAATAGTATGTTTATGAATGTGCTTGTACAGTCTTCACGGTAAATGAGGAACTGCCGTCATGCAATGAAATATGGGTGTGGGAAGTGGTGGATTGCCATGCATTGCAGTTATGAATGACATGAGCACTTATGAACAGGCAAGAATTGTGGATTTACAGTATGGCTTTATGTAGAGAAATGTATTGGGAAATGTTTGCACATAGCTTCCCAGTTGTTCCTTCTGTATTTAACTTTATTATTTGAAACACACATTATAGGGTGTGATGCAGTGATGGCAATAAAATTTCTTAATTTAAAAAAAACCAAACCTTTATTTGAACCTGTTTTAGAAAAGCACAAGATTAACTATTGCCAGGCAGGCCAGCTGCTGCTAGCACACCAAAACACCAGTAATAAACCGACACCAAAACCTTCAACAAAAACACAGGGAAACCATTATAAACAATTGGGTGAGGGACCTTTTGCTTAAGAGCCTTTGGTGAGGGGCCTTTCAAAGTAAGCAGTCATGGGATAAGAGGGAAAGTTCTCTCATGGATTGGTAACTTGTTAAAAGATAGCAAACAAAGGTTAGGAATAAATGGTTAGCTCTCAGAATGGAGAGAGGTAAATCTTGGTGTCCCCAGGGGCCTGTACTGGTCCCAGTCTTATTTAACATATTCATAAATGATCTGGAAAAAGGGGTAAACAGTGGGGTAGCAAAATTTGGGGAAGATACAAATCTACTCAAGATCATTAAGTCCCAAGCAGACTGTGAAGAGCTACAAAAAGATCTCTCAAAACTGGGTGACTGGGCAACAAAATGGCAGATTACTTTGCATTTATCAACATGAAATTTCATGTACATATAAAATGATGGGGTCTAAATTAACTCTTACCACTCAAGAAAGAGACGTTGGAGCCATTGTGGATAATTCTCTGAAAACATCTACTCAATGTGCAGCGGCCGTCAAAAAAGTGAACAGAATGTTGGGAATCATTAAGAAAGGGATAGATAATAAGACAGAAAATATCATATTGCCTCTATATAAATCCATGGTACTGCCACATCTTGAATACTGCATGCAGATGTGGTTGCCCCATCTCAAAAAAGATCTATTAGAATTGGAAAAGGTTCAGAAAAGGGCAACAAAAATGATGAGGGGTCTGGAACGGCTGCCGTATGAGGAGAGACTAATAAGATGGGGGCTTTTCAGCTTGGAAAAGAGAACTAAGGGGTGTGACAGGGTCAGGCCAGATGGCTACAAGAGAGTGGTCTGTTGCGGTTCAAATACAAGACAGCACAGAGCTTTTAGCAAGCAAGCGAGCTGGTCTGCCAACGGACTTCTGCCTGTCAGCTTTCCACCTTCCCCTTTATTCTTTCTCTCCCCCCGCGCATTACATTCTCCAACAGATAAAAGGAATACACTGGCTTTGTTTAACATTCTTATTTACCAATTTCAATCTACCGCATTCCTTGCTCTCGGGCCTTGAGCCCAGTCCTGGGAGGCTTCCCACGGTTCATGTCATCTGCGCGAGATTCCAAGGTTCATGCCCTTGAGAGGAGCTGTGTGTGCACAGCTCCTACACAACACTCCGGGTGTGCCCTGAATGTTGCCAAGCGCATGAACCCTGTATGAATCCTACATCCCCTCCTTTTTTGTTTATTTGTGCTCGGCCATCTCATGGTAGCCATCAATTTGCTTTTGCAAGTCAATTAACTCCCGGACAGACAAGGTCATAACTCGTGGAGCCTGCCAGGGCGGGTCTCGACAAAGCCTTAACAAAAAGGAAATACATTGCACACAGCAACAGCAAAAAATAAGCTTAAAAAGGTAAAGTGTGATTGGCCGGGCCCCAATTAGCCATGCTAGAGTACTGGGAAGAGAGGTTCGCGTAAGCAGCGAGCATCATCTCATTCCCAATTTCCTCAGGGTGCTGACATACTGGAATAAGGCACGTACCTAACAATTCTTCAGCTGCTACAAAATCAGATAAACAAAAGTGGGTAACATTTGCTATTGAAGCCAATCTTTCCCATAGGTTATATGTCATTTGGGCCCGTAACGGAGGAAGCGCTCCCGAGCCAACCCCTACAGGAAATAGCAGGCACAAAAGGCATACAATCAATACAGAATTAGCAGTAATTTGGGCGAGAATTGCCACAAACAAAGTCTCAGGAGTCTCTGGCTGTTGGTTTGCTGCCAGTCTTTGTTGAGCCGCGGCAACCAATGCTTTTACTGCTCCCCATGTCACGGGCTGGCTTGGGACGCTACGTCTCCTCCGTCTCCATCCTGCCATTGTCGACCCGGGAGGCACCGCGTTCTCCTCCAAGGTCAGCTGAAACTCCGGTATGGGGTTCGACAGCCCCTGGTGCCACGCCATGCTGTTTCAGTGCCAGTCGCACACACCGGGCCGGAACCCACAACTGTCCTGCAGGGAGAAACACAGCAGCCTATCCCCGACCCCAAGTGATTAAAGGTACTGGGCCCAACCATTGCGGATCGGGCAGCTGACGGTAATAGACACGCGCTCTTTCCAGTACCTCAGATTTGTGAAAATGCCGATCCGCGGGGGTCTGCTGATCTGCGTTCAGCGTTAAATTATTTAAAGTAAACAAAAGGATATGCAATTGTTGCTGAATGTCTCCTAAGGTTCGGAGACGCAGCTCCCTTTGTTTTAATTGTTTGTCGAGCAAGGTTTTTAGCATGCAATTTGCACGTTCAACAATAGCTTGGCCTGTGGAATTATAAGGGATCCCGTGTTTGAGACGGACATCCCATTGGGCACAAAAGGTGGAGAGGGCTGTGGAGCAATAGGCTGGGGCATTATCCATTTTTATCTGGCTCGGGCGACCCATAACAGCAAAACAGGCTAGCAAATGGTGAATAACTTTGGGAGTGGCTTCCCCACGCTGTGGGGTCGCCCAAAGGAATACCGAATAGGTATCAATGGAAACATGTAAAAACGAATAGGGGCGGAATTGTGGCACGTGAGTGACATCCATTTGCCACAGCTGATTCGCCGCGGTACCTCTGGGGTTAACGGCATAAGAAAAGGTAGGGGCAGCAGCGGCACAGTGGGGGCAGGAACGAACAATGGAACGGGCATGATCAGCAGGAATGTGAAACTGTCGGGCCAAGACAGAGGCAGACTGATGAAAAAAGGCATGGCTTTCGATGGGGTCAGAAAAAAGGGAATTTACCTGACCACGTAATGCGCGATCAGCGCGTGCATTGCCCTCAGTGAGTAGCCCAGGCAGAGGGGTATGACTGCGAATATGAGCAACAAAATAAGGGAAATTACGAGTGGTGATGAGATACTGTAAGGACAAAAACAGGCGAAAAAGGTCCGCATCGACCTGAGGGGTAATGAGGGCAAGGGGTAAATGATCAATTACCTGATAAACATAATGCGTGTCCACAATCAAATTAAAGGGACAATCAGCAAAAAGTTGAAAGGCCAAAATAACAGCAGCTAGTTCCAAGGACTAGTAAAGCTCTCCAAGCGCTGTGCATGTGCCCTGAATGTTGCCAAGCGCATGAACCCTGTATGAATCCTACAGTGGTCGAAGATAGATACATTAGTTCCAGGTTAAGCAGGTTCCTTTTCCCTGGGTAAGATAACAGGGACTATTCCAAAATACTCAAGAACTTTCTAGAACTAATTAAGGCAGGCAGGCTAATTAGGACACCAATTGGGAAGCTGCTAGAATTAATTAAGGCTAATCAGGACACCTGGTTTAAAAAGGCTGTCACTCCGGTTAGTGAGGTGTGCACGTAAGGAGCTGAGAGGGAGAGGACATGCTCCTGGAGGACTGAGGAGTACAAGTGTTAACAGACATCAGGAGGAAGGTCCTGTGGTGAGGACAAAGAAGGTGTTGGGAGGCGGTCAAGGGGAAGTAGCCCAGGGAGTTGTAGCTGTCGTGCAGCTGTTCCAGAAGGCGCTCTAGACAGCTGCAGTCCACAGGGCCCTGGGCCGGAACCAGGGCGGACCCGGGTCCCCCCAAACCTCCCAACACAGGAGCTTCCAGCAGAAACTGCAGGGATTGTTCTTACTCTTTTCCCCCATGCTGGCCATTGATGAGGTTATCTGAGTAAACAGCAGATTTGAGCCATGAAGTGGCCAAACTGAGGGCTGCTGTGAATCTCTGAGGCGAGCAAAATCCACCAATAAGCTCAGGACCCACCAAGGTAGAGGAGGAACTTTGTCACAGGGGGTATATAATAGGTGTCTATAAAATCAAGACTGGTGTGGAGAAATAAGGAAGTGTTGGTTTCTTCTCATAGCACAAGAACTAGGGGACACCAAATGAAATTAATAGGCAGCAGGTTTAAAACCAACAAAAGGAAGTATTTTTTCACACAACACACAGTCAACCTGTGGAACTCCATTCCAGAGGATGTTGTGAAGGCCAAAGTATAACGGGGTTCAAAAAAGAACTAGATAAATTCATGGAAGAGAGGCCCATCCTGGCTCTTAGCCAGGATGGGCAGGGATGGTGTCCCTGGCCTCCGTTTGCCAGAAGCTGGGAATGGGCGACAGGGGATGGATCACTTGATTACCTGTTCTGTTCATTCCCTCTGGGGCACCTGGCATTGGCCGCTGTCACAAGACAGGAGACTGGGCTAGATGGACCTTTGGTCTGACCCACTATGGCCGCTCTTATGCTCTAATAAACGCCCTACTGTTGCATGTTCCCTGTTCTCCTTTCCCTTCTGTCACGGGGTCTACTACTCACTGCTTTGGTGCCTCCTTCTGGACGCATCTGGGGGTTAGTCCATGACCAATCTGATGCCCCCTTCCTTCAGTTGTTCACCACATTGTCTGGTTACTCTTTGACTCAGGGTGCACCCTCTTTGTGACGTGGCCCACCAGCCAGGTCACTATCATCCTCCCCTTCCAGGGTAACAAAGTCCTTCAGGACAAATTGTGTCACACACTCTTCCAATCCAGTGCCCGGACTGCACCGCTTCCCAGGTGGTTGGTAGGGGAACCCAGGCCTTCCCCACTGCTCCGGATTCCAGCTCAGGGACTCTGTCTAGCAACCATGGCCTACATGATCTCAGACCCTGTTGCTGTTTTCCTGGGGTCCTTCCTACTTTTTTTCTGTCTTTTTGTCCCCCTCTGGGTTACTATTGGAGCTTCCTCTGCTACCAGTGGCTACTTCACCCTCCCTTGTGTTCTTGCCAGCGTCTGTATTCCCAGGCAGGATCCCAGGGCTTACACCCCCCTAGAATTCCTCCTTGTCTCTTGCCAAATCCCCTCCTCTCTAGGGAGTGACTGCCGAGTTCCTTTCTGCAGCCCCATCTTGCTTTCCACTCCCTGGTTAGATACCAGCCCAGCCTACCCCTGCCCAGATGGGCTTAATCGTCAACTGGCCTACACTAAAAAGTTAGGTCAAACTAGCTAGATCGTTCCGGGATGTGAAAAATCCACATCCTTGAATGGTGTAGTTAAGCCGACCTAACCCTGGTGTAGACAGCACTAGGTTGACAGCAGAATTCTTCAATTGACAAAGCTATCCCCTCTCAGGAGGTGGATTACCTACTCCGATGGAGAACCCCTCCCATTGGCCTAGGTAGTGTCTACACTGACTGGCTACAGCAGGGCAGCCATGCCACTGTAGTATTTAAAGTGTAGACAAGCCCCTAAAATGCTGCAGCTTCCCTGGGCTGGGAGCCTCTCTACGCTCTCTGCTTCTGCAGGGGGCCCTCACTAAAGAGATTCCTGCTGAGTGCTTCCGGAGCAGAGAGTCTCTGGCTGAAAGCTCCCTACTGGCGCAGAGGGCAAAGCGGGGCTCCCAGGATAGGTAGTAGCTGATAGGAGAAAGGGGATGAGGTAGAGACAGGTGCATCTTATCTTTATAATGGAATTATTTTTATCAAGCACTCGGCCCACCTGTTCAGCTGAAGATGATTTGAATGAAGTAAGGAAGAAAAGTAGCCAATATGATGGTGGTTACATTACAGTTGGATTTTTGTCTCGCTATTACTGTGAAAATCCACAGCCAAAAATGTCACTTGTTTTCAAGGGTTACTAAATGGAAGTATGAGGTTACAGAGATGTTTAGAAACCAAATACCCAGAATTCTTAAACAAGAACCATTTTTTTTTTCCCCCTTGGAAACAAGAAGAATTAAACTGGCCAAAAGAAGCCACTATTCCTCAAAAAGCTTTAGAAGCATCTTATGCTGTGGCTATGCAAATTGTAAGATGCAAATAAGCATATAGACAGGTTTCAGAGTGGTAGCCGTGTTAGTCTATATCAGCAAAAAAAACCATTGAGAAGTACTTGTGGCACCTTAGACTAACAAAATTTATTTGGGCATAAGCTTTCATGGGCTAAAACCCACTTTTAGCCCAGGAAAGCTTATGCCCAAATAAATTTGTTAAACAAGCATATAGTTGGTGAGACTGTTCTACTTCCAGCACATGTGTAGAATTATGATTGGGGAACGAGTAGCTGTGGCACTGAAAACCACTCCTATGTCAAATAATACCATCCATTGATGCACTGATGATCTTGCAGAAAATGGCCAGGACCAGTCAATAGAACAAGTTTAAAGTCAATATTTTGCACGTCAGCTTGATGAATCCACAGACATGGGCAACATGACAAATTGGAGAAAGTCCAGAGGAGAGAAACAAAAATGATTAAAGGTCTAGAAAACATGACCTACGAGGAAAGATTGGGGGAAAAAAATTGGTTTTGTTAGTCTGGAGAAGAGAAGATTGAGGGGGGACATGATAACAGTCTTTAAGAACCTTTTATGTACTTGTAAAGAGGAGGGTGATAAATTGTTCTCCTTAACGGCTGAGGACAGGACAAGAAGTAATGGGCTTAAATTGCAGCAAGGCAGATTTAGGTTAGACCTTAAAATTACCCTGGGAGGTTGTAGAATCTCAGTTATTGGAGGTATTTAAGAACAGGTTAGACAAACGCCATCAAGGATGGCCTAGAGAATACTTAGTCTAGTCCAGTTCCCTGCACTCAGGCAAGATGACCTACCAAGGTCCCTTCCAGTCCTACCTGTCTATGATTCTATGGCTCAGCTTCTGCGTAATGTGAGATTTGTCAAAGCAGGCACAATAGTTGAACTTTTATTTTGCAAAGAAACCCCAACCCAAGCAACTGGTGAGGAACTAGTCAAGATCCTCAGTAAATTCACAGTGGCTGAATGTCTTGACTGGGCTACATGAGTGGGGCTGTGCACCAAGAAGCATCAGCCACAATCGGAAAGAATAGTGGGATTGCAGCATGAGTGGACAAAGTGGCACCGGCAGCAGTTCGGACACACTGCACGATTCATCCCCAAGCTTCGGCACTGGAGAAGTTGCAATGTGAAGTGCATGAGGCCCGCAACATTATTAAAATTGTTAATTGTATAAAATCCTGGGCAATGGGCACACATTGTGCTGTGCAAAGAGATGGGCTCTGATCATGCTCAACTTCTGTTTCACAGTGAAGTCAGGTGGTTTCCACATGGCAAAGTGTTGCAATGCGTCTTTGAATTGCGTGTCAAAATCAGAATTTTCCTCCTGGGGAAAACAGACTTTGCAAATTAGATGTGTAATGTAGACTTCTTGACTGTTTGCTTACCTGGTGGACATATGTAGGAGAGTGAATGCACTGAACCTAACACTTCAAAACAGAACTACAATTATACTAGATCCGAAAGAAAAATCCAGGGATTCATGAAGAGCTTTGTCTTAAGAGATGCCACACTGCAAAGGGAGTTGCTGAAAAGTTTCCAGATGTAGACTTTTCAAAAGCATGGCATGAAAGTGATCAAAGTGCTATTGAAGAACAAATATTCACTCCTTTGTCAGCACTGTATTCCCATGTTGATGAATATTTTTCCTGGAGTTGAAAACGAATCTCCAGATAACAAATGGATGTGAAACCGCTTCTCAGTAACGGTTGACTCCTCCATTCCAATTTTAAGCATCTCAGCCCAAGAGCATCTCTTAGAATTGTCAAGTGATCACACACCAAAGATCAAGTTTCCAAATCTAAAACCAGGAGTTCTGGGTTTCTGCTGAAGGAGAGGACGAACTTGGCAAGGAAGCTATGAACGTGCTGCTTCCATTCACTTCGTTATCTCCGTGAGTCTGGGTTTCTGGTAACAATTGCTATGAAAACTAAACACAGAAATAATTTAAACTTGGAAAATGACCTGTCCGGCGCTATCCAAGAGTCAACCCAACCGTCTACAACTCTGCAGTTCAAAACAGGCCCATTCTTCTCACTAAAATCCATATTTTCAAATTATACTTTCAAAAACCTGGAGTAGATGGATTATATAACCAAATAAACTGTATGGAGTTGACTTAAATTTGTAATACTGCCCTGAAGTCTTGAATCTAGTGTTCTGAGTCAGTAAAAAGAGGTATTTGGTTGCGGGGAGCCACCACGTTTTAAAAGATCAGTAAGGGAGCCCTGCTACTAAATTGTTTGAGAACTAGACCGATAAATGAGTCGTCAGCTGACCAAGCAGTATGAGTTCCGCACACAGTTCTGTTGCTTCTCTAATAGTTTCCAGAACTGCTGGCCAAAAAATGGGGCATTTCACGGTGGAATTTTTGTTTTTGTTTTTTCCCAGCAAAAATCTGAAATATTTTGGTTTGGAAATGCTGCTGCAGTGCCTCACAGGAACTGTAGATCCGGTATCTCATACGGCCATTCTCTTCTGAAGGCTGGGCCCCTGGGCTGGACTACCTCTCCCATGATGAGGTAGATTCAAGCTAATATCGCTTCAAATGAATGACTGGCATTTACCTTAGATATCCAGCAAACTGGCCCTTGCATGGTTTGTGCATGTGTCAGTTACATCCCTTTTCCTGGTTTAATGCCTTTTTAATAAGGAGGCATCCCTGAAAGCACCCCAATATATTGATTGACGCAGAGTGCATTTAATTCTCTGTCGTCAGCTATTCACCTCCAGCACAATCAAAGCTGCAGATTTCTTTATTTTCGGTAGCACTCTACTGAATGTGGCGAATACTTAGGGCAGACTTGTCGTTCTCTGCTAGCTTTCGATCACTGTCGTTTGGATAAAATGGAACATGGATCTGAACCAGCTTGGATTTGCAAAACCATAACAGCTTTGTCATGCTGTGGCATGTGAGAAAGGGCCAAATGCTGTTTAGCTGTGCACCTCTTTGCAAGACTGGGGCACAGGTGATCTGGCCTCGTGGTCGCTGATGGCTGGTGTCACAGTCCAGGATGGCTCTGATGGAGTAGTCAGTGAGCAGGGATCAAAGTAATGGCTAGCGCCAGGATCAACAGGCAAGCGTCAGAGTCAAGCCAAGGCTGGAGAGCAAAGATCTGGAGTAGTTACCAGGCTGGAGTCAGGAGGCAAGAGTCAGGAGGCAAGAGTCAGGCCAGGGTGGGAGACTGGAGATCAGAAAGTGAGGCCAGGTCTGGAGCCGCAGCAAGCTGGGAGTCTGCACGGTTGCCTGGGCAGCTTCCCTGAGGCACGCCCCAGGGTTAAATCCTAAGTGTGGGCCAATGAGAGGGACACAGGACGTTGTCGTGCTGGCTCCTTTTGGGTGGTACATCCTGCGGGGCCTAATCTCCTTAGTGCTCTCTGGCTGCAGGTCTGCATGGCCTCCTGGTAGCGATTGTGCTGATGTCTGCTTCCCCAGGCTCTGCAGCCTCCAGTTCTAATCCAGTTACACTCTGCACCCCCCTCGGCCTCCGTGAGGTTCTGGGCGCACTACAGAGTGCGGCTAGTTCAAAATTAGCTCAGATGTGCTGCAATCCCACCTCTCAGTTGCAGTGTAGACGAACCCTTAATAGGAAGCTGAGATGCTCTGTGTTTAGAGAGCAAAAGATAAAGCATGGTAGACTGTTAGCAGCCGCTATCAAGGGTTCTGTGTCGTGGGACGATTTACAGTGTGTAGGCAGAGTGAGTTAGAGAACCAGTCTGTGTCCGGGAGCCTGGGTAAGAATCCCCTTTTTATTAATCACAACCAAATCCTATCCCTTTTGTGGCGTGTGGGACACAACAGATGGGACAGCATATAAAACCTGTTCTCAAACCGGGGGGTAGAGCTGGACTGGGATTATTTTATCTGTATTACCTTATCAACTAGGCGCCCCAGTCATGGACCAGGGCCCCGTTGTGCTAGGTGCTGTACGAACACAGAAGTGGTCCCTACCCTGAAGAGCTGATAGTCTAAGCACAAGGTAAGAGCAGGGAGGGAGGCAAAGGGGGAATTTAATCTGGGCTCCCTGTTTGACAGGTCCCCGCAAACCTGTGCAGTTTGGATGAGTAGTGTTGCGACCTGGCACCAAGGCCACAGTCCCTCTCAGGTTTGGCCTGGCTCCCACTCAGGGACAGAGGAGTGTCTGGGCCAAATTTGAGTGAGTGGTGCCCCTGTGTGCCAGTCCCTCAAATTTACCCCGGCTGCCTTTCCACGGACAGAGGCGTGGCCAGGCCAAAACGGAAGGCACCATGTCCCCATGCACCAGGTTGCAATGTCCAGAGTGGGGCATACGGCCCAGCCCCACAAGACAGGTGCTTGTGGGGTGAGGGCGGGGGTCGCTCTCTAACTACCATCCTCCTCAGGGTCTCAGTTTCAGGGTAGGGCTGGGAGGTAGGGACTCAGGTTTGGATTTTGCCCCAGGACCTCAGAAATGTCTCTGCCGCCTGGACAAGAGAGAACCGATGTGAAACCAATGCTGAATCCTGGTCTTTTTGGCCTGTCTTTAGCTCTTCCCTAACTACCCGTCTTCTGAAGCTGCTCTGTAAAGACCGGGTGCTGCCAAGGAGAGGGCACTGGCTTGGCACTTGGGAGAGCTGCGTTCCAGTCCCAGCTGTGCCACTGACTTGTGGTGTGACCTTGGGGGAGGGGGGGTGGAACCAGTTTGCCTTTCTGTGCCTCGGTTTCCCCATCTGCAAAATGATGATGACCGTTGCCTCTCTATAATACTTGAGGAGCTAGGGATGGAAAGTGCTATACAAACATACAGGGCTGCTATGAAGGGCCCTTCATTATTTTCCTTGTGGTAGCACCAAGGAGCCTCAGTCTTCCACCGAGACCCCATTGTACTGAACAAGCACAGACCAAAAAGACAGTCCCTAGCCCAATAAAACTAGATTGGAGGCTAGCTGTGGTGTCTGTAATTGATGGGGCTGGAGTAGGAGTAAAACAGAATGGGGAGTGAGGGAATTTGTTAATCCACTTGGGTGGATGCTGTGGCGTCTTTAATAAAAGCCACATTTAACAAACCCCCGCTCCACTCCTATTCCGTTTTACAGCCAGCTTGAGCTTCTTCTTGTCTCTGCTTTATTTTTTATTCACTTGAAATACCAGTGATCGCTCGGAGCACTTTTGGGAAACAGACAGGAAGCGATCCAGATTGGCAGCTGGTCCTAAAATTAACAAAGCAGCAACGACAACAACAACCTGGGTCTGAAGCTGCCGTTAATCCTCTCTTATGGCAGAGAAGGGTTAGGACCTGCCAGCTTCTTTTACAAGTGAGATTCCCACTCCTGACTATGCAGCTGTGCTAGGAGATACCACATGGGACACGTTGTCTTTATTAGATTAACTGTCTTCCAGTTTTGGGAGGGGGGGTGCACTCTGTGTAAAGCAAAGACAGGTGTAGCTTGCTATCTCAGCTCTTGCCCTCTAAGTGACCTATTCAGACCCAGTTTTCCCCTCCAGGTTTTAACACCCAAAAATCTGACCTCCCTCCCCCCTCAAAAAGCTATTTTTCAATTTGTAAAAATTCCTGTCAGGTGCTAGGTAAGCAAATTATTACTCCTGGGAGAGAGGTTTGTTTTCCACTTGTGGTGCCGTTTTGTTAAAGGGAATGCAGCCAATTTTAACACTCGTGTTCCTGTCTGTAATTGTTTTACCAGCTCTTCCTACGAGTCACCCATCGAGTGACTCAAAGAGATTAGAGCGAGAGAGGATTTTTCTCTCCTGTCTCAGTCTGTTTTAAGCTGCAAATTTGACAATGCTTCTGTGTCCTGTCACCTTCACTTTTTCTCCGGTACGGTAAATGCCCCTCAGTTGTGTCTGTGGCTCTTTCACACATCAACAGGGGAGTGAGAAACATGTATCAAAACAGAAGAGCTCGACTGCAGAATCACTAGCATTGGCAGGGGGAGCTAGTGGACAGGGGTACAACCTGAAATAACAGCCTGCGGGTTAACTACAAATTAACCGCTGTCATTACTCCTTTTGTGTGATTGGTCACCTAAGTCACAAGGTATTGCTTCTCTTCTTCCCTGACTTTTTTTTCTTTTTCAGCCAGAGAACTGCAAATGACACACACTCTTGGTGCACAGAGGTGGAATGTGTGGGCTGGGTGGTTGTGGTGGTCCCTTCTGGCCTGGAAATCTGTGACTCTTTGAATCCCCCTATTCATCCTGGGGAGAACAGGGTTGCTCACCTTGCCCTCAGCATGCTCTTAACCATTGCAGCTCTGCATTAAAGCAATGACTATAATCAAGTCTCAGGCTCCAGGGCTTCAGTCAATTGCCTGCAGTGGTCAGGAAGGAATTATTTCCCTGATGCAAAATGGACCAGAGGTATTCGGTGTTTTTTCACCTTCTGACACACCCGAGATCACCACTGGAGATGGGACACTGGGTGGGGTGGAGCAGTGCTCTGCAGTGGTACAGAGAGTCCTCATTCTTAGATGCCTGGCTGGTGTGTCTTGCTCACATGCTCTGCTTCAAACTGATCCCTGGATTTGGGGGCAGGAAAGAATTTCCCCCCAAGTCAGATTGGCAGGGATCTTGGGTATTTTTGGGTTCCTTTGCAGTATGGGGTGCAGGCCTCCTGCAGGGATCATCTGGCCATGTTTTACTAATCAGTTCCCTGCCATTGGCAGCGTCTCCATCTCTCCTGGTCTCTGCCTGTGGCTCATGACCTTGTAACCTCCTGAGGACTGAAATGGTTTGGTCTAAACGTCAGGGTGTCTGGGTGACATTCTTTGGCCTGTGAGTCACAGGAGGTGAGGCTAGATGATCCAATGGTCCCATCTGTTCTTAAGCTCTATGAAATCTATTCACATGAATAACCGCATCGCCCCAAGCCGCTGTGTACACAGACACTGGACGAGTGAATGTTCATGTGGGGGGCCTTCTCCGCTACCTGGCGTGCCACACTGTCTTGCCTCTTTCCGTCGTCCTCCCCATCATACGTGTGCCCAGGCTGTTTTCCTTTCACCGTGTGTATCTTTTATTCCGCAGTTCCTTTGCAAACAGAGCATGACAGGCATATTGCAGCAGGAGCTTCCCCCCCAGCAGCATCTCTCCTTCACACAGTTCACCCTGTGAGCTCCTCCTTCCTCTCTCCCACTTCTGTCCTCTCACTTACTGCCAATTGTATCAATAGCCTGGTAATTACCACCCAGGGGCTCGGAATCCTGCAACAGAAAGTGGTGAATTGTTCCCAGCTGAGCCGGCAATGTCTCTGTTGTGGCAATGCCAGTGATCAGGGTGCTACATACAGCCAGCTGCTCTGTCACAGGGCGGGGCACCCCAAAAAGGGGAATCACAATCACAAGTTGGGTTTTGCAAATTGGGTAGTGAATCAGTTTTCCCATCACCCAAGTGGGTCTACTCAGCCCCGTCTGCTACTAACTGCCAAGGAGTGTTACCTCCCCCAGAGCTCCCTCTCCTCCGTTGCACCTGCTGGCTACCAGGAATCTGACCAGCACACTCCATTCAGTCCCCACCTCTCTTGTGCCTCAGCTCTGTAAATCTGTTTGTGTCACCTTTTTTAAAATTATTTAAATGGAATTGAATAATTTTGTATTCACTTACCATGGGCTCTGCTCCCGCTGCTACAGTTCAACAGAGTGAAAATGATCTCTGAGGCTTCTTCTCAAAGTTGTAGACTCTAGGAGTCCAAGGATAGTGACACCACAAACACAGAACCATAGGACTGGAAGGGACCTCAAGAGGTCATCTAGTCCAGTCCCCTGCACTCAGGGCAGGACAAGTATTATCTAGACCCTCCCTGACAGGTGTTTGTCCAACCTGCTCTTAAAAATCCCTAATGATGGAGATTCCACAACCTCCCTAGGCAACTTATTCCAGTGCTTAACCACCCTGACAGGAAGTTTTTCCTAATGTCCAATCTAAACCTCCCTTGCTGCAATTTAAGCCCATGGCTTCTTGTCCTATCCTCAGAGGTTAAGAACAACAATTTTTCTCCCTCCTCCTTGTAACAACCTTTTCTGTACTTGAAAACTGTTACCTTGTTCCCTTTCAGTCTTCTCTTCTCCAGACTAAACAAACCCAATTTTTTCAATCTTCCCTCATACGTCCTACTTTCTAGACCTTTAATCATTTTTATTGCTCTTCTCTAGACTTTCTCCAGTTTGTCCACATATTTCCTGAAATGCGGCACCAGGAACTGGACACAATACTCTTGTTGAGGCCTTATTAGCGCAGAGTAGAGCGGAAGAATTACTTCTCGTGTCTTGTTTTCAACTCTCCTGCCAATACAAAGTACAAAGCCTTGTGATCTTACTGGCAAAGGGTTATTCCTAGGTCACCCACTCATGTCAACTGTTCTTAAGCCTATGGCCTAGTAACTTAAATCTATTTAGCGTACATTGATTATCTATGAATTGACCATAACACAAGGATAAAGGAATGACCAAATGAACTAATTGGCTACAATTGTCATCACTGCTCCAGCAACTTGATCCCAACTTGGACACCAATCCTTCCAAGGGAGTATATAACCTGGGGGTACCAACTGTAAGGAATACAGCCGATAAGTTTATCTGGCACACTCCTCTGTCAGAAGTACATTCTGGTGGCAGATGGGTTGAAGAGGCTGTAATAGTCAGCTATGAATTCTCTGTTCCTTAGTCCCAGACCTTTCTAATCTTAAACGCTTCCATAGCTTTTTTGTTTCTCTTCTAATATCTAGGTTAAAAGATGGTTAAAAGATGACTGTCAGTTGGCATATTAACAAAACCTCATGCTATGGCAGCATTAAGAATCTCCTGTCCAGAGCATATATAGGAATTGGGTCAACTAATCCATTAATTAAAATGGATGAAGAATGCTAGTGAAGCTCTGCCATCCCTGAGGTTGCATATTGATCGGCTGACTTGTATAAGCTTTAATCTCTGCCTGGTCTCTGAGACCCCTCTGGTCTTGACTACAAAACTCACAGCGCTGGGCTGGGTGCAGAAGTTAACAGTGAATGTTGCGCTGTTGTCACCTGTAGTGAGTATCAATGATTTAAATATTAGGTCCCAATTCTGTTTTCTTGCACTGGTGTAAATCGGAAGTAACCTAACTGGAGGTCAGAATCAGGCCCATTTTATATCCTGAAAGTAGAGGGCTCCATTCTGCTCTCATGCTAGATGTACAGCGATATTACTCTGTTGATTTGCCCTGGAGCTACTCCTGATTTAGGGTCTCACCAGAGTCAGGCTTCCTGGCAGCTGGATTGGACTTTTCCAACCGTGTAAAGATCAGAATTGGGCCCCAAAATGTGACTGGGGAGAGGGGTAAAAGCAAGTCAATACAGCCCTTACAGGAAGCTTTTCTTAAGCATCCTCCAGGTAGAAGAGATGAATCAACTCAGCAGACTCGGTTCTTTTTGCAAAGCATGAGCAAGTAGAGACTAAGGAATTTGTTGTGGTTAAGGCACTAGAACGGGACTCAGGAGAGCTGAATTCAAGTGCTACCTTTGTCCACAGACTTCTTAGGCAAATCACTTAATCTCTCTGTGCCTTGGTTCCTGGTCTACAAAACGGGGCTCATGCTTTCTACCACCACTCTGTAGGGTGTCAGCTGTGTGGGGCAGGGAGTTTCTCCACCGTGCCTAGCCCAGTGGGGGCTGCAGTCTCATCTGAGGCCTCTAGGTGCTGCTGTAATACCAGCAGTAAGAGTCATGACTCCATGGCCGTGAGCGGAGCAGCATTGGGGCAGGTATGACAAGAATCGGGGCCCAGTGTTGCTCTGAAATGGGAACGGTAGGTAGTGTTTTGACTGAGAATTGAAGTGAAGTGATGCGTGAACCACTAGCTGCTTCTCCTGACACCGCCCTGTGTCTTATAACCTGCCTCCTGGCTGCAGGATGATTAAGACCTTTCCAGGAACACATGGGTTTCCTTCCACTGAATGTTGTTTATATTGGCTGGTTTCAATTTATTTTTTTGCCTGCAAACTCCACATCTTGACCTGCCTCGCAGGCGTAATTAATCCTCCATGTTAAATGACTCCCCACGATGGATTTCCCATGCTGTGCAAGTATATTCTCCTCATTTCACAATTGTTTTATTTATACGCGTTGGGCTCTGTTCTCAGGTGCTCTGCCCGTTGGGCAGTCTCACGGGTGCAAAGTGGGCATGAAATGCCAACGGATGAGAATGGCAGCAGTTTCCACCCCACTCTGGTAGCTGGTCAACACAGGAGGATAAATCTCCTGCTGCCGCGAGCCCTTTGAGCTCAGATGGTGGTAGCTCATGCATTTAGTACAGAAGGGCCCCTATTCAGCCCTGCTGTCGTTCCAAACGGACCTGGTTAACTCACTTTGATGATATGATGATTAAGGCCCTAATTAATTTGCGAAATTGCGGATCCCACAATATTAGGTTTCCACCACAATTTTGCCAGCTGGGTGGCTGACAGCAGGAGCCCCGGCCCTCAGCCCTGTGCACAGCTGAGAGCGGGACCAGGTTTTCCAAATTACTGCAAATTAAGGTCCATTATTACTTTTCCACAATTTTCCATGTCTTGTCCGCAACTTAGCTGCAGTTATTTGGCAATCATCCCACAATTCAAGTAGGGCCTTAATGATCATGCAAAACCTCAACACCACCAGGCTACATGTTGTTAATATGGCCACTGCCGAGTAAAAGATCGGAAGGGTGTTCATTCCTCAAGTCCCAGGTAGGCACCCACAGCATATGCATAACATCATTCCAGTTTCATGAAGCAAATGTGTATGCCACACACTCTCTCTCTCTGGTTTCAGAGGGGTTGCTGTGTTAGTCTGTATCAGCAAAAACAACAAGGAGTCCTTGTGGCACCCTAGAGACTAACACATTTATGTGGGCATAAGCTTTCATGGGCTAGAATCCACTTCATCAGATGCATGGAGTGGAAAATACAGTAGCAGGTTAAATACACAGCACATGAAAAGATGGGAGTTGCCTTACCAAGTGGGAGGTCAGTCTTTTTCTGTTATTACTTGAGATCGAAATTTTCATCTGTACAAGAGATGGTCTGGAATGGGGTGTGTGTGTGTTTAGGAAAGCAATTTATCCATAAACCTATTTCCATCAGAGCAGGCACTTGTGCCCAAATGAGCTGGGATTCGCGTCTGCATAAATTATGGTGAACATCCATGCAGTGCTCGGCCAGCATTCAGCAAAATTCATCAGCTGTTCGTTGAGGCAGCGCCCTTGGAGTTCACGGGGAGTTTAGTGCATGTACCGTTGAGGGTTAATGGTGAGCCGAGCATATTGAATGGTGGGATTACTAAATAATGAACTTTCTGGGCCAAATTTATTGGAGAGAACCTATAAAAAAAAATCCTTAATGTGTCACTCTTCATCAATTTTTTTTTTTTTTTGGAATGCAGACTCAGTAATTTTTAATCTGCTCTTTCTTTTTCTTCTTCTTCCCCTTAGAATGTGACTATTTATACAGAACCTCTGACATGCCATATTTATAGGGGCTTCATCACCTGGATAGATTTTTTTTTTTTTTTTTTAATGTGAGTGCCTATCGCTTTGATTAGTCATTTCATTCGTTCTCCTCCTGCTTTTTATTACACTGTCACCAGCTCTGATCTCTCCAGTTTTCATGTGCTGTGCAATGTATGAGAGGTCAGGTCAGCTGGGTCTGAGCCAAAAATATGAGCGCTTTCTAACCACTGGAGAGAGAAATTAAAATAATACTTAGCACTTAGAAATCGGCACAGATTCTGAACTGCAAGAGAGGGTGGCTTTTGTTTAAGGCACCGGAGCTGGGTTTGGTACCTGATTCTGCCTTGGCCAAATCATTTAGTCGATATGTACCTCAATTTCCCCATCTGTAAAATGGAGATAATAACACTTCCTTCATCGCTCTTGTCTGTTTAAACAGTAAGCAGCCTGGGGCAGGGACTCTCTCTTGCTATGTATCTGTGCAGCACCTGGCACAATGGGGCCCTGATCTCAGCTGGGGCCTCTAGATATGTATTTGCAGTGCAGGGAGTGCTATGAAGCTGCCCTAACACTGTTCAAGATCTGCCTGCTGTGTTCACAATTTCATCCCCGAAAAATCCATTGCAGGCAGGGTGGGATGCTTATTTGGGGCATCTGACTGTGTCAAGCTTACGAAGCCTGGTTAAGTCATAAACACTCTGCAGTGTTTCTCTAGCGGACTCCATTTTGAATGTGGGGTTTGTTTGCCTCTCTGATGTCCTTTTGCCTCCACGCTGGGCTGGGCTTCCTAGGGGTAGTGGCACAAGGCTAACAATGGAGGGTCATTAACTCTTGATGGCCCTCTCTTCAAATAGAAGCACCATAGGCAGAAGGCTGGCTCCTACCCCAGAGAACTGGTTTAGCAGGGGAGAGGTCACCTGGGTCTGTGCTCATCTGTTGAGGCTGGTCAGGAACTCAGGAAGGCACAGCAGAGAGGAGACTAGAAGGTTATAAAATGGGCAGGAGCTTCTCTAGTCTTGGTCTTTGCAAAAGACTCTTTGGCCATTTCCACTAGCTCAAGCTGGGGGGAGCTGCCGAGAAACCCCTTGAGGCAGGGGGAACCCTGCCTATCTAGAGCGCAGACAGACTCCCAAGCGACAGGTGAGTTGGAGTGACGGGCACTGCATTTGGGGGTGGGGGGTGGTTTCGAGGCGATCAGTGTTACTGTCTACTGAAGAGATATAACTGAGCTCGAGCCCTTTTGCTAAGCCTGGTCTGCTTGCTCTTGCCTATCACCGTCTCCACAGAGGTAAACTCTAATCCAGGAGGCTCCCCCGTTGGTGGGATGCTGGGGAACGTGCAAGAGCTGAGATGAGGGCAGATCCTCAGCTGATGTAAATGAGCCTAGCTACATTAAAGTTGTTGGAGGGGCGGGGGAGGGTGTATGCTGATTTACACCAGCTGATGATCTGGCCCCAGGGAGACTGAGGCAGAGAGTTAAAGGTCAAATATTCAAACACGGGTGCCTAAGTGAGACACTTAAATGTAGTTTTAGTGAGCTCCAGGGATCAAGCCAGGATTAGGACTCAGGATTCCCTGACACTCAGGCCTGGATTCATTGCTCCACACCTTCCAAAGGACATTGTCTATTCTTTTCATCCCTCTGTTATGGCAATAATGGGCCAAAGTCAGCCCAGGGATAAATCATTTGAATTACAACACTTTGGCTCAATCTGTTTGCTGTTGTGAGACATTTCCCAAGCTCCATGGGAGGTCCACAGCCTGAAACTACCTGAGGGCAGCAGATTGTAGTGAGGCCTGACCTAACTTCAGCAAGAGGTTTGCATTGGCAAGGAAATGGGTTTGGATGATTTATGTCACCATTGCAGCTGGCACAGTGGAATAGGGTAACCAGATGTCACGATTTTATAGGGACAATCCCGATATATGGGGGCTTCATCTTATATAGGTGCCAATTACCCCCCACCCTTTGTCCTGATTTTTTTCACCCTTGCTATCTGGTCACCCTACAGTGGAATGACTTACCCAGGGGCAGTGGAAGCTTCCTAACAGTGTGGGGGCCAATGGTACCCGAACCAGGGCTCCGCTGCCCCTTCCCCTGAGCCCCCACCTTTGCACCACCTCTTCCCACCCCATCGCTTGCCCTTATGGTCAGTAAAAAGTGAGGACGGGGGCATGGCCCTCTGCACGTGTGGTTCCCTCACCCACCCCCATTCAGAAGCCCCTGGACTTAGCTAGTATCTAACTTAGACCGGGGTATGGATGATGCCAAGGTCTCAGCACAGACAAGACCAAGGTCAGAGAGCACCTGTGGGGAAAGCAATGAGAGGAAATGACAAAGATTATGGCCGGATACTTATCTGGCTTATATCAGCCCAGCTCCACTGACTGAGAATCTCGGCCTATATCCGCACGAAAGTGAAGAATGTGCCCAAAATGCAAATTTCTGTGGAAGATTTTTCATTTTGATTGAAATTTTAAAAATGTGAAAAGCAAAAACCAAACAAAAAAATGCTAAAAACATTTGGGTTTTGGTAAAAAATATTAAAATTATTTATATTTTTTACCAGTTTGGGGGGATTTTTTTGGTTTTTGAAAACAGATTATTTTATTAAACTGGGAAGGAAAAAAAGGTAAAAATTTTCAATAAACATTTTTGTTAAAATTTTGGGGGGTTGGTTTGGCTTTCGGTAAAACTTCCAGCTTTTTTCAAACCCCCAATTTTTTACTGAGAACTGAACATTCATGCTGAAAATGACTTTTGAAAATCTGTTTTTTGCCTTTTCTGTTGAAAAACCAAACCATTTTCATGGGGAATTTTTTTTTTTTTAAATCTCCAGCAAAAACTAGGCATTTTCCAACCAGCTTCCCTGAATGAGAGGCGGCATCTCCCATTGAACCGTCTGGTGATCTCGAGATCTTTGGTTGCTTGGCTACTCAAGCAGTCTCTGTGGCTGGGAGCATGTTCCACTCTCTGTACCTACTAGGGTGACCAGATGTCCCGATTTTATAGGGACAGTCCCAATTTTGGGTCTTTTTCTTATATAGGCTCCTATTGCCCCCCTCCCCCGTCCCGATTTTTCACATTTTCTGTCTGGTCACCCCGTACCTACCGAGAAGGGTGTGACCACTTCCTCAGACTCTGACCTGACCATAGCGACTCTGGGCTTTTTCACCCTGAGACAAGACTGTGACAGTGGGTCCAATGCAACCGGGCTGCACTTTGGGCCTGCTCATAAGCTGGAGTTAGGGCTGAACGGAGCAGCCTATTGCCGCATGCGGAGCACGTTGCGCGAGGGCTGAGCAGCCTGCACTGCTGCCTATCAGCTTCCAGGTGGAGCTTAAGGTGTTAAATTTAGTAGGTGTGGCAGGCAGAGGCAACGCATGGGGGTTCATGCAGTTACCTGCTGTTCCGGGGTTGTGCAACCCCACTGTCAGCAGTCACAGGTCATCTATGGTGGCATGCATAGCTACCTAGGGCAGTGAAAGGCTCTGGTGGCGGGAGGCAGCAGGGAAAAGCTCCAGAGATGGGAAGCTGCCGGAGCCTTTCCCCACTGTCTCTCTTCCCGCCCCCAGCAGAGCCTTTCTTTGCTGCCGGAGTCTTTCCCCGGGGAGGGGACAGGCTCCAGCAGCGAGGAGGCAGTGGGACACTAAGCTGCTAAAACTTAACTGTGTAGGTGAGGGAGGTAGTGCTTGGGTGCATAGAGAGCCATGTAGTGTACGGTGCTCTACGGTTCGGGTGTGTCTTTACTTACCTAAAAAGTCTCGCTGTGGAATCTGCTATTTGTACCTACACTAGGGTGGCCATGTGCTCTGTGTGTCAGACCTAACCTCGGGGTATGTCTACGGTGCATTGTAAAGGGGTCAGTGGGACCCAGGGTTGTGGACTTAAGTGTCCACCCTGCCTTGTAAACCTGGGTTACAATTGCTGGCCTGAGGTCTCGCTGCCGTGATAGTGCGTCCATCCTGCACCATGTGGACCTTCTGACTTGGGGCTGTGGCTTGAGCTGCGTACATATTGCAAAATGACAGGGCGTGGATCTGAGTCCCAGAGGGACTCTGGTTCTGATCCACCGCCGTAGCAGGGTCCTCGGACCCGGGGCCTGAGTGCTTGCTGACCTGAGTCAGACTGATTTGTGTATGGACAGAAGGCAGGCCCTGGCTCAAACCCTAGCCAGAGCCAGGCCTTAGTTTGCAGTGTAGACACACCCTCAGGCTCTATGGTGCTCCACTGCCTGGGCCCTGAGACTTTTGTTTGGAAGCTTTGAACCAGGGCTCGAAGGTAACGGCCTTAGGAATTTTAAGATTGGTCCTTCCTTGAGACGGTCTTAAAAGGGACATTAGTTTTAGTTTGTTTGTTTTTACCTTCCCCCTTGCTTGGATCCTTTATGTAGGCCCAATAATGCTAACAGAGATGCTTTCTCAGTTCAAGTGGTAGGATCCTATGCTTTGGGGGAGCAGGAGTTCTGCCTGGCTATTGCACGCACCGTAGCAGTCACCATGAAATCTTGCCTCATACAGATTGCTTAGAATATCCGTGTTTGTGAGGGGACAGTAGAGGCAGATGGTTGGGCTGCTGTTACTATAAGGAACAATTGGTGATGGGGACACTCATTGACACTAAGCATACTCCATGCTAGCTGCAGCTGTTGGCTTAACTTGTATCCCATTGCTGATCCCTCTTCTGAGGACTGTTCTTTCCAGCTTCCAACAGGCAGGGAAAGACTGTTCTAGATCCTGGATTATTGAGCCAGCTTCTGGGTAGTTATAGAATGTCCTCTAGAGCGCATTCAAAAGCAACCCAAAGGGTTGCTAAAAGCAGCATTAGAGACTTCATATTAATCCTTGCCTTCACCCAGTGCCTGTTAGCCATGACTTACAGCCTTCCTTAAAATCCTCCAGCTACTGAGGACATACTTGTCTGACAGCCGCCCATGCTTAACTGTCTCCTTTGGCTCCTAATTGCAGTTATTAGCTTTTTGGGGAAGGTTTATTGCTATTATGAAACAGCCTGAATATGCTTCTCTTCCTTCCAGTGTCATATTGTCTTCACTTATTTGGAAATCTCAACAAAATGCAAACAGTTGGTGCTCATTAAAATGCCATCACACGGCAACACATTGATATTTAGTGGAGGATGTTTTGGAGTTCCCTCTGACCTTGTACATAGCCTTCTCTGAGAGTTCGAGGGTGCCTCCATTCAGAAGGGACACCTCATTCGCATAACGAGCTTGAAGTACAATCATGATTGCTACCAAACACTGGAAGTCCGGCACAAAATTCACTTTCAATTTTTAACACCCACGTAATTCTTTTCCCTGGGCTCTCATTTCATGAGACCATCCCAACAAGGCTCTGTATGAAAACCATGCAGAAGAGTTTGCAATTTCAAGGTTTCAATGTGCCAGAAGGGAAATTTTCAATCCAGTCTCAAGTTAGACTAAAAGAAAATTAGCAAATTGGACCTGACCACAAAGTGAATAGCAAAATTATGCACTCTGTAATCCATTAACAGTATCTTACTTAGATAAAATGGGAGCATAGATTTTTCCAAGTAACTTATATGGTTCATGTTGTTGTTGTAACACCTCACAATCTTTGCAGGGCATTTATCCTCCCAACAACAGCCATGAGGTACCAAAGGGCTATTATTCCCATTGTACAGATGGAGACCTGAGGCACAGAGAGATGAAGTGACTTGCCAAGATCACACAGCAAGTCTGTGGTAGAACAGGGACTTGAACCCAGGTCTCAGAAGTTCTAGGCTAGTGTCCCAACGACTACACAATACTTCCCCCTGTACTCACATTGCCCTCATCACCTTATTATCTGAGCATATCTCTCTGCCCAATCCTGTACGATTTTGTTAGTGCTTTCACCATCCATTATCAAGGGGAAGAACAGGCATGTAGATTTTTATGGGACATTTCACTGTATTGTTTGTTTTGAGGTAGCGCCTAGACTCTCCAACCAAGCGGTGAGGCTCCATTGCGCTTGGTGCTGTATATACCTAATAGAAAGACCGTCCCTGCCCCAACGAAAAGACTTTACAATCTAAGTGTAAGGTGATCAGTTTTGCAAGGGTGCCTTAGATTTATTTCTAGCAAGGAGGGCTGCACAAATCTAGGTTTTGTGCACTTGATCTAGGCTTTTTGAGAGGGTTTTGGAGTCTGCAACATTAGTTTGAGTTCAGAAGTGGGTGTTTAAGATGGATTTAATGTAAAATATCTCTGTTTTTTCTCTATTATGAAGAGAAGCACAAACCCTCCTGTGAGCAGGGATATTCCTGTTCTGCCCCAGATACAGCCTTCATGTGCTGTATAGGGTCAAACTTACCACCTTCCTGGGGTTTGCCTTTACTGGGAACCGAAATAAAAGGAACAAACCTCAGCCTACACTTTAGCCCTAAGCCTGGCTGTTCATAGGGATCCCTGCATGACTTCCCCATCTCTGCCCCCCGTCTCTCTGTGCAGAGGGCCATGCCCATTTCTTTTATAGGGTGCTGGAGCTGGCAAGCCACACAGTCTGTTTCTGCAGACCCTGTGTCCTTATGCAGCCACGCATTTCCTGTCTTTGGCAGTTTAGGATCAAGCTGAGCCTCACAGACTCGGCCCTGATTGATTCTTTCATGTGAAGAATGGGGTGCGTGGGAGACCCAAGAAGCAGAGCTCAAGCAAACCGTCTGGCTGAATGTTGACATGTGAGCCCCAACAGGGTTTCCAAACTGTCTGCTGTTGCCCTGGAATTCTGACTTGGCTCCCCATTCATCACAGCCCTGACTGCATCTGCTCTGTGTCCCTGGAGATGCTGGGACTTTTTGGAGCTTTGGGGAGCTCAGATTTATCCTCCTTGTGCCCACCCCTGGACCCAGCTTGTCCCAGCCTCCCTCAGGATTGCACCTGGGCAGAGCAATTTCACAACAGTTTGCAGATGAACTAATTAGCCAGGATTTCTTTTCACTGTCTGCCTGCAGCTACCAAAGGGAGTTGCACTATAGCAAACCCATAAAGTGAAGGCAGTAGAAATCCATGTAAAATGAAATCCCATATGCACACACTCAGAGCTATGGAGCCGGGACTAGAACTCAGTTCCTTCAGCTCAAAAACTCCACAAGCTGCCCCTCTATTTTACTTCCCGTCCTAAAACTCTTGCACAATGTCATGTATTACGAAGCAGCTATTCTGTTTTAATTGGTTAAGTGATTCCTCTTGTGTAAATTTGGGGGAGGACTTTGGGGGCCCTGACCTTAGGAGATTCTGTATTACCCTCTCACTGGCACCTCGCTTGATGGAGCATAAGCTGTTTGTTGGATTCGCAATCCAAGAGCGAGCCGGTGCCCAAGCCTTCGCTCCAAACTCCGGCTCTGTCTAGTGCAGCCTCTGCAATGCATCAGAGGTTGCTAACCTGAGAGACTCAGCAGAGGGACAGCAATAACTGTAATTGACCAAGAGTAGTTGTTGCAGGGCCAACAAGAACAAACAGCTGGCCTTGCCATCTGTGCCCATTTAAATGCAGCTAAAAGAATCTCCTTCCCAGCTGTGAAGGAAGTATAACCCTTGCCTGCTTGTTTTGGCACTGTCTCCCTCTAGTGGCACCTAGACCAGCTAGAGATTAATGAGTCTGCTACAGCCTTGACTAAGAGCCATGTGGTCGTTAGCTCATGCAGTAGAGGCTCATACGCTAAGCTTCAGAAGTCCCAGGTTTGATCCTGGCCACTGCCAACTGGGGTTTGTTGGTGTTACAGAAGGGAGCAAATCCAGTACTAAGACGGGGTTGCAATATGGCAGAGGCACTAGTTCCTAGCTGTTGGAATGTGCACCAGTCCTGGCTTTAGTAAATGGTACATCCCATCCCCACCTTAGTGATGAGCCTCAGCCCAGGCCTACTTCCTCCCACTCACCTGCGCAACCTTGAACTCTCCATGCTGCTTGGGTTCTTCCAAATCCCAGCCGTGCAATCCGTGAGGCACTGGGAATTTAGGACTGAAAGGGACCTTCTCAGTCATAAAGTCCCAGCCTCTGCTGTCTCGGGCACTGGAGTAAGCAGTTGGGTAGGAGGGGATGGGCACTGGTTGGCACCCTAGAAACCACTGATGTATTGGTAGATGGTGAGTCCTGATCTAGCCATGGAAGATGATTATTGTTCATGGGCTTGTCATTAGTGATGGACCTGATGCAAAACCCCACTGACATCAATGGAAAGACTCTCATTGGCATGCGTGGTCTTTGGATCAGGCCCTACCTGTTGGAATTCTTAATATGGAAAACCACCAAACATCAATTTTAACCACACATTCCTTTATTAAGTACAAAGGCCAAATAGTATTTTATACAGTTGCTTTAAACATGTCTAACATCTCCTGCAGTGCACTAAATGCCCCAATAACTATGTGGGTGAAACCAGACAATTACTACACTCTGAAATGAACTCTCACAGGAAAACGAAAAAAGACAAGAACACCCCTTCACCTGTGCATGAGCATCCGATGAAGTGAGCTGTAGCTCACGAAAGCTTATGCTCAAATAAATTGGTTAGTCTCTAAGGTGCCACAAGTCCTCCTTTTCAGTTTACACAAAGTGATCACTCCGTATCTGGCCCCTCAGTCCTTCTCTTCAAAGGAAACCTGCACAATGCTTTCAAAAGATGAGTCTGTGTGAGAACTTAAATTCATTACTCTGCTAGACACTACAAATCATGGCCTGAACAGAGACACTGGACTTATGGCTTATTACAACCATCTGTAACCCACTAACCCCCTCTTTTGTCCTATTACTGCAGAGGTGTTAATGCACCACTCTACCTTGAATGGTCCCTTACAATGTTTAGCATAAGTAGTTAGCACGATCTATTCCATCTTGCATTTTGCTATGATGATAGGAGTACCTTTCCCAGAGCTGAAGAAGAGCTCTGTGTGGCTCGGAAATTTTGTCTCTCTCTTTCGTTCCAGTAAAAGATATTACCTTGTCCATCTTGTCAGCCTAAATATAAGCAGTCATTACACTCAATACAGTAACAAAGTATTCATAAGCATGTAATTCTTCTGCTCTACTCCATGCTGATTAGGCCTCAACTGGAGTATTGTGTCCAGTTCTGGGCACCACATTTCAGGAAAGATGTGGACAAAATGGAGAAAGTCCAGAGAAGAGCAACAAAAATGATTAAAGGTCTAGAAAACATGACCTATGATGGAAGATTGAAAAAACTGGGTTTGTTTAGTCTGGAGAAGAGGAGACTGAGAGGGGACATGATAACTGTTTTCAAGTACATAAAAGGTTGTTACAAGGAGGAGGGAGAAAAATTGTTGTTCTTAACCTCTGAGGATAGGACAAGAAGCAATGGGCTTAAATTACAGCAAGGGTGGTTTCGGTTAGACATTAGGAAAAACTTCCTAATTATCAGGGTGGTTAAGCACTGGAATAAATTGCCTAGGGAAGTTGTGGAATCTCCATCCTTAGAGATTTTTAAGAGCAAGCTAGACAAATACCTGTCAGGGATGGTCTAGATAATACTTTGTCCTACCATGAGTGCAGGGGACTGGACTAGATGACCTCTTGAGGTCCCTTCCAGTCCTGTGATTCTATGTGATCAGTCCACTTATCAATAGGCCAGACCTAGGGAAGACTGTCTCATTCTTGCATCCTTCAGCATGATCAGGTAGGGTCTGACAAAGGACCCTCAAATTCATAGCTCTTTTTATACCCTTTAACGAACAGATGGTGTCATTGCTAATCTGACTTCCGGTAAAAACCAATTTGAGCCAGTTCACCCTTATTTCCTGTCTTAATCCAGTTCAGATTTACAATCTCCTTTGTCCCCAAGGCCTTTCCTCCCTATCTCTTCCCTTCCTTCTTGCTGGCTAACAGCTTCTTCTTTGCACCTGGATTCACATAGGATCTATGTTTTGATATAACACTGTTACGAAGGGGAGGAAAGACCACGTTGCCTCATTTTAAGAGATGATTTTTTTTTGTCTTATTTAAAATCTTCGGCAGTCACCCCTATCAGTCAGGGCCTTCTTTTTAGAGGGTTCCCTTATCTCATTAGTTATTCTTTGAACCAGATTTTCTCCCTACTTCATCCATTCTGTCCTTTATAACTCATTATTTTCAAAGTTTCCTTCTACTCGCTAGTCAGGGCCTGTCTGTATAACACCTAGATATATTTCATATATCATACTTAACTCTAATTCTTTAATTTTATATTTATCTTATCCTATACTACATATGAGCAATTTTTCCCCCTAAAAATAAATAGGCTAGCTGATAGGTCCAAAATTGAACAGCTGTAAGTGCAGACATGGGTGATAATACGGATATATCATGTTACAGAGGAGCAGAAAATGCTTGGAAATTGCTGATTGAAGATTGGATAATAAAATATCCTGCTAGGACATAGGGGAGGAGCTATTTATTAGAAAATATCCAGACACTTAAACTGTCAAATTGTCCCCTAAACGTTTTTTTACTACACTTAGTAGCTGTAAATCCAACTCAGGCGGCCTAACACTGATTGTCACATCTCAGCCAGTGCCACCGTGGGCTCAATATGCTCTGTGGCAGACGGCCATAATTAATGGCTGATGTAATTTGTGCTGTGTTCGGATTCTCAGAGGGGAGGCGCTATAGACTTGCAATTGTTTCTATTGGTTTCCCTTAGGCATCTCCAGCAGAGATCACGTGTTTTATCACTTCCTTGAGCAGGAAATTCAAATTGATTGGATTAGCATCCCTCTGAACCACCAACCAGGATGAAAGAGAAACAGGCCGAAGATGATCAAAAAAAGTCTTGAATAACATGGAGCATCCAACTGTGTAACTGTTAAGACTTTCTTGTCTTTGTCTTGCACCTTCAGATCTCTAAGGGCTTGTCGAGCCAAGATCATAGAATCATAGAAGATCAGGGTTGGAAGAGACCTCAGGAGGTCTAGTCTAGCCCCCTGCTCAAAGCAGGACCAGCACCAACTAAATCATCCCAGCCAGGGCTTTGTCAAGCCGGGCCTTAAAAACCACCTTCATGTTGCTATGCTACATTTAGGTTTTATTCCTTCCTCCACAAATACTGTTCTCTCTCATCAAGCACTTCCTGACAGCAGAGTTCTGGAAGTTGCTGGACATCACACGATAGCCCCCCATGCTGGGAAGCTCTTTATTGTAACACTGAAGGCTCTCCTGTCTGCAGAGCCAGGCAGCCATTTTGTGCCCAGTTCCAAGCAGACTGTTAAATAAGGGACAGGCACTTACTATGTGCTCCGCCAGGAAGGCTTGACCATTGTTCCCTCTCATTCGTTCGCTTTCCTAATCTAAAATAAAGGTCACTTGGACTGAAAGTATATGATGAGGGGAAACTATAACCGAGGCTGGAATGCATGTGATAAATATTTCCCAGTGTTTACTCTATTCATGCAACAACACATAACCCACCTAGCAAAGCCTTCTTAAAGTAAGGGGAGAAAAACTGATAAGTATTCTTTATATAGTTTTGTCTGAATTATCTCTCAACAGAGCAAGATCATTATCTCAGTAAGATTTCATTAAACGAGAAAATATCACAGATTTTGCAAACCCCTTTCTCGTGTGGTGCATCTGCAGAGCAACAAAAGGAGTCTTAAAATAAAATGTGATGTTAAAATCAATATTGATTGCTGGGAATAAGTGTTAGATGAAGCAGTAAAACATCAAGAAATTCCTTCCCAAAACAACCCTCCAGTCAAAGCGAAGGAGAACAAATTGCTCTAGAGCAGTGTAAGCACTTGGCAAATTGAGGAAGTATCATTGTGAAGGGCCATGTCCATACAGCGGCCTCCTCTTCCAAACCACGTGCCCACCAACAAGCGTGGATAATAGCCCAGTACTGATTGCACCATAATCGTGCCTTGAGGGATGGGATTAGCGTCAAGTGTCACTCTAGACATTTGCAGTCCGGCTCAGTGAGTGACACACTCGCCTTGCAGGTGCAGCAAGCCATTTGAAATTTGCACACATGCTGTCACAGCCGCTGTCATCGTCATTATCTCCTCTTTTCCCCTCTGCATGGTGTCCCCGTAGCCTGCAAAGGCTGACATGCTGTTACACGCAATCTGATCGCTCGCCTGGCAGTGTGTGCTCAGAAAAGGCCACAGACCTCCCGGCCCTTTGCCCTGAGACGGGCTGCCTGCAGGAAATTAAAAACCCTGCCTTGCGCGGTACGTGCCAGCTGCCTGCCTGTTCCCAGAGCCCAGTCTCTGAGCCAGGAAGGGCTGCAAGGAGCCACGGGCTCAAGCCTGGGGGGTGCTGAGCAGCCTCAGCTCCTTGCACAATCAGTAGACTTACTCGATGAGAGTTAGCGCGCTATAAGGAGGTGTGGTGGCCCGGGTCTGCAGTGAGGAATCTAAGAATCTAACCCCCTCTGACAAGGTTTATTACGTGCTCAGTGTTTAAAATACAAATCCCTGCTCATATTCTCAAACCTGGAGTGAAATCCTGGCCCTGCTGACGTCCATGGGAGCTTTACTATTAACTTCAGTGGGGCCAGGATTTCACCCTTGGTCTTCAGCCACAGTTGCTCGGGATGCGTAGGAGCAAGGTCGCTAGGGATGGGCAAGAAGAACTCCCTTGTCTGGCAGCTCAAGATAACGCAGCCCCCAATGCTAACTCAGCTTAAACCTTGAGCCAAACCTGAACTCAATGTGCAAACACTCTCCTCCCACTCCCTGGTTAGGTGAAATCCATCCTTGGGTGTCTTGGAAAGCTCTGGCAATCAAGGTAGGGTCAGGTCCTGCAAGCTCTGAGGAATGCTCCAGGGAAGGGTGTGGGTGGTTGGTGGCAACACATCAAGTCCAGGAGTACATAAGGTCATGAACAGGGGAGTTAGAGCCCAGCATAAAGAGAGAGAGAGAGATGTGGGGAGGGGAGCCTGCACTCACTCAGCTGTGGGTTCGTCAGAGGGAAGTGATTTGTGGCCAGGGAAGGAGAAGACTCCACAGGGAATGGGGATTAAGTAGTAGCAGGGTGGGAAGTGGCAAACAAGAGGATGAAGCAGGAAAAGGACCTGAAAAGCATAATCGGATCAGTTTCAGAGAAGCACTCAGAGAAGCCTTTTGAGGTTCTACCACCCGCACTCCGTCCTCTACACCGCAGCAAGAGAGCCAGACCTTTGCATCCCGCACGGGGCCCATATTAATACATCGACTGTTCTTTTCACTGGCCATGGCTTCCAAAAAACCCCTAAGCAGCAATGACTTCCTGCTGCTATATAATGTGATGACAAGCTGCAAAAGCAGGGGGAGGGGCTGGCATCAAGCCAGGGGTTAATAGCGAATAGCCCCCCTCTGTGCCACCCCGACCTGTGTTATGCAGATGGTCACAGTTGTCCCTTCTGACCTTAACCTGTAGGCCCCATCATCAGCTGGCGTGAATTGGAGTCAAGGGAGCGCCACTGATTGACACCAGATGCGGGTCTGGCTCACCGTGCTCAGTGTTGAACAGCAGCAGGATATAAACAGACTGGATGGAGTCTGGAGAACAGCCACATAAGTGAGCAGAGGGATGCGAGATCTGACCGACGTGGGAAGGTTAAAGGAGCTAACGGTTTATAGCTTGGCTGAACAACAAGTAAGGGTGGGGCATGATAGCAGCCAGCGGTTACCTAAAGGGCACAACCACCAAGGAGGGAGAGGAATCAATCCAGGGAGGACATGTGAGTGTAACTAGGGGCTAATGCCCTGCCCTAGCTCAACCAGAGATTATGGGCTTGCTGAAGGAACGACTAGGTGGAATTCTCTGTCTGAGTTCTGCAGGAGGTCAGCCTAGGTTAGAAAACCAGAAGGGATCATTGTGATCCTCTATGAAGTTAAGTAAAGGACAATTTAAGGCACCAGGGCTAGAGAACCCCGGGGGTGGGCCGGGTGAATCTCTTGATTTCAAGCTTCAGCTGGCAGCGGTGGATCTACCTTGATTTACACCCATGGACAATCTGGCCCCTGGGCATATTCACACTCTTAGCTGCTGCCTTTAGTTAAAGATTGTGCCGCTTTTTGCCCCAGTGGGCTACCATGGCGCCACATAGCTGGGAGCGAGCAGGCTGGATTCTGCTTAATCTTCATCATCTCCTCGTCGTCATCAGAAACGGTTAATGTAATTCCATCCCTTTCCCCCGGGTGAGCCCACCTGAAGGCAAAAAGCCTGTATGCCCGCGGATGATGCACGGGAAGGGAAGACTCTGCTTTGACTCGTGAAGCAGGGGAGGCGTTTGCAGGGCTGGCAGTTGGAAGATGGGGCTTTGTGCCAGAGGACTGAGCACATTTGGTACAGAAATCATGGCGCCCCACCATGCCGGGTTGTTCAGTCACCTCTCAGAGGAAAGCAAAGTAAACATATCGCCACACGTGTCGAAAGGCAGGCACGTGGGAGAGAGCCTCAGCATCTGGTTGAGGTAGGCCCCCAAAGTTCTGGTGCTTCTCCAACCTGTCTCACTTGCTATTTCTTGCCTCTGTCCAGGCTGGTAGCATCACGAGGAACAGCCTCTCCAGACTGCTGGTGCAGTCGCTTCTTCTGACGTGATCCAAATGTTTTTGAACCTGCATGCATGCTGTGGTTTGAGTGTGGAGGGAAGGTCCGGTTTGGTGGGTCTGTCACAGAGATTGGGTCACTTCTCCCTCCTTTTCAGCTGCTGCGTCGGGCTCTGGATCTGCTCTCCCCCAAAGTACCAGAGTCTTTGGAGCTGGCGATTTGCTTCGGGCCAGTCTCTCAAATGAGCCCTTTGAAAAGTGAGCGTGAGTGACATGGCGATTATGTTGCAGCTAGACACTAAGCCCGTTACACACACTGAGGAACTTCACAAATGAAGTGAGGGTAAGCGTCCGACTTCTGGTAAATCTCCCTGAGTTCAGATCTTTTCGGATAGAAATCTCCTGAGAACACCTTGGGCCAGATCCTCCGTTGGTATCAATTGGCTTAACTCTGACAGCACCCCACAAGAGACACCCCTCAGGGCCTAGGAGCAATCATCCAACACTGCCCCCTGTATCCTGTCGGGGTGTGTCATGACTTCAATCTTTCCCTTGACTTTGTTGGAGCTACGTCGATTTATGGGATTTCTAGGATTTCCACCCTTAGCTTTAATGTCACAAGATTTCCACTTCTCCCTGTCCTGAGTGAGATCCTCAGGTCTGGATTCAGTGTTTCCTCTGGCAAATTCCCCTGGCCTGAGGTCAGGAAAGAGCAAACATGAGTAAGAACTGTGGGGTTTGGCTTCCCAGGAAGGAGACCTGAAGTGAAGAACATGCATGGGCTCAAAAGAAAATACCTCGATCCATCCGCCCTCCCCCGACTCTGTATCTGGACACCCACAAACACAACCCCTGGATTTGTAAGCGCATCCACCCATCCCCCCAACACATGACTTTGGAAAGGTCTGGATTCTGATCCAAACACTACACCTTGGGCCCATCTCTAATCCCAATATTTTAGACTCCCCCACCAATGGTTTAATTTGAGTAGGACTCTAAAATATTAACGGGAGCCAAATCCTGAAGGGTGAGGCGTGCTTGCAGCTCCCACTGAAGACAACATGAGATGCAGATTCTCCCCCCACCCCCACAGGGTTGCCAATTTTGGTTGAATGTATTCCTGGAGGTTTGATCACAGGACATAATCTTTAATTCCTGGAGACTCCAGGACAATCTTGGAGGGTTGGCAACCAGACTTCTATCTAGCTCTTAGCGTTTATACAGTACTATGTATTTTTCACATGCAGTCAATTAATTTATCCATGTGGCAACACCATGAGACAGACTCGTGAATACTCTTGCCTCCATGTGGTCAGTGAGCCATAGAAAGACTTGCTTTATGTCTCCACTCCTTTTTTAATTATTATTTTTAGGGGAATAGTTGGGCACTGGGGAAGGACTCTCATGCTTTATTCCTGTCTGTGCCCTCCAGTGAATCGGTAGGCGTGGTGGGATTCAAACTCAAGACCTCCTAACCTTGAGTTCTAGAGTTGGTTGGGAATTTTCCATCCAATTATTTTTTTGACAGAAAAGAGAATTTATGCAAAAATGAAATTTTCTGTATGAAAATTTTGATTTCTCCCCTCGCCCCACACACAATTTTTTTTTTTAATTTTTCCATCATCAAAACAATAATGAAATATTTCTGTTTCAGGTCATTTCAACCTGAATCCAAATATTTCAGTTTGTTGAGCTGACCCAAAATGTTTAGTTTCAGATTAGTTTAATATTGAACTAATCTCCTTATGGTGCCACTTTAGAATCATAGAAGATTAGGGTTGGAAGGGACCTCAGGAGGTCATCTAGTCCAATCCCCCGTCTCAAAGCAGGACCAACACCAGCTAAATCATCCCAGCCAGGGCTTTATCAAGCCTGACCTTAAAAACCTCTAAGGATGGAGATTCCACCACCTCCCTAGGTAATCCATTCCAGTGCTTCACCACCCTCCTAGTGAACTAGTTTTTCCTAACATCCAACCTAGACCTCCCCCACTGCCACTTGAGACCATTGCTCCTTGTTCTGTCATCTGCCACCACTGAGAACAGCTGAGCTCCATCCTCTTTGCAACTCCCCTCAGGTAGTTGAAGGCTGCTATCAAATCCCCCCTCCCGCTTCTCTTCTGCAGACTAAACAAGCCCAGTTCCCTCAGCGTCTCCTCGTAAGTCATGTGCCCCAGCCCCCTAATCATTTTCGTTGCCCTCCGCTGGACTGTCTCCAATTTGTCCACATCCCTTGTGTAGTGGAGGGACCAAAACTGGACACAATACTTACCAGTGCCGAATGGAGGGGAATAATCACTTCCCTCAATCTGCTGGCAATGCTCCTACTAATTCAGCTCAATATGCCGTTGGTCTTCTTGGCAATGAGGGTACACTGCTGACTCATATCGAGCTTCTCATCCACTGTAATCCCCAGGTCCTTTTCTGCAAAAAAAGGACTTTGTTTCAAGGGAGTTGCAGCTCAGGTTCTTATTGCCCCATTTCTCTCCTATGGACCAGGCTCTTGGGCCATATTACAGCTACCATGATACAATGTGGTCTGTCCTCTGACCAAGCTGCATGTGCACCATGGGAGTCACATGACTGTGGGTGCATCATGGGAGATGTAGTCCAGGCCACGGAGACAAGCCCATACAGGAGAATGGGGGCATCAGACACTGAAATTGCAACTCCCATGAGGCAATGGGGCAGCATAGGGAGATGCAGATTAGTGTTGAACTGACTCAAAACTAAACTTCTTCTGGAACTTTTCATTCCATGAAAAAATCTCTATATTTCAGCTTTACATCTGCTTTCAGCTTTACATTCAGCTTTACATTACAATTTGGGCCAAAACCCAAACACTGAAATAGCGGAATTTCCTGTGGGACAGAAATTTCCATTTTTACTCAACTCCACTGAGTTCAATCCACTTCAAGGCAACGCCTGATGTGAAGGGGGGTGCAGACTCGGGGACGTCCTTTT
Source organism: Chelonia mydas (assembly GCF_015237465.2). NCBI lineage: Eukaryota > Metazoa > Chordata > Testudines > Cheloniidae > Chelonia > Chelonia mydas. The sequence goes on along the minus strand of NC_057852.1, from coordinate 135,906,797 downwards.
AACCATGCCAGTTTACTCACCCTTCGGAACAAGATTGTACTCGTCCTGAAAGTATTGTTACATCCCTGGCCCATTTTCCAGTTCTATAGAGCCAATTCTTCTTAACCTCCTCTGGCAACAACCAAGTATTACTCCCACTTCTGCACTTCCCCAGTGAAAACAACGTTCTTCAACCAGTAGAAGTTGGAGTGCTGGGAGACTCTGTTTAGTTTGGACCCAACACGAATGATGGGGATTGGCTGGGGATGATGTGATGGCTTAAATATTGTTTACTGCTTCCCCATCTGTATTAATATGCAGAATTAATGCAGCGTACACAGAATTAGCTCCGAAAGGTTCTTGCTGTGTTTTTCAGTTTTGTTCTTTGTTTATTGAAATTATGGGTTGTGTCTAACCACCAATGACACCATGAAATGTAGCTTGGGTTTTTTTGCATTTATTCAAACACCTCTTTAATTGAAAATTACAATGTTTGATGTGCGGGTTTTTTAACTCTTATCTCTTTCCACAATGAACTGGCAGGGTTCCTCTTCCCATTTGGTTCGACAGACACAAGCAGAGGACAAAAAACAATCCCACACGACACACCCTGGCAGCACCCCTGATGAGAGAACCCCCAGGGCATATGAACAACCACCCAGCACTGCCCCCTGTATCCTGTCAGCAAGCAAAAAACACAGCCACTGAACAATGGCTCCATGTCCCCCTGCCAGAGGCCTGTCAACAAGAGGACAGATGGGACTCAGGAGATTTTGATTCACTTTCTAGCTCTCCCACAGATCTTGGGCAAGTCATTCAATTGCTCTGTGCCTCAGTTTATCCTCTCTAAAATAGGGATGCTAATAATATTTCCCTGTCTTGCAGGGGTGTTTGTGGGGTAATGCAGAATAGCCTGTGCTCAAAACCACCTTGAGGTGGGTCAACAATACCAAAGACACCTGTTAGATACAGAAGAATCAGCATGGACATGTGATTTTTCATTCATCACCAAGAGGAGTTTGCTGACTAGTGCGATCTCTGCACCGTCACTAAGGTCTAGCAAGGCTCCTGAGTTGCTTTGCCCCTCTGTCTTTCACCACGAGAGGAAGACCGGAGTCTAGACAATGCTTATTTGTTAATGAAGCAGTTACAGTATTGCAAAGAGCATTTTCCTGGCTTGTTGCTTCCAATCTCTTTACGTCCCGCCTCTGGCTCCCCCTTCCCCATCGCATCAACTGCATTCGACTCAGCTTGGCTTTAAAGGCCCTTCATGGCCTAGCCCCTCTCTACCTTATCCTGTCTCAGACACTATCGAGACATCAACCACACCTCCGATCGGGCAGTGAAGCCGGCCTTCATCACCCACTGGTTACGCCATGCTGCCTCTTCTTCACAGGAGTTTCTCTCTGCAAACTTTTGCAAAGCCACCTTGTAATCCTTCAAATCCATCCTTAAAACTCTCCTTTGCCACGAGGCCTGCAAACTGCATGACAATGATTTGGCTGCAGGTGTGCTGAGACTGCTGACTAGTTTGGTCTCATTTCTGTGTTCCCCGCCATCCGGCTGCCGGCATCCCGTCTATTGTCTCTTGTCTTGTGCACAGATTGGAAGCTCTTTGGGGCAGGGCCTGTATCTTTGTACTGTGTTTGTACAGCACCTAGTACAATGAGGTCCTGAGCCAGGATTAAGGCCTCAGGGGCTTCTGCAATACAAATTATTAAACAGTGATAATTAAGTGACAGTATCAATGCCAAGAAGCAAAGGTTTCACAAGGCAGTGCTGCTTAGTAGACAGAGCAGTGGCCTGGGAAGCTGGAGACTGGCATACAAGTCCTGACTCTGCCACTGACCTGCTGGGTGATGCCGGGCAAGTCACTTCATTTTCCCGTGTCTCAGTTTCCCCATCTATGAACCTGGGATGATAATATGGACCTACTTTGTAAAGTGCTTTGAGAACGATGGCTGAAAAGTATATCTAGAAAAGGTAGGTAGCCGGGGCCTGAAAGTTGCTTTTTAAAGAGAAGCAGGTATCCTTCCCTCTTCAAGAGAAGCCCTGAGAATCCCTGCCAGGAAGGGAACCCATTGTCTCTGTACTAAGGCTTACCAAACAGCAGGCACATAGGTGCTGAAAGCTGTGTAACTGGACCTGCGTGGGGTCTCTGTTTCCCCTTACAGCAGGGCCATGTGTTGACCAAACCAATGAGCAGCTAGACACAACGTGTGGATGACGCTCACAGAAGCAGTGCTGAAGGTAGACAGCCTTGTCTAATGGTTATAGCACGGGGCTGTGCACCAGATTCTTTCCCTGATTCTGCCACCAGCTTGCGGGGCTGCTAGGCCCGTCAGTTCACCGATCAGTGCGTCAGTTTCCCGGCCTGTAACACCCGCAGGGGAATGTTGTAAGGGGGTGTGATTTGTATTGTGGCCACGGGTCCCAGTCAGGATCAGGGGCCCAAGGTTAGGTGCTGTGCAGACAGACTCGGTTCCCAATCCAAAATCCTTACAATCTAATTGAGAACAAGTCTCAACAAATTAATGTAACTATCAAATGATAGGAAGGGAGGAGACGGCTAATGCTAATAAGATCGTGCAGTTAATAGGCCTGATTCGAGTGCCATTGAAATCTATACCAAAATCAAATGTAGACTGTAAATTCTTCAAAGCAGGGTTTGTCTCTTACCATGCGTTTGTACGGTCCCTAGCATCCTGGGGCCTGATCCTGGCTAAGGCTGGTGGGTGCTAATGTAATAATAATTAATAACAGAGAGGACCTTAAAACTTTCTCCTTAAACATTAATCCTTAACAAGCAACAACAACCATCTTTTCCTCCGGCTAAATTGATCCCATTAATACCTTATGAAGCAGACACTGAAATGTTACAGGCAACAGATGGGGGAGTATGTTCCTAACGAAGGGTTCTGGGCCAGTGACGGTGCAGTGGTGATCTCACTCGGCACAGTGCGCTCACGACTGAAATGTCACGCTCCGCACTGGGGCCGAGCAGGCCTGCCTCTGTCCGTTGTTAAATGGGGTGTTTGTGATATACCCCGGCCTTTGTCTTGGCCTGGGAAAACCCAAACAATCCGTTCGTTCATTCTCTGACTGAGCGGGATTTTTGGAGGAGGAAAGAAACTAGCCCCAGCTTGGTTGGAGCTGACTTCTTTTTGTTTGTTTCTCTTGAAATACCTCCATCCCACAAAGAGGGGTGTGGGCCACATTCATCGTGGCACCCACACGGAGCTCAGAGGAGGGAGGGGAAAAGGGGACAATGGTAGCTTTGTGTCAACTCTTCGTCTCCCCTGTTCTGGTCCCCGGCACAGGTTACAGCAACCTTGGGTCTCCCCTGCCTGCTGCTGTCCCCAGGGGGCTGTTCCAGCACCTGGTAATAGCTGGAGCCTGGTGGTGCTGTGGTCACATCCCAGTGCCACCACCCTGAACATAGGGGACTGCAACAGGAGGTGGCACAGAGTCGTTAAACTGGATCTGTGTCACCCAGGGAATCCCCTTACACTGAGGGAGTACTCGGGGGGCCAGAACCATATGCTTTTTTTTTTTTGCTGGCAAAGCTAGTGCCAAGAGGACTGAGTGTGGTGCTTAACCACACCCTATGGGTCTGATCTTGAGAGGAAGGGGCTCTGTATCACCCAAGATCAAGCCCCAAATGATCAGCCCTCTGCCCCCTTCTGTCACATTGAATTTTGTCCTGTCAGTGCTCATCTAGGAGCTGAATTTTGCAGCTGACTCTCCTCTCTCCAATAGGACAAGCCAGCGCCTTGGGCCTCCTCAGCACCTCTGCTCTTTGTGAGGGAACTGGGAGGTTGCTAGATCTTGGCCCACCTCCCAGTTTCACAGCTCACACCCATCTCGCAAATTGTGTGGCATCCAAAAGTGGCCGAGGAATGCTATCTTTTTTTTTTTTCCCCCAGTTCTACTAGAAAAAGTGCAATTCCATCTTGTAAGCTTCCAATTTTCCTCTCTGTGGGTGTCTGCTAATTAATTTCACAAGCCATGGCCTGAAGAGGTGGGGAAGTGGCGCTCTTGTTAATCTGGACCTTTTCCATGAAACTGTGCCAGTCGGATTTTGTTCGTTGTAGGCTGTAGCTTGCCTTAGAGCCCCACTGCAACTCTCTCTTCACTGAGGGCTGGGGGGAATAAATAGCTTAGGGGGTTGGTTAATGGGATTTGGAGCCCTTCACCTCTGGCTTGCTACTTCAAAGCCAGCAGGGGTCATAGAGTCATAGAATATCAGGGTTGGAAGGGACCTCAGGAGGTCATCTAGCCCAACCCCCTGCTCAAAGCAGGACCAATCCCCAATTTTTACCCCAGATTCCTAAATGGCTCCCTCAAGGATTGAACTCACAACCCTGGGTTTAGCAGGTCAGTGCTCAAACCACTGAGCTATCCGTCCCCCACATGATCGCAATGCCTTACCCGTGGCTACTCATGAGAGACATGAGTCTCAGTCCATAGGCCAATAGACATACCAGCGATTAAACTGACCCATTGACGGTACTTTATGTGGCCCTTGTTACCATAGTATCTGAGCACCTTGCGGTATGAATGTATGTATCCTCACAACCCCTGTGCCCTATGGAAGTCCTATTATTCTGATTTTACAGATGGGGATGGAGGCGCAGATTTTAAAGGTATTTAGTTGTCTAGCTGCATCTTTAGGCAACTAAATACCTTTGAAAAATCTGGTGCAGAGAAATTAAGTGACTTGTCTAAACTCACACAAGAAGTCTGTGGTATAGCAGGGACTTGAACCCCTATCTCTTGAGACGCAGGCAACCACCTTACCCACCCTTCCTCTCCAGCAAACATACAGCCCAATGTACCTTGGAGTGAGGGAAACAGAAGTGCGTGCGTTCACTCTTATACATGTCAAGATGCTCAGATCTTACAGTGCTGGGTGTGAGACAAACAGAGACGTTGTCCATGATTCCAAGGTGGGGCTGGTCTCCAAAAGGGGTCCATTTCCTTGTGGAGAGCGAGATACGTTGGATCAGATGCTGGGTACTTTGTTCTAGAGCAATCTCCTTTGCTCTATGAGCCCCTTTGAACAGCAGTATTACCCAGTGAAAGCCGAGCGCTCGTTAACTCACAGATGTAGCCTAGTACTTCCAGGACATCCGTCACCAGCTTTGTTCAAAACTCCAGCCAGACGGTTCCTCGCCATCAATGCATCAGCATGCTCCGCGATTTAAATTCTCTCGCAACACTTTACAGGTGGGGTTTTCAAAAGCGTTCAATGCTGGCCTAACTCTGCTCCCTCTGAAATCTGGGGGAGTTTTGTCGTGGACTCCAGTGGGAGCAGAGTTAGGCCAGCATTGCGAGTTTTTGAAGATCGCACCCTACCTCTTAGGAGCATACACCCAGGATGCCACTCATGAGTCAGGAGGTATGGGTGTCAATCAGAACCAACCCCAACCAGTGTTCCTGTGTGTGGGTGCTGGGGTACCTTCCCCTTCCTCTTGGACTGCTGTGCAACACCAAATGGAGCCCCCCACTCTTCAATATAATGGGGCAAGTGTCTGCTAGTAGCTTCCCAGCACTTGTTGTTCCCACACAAGTACTCAATTTAACTCCGCTGAGTATTGTGAGTCTGCTGGATCTGTTCTATGGAAAATCTGATCCCTATCCACTAATCAGTAAGAAGAAATGTATATTTGTTATCTTTACCACTGTTGTTACAGTCCTATCAGCATTTGGTCATCCCCTAGGATTCACCATCTCAGGAGCAGAGCTGGAGAGTAAAGATGAAGAGACTCACAACTTTCCCATGGATAAAAGGCCAAGTTTTAGTCACTAGGGTGCACGGGGTCATGTTACCTGTTATTTCAGAGCACTTGGGTGTTCAAGAATCTCAAAGTGTTCCAGAAGTTTAGTACGAATGGGGTTTTTTTTGTCCAAAAATTTATTCTGGAAATTTGTTAGCCACTTGTTTCAAATGTTTCACAAAAAGAAAAGGAGGACTTGTGGCACCTTAGAGACTAACAAATTTATTAGAGCATAAGCTTTCGTGGGCTACAGCCCACTTCATCGGATGCATAGAATGGGACATATAGTTATATACACACATACAGATAAGTTGGAAGTTACCATACAAACTGTGAGAGGCTAATTAGTTAAGATGAGCTATTATCAGCAGGAGAAAAAAACTTTTGTAGTGATCATCAAGATGGCCCATTTAGACAGTTGACAAGAAGGTCTCTGTTCAAACCCAAGTGAATGGTAGCTAGTTTGCAGATTAATTCAAGCTCAGCAGTTTCTCCTTGGAGTCTGTTTTTGAAGCTTTTCTGTTGCAGAATTGCCACCCTTAAATCTTTTACTGAGTGGCCAGGGAGGTTGAAGTGTTCTCCTACCGGTTTTTGAATGTTATGATTCCTGATGTCAGATTTGTGTCCATTTTATTCTTTTGCGAATCATTTTTGCAACAGAAAACTTCAAAAACAGACTCAAAGGAGAAACTGCTGAGCTTGAATTAATATGCAAACTAGATACCATTAACTTGGGTGTGAATAGAGACTGGGAGTGGCTGGGTCATTACATGTATTGAATCTATTTCCTTAAGTATCCTCACACCTTCTTGTCAACTGTCTAAATGGGCCATCTTGATGATCACTACAAAAGTTTTTTTCTCCGGCTGATAATAGCGCATCTTAACTAATTAGCCTCTCACAGTTTGTATGGTAACTTCCAACTTATCTGTATGTGTGTATATAACTATATGTTCCATTCTGTGCAGCCGATGAAGTGGGCTGTAGCCCACGAAAGCTTATGCTCTAATAAATTTGTTAGTCTCTAAGGTGCCACAAGTCCTCCTGTTCTTTTTGCGGGTACAGACTAACACAGCTTCTACTCTGAAACCTGTCAAATGTTTCAATCATCCAGTCAGGGAGCAGAAACAAGACCACGTGACACAGGTGAGAAGCATGAATGACAAATCAAGAAGAATTAGGCTGGACAGCTCGGAGACAACCCAAATCCTGAAAATGACTTGCCAGAACTATTCAGTGCACATCTGTGAATCCATGTGCAGATGCGTGATAGGATTAGTATTTATTATCGGTATTCCAGTAGTGCTTATAGTCTGCAATCCTGGATCACAGCCCCATTGTGCCAGGCGCTGCGCATACGCAGGAAAGAAAAGGCTGCCCCTGCTCTGAAGAGCTTACCGTCTAAGTATGAATGTAGGATCGGTTGACAAATGATTTGCTGAACGAACACTGGGTCACGTTGGTAATGAATATTAGTCTAAACTATCAATTGGACCAGGAGGTTGACTCAGATGCAGTGGCTGGATTTAAAAGTGATGCGGAACATTCTGAGCAACAGTGACATTTCTTCTTACAAAGGTTAAAACAAGGGCAATCCAGCCGGACGCTTTAAGCAAGAGGGATCATTTGCAGGAGCGAAGACAACAATCGCTGCCAACGCTCGTGGGCAGTAGCGCACAACAGGTCGGATGCACTGCGGGGCAGGGGGAATGCCCTCCTCGGAAGTGTTCGGTACTGGGCTGTCCATTGCTGGAGGCTGGATGCCAGGCTTGATGGAGCGGTGCTTTGACTGGGTGCAGCGTATCCCGTCATGCAGCAGATCGAGAAGTCGGCGGCGTTGGTCAGCATTCCGCTCATTTCTTACATTATTTACTTTCCTGTTTTCCTTTGTCTCGGTCAGAGCAAGCAGAGCAAATAGCAAGAGAATTGTGGCTGCTGCAGGAATATTACAGCAATTAGAAAGGGCCGTAAATAGTTCCTTACATATGAAACCGCTCATTGAAATTGACAAGCACCCTTTTTTCCCTCTCCTCCCGCCGAACACAATGCAGCCTCTTTCACGCTCATAAAGACCATTGCTTTTTCATTCCTGCCAAGGATCCTGCATGCTCAGATCAATACGCTCACAGGCTGAATGAGACCTTTCTCCTTGCTCTGAATGTCTTGTGGATAGAATTAACCCTGATTGAGCATGTCACTGTCAAACTGCAATTTAGAGAGACATCATGAAACCATGCTGGGCTGGCACTGGTCCAGCTGTCAGATGCAATAGAAAAATAACACAGCTTCATCCAACACAACAGCGCACCAGTTTATATCTCCTGGGTTAAGTATTTTTGCGCTTCTTGATTTGACTCTTGGGTATGATTAATAAGGTACCAGAGACACTTGATATTCCATATCCCTGAGTGAGGAGCAACCCTAGGGTACTTCAGAGGGTCAGTTTGGATGAGTGCCCAGTGCCCAATAAACAAGCCAACTGGTTTGATAAATTTATAAACAAGATTATATGACGTGGTTGCCTGGATAGCAGTGGACTGGACATGGTAATCCAGGAGGTCCCTATGTTCCTAATTCAATAAGAACATACGAATGGCCATCCTGGGTCAGACTAATGGTCCATGTAGCCCAGTGTCCTGTCTTCCGACATTGGCCAGTGCTAGATGCTTCAGAGGGAATGAACAGAACAGACAACCATCGAGTGATCCATCCCATTCGAGCTTCTGGTAGTCAGAGGTTTAGGGACACCCAGAGAACGAGGTTGCATCCCTGACCACTTTGGCTAATAGCCACTGATGGACCTGTTCTCCAGGAACTTCTCTAATTCTTCTCTGAACCCGGTTATACTTTTGGCCTTCACAACATCCCCTAGCAATGAATTGTGTGTTGTGTGAAGAAGTACTTCTTTGTGTTTGTTTTAAACCTGCTACCTATTAATTTAATCAGGTGACCCCTGGTTCTTGTGTTATGTGAAGAGGTAAATCACAACAACTCCCTATTCACTTTCTCCCCACCATTCGTGATTTTATAGACCTCTCTCATATCCCCCCTTAGACATCTCTTTTCTAAACTGAACAGTCCCAGTCTTTTAAATCTCTCCTCATATGGAAATTGTTCCATAGGATGCCCTGTCCCTTATGGTCAAAAACTGGCCAAGATGCAGAGCAATGATGAACTGAACACCCAGATTTCAGATGGGTCCACGAATACCCTCATCTCTGGCTTCTGCACACCTGAGTTAGAATTCTGTCTCTGTACAGAGCTGCAGTCACCCCAGTGTCTAGGGACTGAAGCCTCATGTGGATATCCCTTCTTCTGTGGTTTCTGGGTAGTATTTGGGTTGGGACAAGATGCCATGCGAATGGCTGGCATTTAGGCTCCTTGGGGACTCAAGTGCATCCTAGGAGTGGAGTGATGTGTATGTGAGACCAGTGGTGGAGTAATGGTCTGACGGGTCCTAAGCACAAATCTGAAGAGATTCCCCACCCACATGCCATGAATTTATTGGACAAAATTATTATTTTTTATTATGGTGGTGCCATGAGGCTGACTGAGAATGTGGGTCTGTAAAATGGGGTCCTCGGGTGAGCCGAGAAGCTTAGTGGTTATCGTTCACTCGGTCATGAGGCAATGGTAGAGGAGCCCGGGCTCACCCACTCCATCAGGCTCTGACCCAGGGCCCTAGGAAGGTTTGGCCCCTGGGAGAGGCCCGCTAAGCTACCTTTCTTGGGTTGCTTCTGACCACTTCTTCCTTCCATCAGCTTCTGGTCCCAGATAAGGAGAAAAGCTGGGGTCTACACACAATTCTGTTCCTTCAGAGAGGCTTCGCCCCCAGTTCCTTTTGGCAGGAGCCGGCAGGGTAGGTCTGCGCTCCTCCCCAGCCCTCCCCCTTCTGAGCTGGGATGCTCCCTTTTCAAGCCTGTCTCCAGCTGGAGCATGCTTTGCTGGGTTGGAGTGGGGTTGAATATAGTCCTTTAGCCCCTTCCATCCCAGTGTGGGGTTTGTATACCCCATCACAGGGTCCATTGTGCTAGGCGCTGTACAAACATAGAATAAGAGGCAGGCTCAGCCCCCAAGAGTTTACAATCTAAATTGAGAATCTATGTTGTGTAAAAAGGCAAAGGGTGGGGGGAAAGGCTAAAACAGGCAAGCGGCGTGATCAGTATCCTGACATGTTAGTCAAATTCTCTGCCCTGTGGTTGGCAGGAGGTCAGCCTAAGTGTTCATAGTGGTCCCTTCGGGCTGTAAAATCTGAGACTGCGCAATGCCCTCCCTGAAGCCCTAACAAGTTTGTCCGGGTCCAGCTGATTTCCTGGCTACTAACAGAAGGTTAAGATGTGACTTGCTCACAGTCGGATGGTACCTGCTTGGGAAACAGAAATTTGCTAACGGAGGGTTCTGCTGTATTAATTTAGAGGGAACATATGGACCAAAGGTGTTAATATAACCCACTCACTGTCCAATGTTAAACACTGATACGCAAGGTTCAGGGATTGGTATGCAGCCACCCCAACCTGCTTAGCACCAGGGGAAACATGCCATTATAGGTCCTCTTATTAAAGATACAGAATAGAAGGGAAAACAGCTACAGCATTTGAAATGTAAAGTGTTAACTAAGGCTGGCATTTTCATAACGCCCTTTGTTCTCTTTCCCGCTAGCTGGAGAGAGTTATTAGAAAGACCCCACCCCTCTCTGCTTGACAGTCGTTAGATGGTATTAAAGATTATAATAACTGTCCTTTTGGGGAGAAGAAAAGGAGTTAGTGGTGGTGGTGTTGCTGTTGCTAAAGTCTGATCTCATTTTCTAAGACAAAACAAGACAAATACACGCAAAAGAGGAGGAAAAAGAACAGCAGGGATAGAAAATGCAGCTTCTGTCTCTGGCATTGACTCTCACTTGCAACCTCGCTGCTGGGAAAACACTGGCCCAGGGCGTGGTCTGATCAGCCACTCCGAGACTTGACAAACTCGTACAGGCATCGGGTTGTTTAGGGCTTGCATCAGTATTGCAAAATACACAGGTTTGGCTGATTAAGCCAGACTCTTATTAAGCAGAAGGAAAAAGAAGAGGGACAGGAAAGAGAAGCAATAAAGTGGGAAAGGAAAAGAACCCACAAATGGGAAGTGTGTGTGTGTGTGTGTGTGTGAGAGAGAGAGAGACAAAGTCACACATCCCAGGTGGTAGCTGGGATTTAGCTGAAGGTAGTAATGTAATTTGGCTTCCTCTCTGTAGCCCAGTCTCTAGACATCTCTCAGCATTAGAATAAAGAAGGTCTGGGATCCTAGGAGATAGTGTGGATGGCAGCCATGATTGTCAATGATAGAAGTGTAGGACTGGAAGGGGCCTTAATAGGACATCTAGTCCAGTCCCCTGCACTCAAGACAGGGCTACGTAATAACTAGACCATCCCTGACAGGTGTTTGTCTATCCTGCTCTGAAAACCCTCCAATGATGGAGATTCCACAACCTCCCTGGGCAATTTATTCCAGTGCTTAATCACCCTGACAGTTAGGAAGTTTTTCCTAATGTCCAACCAAAACCTCCCTTGCTGCAATTTAAGCCCATTGCTTCTTGTCCTAGCCTCAGTGATTAAGGAGAACAATTTTTCACTTTCCTCCTTGTAATAATATTTTATGTACTTAAACTATCATGTTCACCCTTAGTCTTCTCTTCTCCAGACTAAACAAACCCAGTCTTCTTCAATCTTCCCTCACGGGTCATGTTTTCTAGACCTTTCATCATTTTTGATGCTCTCCTCTGGACTTTCTCCAATTTGTCCACATCTTTCCTGAAATGTGGTGCCTGGAACTGCATGCAATACTCCAGCTGAGGTCTCATCAGCATGGAACAAAGTGGAAAAAGTACTTCTCCTGTCTTGCTTACAACACTTGCTTGCTCCAAGAGCAAAATTTTCTCTCCTCTTTCTTTATGGAGCCCCAAAGGGAGTGATTGGCGGAAGTCTCTTTCTGGGGTGCAATCCAGATTGGTGAAGAGTTGGACCACCTCTTACCCTGCAACCCTTAAGTACCTTCATGCTTTGCTCCTGTAGCTCTCTGCTTGGGATACCCACAGTGGGCAACAAGCATGCACTGTATGTCGGTGTATTGGACAGGCCTGGTAGAACACTCTGGATCCAGGAGCCCGAGGCGATACTACAGACTTCCAATGATCTCCACCAGCCTTGGTGAGCAACCAGTAAGTTGATTCCACACTCTCCCCAGCCCTTGGTTTCCTCAAAAACATGTATTCTGAAAGGTCCCGTCCTGTCCTGGAACAATCAGAGGAATGTTCAGGTTCGTTGGTCCCTTAAAGAATCAATATCAAACAGTTTGTTACCTAACTGGAGTAACCAAACAGTTCAGTTCAAACTCAGCACAGGATTGGTCTAGATTAAAAATAAAACAAAATCTATTTAATTCCAGAGAGGGAGGTATTACATGGATTAAAGTCAGAAATGGTTGCAAGAGAAACAAACATTAAAATACTTACTAGTGACTAAAACTTAACAAGCTAGACTGCATTCAACGTAAAATCCTCACCTCATGATTCCAGCTAGATGCTGACCGAGCTCCTGGGTCAGGGTCTATTCCACAAAGTCGAAGAGCTGTCTTAGATGAAAGACAGATAACTTTGGATTCTGTCCCCCTCTCTTTTATAGTCCATTGAATCTTCTAAATGGATTCTTCTGAAGGATACTTCCAGATAAAGGCGATTTCCGGCTGTGAGGAAGGCAACATGGAATCAGGTTTCAGAGTGGTAGCCATGTTAGACTGTATCAGCAAAAACAACGAGGAGTCCTTGTGGCACCTGAGAGACTAACAAATGTATTTGGGTATAAGCTCTCGTGGGCTAGAACCCACTTCATCAGATGCATGGAGTGGAAAACACAGGAGCAGGTATAAATACACGAAAAGATGGGAGTTGCCTTTCCAAGTGTGAGGTCAGTCTAATAAGACAATTCAATTAACAGTAGGATACCAAGGGAGGGAAAATAACTTTTGTAGTGGTAATGAATGTGGCCCATTTCAAACAGTTGACAAGAAGGTGTGAGTAACAGGAGGGGGAAATTAGTATGGGGGAAATTAGGTTTAGGTTTTATAATGACCCAGTCTTTATTCAGGCCTAATCTGATGGTGTCCAGTTTGCAAATTAATTCCAGTTCTGCAGTTTCATGTTGGAGTCTGTTTTTGAAGTTTTTTTGTTGAAGAATTGCCACTTTTAGGTCTTTTATTGAGTGACCAGGGAGACTGAAGTGTTCTCCTACTGGTTTTTGAACGTTATAATTCCTAATGTCAGAGGGACGTGATTGTTCCCCTCTGTTTGACACTGGTGAGGCCTCATCTGGAGTACTGTATCCAGTTTTGGGCCCCACACTACAAGAAGGATGTGGAAAAATTGGAAAGCGTCCAGCGGAGGGCAACAAAAATGATTAGGGGACTGGAACACATGACTTATGAGGAGAGGCTGAGGGAACTGGGATTGTTTAGTCTGCAGAAGAGAAGAATGAGGGGGGATTTGATAGCTGCTTTCAACTACCTGAAAGGGGGTTCCAAAGAGGATGGATCTAACTGTTCTTAGTGGTAGCAGGTGACAGAACAAGGAGTAATGGTCTCAAGCTGCAGTGGGGGAGGTTTAGGTTGGATATTAGGAAAATCTTTTTCACTAGGAGGGTGGTGAAGCATTGGAATGCGTTACCTAGGGAGGTGGTAGACTCTGCTTCCTTAGAGGTTTTTAAGGTCAGGCTTGACAAAGCCCTGGCTGGGATGATTTAGTTGGGGATTGGTCCTGCTTTGAGCTGGGGTTTGGGCTAGATGACCTCCTGAGGTCCCTTCCAACCCTGATATTCTATGATTCTATGATTTGTGTCCATTTATTCTTTTGCGTAGAGACTGTCCAGTTTGGCCAATGTACATGGCAGAGAGGCATTGCTGGCACATGATGGTGTAGTGAGGCGGCTGCCCCACTCCCGCAGAACAGGGGTTGAAAGCAGCCCTGGAGAGGGCTGCAGCTGGGAAAAAGAGGGGAAGCAGCCACAGCTGTGGCCAGCCCAATCAGGGCCCAGCTGGCCCTTATAAGAGGGCTGTGAGCTAGAAGCTGGAGGAGTCTCACTCTAGCCTGGGAGTGGGAAGGGCTAGCTGCCTGAAAGCGAGGTACCTGAAGCAGAGCAGTGCTGGGGAAGAGCAAAGGGAACTGGGGAGCTCCAGCCTGGTGAAGGCCTACAAAAGGTACTGGGGCTGCAGAGAGGCAACCCGGTGATAAGCAAAGGCAGCAGGTCCTACCCCCTTTCCAGTGATGAGTGGCCATTACGGACTGCAGTGTGCCCCAGTGAGCAGGGGCTAGATGATGACTGGCAGTAGCCCCTGAGGCAAGGTGGGTTTAGAGGGTTGGGAGTTCCCCTGGAAGGGGAGACCAAGAGCATGGGGCTATTGCTGGGGCAGAACCCCGAGGTAAAGAGCACTGGGGTCCTGGAGGGACACGGGGCCAGCAGCAGGTTAGACACCGGCCAGAAGGAGATGCTCCAAACACTGGAAAAGAGCTAATTCCCAGATGACCAGCAGGAGGCGCTGCACCGGTGAGTCATCACATCGCTACAGATGGCATATATCACATTGGTAGATGTGCAGCTGAACGAGCCCCTGATGGCGTAGCTGATGTGGTTAGGTCCTATGATGGCGTCCCTTGAATAGATATGTGGACAGAGTTGGCACCGGGGTTTGTTGCAGGGTTTGGTTCCTGCGTTGGTCTCCTCCCCTGCCGTGATAGTGTGTGGTTTGTCTCCACCCCTTGTTAGCTTGATGGCTCTGCTTATGTGACATGTCAATACATTCTCATGGTCTTTCAAAATACTTCGGAAGTAACTCCAGGTGGAGAAACCACATTCCTTTGTTTAGAGTGGGCTAACTCCATGTTGGCTGGCAAACACATTTTAAGAATTATAATTTCAGTTTATGTCCATAGCTTTGCATCATTTGCTTGCACCCACATTACGTGATGATGTTAATAACCTGTGAATCAGGAGCTTTTCATTGACACCTAGCATGGCACTTAGATACATTTCATGACACTGAAGAAGTGGAATAAACATGAACGGGTTAAGCCAGCTGCAGTTCATTACCACATATCAGATGCCCCTTGCTCTCTGCCTTTGGCTGCTCTTAATGTCACAGTAGAATAGCGCATTCCCTCATTTATTTTGTCCACCAATTAACTCCAATCTCTGACACACTGGTTTTGGTCCACTGTTTCCCAGTCCCACACGTCTCTTGTTAACCAGGCATGATCTCAATACAGTTCTTGAATTATACAGCAGGCCTTGTTGTTTGGACCGATTCAGTCTTTCTCTCCCGTTTGCAACGTTTCCCAACAACATTTGTTGCTACAGGTTATTGTGACATTTGATGAACTTTCACTCACTTCTCTCAGTTGGACTCACAATTAGCTACATTTGTCGGCCGAATTATCACAACAGTTCAATTTAGCAGACAAAAATACAACCAAAAATCCTGGAAGTTGAAGCTAGACAAATTCAGACTGGAAATAATACACCCATTTTTTAACAGGGCGGGCAATTTATAGAGCGGAGAGAACTTAAAAAATGTCCATCCTCTGGGAAATGCTGACATTTCAACATTTGCTTGCATCCCAAATCGGAGTTGTATTTTGAGAGCTTCATTCTCTAGGCCAGGCTCCATGGCCGGGCTACATCTTCCATAATGCACATAGAGTCATGTGACTCCCATGCTGTGCCACGCAGCTTGGTGGGAGAGGTAGTGTCAGCTGCCTGGAGCGAGGGCGGTCTAGCCTAGTGGTCAGAGTGGGTGTCAGACCTAGGGGTTGGAGCAGGCATCAGGAACCAAGGACTAGGGTCAGAGCCTGAGTCAGCACTCAGCCAAAACCACAGGTCAAGCAGGGTATCAGGCACAGAGGGGTTCAGGGAAGGGGCAGGACAGAGGCAGGACTGATTGCAAAGCAGGAGCAGCAGGAACAAAGTAACCCAGGAGCAGGCACACGGGTGGGCTTGGGCAGCTAGCAAGTGGCTATTACTGCTGGCTTAAGAGCCAGCCTGCTGGCCCTTCCAGCCAGGCAGGTGGCATGGCTAATCAGGCAGCTTGCTGTAAGGCCAGCTGTACAGCTGAGGCTGCCTGAGGACTAACTCTGCTGCAGACCCTGACAGGTGATCACAGAGTTCAAGGCCAGAAGGAACCACTAATTCATCTACCCTGAGCTCTTGGATAGCCACCAGATAGCATCCGTGCATAGAGGAGTTTGGAGACTGGAACTACAACTCTCATAAAGCAACGGGCATGTGATAAGAAACATGGTTAATGTTGAAATGACTTGAAACAATGTGTTTCAGATCATTTCAACAAATCAGACTGCCTGGCTTGGGTCAGATTGACCCGATATGAAATATTTCATTTTGATTTTCAGCACAGTCAGAACTCTCCCACGGAAAACTTAGATTGTTGCAGAAACTGCATTTCCCAGTGGAGAATCATTCTGACAGAAACTTCCCAGCCAGCTCCAGTAATTAACTATTGGAACAACTTAGGAAGGGCCATGGTGGATTCTCCGTCACTGGACACGTCTACATCTAGACTGGATGCTTTTCTAAAAGACAAGTTCTGGTTCAACCACAGCAAGAATGACTACAGGGAAGTCACATGGCCTGTGATTACAGGAGGTCAGATTAGATGACCACAACGGTCTCTTCTGGCTTGATGATCGCAATGTCTACGCTACACACTAGGAGTGCGATCCTCAGCTCACCCAGACATACCTGGGCTAGCTCTCCTCTGAGCTCGTGCGCTAAAAACAGTAGCGTAGCCGTGGTAGCATGCGCAGGGGTGGCATCTTGCTAGCTGCCCGAAGCACAACCCCGCCTGAACCTTGTGGGTGCATATTTGGGGTGGCCCGAAGTACTGCAGCTACGTTGCTATTTTTAGCACGCTAGCGCAGATGAGAGCTAGCATGAGTCTGGCTAGGCAAGAAGGGAATCACACCCCTAGCATGGACGTAGCCTCTGCGTTTTGAACAAACTTTCATTCCAGGGAGTTAACTCACTCACCCCTCCCACCCCCAATTTTCCAGGGGACACTACACCCACTGGCCAAAAAAAACTACTGCAGATTAGGTGCAGAGGGTCTCACCCTCTGTGCCATTCAGTCTTTGAAACTTTCGCTGGGGGGGCAGGTTACCCCATAACTGCCTGTTGCGGGGTTTTCGTGCACGCTCCTCTGAAGCCTCTGGTGCTGGCCATTGTTGAAGACAGGCCATGGGACTAGATAGTCCGTGGGTCTGTTACAGGATGGAAATTCCTATGTTGCTAATGTGTGTGTTGCCATTGACATCAGGAGGAGGAGGACTGGACCCCCCTTTTGGACAGATTGTGGTGCAGGGGGGTTGGCTGCAGTTTACACATGCTTAAAAGTAGAATTCTTTCCAGGATGTATTTATCTGAACTGAAATGTGGGACAAAACACAAAGGGGTGCTGGGTCTATAAAGATGGGCATTAATCAGCAACCCACGAACACGGCAAGGGCAGCCCTCTGTCCCTCCAGAGTAAAGAGAAATGCGAATGCATGTAGTGATAAGCAATCAGCTGAGATGAAATTTTAAGCACTCACTAGAAATGATCTCTGGCCGTCAGGGTGATTTTTCTACAGCCAGATCAGCGCGGTTTTGAATCGTAATCAGCTGAGAAGTCCTCCCCAGACACACAGCTCCGTCTTCTTAGAGGAAAATGTTTTATGATGGACAGTAGAGGGGTGTCCTCATGATGTATCTCCGTACATTGCAGCTGTACAAGTCATTCATCCCAATCGCTTGCTGTTGCTAATGTTCTGGGTCTTCTGTGTGGCCAGCCATAAGCCACTGGCCTGAGTTGCTTCATCTCCACCTCCAGCGAGATCCGAGCTTTACCTGTTAATTCGTTCCCATTTGTGTTCTGAGGCCCAAGGGCGCTCTGGATCTAGAAAAAGGCACTATAGTGACGAGTCGGCATAAATATACTAGATAGAAGGAAAGTTATCTGCCCCAAATAGCACACAGTCTATGAGCCCGACCCGCTGGCCATTGAAACTAATGGGATTTGGATGAAGCTCTTCAGGACAAGTTCTGCTCTGTATGGTTCGTGGCCATCAGGTCAAATTCTGCTCTCACTTACACAGGTGTAACTCCACAGTAACCGTGCTGATGAAGAGATGTTACTCCAGATTTACACCAGCGTAACTGGGAGCAGAATTTAGCCTCGGTGACAGGCTAATGCAGAATTCCCAAAGCCGCCAGGATGTTTCGTGTAGTTGAATCTCACTCTGGCAGCTGAACTCTGAAAGGCTTCACAGCAGAGCTGAATTTGGACAAGAAGCGCACTGTGCACCTAACCCCCGACCTGCCGCTTCCGGGTGTTGAGCTAACTCAGCTCTGCACCTTGCAGGATTGAGCCCTCTCAGTGTGGGCCCTGATTCAGCAAAGCATGGGCTTAAATCCTCCCCTAGTCAGAAAAACACTTAAGTGCATGCTTAGGTACTTTGCTGAGCCAGGGCCTTAGAGATGAGTCTGAACTAAGCCCCTCCTAACTTCAGGGCTGGCTGGATCTGAATCCTCAGCTAGAGTTTTCCTCCTGGTAGGAATTCAGAAGTTCTGCGTCTAGTTCAGCCATGGCTGAAATCACAGGCGAGCAGTTATACAAGGTTCTGGCCCAGAAATCCTGCAGGCCCAGCTTGTCTCTGCTGTTCCAAACCCCATGACTACTGTTCCTGCTGGCTCTGAACCCTGAGCTCTGCGAAGACCCTGAACCTGACCCAGATGGGGTAAGTGACCCCCCCCGGCCCTCCTCCTTCCGAGATCTCTGGTTCCATTCCCACGGGCAGCAGGGCAAAGGGAGCACTACAGAAGGGTCTGAAATGTTCAGTGGCTCTTAGAAAGGCAGGAGACAGGAACAATCAGGGAAAGGATTTATGGCAAGACACTGAGGCTTTGTCATGGTATGACATTTTATTGTGTGTCTGACGGACTATCATGAGCCCTGTGATTCACCCGAGTGAGCCTGGCTCAGGCTTTTTGATTGCATGCTTTTCTTTTGTCTGCTGGGCTTTTATTTACTAGTGATTTTATGTTAATGGAATCAGGCATTTAGGCAGAATCTCCCTCCCCTTTGAATAAGTTACTGCTGTGGTTAAGTGACAGCACACCAATTGCATTGTGGGTAACAGGAACATCTGCCATGACTGTGGGTCAGCATCAATCAGGCGAAAAGAGAAAGCACCCATTTCAAAGGGGCTGAAGGACAGGGGACTGGGTGGCTCAGGAATGGGAGATAGAATTGCCAATGAGAGGCTCTTTCTTAGACCTTGTCTCAGCAGATAAAGAGGGACTGATCACAAACTAAAAAGTTAATGACAGCTTAGATGCAAGTGATCGTGGCTTGATCACATTTGTGCAAACACAATACAGTCCAGACGAGTGATCTATGTACTTGATGCTTTAAAAGGGCCAGCGTAACAAAGCTGAAAACAATTAAGAGCCAGATCAGCTGGGAGGAAGAATTTATGTGAATGGGAATTGTTCAACACCACTTTACTAGTTGCCAAAAAAGCCACATTTGAGGCAGAAGGCTGTATTAGTAAACCAATCTGGTTTAGAAGGGAACTGAAGGCAGCTATAAGAAATAAAAGAGTATATGACAAATGGAAGAAAGGAGAAATTGATAGTAATGAGTATCAATCAGAAGCTAGTGTAACTTTAGCGCCCTCGTGGCCAAGATGGAGTCTGCTCCTGCAGGCAGCTCTCGCCAAGAGAAGGCGCGCGCAGGAATGCAGCAGGAAAAATCCCATCTACCCCAGGGGCACCTGTTCCAAACCCCCCAGAGTGAACACACACACCCACCAGAAAAGTACAATGGATATAAGAAAGGGAAATATTTATTTACAGAGGGATCAGAGGAGAAAAACAACAAGGGGAAATGTAGGGGGAGCAGTAGAACAGAGTTGCATCCAAATCAAGGCCCCACCGTCCCAGTGGTAGCACAGTCTGAAAGGGCAGACACCGAGCAATGTGTCCGCACACAGAGTTCAGGAGGCCTGAGCAAAGGTCCAGTCCAGTGCTGAGTCTTGGGTGCTCCTGGTCATCTTTGGCGCCAGTGAACTTTCCCCAACAAACCCCTCCAGTGCCCTCTTCTGCCGCTCTCTGCAAAGCCACACAGAGCAACCACCTCCCCACTTAACTAGCTACAGCCTCCCTCCTTATTCCCAATGCAGAGTCACGAGCCCCAGGACTCACAGCCCCATGCAGCTCTGGGCAGCAGTGATAATGGGTCCAGCTCCGGCCTGTCCTTCTCGGGCGATTCCCCCTGGCACAGTGCTCCTGCTGCCTCCTGTCCTGGCGTGACCCCGATCGGCCGCTCTGTCCTTCCCAGGCTTCAGGCAGGTTCTCTGCTGCTTCACTTTGTGAGGGCCTGCTTGCCGAAGCCCCTCTCTCTCCCTCCAGCTCCAGTGCCCCACTTGGAGTTTTCCCCCTTTATTTCACTCTCCCCCTCCCCCCTTAGGAAAAAGATTTAAAGGGGCCATGCTCTCTAAACCCCAAGGGGTTACACTAGGAATTGCAGACAATTGATAAGGGAAGTAAAGGGACACAAGGAGAAATCTGTGGCCAGCAGAATTTAAGACAATAAGGAGTTTTTAAACTATCTTAGGAACAAAAAGAATCCTAACAATGTGCTGGTCCATCACTAGAGAGAAATGGAAGCGTTCTCAGTAATAATGCAGAAAAGGCAGAAGTGTTCAATACATGTGCTTTGTGTCAAGCTCTCCTGCAATGGCTCAAGAGCAGGGGTCTCAAACATGCAGCCCGCGGGCCACATGTAGCCCATGGAGTTATTTCCTGTGGCCCACCATAGGCGTTGACTCTGTGGGTGCTCTGGAGCTGGAGCACCCATAGGGAAAAATTAGTGAGTGCTGGGCACCCACCGGCAGCCAAGCTCCCCTCACCCCCTGCCCCCTCGCCCCAGCGCGCCGCATCTCCCTGCTCCTCCACCTACCTCCCAGTGCTTCCTGCAGCCAAACAGCTGTTTGGCGGCGCTTAGGACTTTCCAGAAGGGAGCGGGGAGGAGTGGGGACGAGGCACGCTCAGGGGAGGAAGCAGGGTGGGGGCGGAGATTTGGGGAAGGGGTTGGAATAGGGGCAGGGAGGGGGCGGAGTTGGGGTGGGGACTTTGGGGAAGGGATTGGAATGGGGGCGGGGAAGGGGTGGGAAGAGGCAGGGCAGGGGCGGGGCCTCATGGAAGGGGTAGAGTGGGGGTTTTGCAGTCTGTTACCAACCAATTTTGAAGTTCTCAGCTATTTTGACTTGACAGTTGGTGTACAACTACAGAAAGGTGTGCATCTGTGCTGTGCCAAGAGTACTAGGCCACAGTGATATCAGAGAGAACTCAACTAATCACCACCCTTACTCAACAGCTAGTTTGCATGCTACTGTTTCATTGGTTGTATGAGGGAGACTTCACAGATGGTGGATTACTTGGCCCTACTGCCACACCCTTGTGCCTAGCTGCCACCTCACATATCAGCACAACCATCTACACAACAACACAACCAGCAAGTCCAAGTATAGATAGCCCCCCGTCCCAGCACACACCCCTTATTTGCACCAACACAAATCAACCAAAATCTCCCAGCACAACACAGCCCAGGCACAAATCAACACCGCTTCCCATCACCACACCCATTTGCCGACAGCCACTCAAGTGTATGGTAAGTATGAGTGAGAAAGTGGCAAGTCCTTTGCTAGTAAGCGTATATTGGGCTACTGTGACAACACAATAAAAGTCAGAAGAAAAATCACTGTAACATACTATACAATTTAAGGGTGTAGAAAAAAACGTATATATTATATGAGAAACCGTACGTGACCCTCTCATTAAAAGATTACATGATAACACACAGTCTCAAAGGGGCAGAGAAAACGTTGTGTGTGCAACCCTAATTCTGGCACGTGTGCTTAACTGTGGAGTCTTAACATTCTCTTAGCCCTGGTTTACACTGGGGGGGTGGGGATTGATCAAAGTTACGCAACTTCAGCTGCGTGAATAACGTAGCTGAAGTCGACATACTTAGACCTACTCACCGCGGTGTCTTCACTGCGGTGAGTCGACTGCTGCCGCTCCCCCATGAACTCCGCCTGCATCTCTCGTGGCGGTGGAGTACAGGCGTCGACGGGAGAGCGCTCGGGGGGTCGATTTATCGCGTTTAGTCTAGACATGATAAATCGACCCCTGCTGGATCGATCGCTGCCCACTGATCCAGCGGGTAGTGTAGACATACCCTTAGTGTGGAATGTGGTACAATTTGCAAGCAACACTGAGACTGGTTTTGTCTCAGGATATCAAACCTAATATTGATGCTCTGGTTGATGCGAAACGCTGCCAGCTAAGTGGCCGAAAATGAAATGACTATCAAAGTTAGCACTGACTTGTCGCATTACAGTTTTAAAAAAGTGAATACATTGACTTTTAATAGCATACTATATTCCTCTCCTTTTTTTTCATTTTTGACTATACTTTTGTATTGTTGTCTGAAAAGGTTTCAGTGATGTGGCCCTCAGGCCAATGTACTCGTCCTCATGTGGCCCTCGTGGTGATTTGAGTTTGAGATCCCTGCTCAAGAGGATGAGCCTCAGGGCAGCCTGTTAAGAGGTGGGGCACAAACCCCAAATTTGCTGTGAGGTCTATACTTAGATGTCACCAACCAAGTAACAAGTGTAAACTCCTCAGGCTTTATCAGAGCCTAACCATGGAGTCACAGACAGCCCCTTTGCCACCCAGACAAGCTTGTGTTTGTGACAGATGGTCTCTTACACTAAAAAAATCACAATAATGTTCAGGTTACTCCCAGTCCCAAGGAGCTGGTCACTTACCCCATGTTAATTGCACCTTAGATATCACACCAAAGACAACATTTATACACACACGAGTTACATTTTGAAACTTAAAACTGTAATAGAAGCTTCTATAATAAGCAAGATCTATATGTCCCTTAGAGCTAACCCAGGCTAAACACTGAGGATCACTTGCTTATGCCTGGAAAATCTTGCCCCCCAGAGTCCAAGCAGCATACAAATAGTTTCTCCTTGTCAGGGACATTTATTCCCTTCCCCCCTTCTCTGAGTTGCCAGCTTAGCTGATGAGAGGAATTCTTTTGCAGGTCTCCTTTTCATGGGTTTGGGGGATAGCAATCAACAGAGTCTTTTGCCCTCTTTGATGTTCCACAATAGTTTGTTTGGTGTTGATGGGTCTTTTCTGTGGGGCAGGTCCTAACATCTTTTTGTTGTAGGCCAGCATGTCACACTAATCAATGCCTCTCTCCTGTTTGGTGATTTAGGGCTTGTCTACATTACCAGCTGGATTGACAGGCAGCGAGCAATCCAGCGGGGGTCAATTTATCTCATCTAGTCTCAAGGCAATAAATCAACCGCCAAGCACTCTCCCGTCGACCCCGGTACTCCATCAGAGCGAGAGGCACAGGCGGAGTCGACAGGAGAGCGTCAGCCGTTGACTTACTGCAGTGAAGACACCGTGGTAAGTAGATGTAGGTACGTCAACTTCAGCTACGTTATTCACATAGCTGAAGTTGCGTAACTTAGATCTGTTCCCCCCTCAGTGCAGACCAAGCCTTACTCATGGCTTGTCTACATTTAAAATGCTACAGTGGCACAACTGCACAGCTGTAGTGCTTCAGTGTAGACACTACCTGCACCAACGGGAGGGATTCTCCCATAGACATAGGTAATCCACCTCTCTGAGAGGTGGTCCCTAGGTCGATGGAAGAATTCTTGCATTGACCTAGTGCTGTCTATACAGGTACTTAGGTCAGCTTAACTACACCACTCAGGACCTTGCATCCAAGAGTTTTAAAGGAGCTGGATGAGGAGCTCACTGGACTGTTATTCGTTTTCAATAAGTCTTGGAACATTGGGGAAGTTCCAGAAGATTGGAAGAAAGCTAATGTTGAACCAATATTTCTGCTGGAATACCATGTGCAGTTCTGGCGTCCACAATCCAATAAAGATGTTGAAAAATTGGAGAGGGTTCAGAGAAGAGCCATGAGAACGGTTAGAGGATTAGACAACATGTCTTATAGTGATAGACTCAAAGAGCTCAATCTGTTTAGTTTAGCAAGGAGAAGGTTAAGGGGTGAGTTGATTACAATCTATAAGTAACTATGTGGGGAACAAATATTTAATAATAGACTCTTCAATCTAGCTGAGAAAGGCATAACAAAATCCAATGGCTGGAACCCAAAGCTAGACAAACTCTGCCTGGAAATAAGGAGTAAATTTTTAACAGTGAGCGTAACTAACCATTGGCACAGTTTATCAAGGGTCACGGTGGATTCTCCATCACTGGCAATTTCTAAATGAAGACTGCATGTTTTTCTGAACGATCTGCTCCAGGAATTATTTTGGTGAAGTTCTACGGCCTGTGTTATGCAGCAGGTCAGACTAGAATCTATGAACTGCGGGGACACTCTTTTGAATTTAGCTCAGGTCAGTAGAAACTGAAAGTCAGCTGCATTTATGGCTCTGTGGGGACCTATGTTAAATTATTTTTATTATGTTTATTATTCATACTAATAATAATATATGTAGGGGTCACAATCAAGGATCGGGGCCACGTTGTGCCAGGCCCTGTACAGACTAAAATAAGGAGACAGTTCCTTCCCCGAACAGCGCCCTGGGGGATGTTCAAGTGAGGAGCTGAGTAAGGGAAATGTAAGAGGGACGAAAGCTCAAGCTGGAGAAGGGCAGAAGTGGGTTTCCAGGTGTACTTTGGGGGGTTTGTTGGGGAGGGGGGGTGTGCTGGGGAGGCCCTGTGAGTCCTGGGCTCAAGAGAAGGTTGAATTTAGGTAGGCTGTGGGAGAGGCCTGCTGAAAGGCTATGGAGGAAGACGTGCCAGGAAAGCTGCAGCAAGGAGTCTGACCGAGCAAACTTTGGCTGCTGGTCACTGGGTTCCTTGACTGGAGTCCAGAGTGGTGGGAGGGAGTGGGCTCCCCCACCAGCCCCCTTGAAAAGGGGATAAGGGTGACTGAATGTCCTCAGACAAGGGATGTGAAGACCACGTGTAGATGAAGGTTAGTACAGTTCCAGCACGATGTATAGCTGACATACCTAAGGCTTGCTTCTGGAATGGCCTCGGGCAATAGTCCGTGCCTTTACATGGTAATCCAAGACCATTAGACTGAAAGCAGTGATCCTGTCTTTCTGGGGGTTTCAGTGCACCGGACTTCTCTGTGTGCCACCACTCAGGTACCACAGTGACGGGTGACCTCAGAGGAATCTAGATTTCAGAGGGAATTGTGGCTGCTCCGCACACCCACCTCCCCAAACCATGATGTTTAAGTCTCTGAATATGGATTTAAGTGCTTAACTTTAGGCACCTTAGTGTGAAAAGTGTGGCCTTTGTGTTTGCAAAGCTGTCTCCGCTGATGGTGCAGGAAGGTGTGTAGAAGTGCCATCCATTGTTTTATGGCATTAGCATTATGTATCTCGCCCTGCTTGGTTTTTTTCCAGTTATCTAAGCATTTGGGGTTTGACAGTGGCTTTGTCACAACCCAGAGTAAAGAGCAGCGTGTATTCACCCCCTGGAGCAGAGCAGGCAGAGTCCTAATCTGGTTCCTTGTTCCTCCAGGAGAAAACAACCCACAGCAGCCCTATCCTCGGCCTGGATCGCCTGCTGCTTTGCACAAGCCCAGCTGTGCTAGCCAGTTCCTTGACTCCATCCCCACCCATCTATGGAGGCGGTTCAGTCCCTTATGCTTTGACCCATAGTACAGCTATCCCAAAGAGGGGATTAAGGGGTTACGTTCCCTTTGCATGGGTGTGTACCGTCGGCCTCAGAGAGAAATACCCAACTCCAATATAGACACTGCTTTTCATCAGTAGTTTTCAAAGTCCTTTGCAAAGGAGGTCAGTATTGTTAAAAGCATGCTGTACTCAACGAAAATATGAGGGCAAATACAGCCTGCCACTCCCAGGGGTATGTCCTACACAGAACATGCTATAGCCCCTCAAAACATGTCCCCATCTGCCTTTCACAGAAGCCCCTTTTCTGATCACCCCTCATTTCTGTACTGGAAGATGGGAAAATCCTGTCAGGATTCTGTCTGTGTGTTCATGTGCTGTAAATTGTCCATATATCAAAGATACTGTCTACATCCAGCATTTAATGCTACCAGTAAAAACATAATGTGAGGGGAAAGTAGTAGCTCGTGAGGAAGAACGAATAATCTGTGTGAAATATTGAGCCTGTAAAAGCAGCGTTTTTCCTTCTGAGTGGAGTGCTGGTGTTTCTGACTTTCATTTCCATAAATCAACGATAAAAAATGTAACAATAACAAAGACTGGCTTCTGTTGCTGCAGGAGGGAAGGGTAAACACCTTCCAAACGGGTTGGAGACCTGGGGACGGACCGTGCAACACATTCTTACAGGCGTAATCCTCACTCATGTGAGGAGGTCCACTGACGGGGTCCCGCTGGCAAGTTCCTGGTAGAGCTGATTGGAAAACCGGCTTGACAATGTCACGACACTTTTTAAAAAAATCCGTTGCTGGTTTTACTTTGGGCGCTATTGAAATATTATAACCAGCTCTGGAGTTGGTCCAAAAATAGAGAAAAATGGAGATTAAATGTTTCATGGGTGGGGGGGAGGGGGAATTTCCCTTTGAATTTCCAATCAAATACGTTGACAAACCACATTTGAAATATTTTCCACCGCTCGAGTTCCGAGCCTGAAGCAATGGACAGGGACACAGGAGACCTGGGTTCTGTTGCTGGCTCTGCCGTTGGGCTACTGACCCTGAGCAAGTCACTTTGCTGTTCTGTGCCTCAGTTTCCTCATCTGTCCAACGGGGACGATGATACTGAACTCCTTTGTACAGCACTTTTGAGATCTACGGGTGCAAAGCACTGCATAAAAGCTAGGTATTGATGATGATAAGGAAATAAGCTTGGAGTTAAAGTCTGAAATCTGGTTCCCACTGAGTTGATATGTAGCCTAAGGAGATGCTGTAATGCATCTTTTATAGCGATGTTAATAGAGCCTGTGTCTCGGGTGGGGGGCGGTGGGGATCCTCACAGTATGTGGTGCTAGCCTTTTACCATTTCTCCCTGTCTTGCATGAAAGTGAGCGTCTTGTTTACTCTTTACTTGGTGTTATTCAACAGGGTTCACCCTGCACTGTAAGAAATGCCCTGCAAAACAGGAATTAATTTTAAATGACCAACACCAATGCTGTCAGTGCTACTTACTATAAATGGGAAGCCAGTGTATATTTCTAGTCCAGATTAAAAAAATAAAGATCCAAGGCAATGCAGCAGCTAATACATTTATGAAGGATGTTGCAGTACATATGCGTCCAATGGTGGAATCACTCAACTCTGCAACCGTATGAGGCGATTTAATTTTCCATGCAATCTCACACTTTGTGTCACAGAATCCAATATACTGGTCAAACTGCATGGTATAGGCCAGTGTACCCGTGTCAAGGCAAGATCCTTGCATGTTCCTGCAATTAAATCCTGAATTACTCTCCCCTGCGTGTGCAGGATCCTGAGAACACAAACCCAAACTCCTGTTTAGTTAAAACAAGGTTGGTAATCCAAAAGCTTAGGCTAAGGGAAACCTTTTCTCAAGAGTGAGTTCTATTAAGTATTACACCTTTACTATTGGTAGCCCTCTGTGGAGCAGTTGCAGATTCCAGGGCTTTGCAGGTCCACTCCTGTTAGAGGAAAAACCAGTGGCATAACATCTGGGGGGAAGAGAGGTATGTCTTAGAAATCCTGGCCCCATTGAAGTCAGTGGCAAAACTCCCATTGATTTAAATACAGCCAGGATTTTACCCTGGATGTTTTCTTAACACAGCTTCTTTATCAACACTGCATGCACCAGTCCTTGAACAGAGGTGGGCACAAACAGCACCTCCCTTTTCAGAAATCTCATTCCAAACCCCAGTGCCTTATTCTCGGGAGCCATCTCTGCCCCAAGAATATACTCCTAATTAAAGAGCCTAAGGCAGAGGGTAAACTCTCTCTTGCTGTTTGCAACAGCTCCCCCCAAAGATCCTGCTTGCCAGAACTAATGACAAGATGGCATTTCTTCAAGGACTGTACACTGCTTGTAACAGCACCCTCTAGTGACTCCTGCCATAACAATACACTGGTTCTCAAGTTTTCCATACCAGGACCCTGTTCACTTCCAGCTTGCACCTCATTCCCATTGAGCAATATGATAACCGTAGGGTTGTCCAAACCTCTCGACATGCTTTAGGGTCATTATCCCCACAATGAGAACCCCTTACTTAATACGTCTCACTGTTAATCTCGTGGTTTCCAACTGGACTGGACAAAGGATTAGAAGATACATACAGAGCTCAGCCCTGACCCGCAGGGTATGGCCTAAATGACCTACGAGGTCTTGTCCACATATAGTTATGATTGTGACTTTCATAACTCCTTGTCTCAGAGCATACTTAATGGAACTAAGCTGGGACCAAATAGCAAATCCTCTGCCAATTAAAAACTGACACTCTAGACCTTATTTTCCACAGCTTTGCACCCTGTGTTGTCATTGTCATTTGCATTCACAGGGTCCAGGCGCAAAAGGCTGTCAGCACTGCGAGTGAGTGGAAAATTCTAATTGGGAACCCACTTTGCACAGGTGTAAATGACAATGAAAGGTGAGAATCAGGTCCCAGATAACCATTATGGGCCAGATCCTGCCTCCCTTACAGTTGGTGTAAATCAGGAGTAACAGGAACTCCACTGAAGTCTAGGGAGCTATGCCTGCATAAAGCTGGTGTGCGATCAGAATCTGGTCTTTTAAGTGCAATGGAAAGTGCTTCCCCATTTCTCTCTCCTCCGTTTCCCACATTCCCTTTTTCTTTTCTCTGAAGAAGCTGCTGATTATAATTACAGTGCAGGCTGAGGTGGCAGCTTAGCGGAGCAGGACTTTCTATTTTTGTACTTTGTGCATTGTCATATAAAATTACCCGGATTATTTGTTGTTGTGGTTGATGCATTGAATAGATTTGATATTTAAATCCGGCAGTGTTTACGGTGGACTGCCAGTCTGTGTCGGGAGGGGAGAGACTGTATTTTTGTGTATTCCAGTGAATTTTTTTTTAATTTTTTAATTTTTTTTTTAAACTAGGCAGCTAAAGTTGAAGACTAAATCATAGTGTTACAAGGAAGGACCTGATTCTGGTGAGAAGCAATTTGCTCCTTAAGGAGTCCCACTGAGATTCACCCTTCCCCCCCACCCCATCAGCTTTAGGGTTCTTATGTGCCTAATATTATTGGATAGTGAAGACCTGGCATGAAGGGAGAATGTGGCTCACCTTTTGTATCACTTGTCATTCCCTACAGGTTATTTCCAAGTGTGTTGTCCAGCCCATCATCCCTTCTCAGGTCCCACCAGGGCCTTCTCAAAAACCCTACATCTCCAACGCACTTGTAAGCAGAGTCAGGATGAGCTCTACCCTGACGAGTAGAGTCATGGTGGGTTGTGGAAAAGAACTTCAGGGGCTGATCTCATTTGCATAGGCACACCCACCCCGCCTAGATGGTCACTTTGGCTGCTGTAGGAGCCCCAGTTTCTCTGTTATTGGGGCAGGAATAAACTGTTGTTATCCCGATTATGTGAATCAAGGACAGTGGAACTGTACTTGGCCTTTTGTTATGATGGAGGGACTCACCATCAACTAAGCAGCACTCGCTAGGCAAGGATCATGGGTTCCAAAACCCAGTGAATAGAGAGAGGCTGGGGATAGGTATTAATACCTGATGGTATGGGCCCTGTGGTAAGGGCCTTAGATGTTAATTGCACTTCCTTCTCTCTCCACTGTGGAATATCAGAGCTAATTTTGATTCCATTAGGAATCTAGTTACAGGCTGCTGAGCTGAATTCACTTTGGGCCAATGGTGCACTAGCACTGAGGCTCCCCTACTACAAGCTGAAATCACAAAAGAGCTAAACTTACTAAGAGCTGAAATCACTGAGTGTTGTGTTAAGTAGTGGGGGAGCCTGAAGATATATTGCAGAGCAGTTTGCGGGATGGCTGGCAGAGCAGAGCGGCTCTTGGAGCAGAGCCGTTCATGGGACAGCTGGAGTGGCTCATGGGACGGCTGGCAGAGCAGAGCGGCTGGAGGAGCGGAGCAGTTTGTGGGATGCCTGGAGCAGCTCATGGGGGCGGCTGGCAGAGCGGAGCAATTAGTGGGATGCTGGTGGAGTGGAGCGGAGCCTCATGGAGAGGTGGGGCAATCGGCTTTGGACCACGTAAGGTGCTCCTTAACCCCACCCCCCATCTCCACCCAAGTTGGGAAGTAAAACTCTGCAGATAAACTTTCGAACTCTGGCGCTACACTGACCAGGAACAGAGACTTTTGGGGTGTTGCACTTTTGGGACTTTGGGTGATTTTGGGTTGCTGGACTCAAGAACCAAAGGGAAAGGACACGCCCCAATTTGCTTGGGGTGGGTTTTTTGCTCATGGGTTGTGTTATGAATCCTGTTGGTGGTGGTTCCCCAACATAATGCCACATTGTTTCTCTCTGTTATTAAAAGGCTTTGCTACACTCAGACTCTGTGCTTGCGAGAGGGGAAGTATTGCCTCTTGGAGGCGCCCAGCAGGGGTGGTATATATTTGTCACTGGGTGGGGGCTCGAGCCGGTTTTGCATTGTGTTATTGGAATAGAACCCCTAGATACTGAACCCGGCCCCCGTTACTGCCAACTCTGACGGGCAGAAGGGTTACACGCTATTCGAATGTTCCTCTTCATTCACCTTGGTGGTTTAGCCTGGGTCACCATTGTTCTATCCAGTCTACCCAGCAAGGACCATCAACAGTGAACTCGGAGTGAATCTCTGCAGCCAGGACCAAAGCCAGCCACAGGGAATCATAGGGAGTGGAATCGGTGCAGGTCCACTGTTCACAGGAGGAGGGGAGGATTCCAGACGGCTACGCAGTGTGGAGGCATAGCTCCCTGAAGGTATTTTTTTGTTTTGTTTTGCTCAGCAGTGGTATGAATGCGGCCAGAGGATCTGCCCCTGTGTAACACTGACAGACCCTGGTCGTCGTCATCCGGAATCAAACCTGCGACCTCTTGAGCTTAATGTTGGAGCCTCTACTGCATGAGCTAACGACCACATGGCTCTTAGTCAAGGCTGTAGCAAGCTCATCAATCTCTAGCTGGTCTAGCCGCCACTAGAAGGGAACAGAGTGCCATGCTAAGCAGGCCTGGGTTACACCTGCAGCCCTCCCTACAGAGAACGGGCGCGTCGGGGGCTGTATGTAGCTGCCAGCCTACTCTCCAACCCCCCTGGGGGGATTTCTCCCTCTTGCCTCCAACCAGTACCTAGCCCAGTTACTCAGGTAGGGACCAGGGGGTCGCATTCGGCCCATAGTGAACTCTCCTATCCATAACAGACTTTCCTAGCCCATCAGAGAGACCTTTCCTCATGTGCATTCATTTAGGGTCAAACCCGGCCACTACATTCTCGGCCATCACCCAGGCCAAAGCACCGCCGGCTGCAGCTGAAGTTGTGGGTTCTCAGGGAGTCGGAAGCTGGGCACCCCAAGACAGAGATGGCCAAAGTTAAACACTGCTTTCTGAGCATAGGTGGTCTGTGCAAGGCCCCGGGGGGAGTCACTAAGCCTGGCAGGTGAGTCCTGCAAGAGGTGTTAATTCCAGGGGACAGCAAGCTGTTTGATGCCTCAGAGATGGGGCAGGTCCAGAATTGGGTGGGGGAACTGCCAGGTGGGAGGCTGTGAAGTAGGAGAGCAGATGCTGGGGGTGGTTTGTGGCAGTGGAAAGACTGGGCATTAGCAGGGGAGGAAGGGGCATTCTGGGAGTGGCAAGAGAGCTGTGAGGGAGGGGGTGGACTTGGCAGTTGAGGTGGTTGTGGGAAGGATCAGAAATTGAGGAATCTGATATTTCAAGGGTTAAAAGAAGAGCTGGGCAAACCCCAGGGGTCCCTGCCAACCTTGTGTTCTGTGTCAATGCCTGTGAATTTGCAAACCACTGAGTGCCAATTGCAAATTCTGATTGCCTCAAACAGACACAATATCTCAAATGGAAACTCCTCCACACCCCACTCCCTAAAAATCCCACCAAGTTCCATCCAAAACACCATAAATCCCTCCCTGGCAAACCTGAACTCAGTGAAACCCAAGCCAAACTCAGCCTGCCTGGTACCAGGTTTCACTTGAAAAACCTCTTCACGGTTCCATTTACCACCCCAGCCCAAGATGGGACCGAGCTGCTGAGTGTGAAGCCAGATCCGGGGTTTGGGTCACGCCCATCTCTCACTGCAACCCAGGCACATGGAACCCCTTTGTCACCCCGTCGGGGACCCGCTGCCGGGGAGCACAAGCATTAAGGCTGGGTGGGATTCCCCTCACTGGGCAGCGATTCATACGTCTGTTGAACAAACCGCTGCAAAGCAAAGGTGTGTAACATGCCCAGTGCCGACAAGAACCCTGTTTGTCCCAAATAAATTGCTCAAGAACAGTTCAGCCGTGGGAAAACATGGCATTTGCAAGGGTGTCTAGGCCAGGGAGACCAATGATGATCCGATGAGCCTCAGCTGTGCAAGTTTAAAGCTGCTGCGGGGGTCTGGGTCTCAATTGTCTGATTTTTTTTTTTTTTTCCCCGCAAGGAATTTAACCGATTTTTAGCAAGGAGAATGCCTGGGTGGCTTGATCGTTTGTGTCCGTTCCTCCCTTTGCCTTCCCTTGTTTGGGGCATCTCATCTGCCCGTGCACATCTGGCAAACTCCCTCCAACATCTGCGCTGGATTCTGGGCAGAGAGATCGTACAGCCCTTGGCCCAGGCACGTGGTGGGGGGGGGGGGGGTGAGCAGCGAACCCACAGAAGGAATAAGAGGAAAGAGGGCGAAGGTGGGTGATGGGTTCATGCCATTCTCACATACAGACCATTCTGTTGGTGAGTGGTGTGTGCTCACTCAGAGGATAGAGAGTGGATCATGCTGTATCTGGTCGGCAGCGGGGCAGAACGTACCAACAATCAAATAGCTCCTTGCCTCTTGGTCCATCTCTTCTGTCAATTGCCCTCCTCGTTCATTGCTTTCTAAAGCTTTCCCCTTCCACCCTGCTACCAACAGCAATGCCAGCAGAAATGCCCAGGGCTAATTTATGGTCGCAGCTGAGCCATAGATGCTACACGGGGCTTATGGTGAGACCATGTGTCGAGGGAAACATCTGCAGTTCAAAGAAAAGATGATTTAAAGTGCTGGGACGTAACAAAGCTTTTAAGGAACAAACCTTGGGAATAAAACTGCATGGTCCATCTGAAAGGCATCTTACCTGCCCGTGCTCAGAGCACGTATTTAATGCTTGCGGTGGCACCGTGACAGACGGCTTAGTGAAAACAAATGCTAATGTTAATTAAGCTGGAAAACTTCCCAGATTTCAAGAGGGAGAGTGTTTGCTTGGATAATCATTCAGATAGCCGATGCCCTGCTTGGATAGCATATAGTTGGGAAGACAGATTACTCACTCAGAAGCAGATAATCATACAATTGCAGCAGTTCAGCCAGAGCCCATATTTACTCGAGGCTGGAGCAGGATTATTCCCTACAGCATCTTGTCCAGTGCTTTGAGCAGCTTAGGTTTCAGTGACCCAAGTGATGTGGTTTCTCTGCTGGGAGAGTATTCTCTAGCCTAATAGATCTCACTGTTAGGAAATTCTTCCAGGTGTTCTTCCTAAATCCTCCTTCACTTAATTTCATCCCAGTGCTGCTGGATGATGATAATCAAGCTCCCTTATGCAATGGCAAGAGCTCACAGCTGTGGAAGGGCTGGAAAGAGAGGACAGGGCTTAATCAACGTGTCCC
Organism: Chelonia mydas; assembly: GCF_015237465.2. Taxonomy (NCBI): domain Eukaryota; kingdom Metazoa; phylum Chordata; order Testudines; family Cheloniidae; genus Chelonia; species Chelonia mydas. The sequence continues at coordinate 135,873,136 of NC_057852.1, read as the reverse complement.
CAGATCCTCAGCTGGTATAACTCCTAATAGTTCCATTGGCTTCTACAGAGCTTTGCCAATCTGCACCCGCTAATGATCGGGCCAATAGACATTAACTTCCCTGCCACCACATCCCCATCCCTTGTAATTGAAATCCGTGGCCAGTGCCAGCCTGAGAGTGGTGAATATCAGCTAAGAGCTGTGGAGTAAATAGACATTATTGTCGTCATGGGATGGGAATATTATTTTTTCCTTAAAAAAAAAAAGATGTTAAAAATAAAATGAGGGATGCACAGAGCCTGCCTGGAAACCCCTGGTCTCACTTCCAGTTTTATTGGAGGCCATGTGATGGCTCCTATTTTCTGCTTCAGTGAGGAGACTTTCAGTTTTTGGATGTGATGAGCTCTGAGTCCTGGCTAGCAGTTCAGATGCCCGTTGGTATTGCAGTTAAGTCTCTTTGGGTTTCTGACCAGGTGATGCTCCCCGGAAGGCTCCGTAACACTTTGTGAAGGGACAGAAGATCAGTGGTGCTGAGATCCCAATGAAGCCACGGGCGTGAGGCTAGGTGGCGAGACAAGCACTGGTCAAGAAAGAGGAAAGCTTCTGGCCTTCAACTCCGTGACTCTCTATGATGTGGTTCCTGTTCCATTTTCAGCATGATGCTATGTTGAGTTCTCCCGAGGATGATGGACTGTGCCCAGTCAGCAGCATGGTTTTATTGCCAACTGTGTGCAATGAGAGTTACTCACAGGTATCCTCAAAACACGGGTTCTTTTCCCATCTCTGTTTCTCCCGTCACTTTCTTCCCACTCTCATGCTTATTTGCAGTATAGTAGCTCCTGGAAGACCCAGCCGAAATCAGGGCCCTGTTGTGCTAGATATTGTACAGACATATAGTAAGAGACAGTACTTGCCCTGAAGAATTTACAAAGTACAACTCAGCTAGGATTTGGAGGATTTGCCATCGAAATATTTAAATCCAGACTGGGTGTTTTTCTGTATATGCTCTAGCTGAACCAGAAGCTATGGGCTTGATGCAGGGATTAGCAGGTGAGATTCCCTGGCCTGTGTTATGAAGGAGGTAGACAAGGTAGAAGAGAGGTGGGCGGGAGGGAAGGGATTTGCCCCCACTTGCCCAGCGGGTCAGCGACAGAGCTGGAGGTGTACTACTCACGTTCGTTAATCACCCTCACTGTTTTAAAAAAAAGAGTGGTGCTAATTTCTAATTTGAATGTATCTGGCTTCAGCCTCCAAACTCTGGTTCTTCTTCTGCCTTTTCCCGCTGGATTAAAGGGCCCTTCTAATGTCTGGTATTTTCTCCCTGATAAGGTACTCCCCTGTAGTCAAGTCACTTCTCAATCTTCTTTCTGATAAACTAACCAGATGGAGCTCTTTCCGTCTCTCGCTGTGAGGCATTTTCTCCAGCCCTCAAATAATTTTTGTGGCTCTTTCCTGCCTGATCTCCAATTTTTTGACAACTTGTTTAAAGTGTGGGCACCAGAACTGGATGCAGTATTCCCGTATCGGTCTCACTAATGCCATGCACAGAGGTAAAATCGCCTCCTTACTCCTACCCACGATTCCCCAGTTTGTACATCCACGGATCACATTCGCTCTCCTTGCAATATCATCGCGCCGGGAGCTCCCAGTGAGTTGTTTCTCCACTGTAACCCCTCCATCCCGTTCAGCGTCCCAGCTTTGCATAAAACAGCCCCCCATTCTGTAGGTAGGGCCTGCACCCTTTGTTCCAAGATGCATAACTCTGCATTGGCTGTATTAAACCATATTTCATTTCAATGAGTCAAGCGATCCAGATGGCTGTGTGTGACTGCCCTGTCCTCCTCATTATTTACTATTCCACCAACCTTTGTGCCATCCACAAACTTTATCAGCTGTGATTTTTGTATTTACTTCCAGATCATTGATGAAAATGTTGCATTATGGCGGGACTGGTACAGATCCCTGCAGAATCCCACTAGAAACACCCCTATTCAGTGATGTGTCCCCAGTGACAACTAGTTTTTGAGATCTGTTGCTTAGCCAGTTCTTAATCCATTTAACATGCACTTTACTGATACTGTGTGGTTCTAATTTTTTAATCAGAATGCTGTGTGGTACTAAGTCAAATGATTTCCAAAAGTATATTCGATATTCACAGTTCCCAAACTTGTAATGTCATCAAAGAATGAAATCAGGGTTGTTTGACAAGACCTATTTTCCATAAATCTATGTAGGTTGTACATTTATCTTCCTATCCTTTAATTCTTTATCAGTTGAATCCTGCATTGGCTTTTTTATTACTTTTCCAGGGATTGATATCAAGCTAACTGGCTTATAGCTTCCCAGATCATCCTGCTTTCCTTTTTTTTGAATATTACCACAACATTAGCACTCTTCCAGTCTTCTGGCAGTTCCCCAGTATTCCAAGGTTTATTAAAAATTAACAGTAGCAGGCCAGAGGGTTCCTCAGCCAACTCTTTTAGGACTCTTGGGTGCAAGATGTCCAGGTCTTGTGATTTAAATGTATTTATCTTGGTGTGATGGAGCCTGCAGGCCCCACCCCACTATACCTGCAGCAGATGGCACTTGTGGTTGGGGAGGGTAACAGAAGAAGCTCCAATTCAGTTTGGGACTGGCCAGGAAGGAGAGCAGAGCTCTGTGTCCCTCTTGGTGAGGAAAACTTGGGTACAACCAAGAGTCTGAGACAGCTTGCTGCCTGGATGAGCCTCCCAGTAGATGGTATGACTGGCTGCATGAAGACAAGCCCTAAATAGAAGGGTGAGGTCCAGCCAAAGACTCCTTGGTGAGTCCTGTTTGGGGTTCTTAGCATTGCTTTCTTTTTGGATTTTAATACCCTGGAAGAGGTGGGATACAAGGATGCCTTACCCAGGGGGCTAAAGCACCACTGTGCCGGACCCTGTGAGATGCAGCAACCGACTGTCAGAGACCCCACAACAGGGTGAGTAGTGCCCAGCTGGGTCACAAGGGGGCACTACAGAGGCCAGCTCTGTGACACCCCGAGCAGATATTGTCTATCTTCCTCTTCAAACTGGAAAATTCTTCATCATCTTCATGTTATATGAGTTGACTTGGAAGGATTAGATGTTTATCGGTGAACATCAATTTCACTGTGCACATACAAGCCAATGGAAACATATTTCCACCAATAATAATTGAAACGTACAGATAGGCAAAGGAAGAAAAACGCTGTTTGAGAACTTTTTTGAGTTTGATTTAAGGATATTTACTTGGTACATTGTGGCATGTGATGTTGACAGTCTGGGTTTTAGCAGTTGTAAAGCTTTAACTCTTTGAATCTCAGTCTACTGTCATTAAATAATTGTCTGACCCTCCCCCCCATCAGTTTCCCACAACTGTGAAAACATGTTTATAGAAACAGAAAAAATGCTTAAAAATAAACATCAATATTATCCATCAACATTATAAAAATCAAATTCTGCCAAGGCTAGATCTGCATACATAATCCTGCTTCTTTCCGAATACAGAACAGAAATATTTTATTGAACGCTTCTGCCTTTGTGCATTGTTAACAATTTTACCATCACCATCTAATAATGGGCCCATACTGTGGCTAGCATTTCTTTTTTCCCAATATACAAGCTCCTTCTTATTGTCTTTATCCTTTCCAGCCATTGATTTTTCTCTCATGTCCCTAGCTTCCTATATCAATTTTCTGCACTTCACAACTTCTAATTTATATTGGTTGCTATCTAGTCCTTTTTTCCCATTTGTTATATATTGCTTTTTTAAAATTTCTAATTGCTGCCTTCATTTTGCCATTGAACTATGATGGGCTTTTAGTCAAAGAAATCCTCTTTCTTGATTGTGGAATCATGACTTTTATGATGGATCAGACCTCAATTGTGTTAGGTGCTGTACAAAAAGACAGTCCCTTCCCCAAAGAGCTTACAATCCTAACACAAAACAAGAGGGAACAGATGGAGACCGACGGACAGGGACAGCACAAGAATATGAGACAAACGTTTCTGTTCGCAAAATCTCAGATGCAGATAAATTTGGTCACATTCAGATCAGGAAGACTCAATATGGATCCACCACGGGCATGTCATGCAAGACCAACCTGATTGCCTTCTATGATGAGATAACTGGCTCTGTGGATATGGGGAAAGTGGTGGACGAGATATATCTTGACTTTAGCAAAACTTTTGATATGGTTTCCCACAGTATTCTTGCCAGAAAATTAAAGAAGTATGGATTGGATGAATGGACTATAAGGGGGATAGAAAGCTGGCTAGATTGTCGGGCTCAAAGGGTAGTGATCAACAGCTTGATGTCTAGTTGGCAGCCGGTATCGAGCGGAGTGCCCCAGGGGTCGGTCCTGGGGCAGGTTTTGTTCAACATCTTTATCAGTGATCTGGATGATGGGATTAATTGCACTTTCAGCAAGTTCGCAGATGACACTAAGGTGTGGGAAGAGGTAGATAAGCTGGAGGGTAGGGATAGGGTCCAGAGTGACCTAGACAAATTGGAGGATTGCATCAAAAGAAATCTGATGAGGTTCAACAAGGACAACTGCAGAGTCCTGCACTTAGGACGGAAGAATCCCACGCACCGCTACAGGCTGGGGACAGACTGGCTAAGCGGCAGTTCTGCAGAAAAGGACCTGGGGATTACAGTGGACGAGAAGCTGGTTATGAATCAGCAGCATGCCCTTGTTGCCAAGAAGGCCAACGGCATATTGGGCTGTATTAGTAGGAGCATTGCCAGCAGATTGAGGGAAGTGATTATTCCCTTCTATTCGGCACTGGTGAGTATTGTGTCCAGTTTTGGTCCCCCCACTACAGAAGGGATGTGGACAAATTGGAGAGAGTCCAGCGGAGGGCAACGAAAATGATTTACGAGGAGAGGCTGAGGGAACTGGGGTTATTGAGTCTGCAAAAGAAGAGTGAGGGGGGATTTGATAGCTGCCTTCAACTACCTGTCTCTCCCAAAAAGAATTGGTCCAATAAAAGATATTACCTCACCCACCTTGTCTCTCTCTCCCAGCTCAAAAATAATTGAAAAGCTTTCAGTGAACATCAGGCCCAGTTCAGCCCTTTCATAAGTGGATTTAACTCCAGGTTCTTCATTGAAATAGAGCTGTGTTCACTCTCTCACACCAAGGCTGAACGGAAGCAAAGGTCTTGAGTTCTCAGTCGCTAATGAAACCTAAGGGCAAGATTGGTGGTTTCTTTGTGAATATTTTGCTCATGCAGGATGATTTAGTTGGGGTTGGTCCTGCTTTGAGCAGGGGGTTGGATTAGATGACCTCCTGAGGTCCCTTCCAACTCTGATATTCTATGATTCTACCTAGGGACACACTTATTATGTATTAATTGCATTATTGTAGTACCTCGAAGCCCCAGTCATGGACCCGGACCCCACTGAGTTAGGTGCTGTACAAAGATAGAAGAAAAGATATTCCCTGCTCCCAAAGGATTTACAGTCTAAGGACCTAAGACCAGAGACAGCAGGTACAGACCTGAGACAAGATACAGACCCATGGGGGAGAATAAGGAAACAATGAGACAGGATCGTTCAGCCTGATGGGCAATGGTGTCAGCGCAGCAGCCGCCTAACCCTTGCCAAATTTTTTGTAGGCATCCTGGCCAAGGAGAATCCTGGGGAGAGATTTGCCATAAAGAGGCTTCCTGCAAATAAACACGAACACTGTGTACTGTCAAACTGCAAGCTTAAGAATAAAGAAAATGGGCACTCAGTGTTTGGTCATAAAAATACTGGAAAAGATGCTCCACAATGAGGTGGAATTAGATGAAATTCTAGCCACTCAGAATACATTATCCCTGCAGCATGTTCCCGAAATCACTTTCTGAATTGCGGAGTAATTTGCTCTTAGCCTCTGCAGTCTTTTTTTTTTTCTCAATAGCAATCATTTGGGAGCTCATTTCTCACTTATCTTACTCCCAAAGGAAATATTTTACAACGGACAATGGTGATGTGTCATCATGACGTTAAGGGTCACTCATTCAGCGGCTATAATGTGCAGTTTCCCAATTACCTGCCTGTAATCACGGCGCTAAACTGCTTCTGGAGGGACTTGCGTGTTCTTTAACCCTTTGCTGAATCATCAAGGCTTCCATCATTCATTTCAGCAGCCGTGAACCTGGTTTACCAGCAGATCAAGATATGTAGATCTGCCTGGCAAGAATCCATCTGAAACAAATTCTTAGCACTATGCAAAGGTCTGCTGCAGGGGATTAATTGTGGACTATGGGTTTTCCCTCTTTTAGGTCATCAGTTCAAGTCCATCCCAGATCAATGATAGGTGGAAGTTATTTCCCTCTGAGAGCTGTCTTCAGTCATAGCCTATGTGAAATGAGCACCACCGATGAGTGGCAAAGTGTTCCTGTCACAGCTTGCGCTAATTGGTAGCCTCAGCAGAAAGGCAAAAAATGCAATGAGTTATAAAAAGAAAACGCACTTCTCTTGTGAAGTTATGCTGGCAATGCACTCTGGGGAAAACTTTCCCTGCTCCGTGGCTGAGTAGAGGACTTTAAACTGATGGCTCTGCATTCTAGTCTTTTTTACAAGTATTAGCAATTCATTTTTAAAACAACTAAAGCATTGAACAACTAAAGCAAGAGATGTTAAGAGTAACAAGAAGGGTTTCTTCAGGTATGTTAGCAACAAGAAGAAAGTCAAGGAAAGTGTGGGCCCCTTACTGAATGAGGGAGGCAACCTAGTGACAGAGGATGTGGAAAAAGCTAATGTACTCAATGCTTTTTTTGCCTCTGTCTTCACAAACCAGGTCAGCTCTCAGACGACTGCACTGGACAGCACAGCATGGGGAGGAGGTGACCAGCTCTCGGTGGAGAAAGAAGTGATTCGGGACTATTTAGAAAAGCTGGACGAGCACAAGTCCATGGGGCCGGATGCGCTGCATTCGAGAGTGCTAAAGGAGTTGGCGGGTGGTGAAGCATTGGAATGCGTTACCTAGGGAGGTGGTAGAATCTCCTTCCTTTGAGGTTTTTAAGGTCAGGCTTGACAGAGCCCTGGCTGGGATGATTTAGTTGGGGGTTGGTCCTGCTTTGAGCAGGGGGTTAGACTAGATGACCTCCTGAGGTCCCTTCCAACCCTGATATTCTATGATTGAGGACTGATTCTCCCCTGACTTACACTTTGTATTGTGCAAAATGCTGCCTGATCAGGATGGTAGTGATTTACACACTCTTTGCACTGGTATCAGTGACGACACAAGGTACAAAGCAGTGGAATATCAAGCCCTGGTGTTTTAAAACACAAAACCAAACCCACAACCTCTTTGTGTCCTAGCCTCACAACAGCTCTTCAAAAATATTATAGACTTGCACAGACATAAAATAGCTTTATGATTTATAGAGTTGGTTAAAAAAATTCCATCCAAACATTTCTCACCCCCTTCCCTGAAAATGGCTTTTCAACTACATGAAAATTAATACAGAATGTTTTTCTCCAGAATGTTCAGGTGTTTGTTGAAAAAACCTAAATACTTATTTTGATGAAAAACCAAATGTCAACAAAAATGATTCTTTAACATTTTTGTTGAAATTTTTTGTGGGCAGAGGGAAAAAGCCATTTTCCAACCCGCGCTATTAGTTGATACCCCAATCCTGCAAAAACATATAAATAATAATGGTCCTGTCAGCTCCAATAGGGCTACTCACAGACCTTAAAGTTAAGCATGTGTGTATGTCTCTGTAGAATTAGGACACAAGAAAAGAAGTAGAAAAAAATCTGTCTGGATGGCATTCATACAAATCAAAAGGTTTTTATCACCTTATGTCTCACTTCAGTGACCTTTATGCTACTGTGTCTCTCTATGTATGTTGGTTGCCAATCCCAGCTAAATTTGCTGATGTCTACTATTAAAAAAACATCAAGAACTGATTTAGTAAAAGTCAATGAAATGTATGTGTCGGGGGGAAAAGGGCAAGAATATTTAGAAACACTTTTTCCTTATTTTGGCATAAATTCCAGACCCTGGTCTGGCTCACCATTAGGGTTGCCAGGTGTCTGGTTTTCGACCGGAATGCCTGGTCAAAAAGGGACCCTGGCGGCTCCGGTCAGCACCGTTAAAAGTCCGGCTGGCGGTGCTGCGGGTCTAAAGGCAGGCTAGTCCCTACCTGTCGGCACTGTGCTCCGCACTGGAAGAGGCCAGCAGATCCGGCTCCTAGGCAGGGGGGCCTCGTGGCTCTGCACACTGTCCTTGTCCCAAGCATCGGCTCTGAACTCCATTGGCCAGGAACCGCGGCCAATGGGAGCTGGGGGGTGGGGGCCCGTGGGTGAGAGCAGCACGTGGAGCCTCCTGGCCCCCCGCCTATGAGCCGGACCTGCTGGCCACTTGTAGGGTGCAGCGTGGTGCCAGGACAAGCAGGGAGCCTGCCTTAGACCCGCAGCATCACTGACCGGGAGCCACCTGAGGTAAGCCTGGGCCCCCCCACAAACCGGGAGCCCCCTCCTGCACCCCCCAACCCCTCATCCCCAGATCCACCCCAGAGCCCGCACCCCCAGTTGAACCCCTCATCCCCTCCTACACGCCAACACCCTGCTTCAACCCACAGCCCCCTCCCGAACTCCAAATCCCTCTGCCTCAGCCCCCAGCCTGGAGCCCCCTCCTGCAGCCCAAACCCCTCATCCCCAGACCCACCCCAGAGCCTGCACTTCCAGTTGGACCCCTCACCGCCTCCCACACCCCAACACCCTGCTTCAACCCACAGCCCCCTCCCGAATTCCAAATCCCTCTGCCCCACCCCCAGCCTGGAGCCCTCTCCTGTACCCCCAGCCAGAACCCTCACTTCCACCTGCACCCCATCTCCCTGCCGCAGCCTGGAGCCCCCTCATGCACCCTGAACCCCTCATTTCTGGCCCCACCACGGAGCCTGCAACCCCAGTTAGAGCACTCACCCCCTCCCAAACCCCATACCCCTCATCCCCAGGCCCACCCCAGAGCCTACACTCCCAGCCGGAGCTCTCACCCCGCCTGCACCCCAACTCTTTCCCCAGCCCAGAGCCTCCTCCTGGTCCAGCCCTGATCCCCCTCCTGCATCCCAAATTCCTCCATCCCCGGCCCCACCCCAGAGCCTGCACCCCCAGGTGGAGCCCTCACCCTCACCCCCTGGTGCCCCAACCCTCTGCCCCAGCCCTGATCCCCCTCCTGCCCTCAGAACCTCTCGATCCCAGCCCAGAGCACCCTCCTGCACCCAAACCCCTTATCCCCAGCCCCAACCCAGAACCTACACCCCCAGCTGGAGCCCTCACCCCCCTCCCGCACCCAAAACCTGCCCCAGCCCAGTGAAAATGAGCAAGTGAGTGACAGTGGGGAGAGCAAGCGACAGAGGGAGGGGGGATGGAGTGAGCAGGGGCGGGGCCTCAGAGAAGGGGTGGGGCTTCGTGGGGCAGGGGGTGGGGCAAGGGTGTTCGCTTTTGTGTGAGTAGAAAGTTGGCAACCCTAGGTGCCGCGGGTGCTTTGGGAGCATCCTGGGTGCTGGGGGGGAGCAGCACACAGCTGGAGGGCACCGCAGGTGCTGTGGGGGGGGCAGCGCATGGCCTGGGACCCCTGCCGGTTCTGGCAAGGGGGGGCTGGGCAGCGGCAGCCCAGGACCTTCGCTGCTGCTACTGGGGGGATGGGGGGTGCGGCGGCCCGAGACCCCCGCTGCTGCTTCTAGGGGGTAGAGAGGGTGCGGCGTCCCAAGACTGCCGCAGCAGTGGCCCCCGGAGCCAGCCACACCGGCTGCTGCAGAAGTCACAGAGGTCCTGGAAAGTCATGGAATCCGTGACTTCCATGACCTCCGTGACAGACTCGCAGCCTTATTTATAGTACTTAATCTTGAGACACTGGTTCTCCTGATGATTGAAGTGATGGGCTTGTGCGGAATGTGAAACCAGATATTATGGGGATAACGGAAACATGGTGGGATAGTCGTCATGACTGGAGTACAGGTATTGAAGAGTACATGCTGCTCAGGAAAGACAGAAATAAAGGTAAAGGTGATGGGATATCACTGAATATTAATGAGGAGGTAGATTGTAAAGAAATTAGAAGTGATGGAATGGATAAAACAGACTCTGTTTGGGTCAAAATCACTTTGGGGAGGAAACCTAACAGTGGCTCCACTGGGTTAGTGCTTGGGATATGCTACGGACCCCAAGGATCTGATCTGGATATGGATAGAACCTCTGTAATATTTTAATGAAATAAATACTACTGGGAATTGTGTGATTATGGGAGACTTTCATTTCCCAGATATAGCTTGGAGGACGAATGCTACTAATAATAGCAGGGCCCAGATATTCCTGGATGTGAGAGTCGACAGATTTCTTCACCAAATAGTCACCGAACCAAGAAGAGGTGATGCCATTTTAGACTTTGTGTTGGTAAGTAGTGAGGACCTCGTAGAAGAACTGGCTGTAGGGGACAGCCTTGGTTTGAGAGTTCATGAGCTAATTCAGATTAATCTAAATGGAAGGATCAACAAAACTAGGTCTGCAACTAGGACCCTTGTTTTCAAAAGGGCAAACTTTAAAAAGAAGGGAATTGGGTAGGGAACTGGACTAGACTGAAGAACTCAAGGATCTGAATATGGAGGAGGCTTGGAATTACTTTGTCTAAATTGCACATGAATTGGAAATGGCACTTTTAAGGTCTAATTCCCCATGGCCTGCACCCTCTGTAGAATCATAGGATATCAGGGTTGGAAGGGACCTCAGGAGGTCATCTAGTCCAGCCCCCTGCTCAAAGCAGGACCAATCCCCATTTTTTGCCCCAGATCCCTAAATGGCCCCTCAAGGATTGAACTCACAACCCTGAATCACTGAGCTATCCCTACCCAACGTCGTCGCCTAACCCAATGGGAAGTGGCTGTAAAAAGGTGGCGTTCTGATTTAGTGCATTTTATATTCAACTTGCATTGATGGAAATCACTACCCAAGGTATGGCCCAATGGAAAATTACGCCGACGGAGTGGCATGCATAATCACCACTTTTGCATACATAATTACCTGTCTGCACAACTAATTGACTATTTCATGGGCCCAATCTAGTTACCTCATTTTGAAAATGTGACCCTTACAGTGGAGTCTGGACTATAACACCTAAAATGAGAGGAAATGGCTGATGGTCAACCTGAAATCTTTCCTGTGTGTTCTCAACTAAGGAGGGTGGGTGGTCTAAGGGCTAGGGTAATAGGATAGACGAATGGTGCAGTGGTAGGGGCCTTAGCATTAGAGCTGGGAGACTCGGATTCAGTTCCCTGCTCTTCCACAGATCTCCTGGGTGACCTTTCGCAAGTCACTTAGCCTCTCTGTTATTCTGTTCCCCATCAGTACATGTAGGATAATAGCACTGCCCTGCCTCACAGGGGTGCTGTGACAATAAATCTACTAAAGATTAGTAATCACTTTGAGATCTTCGGATGAAAAGTGTTATGTAAGAGATAGGCATTATTAACAGGCTGGGATCGTGAGGCCCTTTCATTCATGAGTTACATGGCAAATGTGAGCTAGATTTCATGGCTTTGCTTTATTCTTCCCTCTTAGCTAAGGTGGCCGATACCCCTGCCTCCCTAGATGGCATGCACAGAGAGAAGATTGCACACTTAACACAACAACAGTCCAGTCCAGTTGCTCTGTTGGGCCCTCAGAGAACACGGACAGAAGTTCACAAACTGTGAGTGACTCTCGATCACGTTCTTCACAGACCTGGGCTGCATTTTAGTGGGGGTTCAGCCAGATTTCTTGTTTTCAGTGCAAAACAGATTCACATAGTTCTGACTGGACAGTTTAAACTCAGCGGATTTTGTTTGAATTTCCTTTTGCAAAACTTCAGATCTGGTCGAAATATTTTCATTGAAACATTTTATTGACAAAAAATAGCTTCTCAATGAAAACAAAAAAATGTTGTGGACAATTTTCATTTTGGCAAAAATTTTCAGGTTTTCTTTCTTTCTTTCTTATGAAAAGCCAGAAACCAAAAAAATTTCAGTAAAAATATTTGGGGTTTAGTTTAGAAAACTTGGACTGAACACCAATGTTTTTTGCCAAAAACAACTTTAAAAAACCTGAAATTGTTCAGTTTTCCAGTTTGAATATTTGTTTGGGGGGGGGGGGGGAGGAAACGGTAACGGTAGGCCAGCCATACTGGGTCAGACCAGTGACTAGTGCCACATGCTTCTGAGGGAATGAACAGAACAGGGCAATTATCGAGTGATCCACCCCCATCATTCAGTCCCAGCTTCTGGCAGTCAGAGGCTTAGGAACACACAGAGCATGGGGTTGCATCCCTGACCATTTTGGCGAATAGCCATTGATGGACCTAACCTCCATGAACTGATCTAATTCTTTTTGGAACCCAATTATACTTTTGGCCTTCACGGCATCCCCGGCAGCGAGTTCCACAGCTTAACTGCATCTGAAGAAGTGGGTTTTTTACCCACAAAAGCTTATGCCCAAATAAATCTGTTAGTCTTTAAGGTGCCAACAGACTCCTCGTTGTTTTTGTGATACAGACTAACACGGCTACCCCCGATACTTGACAGCTTAACTGTGCGTTGTGTGAAGATGTACTTCCTTATGTTTGTTTTAAACCTGCTGCCTATTAATTTTGTCAGGTGACCCCTCGTTTGTGTGTTATGTGAAGGGGTAAATCACACTTCCCTAGTCGCTTTCTCCCCACCACTCATTATTTTATAGACTTCTATCACATTCCCCCTTAGTCGACTCTTTTCTAAGATGAACCGTCCCAGTCTTTATAATCTTTTCTCACATGGAAGCTGTTCCAGACTCCTAATCATTTTTGTTGCCCTTCTCTGTACTTTTTCCATTTCTAATATATCTTTTTTGAGATGGGGCGACCAGAACTGCCTGCAGTAGTCAAGGTTTCAGAGTAGCAGCCGTGTTAGTCTGCATTTGCAAAAAGAAAAGGAGGACTTGTGGCACCTTAGAGACTAACCAATTTATTTGAGCATAAGCTTTCATGAGCTACAGCTCACTTCATCGGATGCATACTGTGGAAAGTTCAGAAGTATTCAAGGTGTGGATGTACCATGGATTTATATCGTGGCATTATGATATTGACTCTTATTATCGATCCCTTTCCTAATGATTCCTAACATTCTGTTAGCGGGTTTTGACTGCCGCTGCACATTGAGCAAACGTTTTCAAAGATGATTGCAAGGTCTGTTTCTTTTGTGGTAGCGGCTAATTTAGAGCCCCTCATTTTGTATGTATAGTTGAGATTACATTTTCCAGTGTGCATTACTTTGCATTTGTCAACACTGAATTTCAGCTGCCATTTTGTTGTCCAGTCACCCAGGTTTGGGAGATCCCGTTGTAACTCTTCGCAGTCAGCTTTGGACTTAGCTATTCTGAGTTAATGGGAAATCAAATCAATCAATCAATAAATAAACCCTGCAAAAAAAATCACGAGCCCTTTTTCGGCCAGTTCTACAAAACTCCCATGGATGATGTTGAGAACAGGGGCAGACAGGTTTTGGTGGAAAGCAGCATCATAGCTGTTGGTGTCCCCTCACGCACAAAGCAGTACTAGCCTAGACTCTGATTCTGCAGCGTGTTCAATGTCTCCCACGCCCAGGGAAATGAGCGAGGACTGCGCGGGCCAACGCCCCCTGGTTACACTCAGCACTTTGCAGGATCAGTCCTGTTACAATGTTTCCGTACCACGTTTCCCACCTGCCCGTGCAGCAGGGACAGGGCTGACGGTGATGCAGAATGTCAGCCGCACGGATCTGCTGCAGGTTTCAGGGGATGAGTCAGGTGCCTGCTGCCTTACTGCAGTGAGCATGATTCCTCCCACCCTCGCTGGGCAAACTCCCTTCCTCTCACAGGGAAGATTTAGGGAAGGAATAATAGTGATAGGTCATTATGACATTTTAGTGTGTGTTTTATATGACACCATGAGTCACTGATTCAGGGAAGAACTTTGTAGCGCGCTATAAACTGCCTGTTTCAATCAATCCTGCCGGGCGACGTCTATAGGAATTTTATGTAGTGTAACTTATATTGAAATCCTGTATTTATTCCAGTTACCATAAGCACCAATATAAAGCCAAAATGCCTAATTGGAAACGTACGCGTTTGAAAGTGCTGAAAGCAGCCAACAGAACACCAATGCACAGCGAACATGCAAATTGCCGTTCCGGATTGGACCCGGGGCTCGTCTGATCCGAGTTCCCAGGAGGAGGGCAGCAAAAGAAGCACTAATAGCTGGTGAGTCTCTGCAAAATGGATCTGGGATGGAGCCTGAGAGGTAATTAAAGGTGTTTACAGAGGGAACTGAGGTATTGGTGAAGGATGGGAGAGTTTGGGGATTGTGATGGGGTTGCTCGGAGGGGTTTCATTCTGGGTGAAGGAAGTGACTCTAGATGTTGAAGCAGAGACTAGATCAAACACCTCCTTCCCTCCCAAGGCCCAGGGTTAAGGCTTCCAGTGGAGAATGATGGAAGGAAGCCCATCTCTGCATCCCCTGGCATCAGAATGGGAAGCCTGCAAAGACCCTCAAGTGAGAGCTGTGGCTGGAGATGATGGAGAAGGGCTTGCTGGAGCCATTGCTTGTTTGGACTCTTGTTTACCCTGGAAGGGGTGGAATTTCCCTGACTTAGGTACAAGGCTAAATTAAATGACTGTACTAATGGAAAGAGAAATCCAGGCACAGCCAGATGGGGAAACTGAGGCAGGAGATGAGGTAGGAGGTTCCTGGCAGATAGCTTCATGTTTTTCATAAGTGAGTACATTAGTTGGAGGGAGTTAAGTCCAGAAGGAGGCCAGAGTGAGCTGTCAGCTTGTCAGAGCTCATGTACCTACAGTAAATGCATTGGGTGTGTCTGAGGCACAGTATGGGATACGTCCGGAAAGGTTCCACCTAATAACCGATGGTGATGTTAACAGAATGCTGCTTCTTGAGACAGACCAGGAGCAGCAGCCTTCTCTGGTGTTCAACCTACAACTTCTCCTTTTCCCTCCTGGGAGGTTTCCCATCCTTAGCATCAAAGCTGGGTTGTATTGTTGGGACAGGCTGTTGTTGGGCTATTCCTGAGTGGAACTATGTCCCTGCCATGCTGCATAATGCATTTGGCTAGTTCTTCAGTGTCCAACTCCTTTGCTGTTCGTCTAGGAACAGTTCATTTGGAGGAAGAACTCACAAGGGGCTCCGAGCATTAAGAGTTTTGGGACTAATCCTGCTCTCATTGAAGTTAATGGCAAAATCCCCATTGCTTTCCAGGGTAGCAGGATTAGATAAATAAGAATCATTATACCAGACTAGACCAATGGTCCGTTTATGCTCGTGACCTGTCTCGGGCACTCTGACTCCAGTACTGGGTGCATCATGGAAAAGAGGAAACCCAGCTACAACACTGTGGGGAATCGGTCTATACTAAAATTGAGACTTCTGATTAATTGTAGGAACTCTGTGTATATTGAATCAGCCATTTGGTAGCAAAGACTGAGCTCTCAGACCCTGTCTGGAAGCTGATACTGGACAATCAAGCAGTTGTTAAAGGTTGATTGAATGATTAGGGCACTAGCTCAGGACGTACAGGCTCTGGGTTTAAGTCCCTGCTCTACTACAAACTTCCTGTACCACCTTGGGCATTTCACATAGTCTCCCTGTGCCTCAGTTCCCCATCTTTACAATGGGGATATTAGCCCTGCCTTATAGAGGTGGTGTACACTAAAGATTTTGAGGCACTCTGATACTATGCTAATGGGTGCCATATAAATACTTAAGATGGGTAATTAACATTCAGTGACTCCGGCCTGTAGAACAATAGGATGCTAATGAGAGTGGCCAAGCTGATTCTGCTAGGTTATGTGCAGGGGGTAGGGTTGGAGCAATGGTAAATCCCCAGCAGAAAAGAAGAAACAAAGGAAGAAGTGTTAGGCGCTGCTGTTAAAAAAGGGACATGCTCTTTGAGGGGGGGAGTCTTTTGACCACCAGACCTGACCAAGCTAAGGAGCAGAAGAGAGACGCTGACCAGAATCTGGAAGTTGAGCAGGAGGAGAGGGGTGCAGAAAGGACCTGGGACCCCTGGAAGGACTGACCAAACTCCAGACCAAACTTGAAGTGGGGAGGACACGAAAGCAAGGGATTGGCATGCAGGGTTTGTTGTTTTTCTATAGCTCTGTATTTCTCTTGTGGTTTCCCTATGAGTAAAGTGGGTGTGTGCCTACTAAATAGCAGCCCGAACTATGCAAACCATAGAGAGTCTTGTTTGAAAGGAATTCTTGCCCTCCTTCTAGAACCACCAGGGGAAGCAAATAAAGAAGCCTGCAACAGTTCCAGAATTTGTGCTGTGCTCGAGCCAAATGGACCTCAGAAGTTCTAGATCCAGAACCCTCGATGTCCCTGTGAGTTCCAAAGATACTTGGCAAAAATAATTTATTCTGTTGCTGAGGGATCATTTTTAATTCTGCAAGCACCAGGATTGAGCGCTCTACTGAGTTAATCCCACTTAAAAGTAATATGCAATGGTATACTTATCTCCTACAAAGTATTTTTCATATAAAGAGAAAGCACTGCTCCTTGGGGACATGTTTGTAGATAAGTCCATAGGCATTCCAGCCTTATAATGCTGCCATCTCTCTGTGAATGATGGAAGGATGGCTATAGGGCCAAAACACAGGACTGGTTGGCAGGAGACCTGTATACTGATCTCAGCTCTCCCACAGACTTCCTGTATGACCCAGGGTAAATCACTTAGCCCAGCAGGCTCAACCTTTGGTCCCTGAGGATGAGAATTTAAAGCCACAGTTAGGCTCCTAATTTGCAATTTTTTGGCCTCAATCTCTGTCACTCTTTGGGGTTGAAAATATCAACCTATCAGGGATGATGGGACTCGTGGGAGGGGCACAAATGGTCAAGTGACCCTCCAGCAGGGTCAAGTGCCCCTCCAGAAGCCAGGAGGGGAAGGGGCAGGGCCAGAGCCTCTCCTCGTCCAGCCACGCTGCCTGGGAGGCTGCCCGGTTCAACATAGCAGCTGCCTGGGAGAGCACTTGGCTGCGGCACCGGCAGGCTGCCCCTTGCCCAAGCTCAGCTTCTGGGGACAATGGCCAAGCGAGCCGGAACCCCCCCTAGCATGCTCAGAGTCGACTCCTGTCCCCAGAAGTTGACCCTGGACAGGGAGCGGAAATAGAATCAAGGTCTTCTACCCAACAGCCCTGTGCCTCATTCCCTACTTGGTCATATGGGACCATCTAGGCAATATTGAACTTTTCCTCTGGGTGTTCTTTTTCTAGACCAGTTTGAAATAATGTAAGTAGAGACTTCACCACTTCCCTTCCACAGCCTCATAGAACACACCACTGGGAAACGTTCCCTCAATTTTTTCCTTTGCTTGGCCGGTTGATACTTTGTACATTGAGAGGAAAGAGTTCTTCTAGGAACATGTTGCAAATACTCAAGTGAAAAAACAAATACAATGGACGACTCATAATGATTACTGCTCTGTTGGTCTTTGGAAATGCGAACTCATGCCAGCACATCCAGTTAGGGGAAGTGGGAAATCCTTTAAGTATGTGTAAGCGGGGGAATAGTCCCGCTATTGTGGGGAACTTTCCTGGCTTCTGCACTACCCCAATGAAGTGGGCTAGCGAAAGGATCTGAGTCCTCGCTCCCACTTCCTTTACCCAGTGGCCTCCCTGCCATTGAGGACTCCCCTTCCACTCTCCTGTCTGGCAGAGTCCTCGTAACCCCAACAAGACTGGGCCCAGGATTCCTGGGGGGCTCGACCCCCAACCCTGCTATGGTCACCTAGGACAGGGGCTAGGGTGTCCCCACTCCGGGGTACGCTCTCTGCACTGGGCATTCCTCTGACCCACTGACCATTACGTACAAGTTAAAGCAAATGCAAGTTATTTAATCAACAGTTAATTTTAAAAAGAATAAGGAAAAATGGAAAAGGTTAAAGGAAACACATCACCCCGCTCTGTGGCAGGAAACATCACAAACAGTGTCTCTGGAACGTCAGGGCAGTTCACAGTCTGTTCCTTGTAAGTCCCAGGCCTCCTTCTCAGGCCCTGGCTGTGCTGCAGGGATGCTGTGGGTCGGACCCTCACTCTGGTGGTGGCCACACGCTCTCAGGCTCCAAGTGGTAGGACCCTTCTTCCCAGTGTTGCCCCCGCCCTGTCGGGGTTACGATCCAAGCCTGGCCTGCAGAGCCTCTTGGCTGAGGCATCTCCCTGTGCTGGGCCCGCTGCCCAGGGTCCCCCTCACTCTCCTCAGCTGCCCACCGCACCCAGCTCCAGACTGCTCCAGCCCCAGCTCACCACTCGGTCTCTGCACTGCTGCTGCTGCTCTGCCTCCAGCTCCCTGGGCTGCTTCTCTGGCCCCTCTGGCTCTGGTTGCTGCAGCTCTGCTCCCAGGACAGGTCTGCTCTGCAGGCTGCTTCTGTGACCCTGCTCCCAGCACTGACCTGCTTCCTGGGCTGCTTTTCTGGCCCCTCTGGCTCTGGTTGCTGCAGCTCTGCTCCCAGGGCAAGTCTGCTCTCTCTGGGCTGTGCCTCTCGCTTTGGAGCTGCAGCTCTGCTCTCTCTGGGCTGCTTTTCTGGTCCCTCTGGATCTGGCCCAGCTCTGCTCCCCAGCTTAGTTTGGCCCCTGCTTCTCCTTAGCTCGGCCCCACTCTGTCTGACCCAGGCAAATCCAGCTCACATGGAGGACAGGACCTCCCGACTCCCTGATTAGCCTGCTCGCCCTGTCATTCAGGCTGACCTGGAGCATTGGCCTCTCCCCATTGTTCCTGGGGGCTGTCAGTCTCAGGGTCCTGATTCCCCATCAACTCTTCCCCCTTTTTAGTACTGGGAGCTATCAACTAAAACACCCCCACTGAATGTTAGTAAGGGGGCAACAGTCCCCTTACATATGAACAGTTGTTTTACCCTTTCCAGGAAGAGCACTTAATATGCAAGCAAAGTGGATAAAAGCAGCTCCATAACACCTCCAATTGCACAGCGATTGCCTTCGGTATTTCTGCACATCTCTGTCGTTTTGACATTTAACGTTCATTTACAGTAATTTAGGAAGAAAATGATCTGCTAAGCGTTTGCCTGAAATTCAAAGTGGACACCAAGTAGCTTTGTCTCTTCCTTAAAAAACCCAACCCCCCAGATCTGCATATGGCTTTTACCACATCAGCCCAAATTCTTCCTTGGTGCAAATCCTCTGTAGTGGTGGAGTTCCCCACAAGGATGAATTTGGCCCACTGGCCAAGATTTTCAAAAGTGGGTGCAGACAGTTAAGTTCTAAAAGACTTCTTCAAGCACCTAGCTAAGGCCCTGATTCAGGAAAACAAAAAGTATACGCTTAAGTCTAGCCCTGTTCGGGATACCACTAAAGTTTGTGCTTAATTTTAAGCATATGCTTAAGTCCCTTGGAGCTCTAAAGATTTAAAGTTAATCGGTGCTTACGTGATGTTCTGAATAGAGATCCCTTTCTGAACTGGGGCTAAGGGGGGCTGATTTTGAACATCCAAAAGATTCCACCTAACTCAATGGAAGCTACTGGGGGGCGCAGTAATTTTGAAAAACATTTGGGTGCCTAAAAGTAGACTTTAGGAGCCTAACTTTAGCATAGGTGCTAGAACTAGGTTTACTGCGGGGGCGGGGGGCTTCTGTACCCCCTGGCTTGAAGTGGTTTCCATCATATACAGGGTTTACAGTTTGGTTCAATGGCTCTCAGCACCCCCACTATTCCCATTTTTCCAGCACCCCTGAACTTTAGGTGCCTATTTCTGAAAATCTTAGCTGCTGAGTTTTTCTGCATTCTCAATGCACATCAGACGATCACATCTCTTGCAGGGATAAGACAATTGCATTGCATTAATAAACCCAGCTGAAAGGATTTTTGGTGACTAATTTGTTTGAGTTTTGCCTCTTTCTGTTCATGAGCTGTCTGCAAGCAGCCTGTGATGTTCTCAGAACGGCCCATTATTCCAGATTACTTCCTGGTGACCCTGTGAATATTTCTTGGCCTTTAGGTTTATTCATAAGAAGTTTGTGAGGAGCCTTATTTGAGAGAGAGAGCATTGCCTTGTGGGGAAGGCCCAGGACTAGCAGTCAGGAGAGCTGGTTCTGACCTAGGGCAAACCACTCTAAAGCCCCACAGGTCTAGAACACAGGCCTGAAGAGCTTCCAGGCAGCCACCCAGCATTGTAGCCAGCTTGTGCTCCACTTCCCATGACCCACTGTTCACACAGACCCTGGGACGTTCTGCGTCAAGGGTTTGACAGACAGCAGCCCCAGGACTCACGATAGGCTCCCTGCCCTGTATAAACCCAAGGGGCATTCCAGGGAAGTGTCCAGGGAAAACCGTGTGGGTTTTCTGTTGCTGTCATTGACTGTTCCTTACTCTTGAATTCCTGGTTTGACTTTGGCTTGATTTGGGCTTCACCTCCCGATTCAGACCCTGAAATCTGACTTGGATGTTGACCTGGCCTAGAGCTGAGTATGACTCCTTGGCTACTCCTAGCCTCGGGTTTGCCCCTGCCCTGACTGGCGTTGTTGGGATCCTGACAATCACTTATTCTCTCTCCATTACTAATACCTCATTTGTAATGGGGCTAATGTTCTCTTTCCACAGAAGGGTATCATGTAATGATATATTTGTTAATGTCGGATGTGCTTGACTGTTATGGCAAGAGGGGCCATATAAGTAGAGCTGGGTGACCTTTTTCACCTGTGACTTTTTAGGCGAGGAGGGCAAAAAATTATAGATTCTCTGAGACCGAAATGTTTTGCACTTTAGTGTCAGTTTCTCTGATCTCCACCGCCAAAAGGTGTTTTGACATTTTCTAAATGAAACGTTTCAATTTTTCAATTCAAAACAATTTTCTGGTCTGAAATTTCCTTTACGTTTTTTTTAATTAAAAACATTAAATTATTGAAATCAAAACAAAACATTTCATTTTGGGCCAAACAAAACTTTTTATTTGACCCAAATGAATTTTCCAACTTGTTGATTCACTGAAAATTTTGAATAATTTCTAATTTTTCAGAATCACCAGTGAAACAAAAAATCCATTATTCACCTAGCTCTGTGTATAAGTGTGTGTATATATATGTGTCTTGTGTGCATGTACCTTTGATCTGCATTGGTTAATTCAAACTGGTCACATGATTGTTTTCATTCTCAATTGGAGGAGTAATTTTAAAGAATCAGGTTTCATAGTACAACAGTAATGTTTGCATTAAAGACTGGATGCCTTTCTGGAAGATATTCTTTAGTCAAACATAAGTTATTGGGCTCAATATAGGAACAATTGGATGACATTCACTGGTTATACAGAGGCTCAGACTAGATGATCTAATAGTCTCTTCAAGACCTTAAAATCTATAAATTCAAGATTCCCTTTGTAGGCATGCAGCAATTCTCCAAAAAGGGCCATATTGTTGGAGTTAACATACTCACCCTACACATACTACGTTTTAATTCGCAATTGCCAATGCAAGCAGTACTAACCTTTGACATATTTTAGAAACTAGATTTTTAGTTCAACGACACTTATGCACAGGTCAGTGTTAGTGTTAGAGATGACAATACACAGCTTCATATAAGGAATATGGAAAAGCTATGAGGGAAAGAAGTAGTGAAGACAAAGTCCACAAACAAGAACATAAGAATGGCCATACTGGGTTGGACCAAAGGTCCATCCAGCCCAGTATCCTGTCTGCCGACAATGGCTAATGCCAGGTGCCCCAGAGGGAGTGGACCTACCAGATAATGATCAAATGATCTCTCTCCTGCCATCCATCTCCACTCTCTGACAAACAGAGGCTAGGGACACTATTCCTTACCCATCCTGGCTAATAGCCATTAATGGACTTAACCTCCATGAATTTATCCAGTTCTCTTTTAAACCCTGTTCTAGTCCTAGCCTTCACAACCTCCTCAGGCAAGGAGTTTCACATGTTGGCTGTGCGCTGTGTGAAGAAGAACTTCCTTTTATTTGTTTTAAACCTGCTGCCCATTAATTTCATTGGGTGGCCCCTAGTTCTTATAATATGGGAACAAGTAAATAACTTTTCCTTGTTCACTTTCTCCAGACCATTCATGATTTTATATACCTCTATCATATCCCTCCTTAGTCTCCTGTTTTCCAAGCTGAAAAGTCCTAGCCTCTTTAATCTCTCATCATATGGGACCCGTTCTAACCCCCTAATCATTTTAGTTGCCCTTCTCTGAACCTTTTCTAATGCCAGTATATCTTTTCTGAGATGAGACCACATCTTTATGTAGTATTCAAGATGTGGGCGTACCATGGGTTTATAAAAGGGCAATAAGATATTCTCCATTTTATTCTCTATCCCTTTTTAAAATGATTCCGAACATCCCGTTTGATTTTTTGACTACTGCTGCACACTGCGTGGACGTCTTCAGAGAACTCTCCACAATGACTCCAAGATCTCTTTCCTGATTAGTTGTAGCTAAATTAGCCCCCATCATAATGTATGTATACTTGGGGTTATTTTTTCCAAAGTGCATTACTTTACATTTATCCACATTAAATTTCATTTGCCATTTTGTTGCCCAATCACTTAGTTTTGTGAGATCTTTTTGAAGTTCTTCACAGTCTGCTTTGGTCTTAACTACCTTGAGGAGTTTAGTATCATCTGCAAACTTTGCCACCACACTGTTTACCCATTTCTCCAGATCATTTATGAATAAGTTGAATAGGATTGGTCCTAGAACTGACCCTTGGGGAACACTAGTTACCCCTCTCCATTCTGAACATTTACCGTTTATTCCTACCCTTTGTTCCCTGTCTTTTAACCGGTTCTCAATCCATGAAAGGGTCTTCCCTCTTATCCCATGACAACTTAATTTATGTGTGAGCCTTTGGTGAGGGACCTTGTCAAAGGCTTTCTGGAAATCTAAATACACTATGTCCACTGGGTCCCCCTTGTCCACATGTTTGTTGACCCCTTCAAAGAACTCTAACAGATCAGTAAGACACGATTTCCCTTTACAGAAACCATGTCTTTGCCTCTGCACAGAAGAGGAATGAAGAGCATGTTACAGCTCTTTCTAACTGTCATCTACAATATGACAAACCCATGTGATCTTGAATCAGATCCAGAGGTGCTTATCACCATATCTACTGGACTGCATGTAACATCAGAAGTACCGAGTCTCTACTGAAAATAGCAGATGTTGGTGAAGAACAAATGGAGACATTTGTGAGAGTTGCACTTGATTCTGATGGGACACGTAGTTTCTTCAGGCCAGTCAGAAAATCTGGCATCAAAACATTTACTGATGTGGCCAAGACCAAATTTAAGTCTGGCAAGGGAAGGACAGTCACTGCAGCTGTCAGTCCAGAAATTGTTTTCCACAGAGCCCTGTCCTTAGCAAGATGCAGAGATGATGTTACAGTGGCAACTGTTCTTAGTCATCCAAGAAGACTTGTTCTTATGTCTCTCTTCTATGCTAATGGGACAATAAGAACAGACTAAGCTGAATGAGGCATCAGCTGGAAGCTCAAGCTGAATTATAGAAGATCAGGGTTGGAAGGGACCTCAGGAGGTCATCTAATCCAACCCCCTGCTCAAAGCAGGACCAATCCCCAACTAAATCATCCCAACCAGGGCTTTGTCATGCCTGAACTTGAAAACCTCAAAGGAAGGAGATTCCACCACCTCCCTAGGTAACGCGTTCCAGTGCTTCACCACCCTCCTAGTGAAAAAGTTTTTCCTAATATCCAACCTAAATCTCCCCCACTGCAACTTGAGACCATTGCTCCTTGTTCTATCATCTGGTACCACAGACAACAGTCTAGATCAGTGGTTCCCAAACTTGTTCCGCTGCCCATGCAGGGAAAGCCCCTGGCGGGTCAGCCCATCCACCTGCTGCGTCCACAGACCCAGCCAATCAAAAGAATCCATCCACTTAAGAGCATGCCACAAAGAAATCACAGTGTACATCAGAGATGCTCTGGCTGTCATGCAAATGATGGCTGGAGACAAGGTTGGTGAATTGGCTGCTGAGTACCTGAGGCAGGTCCTAAAAGGATTTGACAAAGCTAATTCTGTAATGGAAGTCTTTGACATATAGGACAACAGTAACTCTGTGAAAGTGGCAGAAAGACAGCGCCAGACAGGATCTCGGGTTGTATGCAAGAAATACTAGGTGGTTGATGAACGCCCTGTGCCTCCATGGAAAATGTTTCTAAACATGGCATCCAACAAGCAGTCATTTGTAAAATTCCTCTGAATATATGGCTCAAAATGCACCCAAGAATGTCGGAGCATCCCCACCAGAAACGTTCCTCCTTGCTGGAGGCTTTTCCAATGAAGAAGTAGCAAAGCCCATCACCAGGAGAGGTGTTGTAGAAGCTCAAGGCTTGTACAATACTCAGGAGGAAGCAGATCCAAGGACACTTCTTCATGCTATATGTGCCAATATGGCTTTTGGGTCTCTTGCTATCAAAGGAACCATAGTAATTAGGTCACCTGTTACAGATGTCCTCGCTCTTCACTAATTTCCAAAAAAAAAAAATGGAGCACACAATGCGTGTGTTGAAACAGGCGCCATTACCAGCACAACTGACATGCGTTGCTTCTGCTTGTGCATGCAATTTTTGATGCCCTCCCTCCTGTTTGTCTGTAACATACCTCCTGCCGTACACACATTAACAAGATGTGACTCTGTGTCATCCCTGTTTGGTCATGGTGCGGGGGGGGGGGGGAAATCTGTGTTTCATATTGTCAACACAAAGGGAGCTTACTGCTTCGGAGATCTTGCCAAATTGGAAGAGTGATGGACAAGCCACAATTTCTGCAGCAAGGAAGTTGGAAGCAGTGCTGTATGACCAGACCAAGGAAAGAAAAGGAGACCCACAGAAATCTGAATTGCTGGTGCCTCAGTCTAGCTATCAAATAGGACAAGTCGTTGGCCAATCTTCCACCATGTGAGGACAGTTTTGAGGACCACGTCAAAAGAGCATCTTGGCAAACACAGATTTGGATGCCTTTGCACATTAGTAAACCAGCTATTGCAACATGGATGGAAAAATGTGGATGATGAACTACTTCCTTCTTCAAGAGCCTAATGGTATCTGAGCTTCGACAAGATCGTATTTGTGCCTGTACCAGTAGGGGTCGCTGCACAATTAATAGCAGCTGTAGTCAGAACAATCTTCCCTGAACAGAACTGTGTACATGCCAAGGCAACGAAGACTGCAGTAACCCATGCACTCTCCACAGAGGTCAGAATGATGAACAAGATGATAATGATGTTGACTGAAAATGTTACCAGCGCTATTACATTTCAATAATACTGTGAGAATTTATTATTAGATTTTTGTTTTACCCTTTAGATTGTTGTTGTGATGCTTTTGCGGTCATAAAGAAATAATACACTGTTTCAGTTAGTTTAATGACTCTAATGCGGATATTTCAAAGTGGACACTTTACCGTGTTGATGGTGTCATTGTTTATCCCCATTTCTATGGTAACAGCACTCTTTGAGAGCTCCACATCATACTTCATCTTAAAGTAGACATAATAAGCTTCAAATGATGCATGAGGTTATGGGTGTGTGTGTAGAGCAGGTATATTAAGTCAACCAAACTGATGGTGTCTGCTGCTCACCCATTGGATGAATGGTCTGTAATATCTGTTGCAAACAACAAATTTTAATGGATATTCTTCTTAGCAAACTCATTCATTAGGCT
Organism: Chelonia mydas; assembly: GCF_015237465.2. NCBI lineage: Eukaryota > Metazoa > Chordata > Testudines > Cheloniidae > Chelonia > Chelonia mydas. Next base: position 135,847,458 of record NC_057852.1, on the reverse strand, counting down.
AATCTCAGAAAACACACACAAAAAGCGGTATCAAAGATGAAGAGAACTTGTTTAAAATCCTACTGAATACTGATTTAAAAAAATCCTTTTGTGCCGTTCGCTTGCCATAGCTCTCCTTAGAAGCAATCCCAAAATTTCCCCTCAGCAAACCAACCCAAACTCTTGCTGGAGGCATTCCAGTTTCAGGCCCATTGCTCTGCCTCTCTCCTTCAGATAATGGAAAAATCCCTCTCACAGCCTTCTCTCTGTCTTTCCGTGACTTGCTTCCTGCCCTCAGAGTGTTTTCTGGCAGACACCTCCTACAAACTTTCTATAAAAAGCTTCCCACTGGCGTTTGATGGAGCGAAGAGCTCAGATGGGTTGACAACCTCAGCACTGACATTTAGCAAAGGGGAAAACCTACAGTCGATTAGAACATTGACATCCGTGTCCAGCACTAAGTTACTCATATTTCCCTTCAACTCGCTTGACAGACACTGCGGAGAGTGTCCTCGGGCGTATACCGGTACTGTGTACACTACGAAGGTACAATCTCCAACTTCCTGGAGGCAACATTCCTTAAGGTAACTGGCTGGATTATTTGCGCCTTCCCCAGCCCTTTCATTAACACACTGCTGGATATTATGCAGATAGTGGGGGAGTCATGCTTGGATACAGTTAGGGTGTCTAGTTCATAGATTCATTAACTGTAAGGCCGAAAGGGACCATTATGATCATCTATTCCAGTGATACTCCCACTGTGGCTCGCAAGCCACAAGTGGCTCTTTAATGTGTCTCTTTGACGCACATGATATTAACACACTGTGATTTAATTATTAAATCAGAATGCTTTTACTATGTTGTTAACCAGTTAAATTATCAATTTGCACTAAGTTATTAACTTATTTGTTATGAGAATAAATATCTAAATATTTTCCCTGTCATTTATTTAAATATGAATAGTACTATAGTAAATCATGAATTCACACTAGTGTGGCTCTTTGGGGTAGTGTTGATCGCTAATTTAGCTCCTGAATCACTGAAGTCTGAGTATCACGGACCTAGTCTGATCTCCTGCCTAGCACAGATCAGAGAATGAACTGTTTTGATTCCTGCAGTAGAAGGAATTATTCTTCCCTCGTATGCCAGTGACACCAATGAACCTTATGAGTGGTGGTTGAACTAGAGGGTATCTCTCAGAAAGACATCTCCTCTCAATGAAAAGGGTCCTCTGGGAAACTGTTCCACTGAATACTTACCCTCCCTGGTAAAAATCGCTTCTTATTTCCATTAGAATTTTTCTAATGTCAGGGTCAAAGCTTCTTGTGCCAATGCATGAAACAAACTAACATGAGTCACTGAAACCACGGCATTGGAGACAAGTGCGATGGTATGAAATCATCCTTATCACTGCAGTCTCTGGGCTGGCCGGAGCTGCTTCATATACCCAGGAAACATAGGCCATTTTTAATACTATTTGTACATTGCCCATGTGTGGTCAGTACAGCAGGGCTGGATTGTGCCACCCTTACTCACACTGGGCTTGATTCTCCGTTGCTCTCCCCCATGCAGTCATTCAAAAGGGGGTGTCATAAATATAAAGGGAAGGGTAAACCCCTTTAAAATCCCTCCTGGCCAGAGGAAAAATCCTCTCACCTGTAAAGGGTTAAGAAGCTAAAGGTAACCTCGCTGGCACCTGACCAAAATGACCAATGAGGAGACAAGATACTTTCAAAAGCTGGGAGGAGGGAGAGAAACAAAGGGTCTGTGTCTGTCTGTATGCTGCTTTTGCCGGGGACAGAACAGGAATGGAATCTTAGAACTTTTAGTAAGTAATCTAGCTAGGTATGTGTTAGATTATGATTTCTTTAAATGGCTGAGAAAAGAATTGTGCTGAATAGAATGACTATTCCTGTCTGTGTGTCTTTTTTGTAACTTAAACGGTTTTGCCTAGAGGGATTCTCTATGTTTTGAATCTAATTACCCTGTAAGGTATCTACCATCCTGATTTTACAGAGGTGATTCCTTTACTTCTATTAAAAGTCTTCTTGTAAGAAAACTGAATGCTTTTTCATTGTTCTAAGATCCAAGGGTTTGGGTCTGTGGTCACCTATGCAAATTGGTGAGGATTTTTACCAAACCTTCCCCAGGAAGTGGGGTGCAAGGGTTGGGAGGATTTTGGGGGGAAAGACGTGTCCAAACTACGTTTCCCAGTAAACCCAGATAAAGTTTGGTGGTGGCAGTGGAAATCCAAGGTCAAAGGGTAAAATTAATTTGTACCTTGGGGAAATTTTAACCTAAGCTGGTAAAAGTAAGCTTAGGAGGTTTTTATGCAGGTCCCCACATCTGTACCCTAGAGTTCAGAGTGGGGAAGGAACCTTGACAGGGGGCATATTGGAAAATGGGGGGGATGGGGGGAAAATCCCACAGAAATGGTGCTTTAAAAAAAAAAACAAAAAAAACCCAAAACCTGAAACTTTCTCAAGCAAATTTTCAATTTGTGAAATTTCCTGTTTCTCCAACAAAACTCACAAGTGGGGGGAGGGGGAAGGGAGAGGGAAATCAACATGTTTGGTTTTTCCCTCCTTTTTAAAATTTTGCCACTGAAAAAGGGTGAGGGGTGGGGGAAGGGAGCTGTTTTGAAGATCTGATCCATAATGATTTCCCCTCTGTGGGCTTTGAACCTGCAGCCTTCAGCACTAAAGTCATTGGTTCTCTACTACTGGAACTAAAAGAGTAATGCCATTAGCTGGTAGCAGGCCCACCAATGGGCGGGGGGAAAGGGGGCAATTGCCCAGGGACCCGGGCCGCAGGGCAGAGGCGACGCCAGGGGGGCAGGAAATGTCGGCTGCCCGCCCTCCTCAGATGCCTGCTCGGGGCACTCAACCCAGCAGCCAGCCTCGGCTGGGGAGAGGAAGAGGCGGGCTCCTCTTCCAGCCACGCTGCACGGTGCAGTGCAGTGGCTGCCCTGGGGCTCAGCTTCTCTAGGGACTGTGGCCAAGTGAGCCGGAGCCCGCCCTGGCATGCTCAGAGTTGGCTCCTGTCCCCAGAAGCTAAGCCGGTGGTCTGGGGGGGGGGGTTCCTGCTGCCATCCCCACCAGGTACTCTCCCAGGCAGCTGCCGTGCTGCACCGGGCAGCATCCGGGAGTGGCTCTGGGGCCTGGCTGCCAGAAGAGCTACTGATCAGCCATGGGGAGCCGGGCCAGCGCAGCAGGAGGACAGAGGCCTCCACCCAGGTAACATGGGGTGGGGAGGAGGGGACGGGGAGAACGCGGGGGCCCCGGGCTGGGGGTGGGGTCACACGGGGGTGTCCCCCCCCTTAGTGGGTACCCCCCTTTGTGTCCCTCCCACTAGTCACCTCTGGCAGGGCTCCTAGGTGCGCGTGGGGTGGTACCAGTGGCCAAGGCAGATGGGCGGGCATGTGGAAGCCCTGGCCGTGGTGGGACAGCGCGCCCAGCACCGCCCAAATGTGAGGCGGGCCGCGTCCCCATTGACTGTTCTGCCCTGGGGCCCGGAATTGCTGTCAGCAGGCCTGGCTGGTAGCAATAGTAGGCTCTTATCCTCTTTTGTGAACCCACCACTAACAGTGGAGGGACAGCCTGTTTAGTGTGTTATATAAACAGTAGAGTGCCATTAGTCTGTGTCTGGCGATATAGACCAGCAAGACCTTTCCCCAAAGAGCTTGCCGTCTAATACTGTGCCTTCCAGGATCAGTCTTGTCTTGGGCGGGGGGTTAATTCTAGGGGACTATCCAATTGTTCCTCCCAACAACCAGCAGCAGCCATCGGTATTTTAACTTTACCACACAGAAGAACCTGCCCACAAGAAAAGGAAAGAAACAGAAAAATCCATGTAATTTTATAATCTCCCTTAGTTTGTCAGATTGTCCCAGTGTGGGTATGAGTTACTGGTGCCTGAGGAAAACTACATGACACCTCATCTAACAAATTAAATGTTTCCATGCAATTAAAATGAAGCACTCAGCCTTAGTGTAATAAACTTAAGGCTATTAGTATTCCTAGTGCTGTTGCCTTCATTGTGTTTTACAGTGCCATAAATATGGGCCCAGCATGATGGCTCAGCAGGCGCCGGGTATGGAGAAAAATATCTGTAATATTTTGTTATTAAAACATTAAAAAGTCCTTTCCTCGAACACACACGTTTTAAAATGGGCTTGAATTGGAGCCTCTGCTTTTCGTCTTGCAGTGTGTGCTGAGATGTTACATCGTAGCCTCTTGTGGGCTGGTGCTGTGAGATATGAAGCACCTAAAGGCCTGGGCCAAAGCCAGATGAAGTCATTGAGAGTCTTTCTGGTTTGAGCTGGCCGAATAATGAATTTTTGGTTTGCTGGCAATTCCAAAGGAAAAGAGAGATCATCTCAGGTTCAACTGAAACCCCCCCATTTCCCCCCCTCCCTTTTTTTTGTAAATTTTTGGTGGATTGAACAAGATGCTTGACCTGAAATGAAACATTTCATTTTAGACTTTGTTTACACTATGGGCTAAATCAGCACCACTGCAATCAATGCAGTGGGCATCCATTTAGTGGGTCTGGTGAAGATGTGATAAGTCGACGGAAGAACATTCTCCCATTGACTTAAGTAATCCACCTCAACAAGAGGCAGAAGCTATGGCGATGGGAGAGTGTCTCCCATTGATAACAGAGTGGTGTAGACACCGCGTTAAGTCGATGTAAGTTATGTTGACATCAGTTACGTAACTTACATAGCTTAAGTAGCATAATTTATACTGCTAGTGTAGACTAGGCCCGAGAGTTTAACATTTAATTTAAAAAAATAGAATTGAAAAAATTTCAAAACAGTAGTTTTGAACTGAAAAATTGAAAAGTTTTTCGCCTTCCTCTGTTGCGTGGGGCACAGGTCACTTGCTGGAGGATTCTCTGCACCCTGAAGTCTTTAAACCACGATTTGAGGATTTCAATAGCTCAGACATAAGTTAGGGGTTTGTTACAGGAGTTGGTGAGTGAGATTCCATGGCCTGTGTTGTGCAGGAGATCAGACTAGAGGATCATAACGGTCCCTTCTGACCTTAAAGTCTATGATTCTGAAAATATCAAAATGAGAGTTTTGAATTTTGCAGATTTTCCCCCCATCATGAACAATTCAAACAAAAACAACAAGAATTTGTTAACTGTTTGTGTTGCTGATTCTTCATTTTTTGCCAGAAAAAGATTTTGTTTGCAGATTTCCCCCCAATTCTAGTCCAAACCCTATTGAAGTCTGTGTGAGTCTTTACAGAGACTGGAATGAGCTTAGGATAAGGATCCAAGTGCTGATGTGGAGCCTGCCACACTAGGATCTGCTCTAGGAGTTATTTTGGGGAAGTTCCCTGGACTGTGTTATACAGGGAGGTCAGACTAGATCATCACAGTGGTCCCTTCTGGCCTTGGAATCTATGAATTCTTGTGTGGCACTCGTCAGAGTAGTCAAAGTAACTGAGTCTGATCCAATGTCATTTGGAGTCAATGGAGAGACTCCCTTTGACATCGACGGGCTTGGGATAAGGATCCAAGCACTAATGCACGGCTTGCTGCACTGAGGCATGTATGGTTGTGGGACACTTGCTGAGAATATTCAGAGTAGCAGCCGTGTTAGTCTGTATCTGCAAAAAGAGAAGGAGGACTTGTGGCACCTTAGAGACTAACAAATTTATTTGAGCATAAGCTTTCGTGAGCTACAGCTCACTTCATCGGATGCATTCAGTGGAAAATACAGTGGGGAGATTTATATACATAGAGAACATGAAACACTGGGTGTTACCATACACACTGTAACAAGAGCGATCAGGTAAGGTGAGCTATTACCAGCAGGAGAGCGGGGGCGGGGGAGGGGGAACCTTTTGTAGTGATAATCAAGGTGGGCCATTTCCAGCAGTTGACAAGAATGTGTGAGGAACGGGGGGGGGGGAGGGGGGAGTGCAGAATAAACATGGGGAAATAGTTTTACTTTGTGTAATGACACATCCACTCCCAGTCTCTATTCAAGCCTAAGTTAATTGCATCCAGTTTGCAAATTAATTCCAATTCAGCAGTCTCTCGTTGGAGTCTGTTTGTGAAGTTTTATATAAAATCTCCCCACTGTATTTTCCACTACATGCATCCAATGAAGTGAGCTGTAGCTCATGAAAGCTTATGCTCAAATAAATTTGTTAGTCTCTAAGGTGCCACAAGTCCTCCTTTTCTTTTTGCTGAGACTAGTTCATAGACTCTGAAGTCAGAAGGGGCCATCAGGATCATCTAGTCTGACCTCCTGCACATCACAGGCCACAAAACCTCACCAACCCACTCTGTAACAGACCCCTAGCCTCTGGCTGAGTCACTGACATCCTCAAATCATGATTTAAAGACTTTAAATTACAGAGAATCCACCATTAACACTAGATTAAACCTGCAACTGACCCGTGCCCCATGCTGCAGTTCAAGTAATTGTATGAATACATTTTGGGGCTGAAGGGTTCTTAGATGTTTTTATAGCATGGACCACATTTTAACCCAGAGCTCTGCTCATGGGCCTACCTCCCTTTCCACTGGTGATCATGCAGTATTCTCACTGACCTGCATAAAATAGATTAGAAAAGTTTCTGGATTTTGAGCTGTAGCTAATGCAAAGCCCACTGAACTCAATGGAAGCCTTTCCAAAGGGAATCAGTGGGCTTTTGGGTCGGACCCTAAGTGACTAATCATGTCACTTTCTCAATTGGTCTAGTTTTGAATGTCACACGTGACTCCCAGTACTTCCTTTGGGAGACTGTTCATAACCTGGGAGATATCGCTGTCAGGATATTTTTCCTGATTGCCTAAATTTTCACAGTCTAATTTTCATCCCTTAATGCCTGGTTATACCCCCTTGAGTCACCCTGGATTATTCCCTGGCCTCCTTTGTGTTTACACCCTTCCAAGATATGTAGCCCATTATATTCCACACCCCAGCCTCCTTTGGCTAACCTATGCATATTTGAATTCATTTTGAGAGCAGGGTTTCAAATGTTTTAATAAAATCCCCTAAACCTTTTATACACTAGAGGTTTCTGCTAAAAATAGCAAACAGCGATATCTGGCAAGATTTACTCTTTATAAACCCAGACCTATGGCTTACGGGTGGGTTTTAAAAATAAATCCACTAGATCTCTAGTGATTTCTCTCAATGTTTGTTCTATTATTCATAGGGTTAGAATTGTCAGGATGATGCTCCATTTTCATTGGCCATATTTTGTTTCCATCTCCCACAGGTATTACATTTGTTTTTCTCCAGCCTTCCAGTACGACTCCAATTCACCATGATATTTCAGAAATACTGTTGGTTAATGGTTTAAAAAATGTTGTAATTCATTCCCTTAACTTCTCTCCCGTCATGTAGCCTGGATGGCTGATTTACACTGTGTATGCTCACACTTTCCAAGTACTCCCTCACCTGCTCTTTCGTCCAGATCTTCAAAGGTCCTTAGGCAGCTAATTTCCATTGATTTCATTGGGATTTAGGCACCAAAATAGTTTGGAGGATTTGAGCCTTTATCAAGAGTCATCTTCGCTCCCTAGACATCCAGTCCATTATTCTTTATTGTTACAGACAGATTTAAAATAAGGAGCTTGGTATCTCCACTCATTGATTCCAGGCCCCTTCTTAAGCCATCCTCACCACGCCTGCTGAGGGCTTTGTGACATTATGCTCCATATTCTTTATGAAAATATGCTTATGATATGGATGTGACATAACTGAGATGTACTTTATGCAAGATGGCTCACGTAAAGTATCATTGGAAAGATTATGATCTACTGAATGTGATTACCCAATTTGTATGCCTGTACCATTTCTGTATCTGAAGTTAGGAATATTGACTATGTAACAATTACAATTGGGTGTGTATTGGGAAGACACCCACCAGATGACAGGTCATCACATTTGATGGGCCATTAGGGAGAAATGAGACTGTGAAGATACTAATCTCTCTCCTTCCTGGGAGGCATCCTGGGACGTAACTGTGACACTACTAGGTCAGGTGGTCTTGTCACCTGATACTAAACGTTATCTTGGATTTCTTGTAACTTTCCACTAAAAGGGAAGGGGGGGGGTCAAGTTTGGGAAACAAAGGATTCCTGCCTTATATAAATCTTATTTAAGGGTGGGGAGGAAGGCAAATGGGACTCTCCTCCATTGCCTACCCAAGAAGAAGGACTGCTGAAAGAACCCGAAGGGATGAAGGAACTAACCTGAAGGGAAAGGCAGGGGTGAGTCCAGACTGAGACAGGGGTACAGTCTGTAAGAAGACATAATGTGTTTTTTACCCACAAAAGCTTATGCTTAAATAAATCTGTTAGTCTTTAAGGTGCCACCAGACTCCTTGTTGTTTTAGAAAAAATAACTGGAATTCTGAGCTACAGAAACTCTGCATCCAGCCTAATTCAACATTTAGGGTGAGAAACTACATTTTGTAACCTGTTTCTTTGGTGAATCAAGCTTAGTTTGCGTGTTTTTTTTAATTTGCTTAGTAATCTGCTTTGTTCTGTTTGCTATCTCTTTAGCCATGTAAAATCTATTCTTTCTAGTTAATAAATTTGTTTTGTTTTATTATTAAACCCAATTTCTGTAATTTCTAACGGGGGGGATGGGAAGAAGTTGTGCATATCTTCCTCCACATTGAGGGAGGGGGCGAATTTATGAGGTTGCATTGTATAGGTTTCTCTACAGCGCAAGACAATATACCTTTGGGTCTGCACACCAAGGAAGGTGACAACTGAGTGCTGGGGCAAGCCCCTGAAGCTGAGTCTTCCCAGAGCTGATCTCAGCGTCTGTCGTTCTGCAGTTGCATGTGGCCCTGCGTGTGTGTGTGTGCTGGAGGAGGCTTAAGAGCTTGGCTCAGCAAGACAGGGTTAAAGGGTGCCCAGGCTGGCAGAACAGGTGGGCTCAGTGGTATCCCAGTACATCAGGTGGCATCTTAAAGGGGGGCAACATGTCACAGGCTTGTCTCCGCTTACTGGGGATCGACGCGTGGCAAATGATCCACCAGGGGTCAATTTAGCGGGTCTAGTGAAGACCTGCTAAATCAACCGCCAATCGCTCTCTCGTTGACTCCAATACTCAACCGGAACGAGAAGCATAAGGGAAGTCAACAGGAGAGTTTCTCTTGTTGACCCAGCGTGGCGTAGACACTGCAGTAAGTCAACCTAAGCTATGCTACGTTATTCAGGTAGCTGGCGTTGGGTAACTTAGGTCAGCTTAGCTCCGTAGAGTAGACCTGCCCTGAGATTTACCCATCACAACATGAAACACATGTTTTGAAAAAGAGTTTCATTTAGCCAACATTAAGGGATGAACACTCTCTCTTAAGAATCCAGGGGTAGCTGTGTTAGTCTGTATCCACAAAAACAACAAGGAGTCTGGTGGCACCTTAAAGACTAACAGATTTATTTGGGCATAAACTTTCATGGGTAAAACACCACTTCTTCAGAGCTGACCCTGAGTCAGCTCATGTAGATACTTGCAGATAATCTATCACAAATATACCTTATAAAGTATTCGGAGACTTCAGCCAAATGGGTTAGAACATTAAATTAAAAGCCAAAGAATAGGAGATTCACAAAAGTTACTTACTGGAAGAATTTGAATAAAACACAATGGAAGAGCCTCCTCTGCCTACTTCTCCAAATGCCCTTAAACTTTACAATCAGGCACGACAGGGCCATATGGATCCAAGGCACATAACCTAAAGAACAAAGCACTTACCATTTTCAGTACATAAATCTAGGGAGCTTTCAATATGGATGATCATAAAACAAGGAAGCACTAGAGGTCAGATCACTTCTCTGATGGCAATAAAAAAAAACAACAACAATGCACGAAGCAAATTCCTTGTCTTCAGAGTTCTGGCAGGACTAATGCCCTTCATCGTTACAAAACAGAGCGACACTCAGACATAAGTAAAAGGAAGAGAAAAACAACAAGTTACATTAATGCTGAAAGGCAGCGATAGCTGTATCATGGGGTTTGCTTAGAGTCTATGGGGCCAATCGCCCCCATCACTGGCATTATGTAACTGAAGGCATTTGTACAGTTCCACTGTTGTACTGTCAAGGCTCTGCACAGCTTCTGTCATCCCAAAGAACAGTACCACCTTATTAGCATTAATCACATTTATCAGGATAGGGCCTAAGGGCCAGCCACAAATGCAGCCCTATTGTGCTAGGCACTGCATAAGCACAGAGTAGTAGATGGTCCCTGTGACGTTATTGACAGAATCTCTAACCGTATAGATCGCTGTTGCAACCACTGCTGTATATTTTCAGCAAATATTGTACAAAGGTGGACATGTAAGGTGTCTATGGGAAGGTTATGATTGGCTGGTTATAATTATGCTATCCATATATGTGTATCATTTTTGTAGTTGAAGTTATGAATAATGGCTCTATACTGTCTGTATTTCAAACTTCTGCTATGCTTCTGGGTGACGTCCCAGACAAATTGGTGTCAGCTCTGCCTAGCCTGCCTGATGGCCCATTGAGGACCATCGGCTATACAGTTGACCCATTGAGAGAAGGCAGATATGCCTTGTGACTCAGCAAGGTATGCAGGGACCTGCCTATGGACAGAACTCTAAGGTTTTTCTATGCCATGTGCTGGATAGCCTGTCCTTGGGACAAAGAAAGCAAAGACCACATGGCAAGAGACTATAAAAGGTAGCATGTGAGCAATGGCTGCCACCTGTAAAGAACTGAGTCATGCATAGACATGTGACTTGCCCGTGTGACTCCAAACTCCATTTTGCTGTAATTTTCCACAGTAAGACAAAGAGGTGTTCTTACACCTGAAGGAGGCTATAAAAGGCAGCTGCCTCATCTGCATCTTGTCCTCAATCTTGCGTCTTTCCTCTGGAGGGACTTTGCTGCACTGAAGCTTTGAACAAAGGACTGAATGACCCCTCTCAGCTGGGGATGTACTCTAGAGACTTGATTTGAACCTGCACTTTACCCTATCACTGCTACAAGCCTGAACCAAGAACTTTGCCATTACGGTATGTAATTGATTCCATTTAACCAGTTCTAGCTCTCATCTGTATCTTTTTCCTTTTATGAATAAACCTTTAGATTTTAGATTCTAAAGGATTGGCAACAGCATGATTTGTGGGTAAGATCTGATTTTATATATTGACCTGGGTCTGGGGCTTGGCCCTTTGCGATTGGGAGAACCTGTCCCAAAGAGCTTACAGTCTAAATAGACAGACAAAAGGGGCGGGGAGGGGCAGAACAAGCCAGCCGAGGGAACGATATGATGGTGGCAAATGGCATGTTCGTTCCATGATGTTTTTTGAAGTTGGGGTGGGTTTGGTGAGGAGGGTGACACAAGCCCTTTAAGAGAGAAGAGACTAGTACAGCTGGGACTGATCAGCTGACCCCAGCTGGGTTTATAAAAAGGCATCTGGGGGAGCTTGGCAGGTGAGACTTGCTAGAGACCAGGAGACTGTAGGAGGTCCTGGAAGGAAGCTGTAGGTGTCCCTGGGGAAAGGCAGGAGAGCAGCAGAGGGGTTTGCTAGCTGATCTCCCTGAGCCAGGACCATAGGGCTGCAGAGTGCTGAAGGCCAGAGAGCAGCAGAATTGCTGGCTTCTAACCCAGATTGCTAAAGCCCAGGGCTGAAGAAAGGGGAACAGCCATGGACTTATTCATAGATTCATAGATACTAAGGTCAGAAGGGACCATTATGATCATCTAGTCTGACCTCCTGCACAATGCAGGTCACAGAATCTCACCCACCCACTCCTGAGAAAAACCTCTCACCTATGTCTGAGCTATTGAAGTCCTCAAATCATGGTTTAAAGACCTCAAGGAGCAGAGAATCCTCCAGCAAGTGACCCGTGCCCATGCTACAGAGGAAGGTGAAAAACGTCCAGGGCCTCTTCCAATCTGCCCTGGAGGAAAATTCCTTCCCGAACCCAAATATGGCGATCAGCTGAACCCTGAGCACTGATGTCTCTGCACTGGAGGGCAGGAGCCAGGGCGACAGTGGAAAGACCTCCCTGTTGGCCTGTCTGAGACAAAAGGGTAGCAGAACAGGGGGAGTGAGGGATGCTGTCACGATGAGGCTGATCCCCCAGCAGAGAGGTTGTGGGGGCTCCTGCTGGGAAGAGCGGGGTAGTACTCCAGCTGGGAATGCTGGGGTGGATGTCCTGCCGGAAGAACAGAAGAGGACTGAGGAAGAGCCCAGGTATGGTGGAAGATGCTGAAGTGAGGTATGTGGAGGGACTAGATGGTGTGGGATTTTAAGCATTACATGTACTGGGGTGATAAATGGACTATATTTTTGTAACAAACTGGCCCCAAGAGGAGTATTTACTGAGGCAAGAAAGTTTGCATGAAGTTACTGGGGACTCTGAAGAAGGGAAACTGAGGCAGGTGCCCCTGTTGTGCCATGGTCTGACACTGCAAGGTGCTCCAGGCTGAGCTGCCCTGTGACCGACAGGATACACTAAATGGAAAGAAAGGGGATGGGAATGAAGTGAGGGGGACAGGGAAGAAGAATAGAGCGTAAGAGGAGCAATCTCCACCTGCCACTGAAATACAGACACCTCTGGGGTGTAGCTTGGCAGACGTTTTGTGCTAGCAAGATTACAGAGATTACAGGGTCTAGGAAGGTAGAAGAAGAACTTCTTCCAAGGAGGTTCCAGGGGGAGTTGTAGGTAGACAGAATGTAATTTCCAGACATGGAAGTGCACATTCAGAAAAAATAACATCCAAATCAACACCCATTTTTATCCTTGAGCTCAAACCAATCTTTTTGTCATGGTCTGAAATGGTTTTTAACAGCAGTTTTTGCATCCAGAAGAAGATTTGTCCAAGTCAGAGGTGGGAAAGACCTATTATATCATCCATGCAGCGTCACCATCTCTTCTTATGGCACTACCTGCTCGATTTTGCAGGCTCACGAGGTTCTGATAAGCCTCAGGTCAGCAGCTGAAATTTTGGGTGCTTATCCTACATTGTAAGGTCTTTGGGGCAGAAACCATCCTTTTGTTCTTTATCTGTACAGCACCTAGCACACTGGGGTCCTGGTCCATGACTGGGATTTCAAGGCCCTACTGTAATACAAATAATAATGATCCAGACTCAACTTGAACTCAGAACTTTTTGGAGGTTCTCCCATCATTAGGGACAGCCCCCAGTTGAAATTTGCTCAAAGCCTGAAGTTAACTGACCCTGCCCTGTAGAAAGTGACTCAGAACGAGGGGGAAGGATGGTCCAGTGGCTACGGTACTAGCTTAGGAGTCAGGAGATCATGTTCAATTCCCTACTCTGCCACACACTTCCTGTGTGGCCTGGGTCAAATCACTTAGTCTCTCTGTGACCTGGTTTCACACATGGGGATAATAGCACATCCCTACCTCATGGGGCAGTGCGAGGATGAATATATCAACAACCATGAGGTGCTCCAATACTACCGCAAGGGGGATAGATGATTTTTTGCTCCTCTCCTTGAGCAACCCACTCTACCCGAGGAGTGACCTGTATCATCCAGAAATGACCTGTTTGAGGTTAAAGGCTTAGAGGAGAACTGGCAAAAATAATGACAACTTAATGAATAAAATAGTTCACAACAACAGCATGTACAGAAATGTCCCCCTCTATAGCTGCTCAACGGAGTCATAAACTACAGAGGGTGCTCGGGATTAGGGAGGGGTGTGATAGCGTGAGAATTGGAGAGACAACACCAGTCAGGGAAGGCCAGGAGTGACACGGAGTCTCTTTGCACATTCACCTCCTCTGAGGAAGGAGACCCGGAGGGGTGAGGTGACGAACAATTCTTCACTAACTGAGTTAGCTTCCCTTATCAGCGAGAGCTGCTTGGAAGGAAAGCCAGGAGTTGGGCTTTATCTCTCCCCTCCCCCTCACACAATCACCTTTAAAATACAGAAGGCCCTGCCCTGCAAATGCTCTGTGAGCACCGATCTGCAGGCTGGCCGAGCACAAAGCAAGAGACCTTGAGAGGAGCACCCTAGACATCCGGTCCGTACAGCAGGGCAGCCCCTTCAGTCCAGAGGGTCCAAAACATGGCACCTGAGGTGCCCAGCAACCGACGGGCCAAGGCCCACAACAGCAATGCCCATCAAAACCCATGCCCACTGAAGGCCTCAGTGAGTTTTGGGTCAGACCCTAAATGAGAAGCTGCACTGGGGGTGACCAAGGGGGAAACACACAGTGGTCTGGCATGTGTTTTCCATCACCCTCTGGGTGCTCTGATCACTGGGATATGGCTCTCCATCCCTTTGGACCAGTACCAAATTCACACAGGCATGCACCCGTAGCTTTGCCAGCCTACCACTGGTGCCCTAGACGGCCTATGGCCTTTGCCGAAGTTGCACCAGGATAGTGACACGGTCTTGGTCCTGGCTTAGGGCGACAGGGGAGGGGACTCCATCACTGACCGAGGGGCTGAAATATAAACAGTGAACCCATCGCTCCAGGAGCCCAAGTGACTGGATTTTCTCGTGGGGATGGAAGAGCTGGTGTGGGAATGAATCCTCCCTGCCCAACGTGTCGGCTTGGCTCAGGGAGGCCACACAGCCCAGGGGCCCTTCCACCCTCACTGCAGGAGGGGAAGGCCTGTGGATTCCAGTATCTCCACAAGCAGCAAGGATCCAGCCTGTTTTCATGCCCATCTCCCTGGTGATAAGAGCAGCGGCACAGTCGGGCGAGTTTCAGCTCCGTTACTAGGCCACGGGTACTCAATCAGGCCTCATTTGGCACTGACTGGTGCCCTAAGCACAGGGAGCAAGGCCTGAGTGAACTCCCTTTGCACCACTAGAGATGATCCCCCTCCCCTCCTGCCCCGAGTCAGGGCTAGGCAGTATGGAGGAAGCTTGTCTTGCTGCTTCCCCCTCTGCTGTATCTGCTATAGCTAAAGGCCTTCAGTCCTCTGTCAGTTGTTCACCTATCACTGGCATTAACTATGCCTGGGGAGAGACGGACAGACAGACAATACAGGCTCTCTCACCAGAGATGTCTCTGTGTGTTGTATTTTTCACATGGCCTGTCACTGAGCCTTTTAATTACCCTTTCTCTCCCTCTCCGACAATGGGCATCACTCTTCCTTGAGGACACGTCCGCTAGAGGTGGGTGGTGGCTTTATTAACGTCTGTCTTCCCCCAAATGTCAGGAACCAAAGCTGTCACACAACCAGCGCTTGCGCGGCCAACCTCAGTCGTTCATGGCCCGCCTTGATCCGACGTGGAGCCTTCCGGGGATGGCTTTGGTCCAGGCTGGCACCTGACAGATAGCACTCGGTGCCAGCCAGGAAAATATGCTGTCCATGACCTGTTCGAAAGGGTGGAGAAGGCAAAAGACCAAGAAAGAAACGTCCCTCTTATCAGTATCCACTTGGGCATGTCTTCAAACTGACATCTCTCCCAGCAACCTAATAGATACCTCAGCCTCTCTGGAGACAGCATGTGGCAGAAGGATCTTGCAAGAAGCTGTATTTCCACCTCTATTTGGTCATCTCTCTGTTCTCCTTTTTTAAAACCCTCCCAGGCTGGTGCTGGGGTGTGTTTTCCTGACTTGTGACCTTGCTGAGGAGAAAACTGAACAAGGGGGTTCACACAAGGGGAGTAGAGAGGTGATGGAGTGACAAGGCACTAGCAGGGAGTGTCAGTGCAAGGGAGGCCAGAGGGGGAAAGCTGAGGTGGGAAGGAGAGATTGACGTGACATTGAAATACTGGTTTAAAAAAATGGATCTAGGGACAGCTGGTTTCTGAGGCAAAGAGAGAGACAAGAACAGGAGAAAAAGATGAGAGTAAATCAAAGGGAAGAGAGCAAACACCACAGAAGGGGGGGATGGAAAGAAAGGGAGAGGATGAAAGGAAGCTGAAAGCAGAGACCACAGGGAAGCAAGGGAAGAGGGAAGGATGGCTTAGTGGTTAAGGTGCCACCGGACTCCTTGTTGTTTTAGTGGTTAGGGCACTAGCCTGGCAAATTGAAATCCCTGTGTGAGTTTGGACCGGTCACTCAGACCCAGATCCTCAGTGGTATCTAGGCACCTAACTCCCATAGAAATCAGTGGGTGTTAGGCACCTAAATACCTTTGAGGATCTGAGCCTTAGTCTCTCTGTGCCTCAGTTCCTCCTCTGTGCCGGGGAGGGGGGTAATGGCACTGCCCTGCCTCCCAGCGGTGTTGGGAGGAAAGATGTATGAAGGGTCATGAGGTGCTCAGGTGGAAATGGGGCCCATTTCAGTACCTAAAATAGATAGAAGGGGAGCAATGGGCAAGAAAAGACACAGCCTGCAGGGGGAGATGAGTGCATGAGGGCGGCAGGCTTCTCCTCCAGGCAATGAGGATGCAGCAACCAGTGACCCCAGATTCCAGACATAACAACACGCCGGGCTAGATGGTCTGTGGGGATTGAACTCCGGAACTCAGCCTACAAGGGTATGGGACTCTACTGCTTGAGATAAAATATCAGCACATTAACTCAAGGGCAAGAGCAGACTCAACCAACTCCTCACTAGAGGGGACAGAGTTCACTGTTAGTAGGGGTCACAAAGACAGGTCATAGAGCAGCATTATTAATTTTCTGATGTTTGTGTCTTTTCGATTGCTAGTTGTTCTGATATTTAATCTCATCCTGCTGGCCAGATACTCTGCGTACAGTGCTTAAAAGGTTGGTGTTGTCTTGGTTGCTACAGCGGCTGTTCTGGAAACTTTGGTGAAAGAGTTGGGGGTGGGGATCTTGGTTGCTAGTTGTTCTGAATAATAAGATTTCACAAAACATCCCTGAGCACCACTAAAATAGATCACCTCACTTCACCCACCACTATAATGCAGCCACCCCTGGGGAGGAAACTTGGCAGCTGTTTATACACAACAACTCTACCCAACATCCTGGGACAGTGGGTGAAGAATGCTTCACCCAACTGACACTGTAGGGAATGGTTTGGGAGGTGGGAAGGTAACTACCCAGGCTAGAGTTTGTCTGGGACAGGGAGTGAAACCTCAGGCCAAATTCCACCCTGAAGTCGTTCCTCTTTGCGCCATGGCTGCATTTGGCCACTTGCCTCCCCAGTGCGCTAGGAGGTATGTAAGGCTCACGGGCAATCAAGGCTTTAGTTTTGTGTACACCATCACCTAATAACACGCCGCTGGAGCGCTGACTCCACAATGACCTGGAGGAAAAAGCTCCACCTACTGTCCAAAAGTCTTCCATGGAGTCCTCGAGCATAGACCCTACTGGTAATCTAGGCCAGATTGTCTGACAGATTCTCTGTTTGGCAAGAGCTGTTGTCTCTTGCTCTCCATTTGTCTTGTTCACCATGTGAAAAAGATCTTTCCGATGAAATAGCTGTTCTCATAAAGGCTTTCCACAGAACTGGGGAGCATGCAAACTCCACAGGGCAGATGTCAGCATTAGGCCCACCATACACAATGTAGGCTTCCTTAGAGATACTCATGGGCCTCGAGCTATGCCTTAGTCTGCTTACACTGAGGATTGCTGGATCCAAGGCCAGCCCCAGACCTCACTGTGCCAGTGCAGACCCCCACTGTAGACAAGGCAGATTAGCCCTGCTTGAAACTATTTGTGATCTGGGGTAACCTGCATACTGTGGAGCCTGGAAAAGGTGTAAGGTAAAGCGGGGTGGAGACTGCTTTAAGGTGTGGGAGAGTTAGAAGGACAGCCTATGAGGCAGACGCACGAGACTATGAGATCGCTAATTTTTCTACAGCTCTGGAACCCACATGCGTGCCAGTGGGAGTCTGTCTCCCTCTAGTGGCTGGGGGAAGTTGACGAGGTTAGGTAAGAGGTTTATGAGTTTACTACTCCAAGATATCAGAGCTGGTCTTTTAGCTCGAGCAACCAAGGCTGATGCTTTTAGATCTCGGGGATGCTAGGGTTCAATCCCTGCGGATGAGGTGTCATTGATAATGGGGGAACACAATGACCCCTCATTCTCTTCACCAACCAATGGTGCCCCAGTTGCTTTCCTAAATACCTGTCCTCTCGGCACCCCCGAAGCAAGGCTGCTCTGTCCAGAAGAAACTCTGGGAGGCTCTGCTAGTAATTATGGGGGCGTATATTCATAAAAGAAGAGCTTTGAATAAAACTCAACCACAGACACAAATTGTACCTTTTCACACCGGCTTCTGAGACAGAATAGTGTTTGTTTGGGACAGATGCTGTAGGGGCTCGGTTCATTTAAACAAATCTGTCTGGTTCCCTGAGACGGCAGATTGCAATTATGGCACAGCAAGCTGGTTAGAACAAGCAGATCCGTATTTCCGAATTTTGTTGGTTCTCCCCCTCCTGACAGAAGCCGGGGTCTGAGAGTGCAAATCCACTGCAGTAACTAGTGGCTACTCACACAAGCCTGACTAACGAGGCTCCTGCTTCATTCTCTGCCGATCTATATTGATTTTAGAGTTTCAGAACTTTTTTTTTTTCCTTTTTGGCTGAAGGACATTTAGCGCTGATGGTAACTGAGGGAATTTAAGTCTGGTGCTTGCTTGTTTCAGACTCCCAGATTACAGTTCTCCCTTGGAACAAAACAACATACGTAAGTCTGGGTCAGATGCTCAGCTGTTGCAGACTGGCATAGCTCCATTGACTTCAGTGGATCGGATCTACACCAGCTGAGGAACTTACTCTGCCATTTAAAGTATAGTGTTTACTTTACTGGTGGTATTATAGAGACAAGGTGGGTGAGGAATTATCTTTTATTGGACCAACTTCTGTTGGCAGAAGAGACAAGCTTTCAAGCTACACAGAGCTCCTCTTCAGGTCTGGGAAAGGTCCTCAGAGCATCACAGCTAAATACTAGATGGAACAGAAAGAAAAGGAGTACTTGTGGCACCTTAGAGACTAACTGAATGCATCCGATGAAGTGAGCTGTAGCTCACGAAAGCTTATGCTCAAATAAATTGGTTAGTCTCTAAGGTGCCACAAGTCCTCCTTTTCTTTTTGCGAATACAGACTAACACGGCTGCTACTCTGAAACCTGTCATTATAGATGGAACAGGTTGTTTATCATAACAAGTTAATATGCATTTCAAGGGACGGTTCAAGGTGAAGTGGCCCATTAACGCTCCTTCAGTCCTAGGGGAAAAGGAAGGGACAGGGAGGGAAAGGCAGCCGGGGGTGGTTAGTGGGTTACAGATTGTTGTAATACTCCATAAATCCGGGGTCTCTGTTCAGGCCATGATTTTTAGTGCCTAGCAAAGTTATGAATTTCAGGCTCATCTCTTGAAGGCCTTGTGCAGGTTTCCTTTGGAGATGAGGACTGATAGGTTAGATCAGAGGTCGGCAACCTATGGCACGCATGCCAAAGACGGCACGCGAGCCGATTTTTAATGGCACGCTGCTGCCTGCCGGGTCCCCGCCGCCGGCCCCGTTCAGCCCGCTGCCGAACCCAGGCCGGGACCCCGGCAGGCAGCAGCGTGCCATGAAAAATCCGGCCCGCCCCGGCCCGCTCTCTCCACCCCACCCCACCCCACCCCCCCCGCGCGGGGGCAGGGTGAAGAAGCTTGGTCCTGCCGGCGGCGGCTGCAGCAGGGCAGGCAAGTTCCCCCTCCCCCGCCTCTCCCCGCAGCGTGCTGGGTTCCCGCCCCTCCTCCGCTCCCTCCCTGCCGCCGACCAGCTGGCAGCCCTTGCGAGGGAGGGGGAGAAGTGGAGCCGCAGCGCGCTCCCTACTCTGGGGAGGAGGCGGAGAAGAGGTGGGGACGTGGCCGTGGGGACGGGGGGTGGAATCAGGGCATATCCCCTCCAGCCCCCTGCCATGAGCCGCTCAGGGCAGGGGGCTGGGAGCACCCCCACGACCCCAGCCCACACCCCCAGCCCTCTGCCCTGACCCCTGCACTCCCCATACACCTTCCCAACCCTCTGCCCTGACCGCTGAACCCCCCATCACCCCAGTCCTGACTCCAGCACCCCCACACATACCCAGCCCCCCCACACCCCATGCCTTGACTCCTGCACCCTCCTCACATGCCCCCAGCCCCCTGCCCTGACTCCTGCACCCCCCACACATACCCAGCACCCCCACATCCCATGCCCTGACTCTTGCACCCCCCACATTCCCACCCCCACCCTGAGCACCAAACGGGAGCTCCTGCACATCTTCCCCCCCCCCACCTTTCCCACCTGCACCCCTCGCACCGAATGGGAGCTGCCCAGGTAAGCGCTCCACACCCAAACCTCCTGCCCCAACCCTAAGCCCCCTCCCTCATTCTAGCTCCTGGCCAGACCCTGCACCCCAACCCCCAGCCTGCTCCTTCACCCCCAGCCCTGTTCTCAGCACACTCCCACCCTCAGGTCAGTGAGAAGAGAGAGGAAGAGAATGGCTAGAACCAGGGAGAAGGTAGGTACCCACTCTATGTGGGCAGGGCCGGGATCCCAGACCGGCAGCGGGCTGAGCGGGGCCGGCAGCCGGGACCCTGGCTGGCAGGAGCCGGCGGACGGAATCCCAGACCGGCAGCAGGCTGAGTGGCAGCGGGCTGAGCTGCTCATCCCACTGCCAGTCTGGGGTCCTGGCCGCTGGCCCCTCTCAGCCCACTGCCGGTCTGGGGTTCTGGCTGCCGGCCCCTTGCCAGCCGGGGTCCCGGCCGCAGGCCCCGCTCAGCCCGCTGCCGGCCTAGGTGAACGGAACCCCAGGCCGGCAACGGGCTGAGCAGGCCGGCGGCGTAAGATCAGCATTTTAATTTAATTTTAAATGAAGCTTCTTAAACATTTTGGAAACCTTGTTTCCTTTACATACGACAATAGTTTAGTTATATAATATATCGACTTATAGAGAGAGACCTTCTAAAAAAACGTTAAAATGTATGACTGGCACGCGAAACCTTAAATTCAAGTGAATAAATGAAGACTCTGCACACCACTTCTGAAAGGTTGCCGACCCCTGGGTTAGACAGAAAGTGATGGCTTTGTGAAAAGTGTTCACCCCAGGTGATTGTGTTTTTTGTCTTTTATCATTTTCCTATGTGAGTTCATTTGCGAGTGTAGTGATTGTCTGGTTTCACACACACAATTGTTATTGGAGCATTTAGTGCACTGGTTGAAGTACATCAGATATTGTGATAGGTCCTGTGCAGGATCCCGGGGTCTTTAAAGGTGTGTTGTGGAGGGTGTTGATCATTGTAGCAGAGGAGCTATGTCTGCAGGTTTTGCATCTGTGGTGCTAGAGCAGTCTGCTGCCACTTTGAGTTGATGTGTCCTGATCTGTGTGGAGCTTGCTTCTGATGATGAGGTTGGGGGGGGGGGTAGTTTGAAGGCCTAAAGATGGGGTTCAGGAAAGTTTTGTTTCAGGATGGGGTCTCCCTCAAATATAGGTTGTAGTTGTTTGATGATACCCCATATGGGTTCTAGTGTGGGGTGGTAGGTGACAACTAGGGGTGTGCGGTCAGAGGAGGTTTTATGTCTGTACTGAAGCAGGTTCTCTTGGCCCATTCCAAGATCTGGTCTAATTCCCTGGTGGAATGTCCTTGTCTAGTGAAGGCGGTTTTGAGTGTGTTAAGGTGTATATCCCCGAATCATAGACGATTAGGGTTGGAAGAGACCTCAGGAGGTCACCTAGTCCAACCCCCTGCTCAAAGCAGGACCAAGCCCCAACTAAATCATCCCAGCCAGGGCTTTGTCAAGCCTGACCTGAAGAACCTCAAAGGAAGGAGATTCCACCACCTCCCTAGGTAACCCACTCCAGTGCTTCACCACCCTCCTAGTGAACTAGTTTTTCCTAATATCCAACCTAGACCTCCCCCACTGCAACTTGAGACCATTGCTCCTTGTTCTGTCATCTGCCACCACTGAGAACAGTCTAGTTCCATCCTCTTTGGAACCCCCCTTCAGGTAGTTGAAGGCTGCTATCAAATCCCCCATCACTTCTCTCTTCTGCAGACTAAATAAGCCCAGTTCCCTTAGCCTCTCCTCATAAGTCATGTGCCCCAGCCCCCTAATCATTTTCATTGCCATCTGCTGGACTCTCCAATTTGTCCACATCCTTTCTGTAGTGGGAGTGGGGGAAAATTGGACGCAATACCCCAGATGTGGCCTCACCAGTGCCGAATAGAGGGGAATAATCACTTCCCTCCATCTGCTGGCAATGCTCCTACTAATGCAGCCCAATATGCTGTTGGCCTTCTTGGCAACAAGGGCACACTGCTGACTCATATCCAGCTTCTCGTTCACTGTAATCCTCAGGTCCTTTTCTGCAGAACTGCTGCTTAGCTAGTCAGTCCCCAGCCTGTAACAGTGCATGGGATTCTTCCATCCTAAGTGCAGGACTCTGCACTTGTCCTTGTTGAACCTCATCAGATTTCTTTTGATGCAATCCTCCAATTTGTCTAGGTTACTCTGGACGCAATCCCTACCCTCCAGCGTATCTACTCTCCCCCACCCCAGCTTAGTGTCATCTGCGAACTTGCTGAGGGTGCAATCCATCCCATCATCCCAATCATTAATGAGGATGTTGAACAAAACTGGCCCCAGAACTGACCCCTGGGGCACTCCAATTGATACTGGCTGCCAACTAGACATCGAGCTGTTGATCACTACCCATTGAGCCTGACGATCTAGCCAGCTTTCTATCCACCTTGTACTCCATTCATCCAATCCATACTTCTTTAACTTGCTGGCAAGAATACTGTGGGAGACCGTATCAAAAGCTTTGCTAAAGTCTAGCTATATCACATCCCTCTCAATTCATGGCCACATTTGGCTTCTTATATATATTTTTTTAAACTCAAAGATGATCAATTGCACCAAAATCCTCCTCATGCACCTGCTGTTTTCAACTTGCGGCTGATGTTTTAACTGTAATGTTGCGCTAATCTAGAACTTCCTCTGGAGAAATTAAAGAATTGCCATTCATGTCAAACAAAATCCTACTGACTTAAACAATGAAATTAATACATTTCTGAAGCTTAGCAACAAGAGTCACTTCTGAAATATTGTGCTAATAATTTTTCAATTTAATTTCAGGGAACAAACTGTATCTTGATTGTTGCTTCATGCCATCCCAGGAGCAAAGAACCCATCTGGATTTAAAATAAGTCATTTCCGTCATAAAAGAGGACTTGTTGCAATGAAGATCCTGTTGTGATTTAGATTCATTGTGGGCTGTGATCTCACCAGATCTCTCAAGCAAACCAGGGTCTCATTGGGTAAGCATTGGAGAGAAAACAGTCATTTTAGGAAATGAACTACTGTAGGTAGAGTTGATAGGAATTTCCATCCCCTGGGAGATTCTGATATTTTGACATTCGTTTTCATCTTGAATCAAGCCAGAAAGTCAAAATATCAAAACTTTTCAGGGAACAAAACATTCTGAAAATTTAACTCAGATGTCAAAATGTAGCTCTGCCACAGAAAGAGAATGCCAGCTGTGACGGGAGGTGTAGTCCAACCCATATGTGAGAGCTGGGGCACCAAATACCCTGAACTAAAACACCCATGAGGCACCGTGGCATATCAGGCAGACTCAGAGATTAATGTCAACCCAAATAAGAGGTTTTGTTCTTATTCTTTCAACAGAAAATTCTGTGGCAATGAATTTTTTCCCACCGTGCTCTTCCTTCAGACGCATCATTGAATCAGTGTTTCATCATAGTGCCGGAAGTGATGTAAATCCAGCTTCTGATCATTTGGGGTCATTAAATACACAAGATTTGTGCCATTTTAAAGCTTCAAAATTTAAAAATATAGGCATCTGATTTTTATTGCCATTTCTGATTTCATTAACCAAGCTACAAATCATCCAGTTTTTGCTCTAAACTCTTCCAGTTGGAGTCCCTTGAAGCAAGCAAGTAAACCTAAAAAGGATTGCAATGTCAACATCTGGATTTTTACTCCAGATGAATCAAAGCATGCAACAATTTGAACTGCACATTTCAGCATGAAAATCCCATTTTGCAAAATCCAAAATCACGAAGGTGCAAAATGAGTCTGCAACAATTTTCAGAAAAAGATCCACAATTTTGCCTATCCTTGGTGCTTTTGGGGTGTTCATCCCATTATCTGGACTACACAAGCTCTAGTTTTTAAGGTCAGGCTTGACAAAGCCCTGGCTGGGATGATTTAGTTGGGGATTGGTCCTGCTTTGAGCAGGGGGTTGGACTAGATGACCTCCTGAGGTCCCTTCCAACCCTGATATTCTATGATTCTAGTCCAGAGGTTCTCAAACTGTGGCCGCAAGCTCCATTCAGGTGGTCCACGGATAGTTCCCTCTAAAGTGCGTGCCTGGGCAGCTGCATACGAGAGAACGAAGGGCCACCCACCTAATTAGTGGAGCCTCACAGGCATGGCTCCACTAATTAGGTGCCTGGACCCCAGACAAGATGCACATGTAAGGTGAGGTGGTGGCCTTGGGGAGGAATAGGGAGTAGGTGGGAGGGGACAGTGGGGTGAGAAGAGGGGGTGAAGGGAATTTGGGACGTGCAGGGCTGCGGTGGCCAGCGAAAACGACAACTTTGCCCAGCTCCAGGGCTGTGGCTGCTGGGGAGAGACGGCCCTCGTTCCCCACCTCAGCTCTGTGGCTGCTGCGGCGGGGGAGGGAGAGAGAGACCTTCCCTCCTTCCCAGCCCGGGGGCTGCTGCGGCAGGGGAGAGAGGGCACATCCATCGCATTGGAAAGGTAAGACTATTGATATTAAAATATGAGTTGTGTGCTTTTATTTGTAGAACAAAAAACGTTAGCTATTAAGAGTATTTTTATATAGTGTTTTTATCCAAAGCGTTTCCCAATAGTTAGCTAACGGTACAAACAACATTTAAGAAGATCATTAAGTGGTCCGCTGAGACCCTCAGTGATTTTCAAGGGGTCCGTTGAAGAAAAAAAAAAGTTTGAGAACCACTGGTCTAGTTCTTATACTCTTCCTAGGCAAACTAATTTCAGTAGAGTTACACTAGTTTTACACTCACCTCAGCAAGCAATGGTCCCTTAAGACAAAGGGATAGATCCTCAGATGTCATAAGTCTGCATAGAAGCCAATGGACCTACACCGATTTACACCAGTTGAGGATCTCGCCTAAAGTATCTCCATTAGATTAAGCACGGAAGGGAGAATCCATGGAGCTCTACTGACTACTAGTTTTCCCGCAATATACAGCTGTGGCATGAAGTCAGAGGGTTGTAGATTTGCCATGCATGGACGAGAGGAATGATGGGACCAGTCAGAAATGCCTTGAATCTCACTTTTATTTTTATTATGAATTCCATATATAAATGGATTGAATGAACTTTCATGAGCTCAGGTAATACCGCTTCAGATAATGGCTACTTCTGTCAGGGACCCCATTTGCTCGTGTTAGTAAGAATTCCGGCCCATATAACCTTGTCTATGGAGTCTGGAGGCCAAATTTATAGGTCCTTGACTCCACACGTTTTTTGCTTCAATCTGTCAACCC
Source organism: Chelonia mydas (assembly GCF_015237465.2). NCBI lineage: Eukaryota > Metazoa > Chordata > Testudines > Cheloniidae > Chelonia > Chelonia mydas. The sequence goes on along the minus strand of NC_057852.1, from coordinate 135,822,091 downwards.
CCTCACGGTTGGCTGGTGATTTCCATGCTGTGTGTGTATTTGTGGCTTTAAGTCATCATGTCAGTTAGCCTGCCCTGGCCAGCAGGAGGCCAATACCCACCATCCATAAAAACAACAACCAGCTATTATGATGTAGCTTCAGCTCCATGGAAAGCTGCATTTCTGCCATCACATGTGGGGCTAGATGTCAGCAGCATTCCCAGGACCACTCCCGGGGTTCCCGGAAAGCATCATCCGACAAGTCGTGCTTACTTCTTGGTCCTGAGAAAAGGAAGCGGTTCCGCAAGGGATAAGGGCCCGAGTCTCCACTTACTCTGCCAGGTAGTAGGCAAGGCAGCTGGTGTCTGCAGTCTGCTGGTGATTTCTCCATCTCCTGCGGCATGATATAAGACATCAAGGAAGGGAACGTAATATAAGCAGGACAATGCCATACAACAACCCACTTTTACCCTCTCCGTACCAGGGTTCCCGCTCACTGCTAGTGTGCCTCCTCGTGTCTACAGCTGGGAAAGTAGCTCTTGTGGCACCAGTGCCCCCTTCTGCTCCCTGCTCCCTCTTGGATAGTCTCTTCTGCTAACTTGGCCTTCCAGCCAGGTCCCCATTTAATCCACCCCTTCCAGGTTACAAAGTCCAACCAGATCACTGGTCGAATGCCTTCTCTAGATGGTGCTCATCCCTTGCTCTGGGCTTGGTACCACCACACACCAGTGCCTGTCAGGGGAACCCAGGCCCACCCACTACGCTAAGGTCCTATCTGGGGACCCTACAGCAATTCAGCTCTGCTCTGTCCCTTCCCTGTTGCTCTTTCCTAGCCAGCATCATGGGCTCCTTCCTATCCAGCCTCTCCCTCTTCTCTCTCCTGTTTCTGGGTTTACCACAGGAGCCTGCTCTGCTCCCCAGGGCTGCTTCACCCGCTCCTAGCCTCTTGCTAGTTTCCTTACTCCAGGGCAAGCTCACAGGGCTTACTCTGCCCCAGACTTCCTCCTTGTCCCGGACAACCTCTCTCTCCCAAGGAGTGACTCCAGCCCCCTTCCCCTGCAGCCTCCTTCTGCTGTCAGCCTCCTGGCTTTATAGTGCTGGCCCCGCCCTTCCCCAGCTGGGCTTTACTCTCAGTTTACCCAGGCCCTCCCTCTCTGGGGGTGAGGCCAGTAACCCAGCTGCCCTCTCAGCCCTCGTTAACCCTGTCAGGGCTGGTGTGGGGTGCAAACCCCATTACGCTCCCCCCACCAATACCTCTTTCCCATTTGGCGCGGCTATACCAGGGACTCCCCTCCCATTTGGCAATATGAGAAGGGCAGGGTCTGACAATCTGAGAAGCCTTCTGGGTTAACCCTTTCGTGGCTATTCCTCCTGAGCCCTCTCATCTGCCATGGTGTATCTTTCCATTATACAGATCAGCCCACCCGTCTTCATTCATACCCTGAGAATCTCTGCACCAGGCATCGCTGTTGTTACAATGATGTAAATCGATTCCCCCCTCCCGCCCTTTGCGTGTTGTTTAGTTATTTTCACCAGTCCAAAATCAGTGTAAAACTAAACCTTTCTGACCCTGTAGCTTTTCACTCTCACTTTGCACAGGGGTGAATGGTGAAACAAAGAGCAAGATGGTGGAGAATTGGAGCTGGACGGTGGCAACTCCACAGCAGTTACTCTGGAATTACACCTATGGGCAAAATTGGCCCTCTGGGAGCTTAGCCTGAGGTAAGGGAAGGCCTTGGGGATCTGGTCTAGCGAGAGTCAAGCTGGCAAAGAGCTTTGGCATTCCAGTTGGGAAAGGCTCCATATGAATGTGTAGTGACTCTGGAGTATGTGGACCTGCCTGTCATATTTTATGAACATTATCTGTTCTGTCTGCTTGCTAGTGTGGTGTTTGCTACATGTTTACCAGGGGATCATTGCAGCAGGAGCTGACTGGCACATAGGCAGGAAGGAGGACAAACCCTTCTGATAGCCACCCATTTATGGATACTTCAAAGACAGCACCGAGAACCAACTGCCTTGAAGCACCGCCGGGTGGGCCTCATAAACCAGTTTGACAAGATTCAAAAGACACAAGGAGACAAAGAACTTGGGGGAGGTTGAAAGGGGAACCACTGAAAAACAGGTGGGGGGAGTTGTAATAACTGGGGCCCAGCAGACCTACCCCAGTTGTAAGCTTAACTGTGGGAAAGTAAATGAACGCATATAAAATGTGTTAATTACCAATAGCAATAAACGATAAAGTACAAACGGGAGAAAAAAAAACCTGCACAAAACCCTCACACAAAAAAGAAAACAACTCCAGCCAAAAAAACCCACCTACATTAATTCAAGCGAAAAGGCCTGCTACTATAACCCACGGAGTGTGTTAAAATTATTAATAAACAACAGGAGCATGGGACTGGAAATCACTGGACTAGAATTGGTGTGTCGGAAACTAGGCCTAAGTGATGAGCAAAATAATTAATGGATGGGCTATTCCACCCATCACTCCCTTTTGGGGTCCTTAAAATACTTTGTGGGGAAAATCAAATCAAATGCTAGTGGGGAGACAGGTGGATGAGAGAGACCAAGCTGCCACCCCCACTATCTCCTGCAACCCCAGGATCCACCATGACAGGGTTGGGCCTTTGTCATCCTAATTCTGAGACATGTCCTGACCAGACAGGGCCAGAGAGAAGGACCCAGATGACATCACCATCTCTACAGGCTCTGGCTGAATTCTGACCACCTGGGTTGTGCGACTTTGTCCCACACACACAGTTTGTCTGTCCTTTCTCACCTCTTTTTTCTTTTCTTTCCTATCCCTCTTTTTTTGCCTTCTGTTTAATAAGAGTCTGGTTTAGCCAGCCAGGACTGTATATTTTGCAACAGTGCTGCAAGCCTGTGACCAGAAAGGCAGCGAAAAACAATGCCCTGAAGAACAGCCCAAAGCTGGTACAAGTTAGCCAGGTCTCAGAGTGATTGATCAGATCATGTGCTGGGCCTGTGTTTTTCCAGCACTTGCCGTTGCAAGTGAGATTCAGCACCAGAGACAGAAGCTGCATTGTCTATTTGTTGCTAGTCTTCTTCAAATATCGTGTTTTGTGTGTATTTGTCTTCTAGGAAATGAGGTTGGGCCTCAGCAACAACAAGCGGTCCAGCCTATCTCAACTGTTTCTCCTCAAAAAGAAAGTTATTACCATTTTTAATAACTGCCTCTGACAGTCTGTTAGGTGGTTTCTCCTCCTCCTTCCAGCTAAAGGGAAGGGGAATAAGCGATATTTTGGAAACGAAACCCTCGCTGCTTGATATCTCAAACGTTTTAATTGTTTTTCCTTCTGTTCCATATTTTTCATACAAAGTTTTAAGGAAACTTTTAATGGTATGTTTGCCAGGGGCCTAAACAGGCCGAAGTCTCTTTAGTCAGAACTCCAAATTTTGTTTTAAACTGTTAGTGCTGTATGGTGACAGGATCTTCTTAACATTTTTGACTCTCGGGGCCCATTTATTCCATCAAAATTAAACTAACGGGAAGAAGTGGGGGTACCTCATGGAAGGCTGGCCTACCTAAGCTGTAGGTGGGACAGATACATGTGTAGGCTGTTTGTTGTGTTAACCCCTTCACTCTTGTCATGCTCTGTTCTGACGGTTGAGCTTCAACGATACTTTGATTTGAAAAGGCTGGTTTGGGTCACTGTGCTCTCCTGTGCTGTTCCCAGCTCCTGAAGCGAAGTTGCACCCTGTTTGGGCTTACTGAGCAGTCATGGCTGGTACATTACAGGGTAGTGTAGCCAAGAACCAGTCTGAAGCTGGGAGAATAGCAGGAGTCCATCCCAGGTCAGGTGAAGCCAAGAAGCTTGACACCTGCGGGGATTACACTCAGAGAGAGTGCGTAGGGTCAAAGATGTTGCTAGCACTGACCCGTAACGGTGATATTATTAGAATTTGTCTGGGGCAGACTTTTCAGCAAGCAAAAAACAAAGGACAATAAATGAGAAACTCTGAAACCCAGGTAGCTGCTAGAGTGCTGCCTTTGAACAGCTGATGAAATGCAGCTGCAGTGCTCTTATCTTCCTTCAGGCGGGAATGGCTGCTGCTGCTTTTTTTTTTAATCTCCTTTGATAACGGTATCTGAAAGCCAAAATATTGTCATTTTGATTGCTACAAAAGCTGACACATTTGGTGCTGCTCTTAGCCTAGCAGAGTCTCTGAAGTAACATTGTTTTGGCTCAACAAACCCTCTGATAAAAGGAGACTTCCCTTAGAATCATAGAATATCAGGGTTGGAAGAGACCTCAGGAGGTCATCTAATCCAACCCCCTGCTCAAAGCAGGACCGATCCCCAACTAAATCATCCCAGCCAGGGCTTTGTCCACATCCCTAGGTAACGCATTCCAGTGCTTCACCACCCTCCTAGTGAAAAAGTTTTTCCTATTATCCAACCTAAACCTCCCCCACTGCAACTTGAGACCATTACTCCTTGTTCTGTCATCTGCTACCACTGGGAACAATCTAGATCCATCCTCTTTGGAACCCCCTTTCAGGTAGTTGAAAGCAGCTATCAAATCCCCCCTCATTCTTCTCTTCCGCAGACTAAACAATCCCAGTTCCCTCAGCTTCTCCTCATAAGTCACGTGTTCCAGTCCCCTAATCATTTTTGTTGCCCTCCGCTGGACGCTTTCCAATTTTTCCACATCCTTCTTGTAGTGTGGGGCCCAAACTGGACACAGTACTCCAGATGAGGCCTCACTAATGTTGAACAGAGGGGAATGATCACGTCCCTTGATCTGCTGGCAATTCCCCTACTTATACAGCCCAAAATGCTGTTAGCCTTCTTGGCAACAAGGGCACACTGTTGACTCATATCCAGCTTCTCGTCCACTGTAACCCCTAGGTCCTTTTCTGCAGAACTGCTGCCGAGCCATTCTGTCCCTAGTCTGTAGCGGTGCATGGGATTCTTCCGTCCTAAGTGCAGGACTCTGCACTTGTCCTTGTTGAACCTCATGAGATTTCTTTTGGCCCAATCCTCTAATTTGTTTAGGGCCCTCTGTATCCTATCCCTACCCTCCAGTGTATCTACCTCTCCTCCCAGTTTAGTGTCATTTGCAAACTCCTAACTTGCTGATCAGTAATATCACAGTAAAAGGCATGTAGCAACACTGTGTAAAGTTATGAACATAAGCTGAAATCATGACTGACATATGTTCCCCAGATCCGTCTGGGGAGGGGGTAAACCATTTGCTCAACTACAAAGGGAAAACTGACACCCCAATCAGATGTCTACAAAGCTGATGGGCCATCACCTATCTTTGGCAAGAAAGGGGGACAGGGACAAAGCGATCAAAGAGACAAAGACACAGCATAAGAACATAAGAGCGGCCATACTGGGTCAGAGCAAAGGTCCAGCTAGCCCAATATCCTGTCTTCCGACAGTGGCCAATGCCAGGTGCCTCAGAGGGAATGAACAGAACAGATAATTATCAAATGATCCACCCCCTGTTGCCCATTCCCAGCTTCTGGCAAATAGGAGCATGAGGTCTCCTTCCTCCACCAGACTCCCTGTCTCATGGTTCTCAGATGGAAATGCTTTTCAAAGAGAGATTGAAACTATAAAAAGGAGGGGCAAACACCCTAAGACACCCCTCTCTCTCTACCTGCCCATCTCATTCTCTGCAGCTGGGAAGACAAAGGAAAAAGCCCTTAGACCCTGTGGGAGGGGTCCTGATCTGAAAGTTTGGTCAATAATGCTGTTGGAAGCACGTGGTGAGAAACTTTGCTTAAATCTAATATAGTCTGTTAAGTTAGGCACTAAAAAGCATTTTTATCTTTATTTTTCTTGTAACCATTTCTGACTTTTATGCCTCATTGCTTGTACTCACTTCAAATCTATCTTTGTAGTTAATAAACTTATTTTATTATTTCATCTAATCCAGTGTGTCTAGGTAACTCCATTTAGGGTAGCAAGTTGTGTGTATATTATTCCCTTATAGGAATAATGGACTTAATATATTTGGACTGTCCAGGAGAGGGCTGGGCAGTACAGGGGATACATTTCTGGGGGGAAATCTGGGACTGGGAGTATGGTGGATCACCCTGCAGTATAACCAAGGCTGGTGAGAGCCAGAGTGTAACCCAAGTGTGGCTGTCAGGCGGCAATTACACACAGACACTCAGGATTTGGCTTGCATGCTGGAAGGCTGTTTGTGTGCAGTGCAGGTGGGAGCTACTGTCACCAAAGCATTGTAAGGCACACAAGGTTGCAGGGCAGGGGTGACACAATCCCCTACTAGTCTGGATTGCATCCCAGTATGTCACATTCCCAAACCAGCAGAGCTTAGGCTGAGTGAGCAGATCTGTATACTCAGTAGGATGTTTTTGTGATTTAGGCACAAGATGAGGAGTGAGGGTGTAGCAACGTGCATGGAACTTGGAGAGAGGAGCGCCGGTTGCAGGAAGGAAGAGTTTGGAGGAAGCACCCGAAAGTCAGTCTATGCACATGCTTGGAATGCCAGCAGCAGTCCAGCATCTCTGTAAATAGTTCTCTTAATAAAGAGATGGTTTAGCTTTGGAAATATGGAGTCCTCCCATCATGTTATTACCCAGCTTACAGTACATGAAAGTTACCTCATCCAGTGCACCAAATGCCCCAATAGGAACTATGTGGGTGAAAGCAGACAATCTCTGTGCTCTCAAATGAACTCACACAGGAAAATGATAAAAGTCAAAAAAACACCCTGTCACCTGTGACTAAACTCTTTCTGTAGCAGGGCGGTAACCCCGCTCCGGCTCAGAAGGGGTTAAAAGCCAGGCCTCGGAGTGGGCCGGGGCTGAGAGAAAAGCCTCGGCTGATTGGGGAAATAGCCACAGCTGGGGCCATGCCCCAATCAGGGCACAGCATGCCCTATAAAAGGGCTGTGAGCCAGGAGCTCAGGGAGATGCTCTCTCTAGGTGTAGAGAGAGAAGGACTTAGCTACTTAGGAGCTAAGCAGGGTACCAGAGTGGAGCAGGGCTGGGGGAAGGCTAGAGGAGCTGGGGAGCTCCAGCCTGGAAAACCCCCAGGCTGCAGGCCTGGCTAAAGGCCAGGAAAGGTACTGGGGCTACAGAGGTGTACCCTGGGAATAGGCAGAGGCAGCTAGTCCAAACCCCCTTGCCCATGATGAGTGGTTCATAGACTGCAGTCTGCCCCAGTGAGCGGGGGCTAGATGGTGACTGGCAGTAGCCACTGAGGAAAGGAGGGGATAGAGAGTTGGGGGTTCCCCTGGGAAAGGGACCCAAAGTGTGGGGGCACTGCCAAGGGGCAGCACCCCAAGGAAAAGGGGCACCGGGGTCTGGGAGGGACATGGGGGCCAGCGGCAGGTGAGAAGAGCTAATTCCCGAGACAACCAGCAGGCAGCGCCGCACCAGTGAGTCATCGCACCGCTACACTTCCCTAAAGCCATCACTCTATAGCCGAGCTCTCAGTCCTCATCCTCAAAGAAATCTGCACAACACTTTCAAAAGACAAGCCTGGGAGCTTAAGTTCATAACTTTGCTAGACACTAAAAATCATGGACTGAAGAGAGACACTGGATTTATGACTTATTACAACAATTTATAACCCATTCACAACCCCTCTCAGCTGCTTTTCCCCCCTCCCCCTTCATTTTCTCTCTGACTGGAGGGGTGTTAACAGGCCACTTCACCTTGAATGGTCCCTTGAAATACATGTTAACTACTTATGCTAAACAAGCTGTTCCACCTTCTATTTAGCTGTGACGCTCTAAGTTTCCCAGACCTGAAGAAGAGCTCTGTGTAAGCTCGAAAGCTTGCCTCTCTCACCAACAGAAGCTGGTCCAATAAAAGAGATGACTTCACCCACCTTTTCTCTCTGGTAGAGGTGGTGTTATGAAAGGTTCTTCGTGGTGTGTTGGTCTCTTAGTTCTGCAATGTTCACTTGAAGATTCTTTGTGCCGTTGCTGATGCCCGGCCACCACGCCGACTGGTTGGCCTGTTCACAGCATTTCACTCATCCTTGATGTCCCTCATGGATGAGGTTTAGTATTTCTCCTCGTTTCATTTGGAATTACAATGCAATCACCTTTCATTATGAGTCCATTTCACTCACTTAATTGTCCGTAGACCGCGAAGTAGTCTCTTGTCACTTCCTTCATGTCCTTTAGATACTTCGGCCAGCCGCTCCTAATGTAGCTTAGACCATCTTGTACTTACTTTTCTATTGAGGTTGCTTGTTGTAGCTGGCGTAGTCTCTTTCTGACACTGGTCTATGTGTGTTCACGGCATCCACGGACGCCTTTACGTTATCTTCAAGCTCACAGGTAGTTGAATGTGATGCTGGGCTCCATGATGGAATCTACTACCACCAGATTTTTCCTAGGAACATATTTAGCAATTGGGTTAAATAGCATTAACCTTATCAATGGACGTTGGCATCTCAGTGCTTTATCTGGGTGTTTTCCATTGATGAGAGTTACAAGCGGTTTATGATCTGTTATCAGTGTAAACCTGTAAAAGTTCTCGCATGCCCATATGCTTGCCAGGCATGCCTTTTCAATCTGTGCATATTGTTTTTCTGCTTCTGTAAACGGGAGAGAGCAAAATGCTACTGACTTCCACTCAAAGGGATGTTGCAACAATACACCACCTCAGCCATAGCAGCTTGCATCCACACTGACCATTGTGGGTTTCTGCACATTGTAGTACTTGAGGACTGGATCTGTTGAGATCATATCTTTTACTTTTCTGAAGGCAATTTCTTGATTTGGCCCCCATAGCCACAAGAAGAAGGCTGAGGGGAGATATGATTGCTCTCTATAAATATATCAGAGGGATAAATACCAGAGAGGGAGAGGAATTATTTAAACTCAGTACCAATGTGGACACAAGAACAAATGGATATAAACTGGCCACTAGGAAATTTAGATTAGAAATTAGACGAAGGTTTCTAACCATCAGAGGAGTGAAGTTTTGGAATAGCCTTCCGAGGGAAGTAGTGGGGGCAAAAGATCTATCTTGTTTTAAGATTAAACTCGATAAGTTTATGGAGGAGATGGTATGATGGGATAACATGGTTTTGGTAATTAAATATTCATGGTAAATAGGCCCAATGGCCTGTGATGGGTTTTAGATGGGGTAAGATCCAAGTTACCTGGGAAAGAATTTTCTGTAGTATCTGGCTGGTGAATCTTGCCCATATGCTCAGGGTTTAGCTGATCGCCATATTTGGGGTTGGGAAGGAATTTTCCTCCAGGGCAGATTGGAAGAGGCCCTGGAGGTTTTTCGCCTTCCTCTGTAGCATGGGGCACGGGTCACGTGCTGGAGGATTCTCTGCTCCTTGAGGTCTTTAAACTACAATTTGAGGACTTCAATAGCACAGATATAGGTGTGAGGTTTTTTTGTAGGAGTGGTGGGTGAAATTCTGTGGCCTGCGTTGTGCAGGAGGTCAGACTAGATGATCATAATGGTCCCTTCTGACCTAAATATCTATGAATCTATGAATCTATGTGTTGGACTTTAGCAATTCATTCAGTAGTTTTGTCACTGTAGAAAGGTCTTGTAGGTATCAACCAAGGTAATTTACCATCCTCAGTATGTCTCAGTTCTGGTACATAACTTGGTGCATTCAAATCTCAAATTGCCTTTACTTTCTCAGGGCTAGGACTGATTCCATCTTTGTATATTGTCTGTCCTCCAAAAAATCGATTTGGGGCAGACAGAAACACAGTTTCCCTTGTTTAGCTTCAGTCCAGACTGACTGACTGGGCTTAGGAATTTGTTGAGGGTTTTGTTGTGCTGGTCCGTCTATCAGAAAATCATCCTTGAAAAAAATGACAACTCCATCTGTGTTTGTTAACAGTGCGGCCATCTTTCTTTGCACTAGTAATCCCAAAAGCTAATCTTCGAAAGCAAAATCTCCCAAAGGGTGTGATAATTGTAGTCAGTTTACCACTTTCTTTGGCTAAAGGAATTTGCCAGAATCCACTCACAGCATCCAGCTGGAAGAATCCTGTAGCTCCTTTCACTCTGGGGAGAAAGTCATCCAGGGGTGGGAGGATATATTTTTTCCTCTCACCACTGCTTCATTAAATCTTTTAAGATCTATGCATATTCATATTTTTCCATTTTTCTTTATGACTGGTACCATTGGGTCACACCGTGCTGTTGGCTGAGAGATTTTCTTGATTATGCCAATCCATTCCATTCTCATTTACTCAGTTTCCACTTTATGAAGTAATGGGATAGGAATCCTGCAAGGTGTATGTACAGGATATGGTTCAGCATTGGCTTTTAAGGTTATTTGTACTGGATTTTCTGTCAAAAGTTCAATATCACCAAATATTCCACTGAGTCAAGGGGGGGCAAGCATGGGCATGCCCCCCTCCGATCTTCCTTGCCTCCATGATTATTGATCTCCTGCTGGGGCAGGGTGGAGGGAGGGAAGATCGAGCTCCTGCCTGGGGAGGGAAGATTGGGCTGAGATCGGGGCCAGGGCCAGGGCTGGGGCAGGGGCAGGGTGAAGGGAGGGAAGATCAAGCTCCTCCCGGGTCCAGGTGGGGAAGGGGTGCAGCGAGCTCCTCCCGGGGCCAGAGGAGGAGGGGGGAGAGCGAGCTTCTGTGCACCCCCGCCCCAAAAGGGGTCAAACTTAAATTCCTGTGCATGCCCCTGCATCGAGTTCTTCCACCTTTTTCACAAGGCCCATCCTGGCTGCCATTCTGTGGCTGAGAAGGCTGTTGGTCTGTGGTCCTTTGATCACATACACTCTGAATGCCAAGCTTTTGTCCCTGTGGTGAACTGGCCCATGCAGTTCAGATACCTCCAGGGCTAGTCAGAGCTGTGTCCGGTGATTTTAAGCCCCTTCTGAGATGACCGTGACATCAGCTTCTGAGTCTGTTTTAAAATCAATAGTCTTGCCATGAATATTCAGTTTCACTCTCCAGGCAGGCTCCATATCTATCACTTGTGATGACCCCAGAAACAATGGCGGGGCGGGGGTTTGGGGGAAAGGATAGTATGGGGGCGGGGAGGGGGCGGAACAGGGGTGGGCTGGGCCAAGTCGCTCACTGCTGCCGGCGCCACGTCCCCCACTAGCCCCCCCCCAGGCCGCCCTGGACCCCGCATCCTCCTGAAAAGAGAGGGTCCCCAAAGCATGGGGCCCGGGGTGGTTGCCCCGGTCCATCCTATGGATGGGATGGTTCTGCCTGGATCCGTTCTGGGCACCACAAAAATTATACAACCCTGGCACCCATGTACAGAGCAGTATAAACAAGTCATTGTCTGTATGACATTTTAGCTTGTTCTGACTTCGCTAGTGCTTTTTATGCAGCCTGTTGTAAAACTAGGCAAATATCTAGATGAGTTGATGTCCCCCCGGAAGACCTCTGCGTACCCCCAGGGGTACACGTACCCCCTGGTTGAGAACCACTGGTTTAAACAAGGCATTTTACACACAGTGCCACCTAGTGTCTGACTAGTATAATGCAGTTTAGCATTCCATTACAGTAGGGATCCTTGACAAAATTCTGATCAAATGAAGCTGCGATTTTTGAGGATGATCCCTAGCTTAATAAGGGTGTAAGTGCTTGACACACAAGCATACTGCATGTGCACAGAGCCTGATTGTGATCTCACAGTGGTGAAAAGCTGGAGTAACTCCACTGCCCTCAATGGAGTTACATGCGCAAGGTTTTCAAAAGGGAATAGGGTATCTCCATTCGGGGTATCTCCACTTTTTGGGTGGGGCCCAGATTGAGACACCTTCGCAGAACTGATTTTCAGGGGTTGATGTTCAGCATTTTCTGAAAATCAGGCTCCTTAGGATGCCCCGTTTGATGTATCTTAAAAACTCTAGAGACCCCCTCCAAAAAAAAAAAAAAAAATTAAAAAATCACCAGCCACTTATGAAAATCCTGACCCTGCAGCCATAAAACTGCTCTGGGATCCCTATGGCCTTTTGGTTGCTTGCATCTTCCACCTTCATTTCAATAACATCTTCTAGGAGTCTATTTTAATCGGAGGTGCTGAGCACCTGCAGCTCCCATTGGGTGTGTTCTGCCCTTCTGGAAAGTAGGTCCTGGAATGATGCAAATTCCCCAGTTTAGCAAACTTCCTCCTGGACATACACTGTTGCCTACATAATAGCTACGTGAAGGAGTAGCTTGAAAAATGCTCCTGATTGCTCACCATGACAGAATGTGAAGTATCTCCTGTGGGGGGGGGGGGGGGGACAAACTAACCTAAACAGCTGACTCCAATTAACCAATCCTGTCAGAGGCTGCTGGGAGTGGGAGGAGTATGGGCCTGTATAAAACAGATCCAGCTTATTCCAAGGGGTATAAGAGGAGAGGCAACAGCCTAGGAGGCTGAAGGACTGCTAAGGGGAAAAACCAGCTGAAGGAAAGATAATGACTGTGGAGAAAAGGTACAGTGTTTGGGCAGGATGGGGTCTGCCTCCCTGGGAAATTTTGGATTTGCCTGAGAGGTAACAGAAATTATGGGGAACTGGGACTAAAGATCTCTGGGTGTAGTTGCTGCTGATAGACTAGATACTGATGCACTTTTTTTTTTTAAGTACTGTAACATTCTTGTTGGCTCCCTTTTAATTCCTGCTCCTGCAATACCCCTTTTCTCTGAGGTGGTCAGGTTGTCCTGGCCCAGCAGGCAATAGCTTGGTAACACTAACTCATCTGCAGGTAGCTTTTTTTGCTCCTGCTCAGAAGTGTTTTCTGTGTGCCTCCAGAGTCCACTGTCCTGAAGTGAAAATGTTTCTCTTTAATAACAATTTAACTTGCATTGTTGGCAAATCCTGAGTTATTTATCCAGCACAACACTTCAACAAGATGTTATATGAATAACTGACTCTCTGGAAATCCTGTGTTGAGGTTACAAATGAGATTAAAGATAATTGAGACACAACTTTTCCTTTAGTTGCTATTATCATGTCTCCGCAAAAGCTGTGGGGTCCTGACCTCTTGTGGTAATGGAAGATCCCATAACGCTATTGTAAGAATAGGGCATTCAATCCAGCGTCCTGGCCAAATTCCAACTGGGCAATTACATTCTGTCTGCCAATAAGGGCAGCCTTTCCATTGACTTCCGTGGGCATTGTTTCAGACCCTAAGCCCCCATACAGCTTCTGCTGGAGAAGTTATGCTTCGTTTCTTCTCTCTAACTCTGCTGCTTTAACCCCAACATCACTGGGGCCCACTCCATAGCTCACGATAACTGGAGTAGCTCCATTGACTTTAATGGAACTCCCTCAGTGTAGCTATGCTTACACCAGCTGAGGATCCGGCCTTTGTTGTGAGTTCAGAATCTGGGCCAGTGAATTGTGAAACTCCTTAGGAGCAAAGACCTAATTCGTTTCTCATGCGATCTTAGTCCTGGGCCTCTCCCAGGATGAGACCAGCCATTTGACAACACGCTTCTCTGGATTAGAACGGATGGCTCTGGGATCGAGAGATGGGCCCCTGGGGACTGCAACAGTTGAAATCTTTCCATTTAGTGCATTGGATTAGAATCAAGAATTGAAGTGCCGGTGCTTAATTTACTAACCTGCCCCGTGCCTTTCCCTATATATCTAAGTGATAGTTAGTTCACTTGAGGTTGATGCTGTAAAAGTGACTGGCCCCTTACTGGACTCAAAGCCATCTGCTTCCTAGGCTTGGCTCCATAGGAACCCTCTCCATGGGGAACACAGCCTTGCTTGCTGAATCAGGGCATACTCTCATTTTCATCTCTTTGCTGTTCAATAGCGATAGCTGGAGGTTAGGCAGAGGCCTTCTGAGTCAGTTCCATATTAACACTGAGCTTCAGATTGTGTGTTTGGTGTCCATCACCGAGAAAACAGACAAGACCCGTAGAAGGAATTCTTAACTGAGGCTGCTGGACCCAGACAGGCCCTGTAGTTCTACCTGGTTCTGTCACTTCTGGCCTGCGTAGTCTAGGGTCACCACACAAGGCCTCCCGAAGTCTTTGCTTGGACTAAGCAGTGTTACGGGGTCAAGTTAATTTAGTAACCAGAGATACCAAATAGCTAGGCTTAATTGATTTTTATTTATCCAACATGATCAGGTAAAGATTCAAACAGCATAGTACAGATAGGAAGAGCCATATGTTACCACCAATCTGTGTGACGGTAGTGTAGCTGGCCAACTGACTCAAAATCTGAGCCGTACTCTGACTCTATAGATACTTGGGTGGAGGATTTCACCATTTCTTTGCATTACTAATCTATTCTTTGACTTGTTTTTGAATTTTTTTTTTAAATCCCTGGGATTGCACAGACACCGCAGTAAACAGGACAAAGTTTGTAACTAGTTAATCTTGTTTTGATCCTAGTATTCCAGAAGTCAGCAAACTCAGACAGCCTTCATCAGTTATAGCTTGATACAGTGGGCCTGTTGGACAAGAAACAATTTGTTGTTGCTTTGCTGTGTTCTCTAGAATATCTCTACCTCACACTGAGATTATACTTCGTTTTCCCTTATTTAAACCATTTAAGAGAAGAAAAAAGCTGAATGAGTAAAATTCATAGTTGTACAGAAATACATATTCTATTATTGTAGTGGGGTGGTCACCTGCTCCTGCCCTGAAGGGCTTGAAATCAGCCCTGGGAAAGCAGCAAGCCCTAGCTGATTGGGGAAACAGCCACAGCTATGGCCACACCCCAATCAGGGTCCAGCTGGCCTTTATAAGAGAGCAGTGGGCCAGGAGGACAGTCTCTCTCTAGATGTTGAGAGGGCAGGGCCTGACTACTAGGAGCTGAGCAGGGTACCTAAAGTGGAGCAGGGCTGGGGAAAGGCCAGAGGAGCTGGGGAGCTATGGCCTGAGAAACCCCCAGGCTGCAGGCCTTGATGAAGACCTAGGAAAAGGGTATTGGGGTTGCAGAGGGCAGCCCAAGGGTAGGCAGAAGCAGCAGGTCCAGGCCCTCCTTGCCAATGAAGAGTGACAATTATACTACAGTCCATCCCAGGGAGCGGGGCCTAGATGGTGACTGGCAGTAGCCAAAGACTGTGGCAAGGTGGGGCTAGAGGGTAGGGGTTCCCAGGGGGGAGACTCAGATTTGTGGGGGTATTGCGAGGGGGCAGCACCCTGGTATGAAAGGGGCACCAGGGTCTGGGAGGGACTAGGAGGCCCAGTGGCAAGTGGGACACCGGCCTGCAGAGGGCACTCCGGAGGCTGGAAACACTAATTCTCTGGATGGCCAGCAGGAGGCGCCGCAGCAGTGAGTCCCACCCTGTCACAATTATGTAGTGTATGTGGCTAACACTATAAACTTTTATCTGGCTCCATACCTATTTCAAGACAGAAGATCTGTTGTACCTAAGCATAGCAGAACACTTAACTAAAGGCTGGCTGGTTGAGTGTATTTCTCACGCTTATTGTGATCTCCTGCTGTATTCAGAGCAAGGGTCATACAGCATCCAAATACACCAGAGTTTTAGAGTTCTGTAATCCAAGATGCCAGATATAATGTACTAGACTTCCTCACTACTGGCTACTTTCTTATTCTGTTTATATAACATCTCCTTTTTAATCACTCATATCTACTACAATAACAAACAAACCCCATGATTTGATTAATACGTTGTGAGAGCTGAATGCATCTCCCTGCTGGTCGTTCGCAAAAAGCAATTTACATTCCTAGTTAATTTGGTTTGAGCTGTTTTTCCCCATGTATTCTGGCTGCAAGAGTGAACTCCGGAAACCTTGATAAAGTCCATTTCTTATCTGGTAACTACCCCTTTGGCATTTAGCAATGGATGCAACTAAAACAAAATCCAAGCTGTGTTTTTTCTGCCTCCCCCCCCCCACCCATTTTTGCCTTTGGACTGGTGGCAAACACTGTGGAGCCTTGGCTTAGTTCAGTCAACAGCAGCTGTGGGACGGACTGCTCCAAATGATGTAGAGCGCTGAAACTGCACTGGATGTCAAATGATGTTGACCATTTACCTGGCCTAATTTGGGTGGGATTTCCAAGAAGTGCCCAGCATTGGCCTGACCCTGTGCCCACTGAAGTCCAGGATAAGAATCCCTTTGACTTCAATGTTAGACCAACACCGAGTGCTGCTTGAACCCTTCTCCCCCTGCATGCCCCCCCTTCCCCTGGCTTTGGCTTATTAAAAATAAAAACAGGGCCCATCATTCTGGCACTAGCCTGACTGAGTTCCCGCACAAGCTGCCATTTTCAAAAGTGGCCTCTGGTGTTTGAGGCCCCTCAGGTTTTGGGTGCCCAGCCTGAGATGCTGAAGAATCCCCACCTAAAATGGGTGGCCACTTCAGAAATTGTGGTGTAATCTTGGTGGTACCCCTGCTCTTCATTCATTCATGCTGCCTTATTAGGCTCCTCAAGGCCTCCCATCTGAGGCTGGTTTATGAACTCCAGGGGACAGTGATCATGTCTTATTATTTGAAATGGAAGCATCCAGTGCATTCATTTAATAAATAGGTTAATAGATGCGAAGGCCAGAAGGGACTGTTGTGATCATCTAGCCTGGCCACCAGTATAACAAAGGCCCAGGAACCTTGCTCAATAATTTCATCCTCAAGCCCATAACTTCTGGGCGGGTTAGATCATATCTTTAAGAAAGATCTCCAGTCTTGATTTAAAGAGTTCAAGTGTTGGAGAATCATAATTACAATCCAGATAGAAAGACAAGGCACATGGATACCATAGGGATGGGTACACAATAAGAACTTAGAAGAGAATCTAGTAGAATAATCCTGGACTTCATTATGTTCTAATTTTAGACTGGTTTCTCAGATGGTGTAAATCCAGTAGTTCCACTGAGTTCAACACACCTTGCCCAATGAGTCTAGGTAACGCAAGAGTAGGGAAGGAAAAGGGCGAGGCCAGTATAAGGATTATAAGACTAAGATCACCTGGGTGGCTGGTGGTTCAATA
Organism: Chelonia mydas; assembly: GCF_015237465.2. Lineage (NCBI taxonomy): Eukaryota > Metazoa > Chordata > Testudines > Cheloniidae > Chelonia > Chelonia mydas. Next base: position 135,805,230 of record NC_057852.1, on the reverse strand, counting down.
CTTTTGTTTGTTTATGGTGAGATTTTTTTCCAAGACAGAAGGGAAGAGCAAGCTCCCAAATTCCACTGGAAGTCAATGGGAGTTAGGTGCCTGGAGGTTGCAAAGGCTAGGACTATAACAGGGTTTGAAAGAGAACTGGATAAATTCATGGAGGTTAAGTCCATTAATGGCTATTAGCCAGGATGGGTAAGGAATAGTGTCCCTATCCTCTGTTTGTCAGAGGGTGGAGATGGATGCCCGGAGAGAGATCACTTGATCATTACCTGTTAGGTTCACTCCCTCTGGGGCACCTGGCATTGGCCACTGTCAGTAGACAGGATACTGGGCTGGATGGACCTTTGGTCCAACCCAGTATGGCCATTCTTATATTAAAGCTTCCCCTTGACAGATGTAAAAACAAGTAGTCAGAGCCAGAAAAGACACTCAAACCACTGGGCAAGATCAGGCTTGCTGGTTTTTAGCATAACAAGAACAACAAAGGGAGAAGAAGGGTACTAGAATTGGAAAGAATTGGGCAGGAATTCTGTGGAGTGTATGCAACGCAAAATAAAATGTGACTTGTACATGGTGCCATTTAACTTCCTGCCCCACTGTCTAATGAATTTCAAATGCTGGAGGATTTGAAAAACAAACCCACACAAATTAGTTGACAACCAGCAAAAGAACAGCGTGTTTTCCTAGTCTATTTTGCAGAGCTTTTCAGCCCTGTATCTTAGGGGGCATCAGTAGGAGATGGACAGGCTCGGAGGAGGACTTAAAGCTCAGTCATTGTGTGACTGATAAAGATTTTAATTACAGTGTTTGTTTCATTGCTCCAGAAGCACAGATCTGAGCCAATAATACATCTTAAGGGCTCAGAAGTAACATTTGGAAGATAGATGTGCGGTGTCCACAGACCCCCTGGGCCACACAGACACAGTGGCCTAATGCAGACTAGCTTTCCAATGTATTTTGAGGAGTTTAATGAGTTTTCAGCCAAGGAAAACAATATTTTTATGGGTTCCCCTCCCCCTGCCAGTAAACACTGGACACGATTATCAGCTCATGGAAATCCGTCTCGCTCCATTGACTATCCTCCACTGACTGCCAGGCTGGGGGCCAGATCCCCAGCTGGTATAACTTCAGTGCTCTGTGGCCCAACACTGATTCACACCAGCTGAGGGTTGGGTATCAGTTATTCCTTTGGGTTCCTAATGTTTGGAGCTGCATTTAAGCAGCCCCGTAGAGAAGCCTGTTTACTTGTTCCCTGCGGCCATGCACTCCCCTAAAAGAAGAAAAGGAATTTGGGGGTTATTTGATGAATTCCTGACCCATTCTAGGTGCCTACTCTTTTTGCCTACCTACCTGAGCAGCCAGTCAGCCTTCACTGATGCTTGGGAGGTGGGAGCTCATGATCTATTTGGAGTTTGGATACTGATGTCTAGTTAAGTCCCTCTTTAAACTGTTGAATTGGAATTCATTTGCAAATTGGATACAATTAACTTAGGCTTGAATAGAGACTGGGAGTGGCTAAGTCATTATGCAAGGTAACCTATTTCCCCTTGTTTTTTCCTACCCCCCCCCCCCCCAAGACGTTCTTTTTAAACCGTGGATTTGTGCTGGAAATGGCCCACCTTGATTATCATACACATTGTAAGGAGAGTGATCACTTTAGATAAGCTATTACCAGCAAGAGAGTGGGGTGGAGGGAGGTAGTTTTTCATGCTTTGTGTGTATAAAAAGATCTTCTACACTTTCCACAGTATGCATCCGATGAAGTGAGCTGTAGCTCACAAAAGCTTATGCTCAAATAAATTGGTTAGTCTCTAAGGTGCCACAAGTCCTCCTTTTCTTTTTGCGAATACAGACTAACACGGCTGCTACTCTGAAACCTGTCATAATGCTAATATATGCATGTGTCTGGGGTAGCCCAGCCTCATAACATCAGGGTCCATCTTCTGAGCTTTGGATCCATCCACAGCACCTATGGGCCAGTTCAAAGTAGAAATCTGGCCCTGCCCTCAACCCCACCCAGCTGTTATAGCAGCAATGTCTGCTGCTTCTGTTGTCTTCTCTCAAAGACACTGACCAGAGGATCCACAGATCCAGGGCCATGTTTTCAGCTGACCCTGAACATCTCTGCCTCATGGTGCGGTGAGAGCTCCCGCTCCACGCAGAGCAGAATCCCCTAAGACAAGCTACCTACAGCTTGATCTCTAGACACATTGGTTCCCTTTCTTTTGTCAGGCTACAGTTTTTGTACAGTATTCTGAGTCTTCACTGATAGACGCTATGTATCAAATGTAAGGGGACTGTTGTCCCCTTACAACATTCAGTGGGGGTGTTTTGGTTGGCTAGCTCCCAGTAGTAAAAGAAAGGAGAAGGGTCGATGGGAAATCAGGACCCTGAGAGTGACAGTCCCCAGGGACAATGGGGAGAGGCCAATGCTCCAGGTCTGCCTGAATGACAGGGCGGGCAGGCTAATCGGAGTTGGGGGGTGTCCTCCGTGTGAGCTGGAATTGCCTGGGTCAGACAGAGTGGGGCTGAGCTAAGGAGAAAGTAGGGGCCCAAGCTGAGCTGGGGAGCTGAGCCAGAGAAGCGGGCCAGAGAGCAGGTCAGTGCTGGGAGCAGAATCACAGAAGCGGCCTGCAGAGCAGACCTGTCCTGGGAGCAGAGCTGCAGCAACCAGAGCCAGAGGGGCCGGAGAAGCAGCCCAGGGAGCTGAAGGCAGAGCAGCAGCAGCAGCCGTGCTGAGGCAGAGTGGAGCTGGAGCTGAGACAGAGCAGTGGGGCTGGAGCAGTCCGGAGCCCGGTGTGGTGAGCAGCTGGGGAGAGCAAGGGGGGACCCTGGGCAGCAGGCCCAGCACAGGGAGATGCCTCAGCCAAGAGGCTCTGCAGGCCAGACTTGGAGGGGGATCATAACCCCAACGGGGCAGGGGCAACGCTGGGAAGAAGGGTCCTGCCACTTAGAGCCTGAGGCCACTGCCAGAGCAAGTGTCCAACCCGCAGCATCCCTGCAGCAGAGCCAGGGCCGGAGAAGGGGCCTGGGACCTACAAGGAACAGACTGAACTGCCCAGACATTCCAGAGACACTGTTTGTGGTGATCCCTGCCACAGAGCGGGGTGATGTGTTTCCTTTAACCTTTCCCATTTTGCCTTATTCCTTTTTAAACTAATTGTTGATTACATACAATTTAAAGCAAATACAATTTAATCAGTGAGTCAGGGAAGTGTCCAGTGCAGAGAGAGTACCCCAGAGTGGGGACACCCTAACCCCTGTCCCAGATGACCACAGCAAGGTTGGGGGTCGAGCAACCCCAGGAATCCTGGGCCGAGCCTTTGTTGGGGTTACAAGGATTCTGCCAGACAGGAGAGTGGAAGGGGAGCCCTCAAGGGCAGGGAGGCCTCTGGATAAAGGAAGTGGGAGCGAGGACTCGGATCCTTTCGCTAGCCCACTTCACTGGGGTAGTGCAGAAGCCAGGAAAATTGCCCACAATAGCGGGACCATTTCCCCCATTTTACAATAAGTCTAGAGTATCTTTGTTCTCTTTATGGCTATAGCTAATGAATACATTGTCCTTTCTCTCTGATGGAATTATAGCTACGCTTGTATAAGAGAAGCAGAGAAACCAAAAGAATAACGACCAGTTTGTAACAACAGGATTTATTTCAGTCCAGATGGTTATCCTATATAAACCACAGCATGTGTAAGTGATTGGGGAAGAGATTTTTTTTTTGCAAACAAACGTGGCAGATTCTTGTCATATGCCCCTTCCCTGAAACAGACCATGGACTATCTCCCAGGATTCTTATTACACTAGACCCTAGAGACCCCACTGTCCCGTATGCTGTACACATACATAAGAGAGTTCCTGCCCCAGAGAATTTTGTCTAAATAGACACCACGGATAAAACTGCCAAGCCACCCATTTCTTACAGCTTGGGTTCTGTGCTGGTTTGGCTAAGGGTTGCAGTCAATGCAGTGCCCCCATAGCACCTCTTCCAACAAACTGTGACTTCAACTACACAAATCGCCAACAGTCAGCAGCGCCCCAGGACAAATGAGTGCCCCTCACCAGCAGGTGTGACATTCTGGGTGGGGTTAGGAGTGGATGTAGGCAGGCCCTCCAGTGGCCTCTGACTTACCTTAAGCCTCCGGAGCCAGTAACAATGTTAGTCTCTCGTGCCTGTCTTTTAATCACACACCAAGAAGGTGTTATGGATGAGAGAGACGAGCGGCAGGTGGTGATGAGGTTCTCTGCATTCTCCTGGCTGTACCGCTCCAGGCCTGACTTTCAGCCACCCAATGAGGCTTCCTAAAAGAACAACATTGTTTTCGCTTCCCTGACCCTGGATGTTGTCAGGGGCAAATTTGTCTCTCTTCTGCATCCATATAAAGTCCAATTTCTTTGTGGATGATTCGGGGCTAAAAATGTTGGGGTTTTGGTTTTAAAAGGCTCAAATTCTTTGCTTAAACAAATATTTGGCCAAACCTCTCCAACTGAAACAGAACTTCTCTCACCAAAAAACAAAAATTCTTCCTGAGGGGGCAAATCCTGCCTCTTCTTCCCTGCAGCTGAGCTGGCATTCCCCTCTCTTGGGGGCAGGTAGCTGGAGTCACATTTGAGGGCTTGCCCTGCCTTCATGTCAGAGCCCAGCTGCATGGGAGCTCCTTCTCCATCCCTACCAAGTGAAGTTCTGAGATGGACACTCTCCTACTCCCATCTCCTTTTGGAACATATGATAACATCCACAAAGGTCCATCTAGCCCTGTATCCTGTCTCTGACAGTGGCCAGTGCCAGGTGCCCCAGATGGAATGAACAGAACAGGTAATCACCAAGTGATCCATCCCCTGTCACCCATTCCCAGCTTCTGGCAAACAGAGGCTAGGGACACCGTCCGTGCCCATCCTGGCTAATGGCCATTGATGGACCCATCCTCCATGAATTATGTATTCTTTTTTGGGGAACAGGAACTCTTAATTTTCTGTCATCCGTTTACCGTAGGGGTAATGTGTTGCCCTAACGCTGCGGTTTAGGGGCTGACCCTGCAAACTCTCCGAGCACTGAAATCTCACTGACCAGGTCTGCTCCGTGGGCAGAGGATTTGCATGATTGCACTCACGATGCTTTTAATGCAAGGTTCCCAGTTTTGAGAGACCCTGTGGGGCCAGTTGCTCGAGTCAGAAGTGAAGGGAAAGGCAGCTGAGAAAGCTACCTCCTGATCCACCCCCTTTTCCTTGTCAGTCTATCTCTTGGGACAAAGAGGTATCCTTCAAGGCTTGGAGGTTTTTAAGAACTAGTTGGACAAACACCTGTCAGGGTTGGGCTAGGTTTATTTGGCCCTGCTGCAATGCAGGGGACTGGACTAGATGTCCTCTCATGGTCCCTTCCAGCCTGGCATTTCTGTGATTCTTAATGAAAAGCAGAGCTTGGGGTGTTGAGGCAGAACCTACTTAGCCACGGGCATTACTCCTTTGGAGAGTGAATAGGAGGGTGAAAGACGCAAGCTTTGGATAAGGGTCTGATGTCCAATACAAAACCTTTCACTTCTTGGTCATGTGTTCAAACCCAGTGCGGGAAGGTTGGCCCGATATTTGGCAACCCACGTGAAGCGAGGTTGTGGAGATTTGTCCTCCTCCTCAGACCACTACCTCCAGATGGCTCCTGTGCCCACAGGGAAGCCAGAGTCTGGCTGAACTTAGAGCTGAAGCATAAATAGAATGTAACCAATTTATTTGAGCATAAGCTTTCGTGAGCTACAGCTCACTTCAGCGGATGCATACTGTGGAAAATACAGAAGATGTTTGTTTTTATACACACAAATCATGAAAAAATGGGTGTTTATCACTACAAAAGATTTTCTCTCCCTCCACCCCACTCTTCTGCTGGTAATAGCTTATGTAAAGTGATCACTCTCCTTACAATATGTATGATGATCAAGGTGGGCCATTTCCAGCACAAATCCAGGGTTTAACAAGAACGTCTGAGGGGGGGGGGGGTTAGGAAAACAAGGGGAAATAGGTTACTTTGCATAATGACTTAGCCACTCCCAGTCTCTATTCAAGCCTAAGTTAATTGTATCCAATTTGCAAATGAATTCCAATTCAGCAGTCTCTCGCTGAAGTCTGGATTTGAAGTTTTTCTGTTGTAATATCGCAACTTTCATGTCTGTAATCGCGTGACCAGAGAGATTGAAGTGTTCTCCGACGGGTTTATGAATGTTATAATTCTTGACATCTGATTTGTGTCCATTTATTCTTTTAGGTAGAGACTGTCCAGTTTGACCAATGTACATGGCAGAGGGGCATTGCTGGCACATGATGGCATATATCACATTGGTAGATGTGCAGGTGAACGAGCCTCTGATAGTGTGGCTGATGTGATTAGGCCCTGTGATGGTGTCCCCAGAATAGATATGTGGGCACAGTTGGCAACGGGCTTTGTTGCAAGGATAGGTTCCTGGGTTAGTGGTTCTGTTGTGTGGTATGTGGTTGCTGGTGAGTATTTGCTTCAGGTTGGGGGGCTGTCTGTAGGCAAGGACTAGCCTGTCTCCCAAGATTTGTGAGAGTGTTGGGTCATCCTTCAGGATAGGTTGTAGATCCTTGATGATGCGTTGGAGGGGTTTTAGTTGGGGGCTGAAGGTGACAGCTAGTGGCGTTCTGTTATTTTCTTTGTTAGGCCTGTCCTGTAGTAGGTGACTTCTGGGAACTCTTCTGGCTCTATCAATCTGTTTCTTCACTTCCGCAGGTGGGTATTGTAGTTGTAAGAATGCTTGATAGAGATCTTGTAGGTGTTTGTCTCTGTCTGAGGGGTTGGAGCAAATGCGGTTGTATCGCAGAGCTTGGCTGTAGACAATGGATCATGTGGTGTGGTCACGGTGAAAGCTGGAGGCATGTAGGTAGGAATAGCGGTCAGTAGGTTTCCGGTATAGGGTGGTGTTTATGTGACCATCGCTTATTAGCACCGTAGTGTCCAGGAAGTGGATCTCTTGTGTGGACTGGACCAGGGTAAGGTTGATGGTGGGATGGAAATTGTTGAAATCATGGTGGAATTCCTCAAGGGCTTCTTTTCCATGGGTCCAGATGATGAAGATGTCATCAATACAGCGCAAGTAGAGCAGGGGCGTTAGGGGACAAGAGCTGAGGAAGCGTTGTTCTAAGTCAGCCATAAAAATGTTGGCATACTGTGGGACCATGTGGGTACCCATAGCAGTGCCGCTGATTTGAAGGTATACATTGTCCCCAAATGTGAAATAGTTATGGGTGAGGACAAAGTCACAAAGTTCAGCCACCAGGTTAGCCGTGACATTATCGGGGATAGTGTTCTTGACGGCTTGTAGTCCATCTTTGTGTGGAATGTTGGTGTAGAGGGCTTCTACATCCATAGCGGCCAGGATGGCGTTATCAGGAAGATCACCAATGGACTGTAGTTTCCTCAGGAAGTCAGTGGTGTCTCGAAGGTAGCTGGGAGTGCTGGTAGCGTAGGGCCTGAGGAGGGTCTACATAGCCAGACAATCCTGCTGTCAGGGTGCCAATGCCTGAGATGATGGGGCGCCCAGGATTTCCAGGTTTATGGATCTTGGGTAGTAGATAGAATATCCCAGGTCGGGGTTCCAGGGGTGTGTCTGTGCGGATTTGATCTTGTGCTTTTTCAGGGAGTTTCTTGAGCAAATGCTGTAGTTTCTTTTGGTAACTCTCAGTGGGATCAGAGGGTAATGGCTCATAGAAAGTGGTGTTGGAGAGCTGCCAAGCAGCCTCTTGTCATCATGAATAGGTGTGAATATGAACAACAGCACCTCCTTTGTCAGCCTTTTTGATTATGATGTCAGTTGTTTCTGAGGCTGTGGATGGCATTGTGTTCTGCACAGCTGAGGTTGTGGGGCAAGTGATGCTGCTTTTCCACAATTTCAGCCCGTGCACGTCGGCGGAAGCACTCTATGTAGAAGTCCAGTCTGCTGTCTCAACCTTCAGGAGGAGTCCACCTAGAATCCTTCTTTTTGTAGTGTTGGTAGGGAGGTCTCTGTGGATTAGTATGTTGGAAATATTCCTTGAGTCGGAGACATCGAAAATAGGATTCTAGGTCACCACAGAACTGTATCATGTTCGTGGGGGTGGAGGGGCAGAAGGAGAGGCCCCGAGATAGGACAGCTGCTTCTGCTGGGCTGAGAGTATAGTTGGATAGGTTAACAATATTGCTGGGTGGGTTGAGGGAACTATTGCTGTGGCCCCTTTTGGCATGCAGTAGTTTAGAAAGTTTAGTGTCCTTTTTCTTTTGTAGAGAAGCAAAGTGTGTGTTGTAAATGGCCTGTCTAGTTTTAGTAAAGTCCAGCCACGAGGAAGTTTGTGTGAAAGGTTGGTTTTTTATGAGAGTATCCATTTTTGAGAGCTCATTCTTTATCTTTCCCTGTTTGCTGTAGAGGATGTTGATCAGGTGGTTCCGCAGTTTCTTTGAGAGCGTGTGGCATAAGCTGTCAGCATAGTCTGTGTGGTGTGTAGATTGTAATGAATTTTTTTACCTTCCGTCCTTTTTGGTACGATGTCCATCTGTTTGCATTTGGAAAGGAAGATGATGTCTGTCTGTATCTGTACAAGTTTTTTTCATGCAGTTGATTTCCACTCCATACGGCTAAATGCAGTACCTTGCATAATGACAGGTTTCAGAGTAACAGCCGTGTTAGTCTGTATTCGCAAAAAGAAAAGGAGTACTTGTGGCACCTTAGAGACTAACCAATTTATTTGAGCATAAGCTTTCGTGAGCTACAGCTCACTTCAGCGGATGCATACTGTGGAAAATACAGCAGATGTTTGTTTTTATACACACAAATCATGGAAAAAATGGGTGTTTATCACTACAAAAGGTTTTCTCTCCCCCCACCCCACTCTCCTGCTGGTAATAGCTTATGTAAACACCCATTTTTTCATGATTTGTGTGTATAAAAACAAACATCTGCTGTATTTTCCACAGTATGCATCAGCTGAAGTGAGCTGTAGCTCACGAAAGCTTATGCTCAAATAAATTGGTTAGTCTCTAAGGTGCCACAAGTCCTCCTTTTCTTTTTGCGAATACAGACTAACACGGCTGTTACTCTGAAACCTGTCATAAATAGAATGTGACGCACGTTCGCTCAACCAGGAGTTCTGAGCTTGATGCGGGAATCACTAGGTGAGGTTCTATGGGCTGTTAGGCAGGAGATCAGACGAGATCAGTGGTCCTTCTTGGCCTTAAAATCTAGGAATTCATGTTGACAAGAGGCTGGAAAACATGGCAGAATTAGACAGAAAATGGAGTCCAGTCATAAGAAGTATTAAAGGAAATCGGGATCATGCTAGAATATTCCAATGAAGAATCAGAATGTCTGGAGACCAGTGGCATAGAATGGGTCACTTTCCTCTAATACTGAACAAGGATCTTTGTATGGGGGGGGGGGGGGAGTATCCTCACTAATGCTCCTCTATATTTCTCTTGGCCTCATTGCAGTGCTTCTGCCTAAAACCTTCTGCCCAGCTTCCTGCTGCAGATATAAAGAAGTAGCACATCTGTCTGACAGCTGCTAAGACTTAAGGCCAGTTTCAGTGTTTCTGTTCCCCTATTCTGCGGCCAGACAGAGAGAGAGGGAACTGCAAGCAGATATAGTTCAGCTGTTTGGAAGCAGAGAATATCCTAAAACAATCCCCCATCAAAGCTGTAGAGTGTGTATGTAGCACCTAATTTTAAAGGCTCCAAGAAGGAAGATGCAAGAAATTGAAGTCTCTACATACATCTGCATCAGTGAAGGGGGGGTGGGGTGGGGGAAGGTGTTGGCAACATGAATTGGAGAGTGTAGGAGAATACCTGAGACACATCTAATTAAAAATAATAATCCTGGTTAATGAAATGGAAGATCTCATCTGATGCATTTGGAGTGGATTCTCCAAAGTAGTAATGCAATGACTGAATCCCTCCTACAGATATTGGAGTTACACCAGAGAGGAATTTGGCTCTGTGGTTTGAGAGGGAGCAGCAGCCTTGCTGCTTGGTCTTTAGTTCTGCAGAAAATGTTAATCTATAATAATCCCTAGTTTGCATATAAGCAGATCTCAAAAGCACTTGACAAAGATCAGTATCAGCATCCCCATTTTTACAGATGGGGAAACTGAGGCTCAGATGTGAATGACTTCCCAAGGCCTCTCAGGAGGCAATTGGCCAAACTGAGGATAGAACCCAGGCCTCCTGAGTCCTAGTCTACTGCTCAAGACACGAAGCCACACTACCTCAGAAGCAGGGAGCAGTGCATGGTGTTGAAGGTGAGCTACATATGTGTGGCAGGAACTGGAAAGGATGTTGAAGACTGGGTTCAGGGTGGAAGCAGGTGAGCAGGGATGTGTCAGGAGCAGCACCAGGGAAGATTTTGTTCTCTAGCTAGAACCTTGGCCTGGAAGGAGGAATATGTAGAATGTGATTCAGTGGATTTCCTGTACCAGATAATGTAATTCAGCCTTCAGAGTAAGGTGCCTTGACAGTCTTCCATTGAAACTTTTTGATTTAACCAAATTTCCAGAGTGCTTTCCTCAACTTTTTTTTTTATATCTGAACTTTTTTTTCCCAGCCAAAATCCAGAATTTTGGGCTGGAAACAAAGATTTCTAGTTTTCGGTTTTTCAGTTAAAAGTGGGAAGTTTCCAGACACACAAGCTGGGGTTGGGTTTTTCTGCTGAAAATGTCTGCCCTTTTCTCCTAACTCGATCTTCGAGGCTGGGAAGGAATCACATGGCTCACTTACTTCAGTGCGGTGAGATAGCAAGGTGACACCCACACGCAATCCGAACCAATCAGAGCCTGTTTCTGAATTTCACACCTGCTTGCTACTCATTGTATAGAAGGCAGATCAAACCTCTTCCTCCTTCAGTCCATGGGCCAGATGTGAACTCTCCTGAATTGTAATGGGTTCAAAACCCATCTCTGAATTTTGCAGCTCAGGCCTACCTGTGAAATATATCTTTATCTGCTGAATGCTCTGTAGTGTAAAGAGGGAAAGCAGTGGCTAAAAATTGGTAGTGTGTAGTTGAGTGGTTTTGTTTTTACGGGTACCAAGCAAAGAGGGTAGGTGCATGCCTAGCAGCATTAAATGGGAATATAACATCCACTGATCTACAAAACCCTCAGTGCACTCGCCTCCGCCTTCCTCCCTCACTTCTTAAGACCAGCCATGACAGCTGGGATGCTGGGCTCGTCAGGGGCAGGGCAGCTAATGAAGCCCAGCATGAGGCTCTATGGATTGGGGGCAAGGGGAGAGATTTAACTGGAGTAGGACCCCAGCTCGGGAAGATGATCCCAAGTGAGGCCAGGGGCTAGATTCACTGCTCGCACTCGTTGCCCTGTGCAAAGTAAGTCTCCATCCCCCTCTGTCTCAAGCCAGAATTCTCCACCCACTTACTCTGGAGGCAGCGCCTCACCCCCACTGGGCAGAGATGTAAATGACATGTCCTGATTCTCTGCTCCAGGGGTCAGCAACCTTTCAGAAGTGGTATGCCGAGTCTTCATTTACTCACTTTAAGGTTTCGCGTGCCAGTCATACATTTTAACGTTTTTTAGAAGGTCTCTCTATAAGTCGATATATAACTAAACTATTGTCGTATGTAAAGTAAACAAGGTTTTCAAAATGTTTAAGAAGCTTCATTTAAAATTAAATGTAAAATGCTGATCTTACGCCGCCGGCCCACTCAGCCCACTGCCAGCCTGGGGTTCCATTCACTAGGCCGGGACCCCAGACTGGCAGTGGGCTGAGCAGCTCAGGCCGCTGTCAGTCTGGGGTCTGTCCGCCAGCTCCTGTCAGCAGGAGCTCCCGTTTGGTGCTCAGGGTGGGAGTGGGAATGTTGGGGGTGCAAGAGTCAGGGCATAGGGTTTGGGGGGGCTGGGTATGTGGGGTGGGGCTGGAGTCAGAGCTGGGGTTGTGGGGGGGGGGGGGGTGCAGGGGTCAGGGCAGAGGGCTAGGGGTTGTGGGCTGCGGTCGTGGGGGTGCTCCCTGCCCTGAGCAGCTCACAGCAGGGGGCTGGAGGGGATATGCCCTGATTCCACCCAGGGCCCCATCCCCACCTCTTCTCCACCTCCTCCCCAGAGCAGCAAGCGCTCTGTGGATCCGCTTTTCCCCCTGCCTCGCAAAGGCCGTCAGCTGGTTGGCGGCAGGGAGGGAGAAGAGGAGGGGCAGGAACCCAGCACGCTGGGGGAAGAGGCAGGGGAGGGGGAAGTTGCCCGCCCTGCAGCAGCAGCTGGCAGGACCAAGCTTCTTCACCCTGCCCCTGTTGGGCAGGGCAGAGAAGAGTGGGTCGCGGTGGGCACACAAGCTGATTTTTCATGGCACGCTGCTGCCTGCCGGGGTCCCGGCCTGGGTTCGGCAGCGGGCTGAGCGGGGCCGGCGGCTGGGACCCGGCAGGCAGCAGCGTGCCATTAAAAATCGGCTCGCGTGCCATAGGTTGCCGACCCCTGGTCTACTCCGTGCTGTGTTTGCACTGGAGATCCTTGGCTGCTTCTGATTTCTAGGAGTGTGCCCACGCTGCAGGCCGGGGAGGGACCGCCGCCTGTTTGGACATACCCAAGCTAGCGTTGATCCAGTTTCTCAGGCTCCACTACCACAGCTGTGTGAGCCGCTTGGATGGGAGCTTGGGCTCAACAACCCCACTGGGGCCCCTGCGTACGTACTTGCGTGGCTAGCCCATGCTGGGGCAGCTTCACAGCTGTTGTAACTCGAGCTAGCCGGTTCCATTTCCAGTGGCGGCGTAGACACACAGCTTTACCCTGGTGTCAGCAGGAGGAGAGTCAAGTCCCCCAGCGTGCATTGTCTGCATCTCACTTGTAACATCAACAGCCCCCGGTCTTTCGGTGTGGCGGCGTACTAGGGGCCTACAGGGGTCCTGCTTAAAATCTGAGATGGACGCGAGCCACAAGAGTCTGATCGGAATCCGGGGCTTTGGTTGGGGAAACTTCTAACTAAAATATCCTGACTGGATTTGGGATCAGGAAAGAGAGGCCGAGGTGAGGATCGGTCTGACATAAGGGCAAGGAGGGTGTAAAATAATGCTTAGGAAACTTCAGCCGATCAGCATGGGGTTTTGGTGAAGAAACTGAGCAGGGACCGCAGGGTTTGATCCTTGATCTACAGGGTCCTTGGGCACTAGTCAGTAGCGACCTGCTAACAGGTACCAGAATATAAGATGAACCTCGACAGAGGACTCCAGTCCTGGGAGCTGACTGTGGAATGCTGGGGGTCTTGATTGGCTTAAATAGAAGCTGTGAACTAAGCATAGGAACACAAAGTTGTCTAGGCAGCTGGGTTCTGCCTGCTGAGGACTGCTTCCCTTGCAACACCTGTGCCTACAACCTGCTGCTGATTACCTGGTAACTTCATCCTGCCTGACTCCTGGTTTGCTCTTTGACCTCCTGGTATCTGGCCTGGCCTGGGTCTTGATTCCTACTCTGACGACTAGCTCAGACCGCCCACCTCCCAGTCTTGGCAAAACAGCACAGATCAGTCCTTAAGAAGTTGTGGTGCTCCTCAGCCAAATGACTCCATTGTGGACTGATTGCCATACACAACCTTCCTTTCCAGGAGGAATGCTTAAGGATGGAGTCGCTTCAGCTCTTGGATCCCCCAACTCATTCCTAACCCAAGTAAATTAGGTGTCTGGGATTTTACATGCACATGTCCCACTTAGAGGCCCAACAGACTGAATATGTCAATGACCAGGCTTGTAAAGGGACCACACACTGAGATGTGATACAATCACGAGTGCCCAGCCTCTTGGAGCTGATGATTCAAGCTCTGCTGAATGCCCTCTGTTCCCTTGTATGTTCAGTGGTGGCCGTTTAAAATTCCATCTGTGCTGGAGGTGGATTTCTTGCCCTGCCAGGTAAATGCCGTTGAATAACACTGAGCTTACACTGAAAAGGACTTTCTTCTTGGAGGATATGAAGAATTTTAAAGGGCCCGCATTGTACCTTGTGCCACATGGCTATGCAAGCCCTGAAGCCACACAGCAAATCCAGCTTCTTGGGCAGGTGAGGTGCTGATGCTGAGCCCCTTTTAAACAGGAATTTAAAGCAACAGCATAATCATCACTCGTGTGTGTGCCTGTGAAGCCCTAGAGTTCAATCTGTTTCTGTTCTGATTTATATGCAGTGTTTCTGTAGTGTGTAAACCGTAGGTTGAAGCCCACAGGCTAATTGCTTTCTGTTGGCTGGCACTAGCTGGCTTCTTTTCTACACCCGCACATCTGTGTCCAGCTACGCTGCGAGTAATATGGACACACACTCCCTGTGGGGGGATTTTTTTTCCCTTCTGACCAGAGTCTGCATTTTCAGCAATGGCCTGGCTCTGAGATTAAATTGAAGGTGATGGGTCCCTAAAGAGTAACCTTGAGACACGTGCATTTCCTTCGGCTGAGTCCTGAAAGACGGTCACATTCATATTCAACACACTCCATTATTCATGCCTGAAAATAGGGCATGCTGTGATATCCAAACCAGCACCCAAAACCCTCACATGCTGCAGTCTGTAATTTATGTCCTACACCTGCCTCCACAAGTACCAAGATGCTCTTTCTGGTAATGTTCTCTTCCTCCTGCAGTATGGAATATAATTTGTTGACCATTGCTACTAAAGCTACAGACAGTGGGTCTAATTCTATGTTTAGTTGCATTGGTATAACTTCACTGAAACCAGTGGCGTTGCTAGCAATTTATGTAGTAATGCTGACCCTACATCAACTCTGGTGCAGCAGGCTTGAGTGCTGTCTCAGGGGGAGAAAGGGCAGCTCAAGCTGCCCTCTCAGTGCCAGGACAGGGCTCAGAATCCACCCAAAGGGGCAGCTGGGGGTTAGGGGACCTCTCAGAGAATGAGAAGGCTGGAAATGCTGAGCTAGCAGATGAACTGAAGCTGGGGTGCAAGGTGATAAAATAAGAATAGGGGACTGGAAAGTGAGAAGAAGGAAAATAGGAAAGGTTTCAGGTCAGGAGAAGCAGGGGAAAAAATACATCCGGGTACGTGAGCAGACCCTATTAGAGAAGGGAAGCAGAGGGAAATAAAATCTACAGACTTGCCAGAGAGAGTATCAAGGGAAAGAACTGCAAGAAAATATAATTGGTGAAAAAGGAATCCATCAAAAAGCTGTTAGATGTAAACGAGAAGCCCACCCAGAGTGGACCTAAAGGACATGACCAGAGAGTGACTGAACCTCTAGTGAAGGAACAGAGTGTAAAGGAGCCTAATGGAAAAGTAAAGGCCCCCTGGGTGAAGAAACCCAGCTTGTGGATAAACTTAGTGAAAAGAGGTACAACCATGGGAACATTAAATCTAAGGAGCACTTCAACCTAAAGAGCGGGCCAGTAAGAGTCGAGCTTGGCTCACAGCCAAGGCAAGGGAAAGTTGATTCCTCTCTGAAGTGACACAGTCTAGTGTTGAATAATCTTTTGTTTTGCTCCTGATAATAACTGCACAGAGTAAGGAAGAGCGCAAAGGTTAATGTGTTGGAAATCTATAGTTTATTATTGTAATGCTCTATATTTATGCTGCTGCTACAACTCTGACATTTTTCCTTTATAAATTCTGAAAAAACCCCAACCCTTAATTTTCCCTTTGTCTTGGTTTGCCTCTGCCTCTCCTCAGTTAGCCTAGCTGGGTCACCACATCTATACCCATGTAAATGAAAATAATGTGGCCTGGTGGGTTTTGTTGGCATGTGGGCATGTATCTAAGCTTCATGGGCCAGGTCCTCAGCTGCTGTAAATCCACTTCAGTGGAGCTATCTTGCTTTACCCTAGCTAAGGATCTGGTCCCCACTCTGTTCTTGTCTTGGATGCACAAGATAGTGAAGTCCAAAGCAGACTGAAGAGTTTCAAAAGGATTTCACAAAACTGGGTGACTGAGCAATAAAATAGCAGATGAAATTCAATGTTGATAAGTGCAAAGCAATGCACATTACAAAACCTAATCCCAACTATACATCCCAAATGATGGGGTCTATATTAGCTCTTACCCACTCAAGAAAGATCATGGTGTCATTGTGGATAGTTCTCTGAAAATATCTGTTCAATGTGCAGCGGCAGTCAAAACAGCTAACTATGTTAGGAACCATTAGAAAAGGAATAAGTGATCAGAGTAAATATCATAATGCCACTATATAATCTATGCTACACCCACATCTTGAATGCTGCGGGCAGTTCTGGTTGCCCCATCTCAAAAAAAGATATATTAGAATTGGAAAAGGTACAGAGAAGGGCAACAAAAATGATAGGGCTATGGAACAGCTTCTGTATGAGGAGAGACTGATAAGACTGGGACTCTTCAGCTTGGAAAAACAACAACTGGAGAGGGATATGCTAGAGGTCTATAAAATCCATGACTGGTGGGGAGAAAGTGAATAAGGAAGAGTTATTTACCGCTTCCCATAACACAGGAACCAGGGGTCACTTGATAAAATATGTAGGCAGCAGGTTTAAAACAAACCAAAGGAAGTATTTCATCACACAATGCACAGTCAACCTGTGGAACTCCTTGCCATAGGATGTTGTGAAGGCCAAAACTAGAACTGGGTTCAAACAAGAATTAGGTAAGTTCATGGAGGATAGATCCATTAATGGCTATTAGCCAAGATGGTCAGGGATGCAACTCCATGGTATGGGTATCCCTAAGCTTCTGACTGCCAGATCCTGGGACTGCACAATAGGAGATGGATCACTTGATAATTGCCCTGTTCTGTTCATTCCCCCTGAAGCACCTGGCATTGGCCACTGTCAGAAATCAAGATACTGGGCTAGCTGGACCATTGGTCTGACCCAGTATGGCCGTACTGATTCAGTTCAGGTTGTTTGTGACCAGAAGTCTGAGGCTTGTCCAGTGAGCTATCATTGCACTTCCTAGTGGATAGATGTCCATGTCACAAACTGCTGCAGTAGTTGGCATTAACTGACACCTGTGCTCACAGGGAGGACAATAACTGAATGGGCTGTCTTCACTAAACAAACCTTCCGTTCCTGCCGTGACACAGTCCATCTTAAATCAGAGGCATTTATTGTACACCACAGCTACAACTATAAAGAAATCAGCCTTCAACACAGTTCAAGTTCCAGCCTAATCTCGCATGTATACCAGGAACAAACCCTGTCTGAAATGCTATGTACAGCACACATGTCTGGTGGCAAACTAATGTACTGCAAGCAAACTAGTCTTTCTGGGTCAGGGTTGAGATGCAGTGGCAGGATGGTGGAAGCTTACCTTGCGACTGCCCTTCCTGTGTCTGGTTTGTGGCTGCAGTCTTCAGAGATGGTCAGCACTGCACCTTGCACAAACTTTGACATTTACTAATAAAAAAATTAAATGTAAATAAGAGAACCTCGCTGAATGCTGGCTTAAATTGCCATCGGAGCCCCGGGCCCTTTAAATTACTACCAGAGGCCTGGGGTAGTGACAGCAGCAGCCGGAGTCCCAGGCCCTTTTAAATCGCCAGCCATCAGGGCAGCTGCTCCCTTCCCCCTGCCGCCCTGTATGTAGCGGCCCGTATCGGCGGCCACTTTCTTACCAGTACACCATACAGGCCCATACCAGCTTACTTTCACCTCTGCCGACAAGTGAAGCCAGATGCCAAAAACAGCAGCAGAAGAAGCAATAAAACAAACTCCACCTGCAGATTCGCCTCCTGAACCTGGCAGCGCAGTGAGCAAAGTCATTAAGGGACCATCCATCTCCTAAGCCTGCTGCTACTTTAATTAAAACACGGAGGGCTTCGACATTTTCATTTTGACGCAAGGCAAAAATCAAGTGGATGCACTGTTGCCCCACAGTGGCCAAGAGTTTAACTGCTGTTCATGAACAGTACCGGGGTAGCCGTGTTAGTCTGTCTCCACAAAAACAACAAGGAGTCCAGTGGCACCTTAAAGACTGACAGATTTATTTGGGCATAAGCTTTCGTGGGTAAAAAAACCACCCCTTCAGATGCATTTTAAGGTGCCACTGGACTCCTTGTTGTTTTCACGAGCAGTAGTTACACTTGCGTGTCCAGGATGGAAACATGAGTAGTCCGTTCTTGAGCATCTCCTGTGAGCAGGGGGCCCCATGGTGCCAGGTGCTGTACAAACATATAGCAGAACAGATCCTGCCTCAAAGGCCTTGCAATCACAACAGACAAGGCAGGCCAGGGGTGGGAGGTACAAGAGAGGCTGAACGAGTGACTTGCTCAAGATGTCAGAGCAGGGGAGTGGCTGAGGCAGGAATAGAAGGTCAGTCTCTTGATGCCCAGACTGGTAGCCCACAGCTAGCCCACGCAATAAATGATTTCCATTTACCTTCTTCCCAAAATGGTCGCGCCTACCCACCCCCGAGTCAGTCTTGCTTCCTGTAGGTAAGGTGAGGACAGTGAGAGCTAGTTATGCCCAAACAGCTGCATGCAAACATCACGGCTCCCCTTCAGGCCTTGTTGTTGTTGCACCAGCTTGCACAGTTATAAAAATATAATTCACGAACAACCAGCTTGTGCAGTAACCATTCTGGCCACAGAACGTCATTGTGCTCTATACCTTTCCCCACTACCGTCACCAGCTTCGCTGGTGTTATCTTCCCTTTCTTCCAGGCACCAATGGCCTGAAGACACCGTAATGGTTGGTTGGATCAGGATGATACCTTAATAAAGGCCTCTTCCAATACTAGTGTTTGTGATTTGGTAGGACTACAAATCAATTCCTAATGGACCCATGTCCACATCACCAAATTACACCTCTAGGCTCATGGTCAGATTTATAGATCTGGTGGGAAAATTTCCAGTGACCCTTTGAATTTTTTTTCCCATAGGTGCAAGCCCAGCAAGGACCACTGTGATCATTATCTAGTCTGACCTCTTGTATAACACAGGCCATAGAACTTCTCCAAAGTGATTCCTAGAGCAGAGCTTTTAGAAAAACATCCCATCTCCATTTTAAAAATTCAGTGATGGAGAAACTACCGTGACCCGTGGTAAATTGTTCCAAAGATTAATTACTGTCACGGTTAAAAATGTATGCCTTATTTCCAGGATGATTTTGTCTAGCTTCAACTTCCAGTCATTGGGCCATGTTATACCTTTCTCTGCTAGACTGAAGAACCCATGATTAAATACGTTCCCTAGGTAAGTAATTAGAGACCATAATCAAGTCACCCCTTAACTTCTTTGTTAGTCTGTATAGATAGACTCAAGGAATTCAGTCACTAAAAGGCGTGTTTTCTAATCCTACTCCTGGCTCTTCTCTGAACTATCTCCAATGTATCAACATCCTTCTTGAATTGTGGGCACCAGAACGGGACACAGTGTTCCAGCAGCAGTTGCACCTGTGCTAAATACAGGGTAAACTAACCTCCCTGCTCCTACTCGAGATTCCTGTTTTATGTGTACCAGGATTGCATCAGTTCTTTTGGCCACAGTGTCACACTGGGAACTCAAGTTCATCTGATTATCCACCACCACCCACAAATCTTTTTTGGAGTCATTGCTTCCCAGGACAGAGTCCCCCATCCTGTAAACATGGCCAACGTTCTTGGTTCCCAAATGTATACGTTTACATTTCACCATATTAAAACATATTGTTTGCTTGCACCCAGTTTACCAAGTGATCCAGATCACTCTGAATCAGTAACCTGTCTTCATTATTTATCACTCCCCCAATTTTTGTGTCATCCACACACTTTATCACGGATTACTTTGTTTTCTTCCGGACCAATGATTACTATGTTAAACAGGTTAGAGCCAAAACCCATCCCTGCAAGACCCCAGTGGGCATATCCTGCTTGATGACGAGTTCCCTTTTACAATTACATTTTCAGACCTATCAGTTAGCCAGTTTTTAATGCATTTAATGTGTGCTATGTCAATTTTATATCGTTCTAATTTTTTAATTGAGTCCCGTACCAGCCACTCCATTATTTGCCTGACAACAATCCCAGGCAGACAGGCCTACAATTATCTGGGTCCTCCTGCTTACTCTTTTTAAGCACTGGCACAACATTAGCTCTCTTCCAGTCTTCTGGAACTTTCCCAGTGCTCCAAGGCTTCTTAAAAAAACAACATTAACAGTCCAGTGAGCTCATCGGCCAACTCTTTTAAAGCCTCTTGGGAGCAAATTATCTAGACATGCTGATTTTAAAATGCCTTTAGTAACCTCTGTTTAACATCCTCTAGAGATACTAGTGGAATGGAAAGAGTATTATCACTATACAATGAAACTATATCCTCCGTTTCCCCGCTCCCACCCCCCCACCACAAATACAGAACAGAAATATGTATTGAAACCCTTTTCTGCATTATTATTGCTAATTCTGCCATTTATGTCTAGAAATGAACCAATACCATTAGCAGGACTCTTTTTGTTCCCAATACATTTTAAAAACTCCTTATTGTCCTTAACTCTGCTGGCCACAGCTTTCTCCATTGCATCCCTTACAGATTTTCTACAATTCCTAACTTCTGCTTTATATTAATGTCTATCAACTTCCCCTTTCTTCCATTTGTTCTATATTTTTGTAGGTGCCTTCACTTCCCCCACCTAAACCAGGCCAGTTGGTTTTTTGTAACCAGCATGGCTTTCTTCCTAAATAGTAAGATCGGGGCATCTAGTAAGGTGTTCTTAAATGATTCCCAATTATCCCGACAGCTGAATTGGCTCCTAATTGTTTTCTGCTGCATGAAATTGGAGTCTCCCAGGATCACAGTGTGTGGTTTCTCTCGCCCCCCCTACACCTTATAGATAGATGTGTAGGGAGTCAGTCAACCTGTTGCCAAGTGTGATTTGGTGGTCTAAACTAAAACCCCATCTTGTGCTTTATCTGTTAGGACACTGATCCATAAGCATTCAAGATCACTTTCTTCCAAGTTATCAGTGACTCAAACAGATAAAGCCATTTTTTTTTGACAGAGCACCATTTCCCCCTACCATTTTGCCTACTTGATACTTCCTAAATTGGTTATAACCATTGATTTTAATATTCCTGCTGTGTGAACCATCCCAGCTGGTTTCAGTGGGATTCAACTAGATTAAATTTATTCTCCTAAATGAGCAATTCCAGTTTCTCTTGTGTTTGCTACCCAGGCTTCGAGCATTGGTGTATAAGCAATTCCAAAAAATTTTTGTGTCTAAACTGGTTTTCGGTAGGGCTGAGTGAACAATTGATGGGGGGATGGAGAGGTTCAGTGACCAAACCAAAGAAGTCTCCCTGAAATTTGTTTTTGTTTTGAACCAAAACTGATTTTTTTTTTTTTGCCTCAGCAAAATGGAAAACCCTTCATTTAGATCAAAAGAAACGTTCCAGCGGTTGAAAACCAAATGCTTAATATTTTTTTGATACAAGAAAAGTCTCAATTTTTGATCAAAACAATTTTGGGTTTGTGGTTCTTCAATGAAATCCCTCAAAAACGTTGTGGGGAAAAAGTACAAAACCAGTTTTTTCACAGAAAATAATGGATCTGAGCAGCTCTGCTGATTTTAGCTTTTATCTAGGTCCTTGTAGTGCCTTCACCACTAGAGTAACCAACTGCCTTCGAGGCAGAACCTTACGCTCATCCAGGGTTTCTCAAACTTCATTTCACCAACACCCTTCTGACAAAATTACTACATGACCCTGGGAAGGGGAACCGAAGACCGAGCCCTGCTACCGTGGGTGTGGGGGCAAAGCCGAAGCTCGAGGGCTTAAGCCTGGGGGCTGTAACCAGAGCCTCACCGCCCAGGACTGAAGCCCTCAGGGTTCGGCTTCAGCCCTGGGCGGTGGGGCTCAGACTTTTGGCTTCAGCCCCAGGCCCCAGCAAGTCTAATACCAGCCCTGGCAACCCCATTAAAACAGGGTCCCGACCCATTTTGGGGTCCTGACCAACAGTCTGAGAACTGCTGCTCTCATCCATTCCAGATGTCCATCCAGAGCAGAACTGGCAGATGGTGGCTTGCTGCCCACATTCTGTTGAACTCCCTTCTGTGCAGCATTACGCTCCTGCACCGGGGCAAAGTTCCTCTGGGTGCTATCTACTCACTCCCTTGATCTCTTCTCTGAGCAGCGAGTGCTGTCCAGGATTCTCTGCTCTGTGCTCCCCTCTTTTATTGTCCCTCCAACCCCATTACTGTCCCTGCAACTTTCATTTGTCCCCTGTAACTAGTTGACTTTATGGTCTGGTCAACACTACAGACCTACATCAGTACAACTACACGGCTCAGGGGGGTGATGAGCGACATAATTTTACTAACCTTACCCCATCGTAGACAGTCAAATAGCCTGGCACCTTTCACTTCGTTTACCCCTGCCAGAAGCTACTGAGTGTCTGTGCCCTTAAAACTGTGTGTGCTTTTCTCAGCTATGATGTAGAGTGTTTATATGAAGTAGGAACAAATACCTTCACTTATGAAAAACATTCCCCTGTCGCTGCCTTGCTAATTAGCTGTTATTAACACTGATAATAGAGCTATCAGATTTAATAGGCAGCACATTATGGCAATTACAATGGGTTTGCCAGCTATGGTGCATAAGCTGTTCAGTGAAGGGAACAAACCGGCAAACGTTACCACAATGAGCATGTGGAGCAGAGCTGCTGGCCTGCAGTGATCAGCCAGGACAGCTGGCAGAATAATGGTATCGCTAGTCTGCACAGGTCCTTGTATCGCCCACATTTGGGAGCCTACTTGGTTTTCATGAAATTTCTGGTGGAGTTTTTTGGTTTTTTCATGTCAATGAAAACTGAAATTGCAGGGTGTTGGTTTTTGGAAAAAAAACAGCTGTCCTGTTTCTTTCCCTCCTTTCTTCTCCTGCAAAAGTGTGCCAGAAATGGGGGAGAGGGAGAATCTCATCCTGCTCCCACCCCCCAAAAACATATGAGCCAAAATATCATTTTCATTTAGTTCAAAAAGGGGGTTTTTTTTGTTGTTTTTTAAGAAAATGGTTTATAGGAAAGAATTGCAACCAGCAGCCCCAGCCATGTTTTCATTAGTGCAGGGTGACTTTTACAGGCTTGGTGCTTTGGATGATCACCTGAATGTCTTTTGGATCATTTTTCCCCTTCTCCACTCCCCTCTAACAGCCCCCTGCTCCACCTCTCATAGGCGCCCCTTATGTCACAGAATCATAGACGATTAGGGTTGGAAGAGACCTCAGGAGGTCATCTAGTCCAACCCCCTGCTCAAAGCAGGACCGATCCCCAACTAAATCATCCCAGCCAGGGCTTTGTCAAAGCCGGGCCTTAAAAACCTCTAAGGATGGAGATTCCACTACCTCCCTAGGTAACCCATTCCAGTGCTTCACCACCCTCCTAGTGAAATAGTTTTTCCTAATATCCAACCTAGACCTCCCCCATTGCAACTTGAGACCATTGCTCCTTGTTCTGTCATCTGCCACCACTGAGAACAGTCTAGATCCGTCCTCTTTGGAACCCCCCTTCAGGTAGTTGAAGGCTGCTATCAAATCCCCCCTCACTCTTCTCTTCTGCAGACTAAATAAGCCCAGTTCTCTCCGCCTTGCCTCTCCCATGTCTCTGGGTTTCAGTCAGGTTCTGATTCCTCTCAACCTGCACCACCTCCCCTCTCCCACTCTATGCAAGACTCAGCAGTGGCCTATGTTTATGGGCTCTAGTACTATGTATCCCACAGTGTGCTGCATCTCCTGACAAGTCCAGGACCTCATTCAGCAGCAGAGCCAATCGGAGGCTGACAGATAACAAACTAGCCCTTGGAAAGGGATCTTCAGTGGGATCGTGTTCCGACAAGGACAGTCTGAGGCCGAGGACTTGCAGGAGAATGGAAGAGAATGCGTCCAAGGTCTCAACGGAGCATCATGGAGTGTGAGGCCAAAGCCTGTCAGAGAGTGGGGGAGGTGGAGGAGGTGAGGCTGGCCCCTATTAAAGAGAGGCGGAGGAGGGAATGAGATCCAGGGCTACGGCAGAGTCATGGAAGAGAACGAGGCCTTGGCTGATTGGAGGGTCTCCGAATGAGGCTATGACGTGGGACAGATTCATAGGCAACGTGGCCAAAGCCGGTTGGAAAGTCACAGCGAGGGTGGTGCTGTGGCACCGGCATCCAGGGAGCCAAGGCTCCTGAGTCTAGTTAGGAGTGAGGAAGACGCAGTGGGGGAATTAAGGGGCTCAGTGGAAGGTTTGAGGGGCAGAAGGGGGAGAGGAAATGCAAAAGTCCGGCAGAGCTCTTCCTTTTGAAAATTGGTCCCCCTCCCCGCCCCCCCAAGCTTTCAGCTCTCCTTCCCAATTAACCAGAAGAGTGAAAGTACTTCAGAGAATAGCATTAACCAATTATCCCCTGCTGCTTTTCAGGCTGGGGAGGTGAATTTCCCTCTACGCATTCTCTTTTCCCTGCTGAATTTTTCTTCATTAAATCTGCCTCTGGGAGCAGAAACAAATACGACATATTGACTTAACAGCTCATCATTTCTCCTTCCTTCCCCAATACATTTACCAGGGCCGCCCGGCCTGCTCTGCTTTCTCCATTATCATCATAACCCTCTTCTGACACAGCATTTCTGGTTTTCACAGCATGCGCTGCTCTCCCCCATGCCCCTCCCCACTCAGACTTGGCTCCAGGCAGCTATACTGGTAAAATGATCTAGTGTACACAGACCCTGTAAATGGGGTTTAAATGATCATTCCAAAGGGTCCACTTTCTGCTTCTCAGTGCAGTCATAACATGTTCCATTGTCACAGTATGATGGCCTTAATAAGTGGTGGAGGAAACACAAGAGGCTGCTAAACCCTCCGTACTTAAACTTTGTACTTTTATTATTAATAATTATGTCGTCTACTGTAGCATCTGGAAACCGCAACTTGGATCAGTGCCCACCGCGGTAGGTGTTGTATGAAGACATGGTAAGAGAGAGCCCCTGCCCCAAGCAGCTTGCAGTCTAAACATGCAAAGGGGGAAAGAAAGGCAAAATGACATGCCCCGGGTCACACAGCACAGACAGGCATACAACCAACATATCCTAAACTCAGGTGCAATTTACTGGACTCCACAGCAGCTTTCCTGCACTGATTTCAAAGCACTTCACCGGGAATGAATTTAATCCCACAAAACCCTGGGATGGGAAGGGTAACATTATTTCTCTTTTGCCGATGGGGAAACTGAGTCACGGCAGTTGAGGGTTGAGTTGCAAAAGAGAAACGTAGTGAGCTTGTGCACAGTCCTAACTGTCAGGTCATGCCCCTGGATGAGTTGTCAGAAGTAGGATATAATCCTGGGTCCTCTGGATCTTAAGGCATGAGCCACTACTGTTTGGGCTAAAACCACCGGCTCTGTTAGTCAAGACTGGAACGTGCTCATCAGTCTCTATAACTCGCTACCTCACCTTTAGAGGTAAGCCACACAATTAAAAGACAACTAGGAAAGAGATCCTCTAGCAAAGCTGGGAAGGACCAGATATTTATAAGGCACTAGACAATTGAACCAAAAAAAGCCCCTTGACAATTAAAAACCATTCCCCCTTGTTCTACCCATCATAAAGCAGCGACAAATAAACAAACAAAGAGTGGGCACAAGGTCAATTTTACAGACATGATTTATCTGTAAGGACAACATTTTTGAGCTTAGGTGCCAAAGGCTGGGGCATTAAATCTGTAATTAGACATTAAAATAAGCAGCCTGGTTTTTTGAGGCATGGGGACCCTGTGTCTGTCAATTATCATGAGAGCTGGCTGAAATCTTTTATTTGAAAGGGGCTTTTTTTTCCTGTGTGTGTGTGGGGGGGGGAGAATGTTATTGATGAAAACCTAGACATTTCCACAGAAAATGACCATTCTCTAAAGAAAAAATATCAAGGTTTTCCTCAAAACCCAAAATGCTCATTATTGATTTTATTTTATTTTTTTTACACATTTCAGTTTTCACAGCAACTGACAAATTCTGGCCGGTTGACTAAAGATTTCTAAATAGCAGAATCAGGTACCCTGTATAAGACAAGGATCCGAGGGGTAGCCATGTTAGTCTGTATCCACAAAAACAACGAGGAGTCCGGTGGCACCATAAAGACGAACATTTATTTGGGCATAAGCTTTCGTGGGTAGTCTTTAAGGTGCCGCCAGACTCCACGTTGTTTTTGTATAAGACAAGGTAAATGAGGTGATAGCTTTTATTGAACCAGCTCCTGCTGGTGAGAGAGATGAGCTTTTGACAAACTGCTAAATCAAGCTTTCTCGTGGATCATTTGGTACCACCTGCTCACATGGGGACAGCCCCGGCTTTCTGGTACACTGCGTGTATATAGTTGGCATGATGCACAGTTGTCTGCCGAGCCTATGTGCCTTAGAGCAACATTGACTTTAATGAAAGATTTCTGGAAAGCTGCCGGATCTATGATATATTCTTGCATCATAGAGTGACAACACGGTCTGGTGCTAGGAGTACAGGACCTGCAGGCAGGAGATCCTGATTCTGTTCCAAGATCCGTTAATGTCATAGAACTGTAAGATGGGAAGGGACCTCGACAGGTCGTCTAGTCCAGTCCCCTGCACTCAGAGCAAGACTAAGACCAGCCATTCTCAAACTGGGGGTTGGGACCCCAAAGTGGGTCATTGCCAGGATCAGCATTAGAATTGATGGGGCCCAAGTCTGAAGCTGAAGCCTGAAGGGGGGGACCCCCACTGGGGGGGGGGCTCGGGCTCTGCCCCCCCCCAGGTCATATAGTATTTTTTTTTTTTGTCAGAAGGGGGTCGCAGTGCAATGAAGTTTGAGAAACGCTTATCTAGACCATCCCTGAGAGGTGTTTGTCTAACCTGCTCTTAAAAATCTCCAGTGATGGAAATTCCACAACCTCCCTGGGCATTACTCTCTCTTAGTGTCTTAGTTCCCCCATCTAAAAAATAAGCATAGTAACATTTAGTTCCTTTAATTTTGTGCAACACTTTGAGATCTTTGGATGAAAAGTGCTATTTACGAGCAAAGTCGTTGTCTTGCTAATGTGCCAGTCAGACCCCACGGTCCATAAGTCAAAGCTACAAATGAAGGCTCGGCTCCTGTTACTCGTTCCAGAACAGGAGGCAGTGTGCAGACCCCCGGGAGATCATTGCATGGGGGGGGAGGAGGAGGGATAGGGTTACTCTCTGGGTATTAGCATGGAGGGGCCAGCCTGAAATGTGAAAAGCACCGACCTCCGTTGCCAAGTCAAAGGCCTGGTTTGGGCTCAGCATTCCTGTGTTGTGGTGAATATTCATGCGTGTCTTCTCAGCCCAGCGGATCATGCTGCAATTCTGTTCCGTGTACCTCTACGGCCTGTGCTCTGATGTGAGGCCAAGGATTTGTGGTACGCACAGCTGGGTAACAGCGGATCCCTGCTGCAATGCCTGAATGCTTGGTGTAGCTCAGCCCGGCTGTGGCTTGGAGACTTTAAACTGCAGCCAGTTGTTAGGCTAAAGTCTGAGCCCAGACTTGAGTCTGAATGCTGAAGCCTTAATCAAGCAGAACCAGCAGGGGAGAGGAAGGATACCGTGGTGATTTGGGGAGGGCAGATAGATAGAACGCTGCCCTTGAAATCAGAAGGAATGTTGTCTGAGTGTGACCTTTAGGGTTTGACCTTTGCTGTACCTTATAGGGTCATACCCTGAGAGGTGCTGAGCACCCTCTAGTCCACTGCTAAGGACCTTCCATCATTTGCCCTAACATCAAGGCCTGATCATGCCCCAGTTTGATTTCAAAGGTGCGGGATGAGATGTCCCCAGACAATATCACCCTTGGTGTAACTCCACTGATGTCATTGGAATGGCTTCTCACTTTCTCAGCAAAGAAGAACGTAGCCTGAAGTTCCAGGGGAAGTGGGCCATTGGCTTGAGGCATTAAAACAGAGCTGGATAAGGTCATAAAGCATATATTGTGCCTGGGACAGTCCTGAGTGTCCGCTGGATGGAGCAGGGGGTTGACCTCTCCTGTTCTTGCACCCTAAGTGGCCCTGTCCAGGTCTGGATTGAGGCTTACTGCCAGGACAGTGTGGGGAAAGTTTCTCATGCTGCTTCTGGTGGAGAGAAACAGCACTTTTCTCTCCGGAGCTGTCAATCTGATTTTGCTCCTTTCCATCTGCACTAGAATTTACATAAAGAAAAACATATTGAAATCTCTCCTGCTCTGGGGGATCGGGACAGGGGGAGCATAACCTTCCTGGAGGGCCCCCAAACACTGCAGAGAAGACTCATGATCTACAGAGCCCATGTGATTAGTAATACACAGTGCTGCCAGGGCTCAACTGAGGTCAGGGAAACACTGTACTGGACACTGTTCATACTCATAGTAAGCGAAAGTCTTTCCCCCGAAGAATTTACAGTTCGAATAGACAAGAAGGTGAGAGGAGAAACATTTTGTTCGGGGTCCTGCAAGTCAGCAGGAGAACTGGGAATAGAACCTGTGTCTATGTAAGGCCCCAGCCAGTGTCCTATCTGCCAGATCACACTGCCTCTCGACTCATTGAAGAGACATCCTGCCTTCTGTGTTAGCACATTGTATAAGGATTCTTCCTGCCAATCCAGAAAGCGTCTGTCATACTCTTGGTGCTATATAAATAATAAGGAATAATATGCCCCACTTACAAATTCTGTGTCAAATGCAAGCCAAGTGGGTTGTGGGTCAGGACAGAGTCTGCTTTCCCGCTTATACTACCAAGCTTAGAAGTGAATGAAAGAATGTTTAAAAAAGAGACAGGGGAAAGCAGGTCAATAAATAAAAAGTCAACTGTGTTTTTTCTTTAAAAAATAAAATAAAAACAATGAGCAGAAACTTAAAAATCTATGACACTCCTTTGACAGTTTTTAAATTAGGACAAAGGATTTGGGGAAAAAAAATTGAGGTTTATGTTTAGTTGTCCCTAAAGCAAATGACAGGGTTCAGTTTATGGATGAAAGGGAAAATACCCTTTCCCCCCGCTTCCCCCCCGGAGTTACCAAGGCTACTGCAGCCTGTAGAAAGCTCATCGAGCTGCGTGCTTGACTTGTTGTTGCTGTTACAGATCTTAAGTGGATTTAGGAGAAGTGGCTTCATCTCAATATCCTGAAGTCTGGGCAGGAGACTCTATGATAGCTGGGGCCATGAGCAGTTGTTTAGGGTGTCACAATTTTTGCCCAGCTTTAGAAGGGGTCTCAAGTTAGGAACCCCAAGACTGTAGGCACTCAAAATCAGTGGACACTTTTGAAAAATGTTGAATATAAGGTATTTCTAGGGCACTCATCACCCTTCTATCAGGTCCCTCCTGTTGCTTGTCATGAACGATTTCCTACAGCGAAAGAGCGACACATCCATCACTATTTAAGGACACTCTGAAATAAGAGGTTAACACCAAGGTCATGACAATTTGTGGTGAAGAAAAATCCCATGTCAGTTTTTTTCTGCTAATTAGGCGTGTCAGTGTTCTGGCCGGTTTCAGAGTAACAGCCGTGTTAGTCTGTATTCGCAAAAAGAAAAGGAGTACTTGTGGCGTCTTAGAGACTAACCAATTTATTTGAGCATAAGCTTTCGTGAGCTACAGCTCACTTCATCGGATGCATACTGTGTTCTGGCCATGTTCTTACTGCATAATTCTATTCCTCCTATCTCCATCCCCCTTTCCTCACCTTCTGGCCAAACCTATTACATAGTATTGCTGTTTAGCAGCTACTGTATCCTGCCCCAGCGGTGGCTGCATTTCAGTGGTGGGTGAAATGATTCCTTTGTATATTTGTGGCCCAATTCTGCAAGATGCTGTGGTCCTCAAGTGACTTCACTGTGAAAGGAAGGCGGCCCGAATGTTGCAGGAGGTGCTCAGCTCCAGAGTCTCAGCAGAGCTGATAAAATATGTAAGACCCTCTAGGGCTCTTATAAACTGCAGGAGTCCCTGACACATTCTAGTGGTGTCAGGGCAAAGCTTCTATGTAGCATGTGTAAGTTCTGAAACCTGAAGCACCTCCGCAGCGAGCTTCCCTGCCCTGCAGACTGTCAGAGGCACGGGACTCCTCCCTAAAACTAGAATCTTTGTGGAGATTTTTTGCATAGCAGCCGGGATCTTGTTTGTTCACATGCAAGTAACTTTTCTCCGCTATGACGCTCCCCAGGGCTACCCGAGCTTGTGAGGCACCTCACCACGCCCTGCCCTTCACCTGAAGGAGTCTTGTCTTTGCTTGCTATGGGTTAACCAACAGCACTGCTTGCCCCCGACGCCCGGCATTGCACTCTCTGTACCAGTGGCAATGGGCACGCACCAAAGTCCGCAGTGTTCCCTGCAGTATCCGGCCCCTATCCACTGGACACTCATGGAATGACCAGGCCTGCTGTTTCCAAGGGACCACAGTTGCACACATCACCCTGGAAGAGTCAACTCGGGACCAGCACGTAGCTGCTTAACAGCACAGCACATACATGGATGTGGAGTGAAACCAAGGCTAAGGCCATGTCGACCCTAGCACTTACGGTGGCAAAGCTTTTGTCGCTCAGGGGTGTGAAAAAACCACAATCCTGAGCTACATGAGTTTTGCCGGCATAAACACTCGTGTGCACAGCACTAGGTCAGTGGGAGAGCGTCTCCTGCCGCTCGTGGTGCTGGTTTTACGATGTCGACGGGAGAGTTCTGTCCCGTTGGCATAACATGGCTACGCGAGCGATCTGACAGCAGCTCTGGTATTCTCGACAAATACCTCCAGATTGGGTCCCCGCTTCCTGCTGCTTTTCTCTTCCTGTTAGATTTTTTTTTCACTGGAGTCCTCACCATCCTTCATCCTGCATTCAGTTCTGACTGGTGATCCGGGACCCATTGTGAATGAGACAATGCCCAATTTATACGTAAACAGATAGATGGGCAACCCTCTCTTGTCTAGTGGAAAACCTGTTTTTCACCTTTGCTGGTGACTAATACCTTGATACAGACGTTAAGAACGTTTTTGCAGTACAGATACATAACTCCCTACATAGGATCTGTGCATATATTTCACAATGATAGTGAAAACCAATGTGACACCGACTTTCATTTGAGATCCCATCTGACATTCTTTGGTGAACCAGAACGTACATCCCAGAATCAGGAGATTCCTGTAACTCCCTGGTCAGCTGGTTTTAAATGGTTCTTGGGACACATCTACACAGCACTGTTCAATATGCCCTTGTGAAATAGTTTTCCTTGAGGCCCAGCTAATGCTGCAATGCTGAAGTTCCTAGAATGAATTGTTTTTAAGCTAGTGGTGACTGTTTAACATTAGAAGATGTTTCTGAATGTGTGAAACCAGTTCTAGTTTAAGGCAAGGTCTCCCATAAACAGCTGGTCTGATCAAATGGAGCAAAAGGATTCAACCATGGGAGGAGACCCAATACCCAAAAAGAAGTAGGATGGTCTAGTGAGTAGGACACTGGGCTCAGAGACCTGGGTTCCATTCCCAGCTCTGGCACTGACCCAGACTCATTTAGGGCAAAACTGCGTGCCTCAGTTTCCCCGTCTATAATATGGGGATGAAATGATGTTGACCTTCTTCTCCAAAGCACGCTGAGATCCATGGAAAGAAGGTTCCATGTAAGAGCTAGGTATCCTCCTAGATTGGCTCTACAATCTGTCAGGTAGATGAGGGAGGTTCTGTCAAAAACCACAAAGGCAATGGCTTTACCGTCTTAACTTTGAAATTGCTCCTCCAGCCCCATCATTCCAAACCCTCTCTCCATCTGTCTCTTCTCATGGCGACCAAATACAGCAAAGTGTGCACAGAATATCACTGCCCTCATCAAAGGGATTGGGGTAATAATCAGTGGTGAGCCCTTCCTCATAGACATCCCGCCACCATTCACATACTGTGCGGCGCTTGCATGCTTTAAAGTGTGTTGCTCTGACCTCAAACTGACTCCAGCCCCCCTTCTCTGTTCAGGACATCCTCACGCTTTAACATGTCCAGCCAAATCCTTCCATCCTTACGCACTCTTCACTCAGTGACGTCAATGGGCGCTGAGCCTGAGCACGGTTTGTCAAACAACCATCTTAGATTTCAATCCGGCTCAGATCTTTGCCCCAAACGCTCCTCGCTTGTTCCCACAAGGGTCCTCATATTTCCTCCTCGGGAGTCAGTTGCCATGCTGACCTGAGCCCTGGAAGCTCTTTAGGACTCATTAATCAAAGGATCCGATTCCATTCAGTGATGTGGTCAAGGTCTGTGCATGTTATTACCCATCTAGCCCCATTACACATTTTTTCCAAGAACATGATGGGAAAGAAAAATAACCAAACAAAAGAAACGCTTTGCAGCCAAGTACTTCTGGGCAGCCAGCACATGGTGTCTTCTTGCTTCCTGCTGCAGATTGCTTTTGCAGCTATTCCACATCTCTGCTCTCCAAATGTACCCTAGGACTAGAAATGTATGTCTACACTTAAACCGCTACGGTGGAACAGCTGCGTTGTTGTCGTGCTTCAGTGTAGCTGCTACCTGTGATGATCGGAGAGGTTCTCTGGTCGGCATAGTTAATCCACCTACCCTAGAGGCACACAGAATTCTTCCGTGGATCTAGCACTGTCTACACTGGGGTTAGGTCGGTGTAGCTATGTCTCTCAGGGGGTTTTCACACTCCTGTGAGACATAGCTATGGCAGTGTAAGTTCCCAGTGTAGACCTGTTCTTAGAAGCAAGCTGAATACCCCACCATAAACTCCACTGGCTGCCTAACTCAGAAAAAAGCATTTCCCCTCATCTCTCCTGCCCTCAGACACGTTTGTACATAAGACGGTCTGGGCCTGAGATTTGAAGAAGCAGTGAGGCCTGGATCCTCGAAGGCGTTTCGGTGCCTCACTCCAAGTGAAGTCAATAGGATGAGCTAGCGCTCAGCCTCTCTGAAAATCAAGCCCTGTAAAATCAAAGAAGTTAACAGAGCTGGTCCAAAAAATGAAAGTTTTCTGCAAAAAATATTGATGTCCCCCCATTTTTGTCCAAATTTCACCCTTTTCAAAATGTTCTGAGCAGCTCCCAAAGTCTGATCTGGATACGACTCGGGCACAACCACCGTGTGGGAGATAGCCCCATCTTTTACTGTCTCGCTGATCGATGTGTCTGTCTTAGGGCATGTCTGCATGGAGGTAAAAACCCTGTGGCTGGCTAATGTCAGCTGACTCAGGCTCACAGGACTTGGGCTGCAGGGCTGAAAAATTGCTGTGTCGACATTTGGGGTCAGGCTGGAGCCCAAGCTCTGAGACCCTACAAGCCCCACAGCACAGCCTGAGCTTTGTGAAACCGAGTCAGCAGACCCAGGCCAGCTGTGGCCATGCTTCAGGGCCTTTGTCCCCGTGCAGAGGTACCCTTAGGGTCTCCTATAGCGCCCCGCGTTGTAGTATCTAAGCACCTCTTCCTCTCTCTGTCTCAGGGCTGCAGCAGATCTTGTGGATTCTCTCACCATCCTTCTCCCCTCCCCCAAATTTCTTATGCAGTTTTGTCTATGGAATGGCGTCTTAGATCACCTGTTCTACTCCTCTATGCCCTAGGGCCTTCGCCAGCGCAAGACTGTCCCGGTCAGTGCATCGGTCTGTCACAAGACACAGGGCTTCTGCCATTTCTCTTGGGTAGTCTCTACCCCTATCCAAAAAGGGAAGAAGGGATACTTGTATGGTTACGGCAGTGGTTTAGGACTCAGGTGACCTGGGTTCAATTCTGTCTCTGCTGCAAACTTCCTGTGTGATCTTGGGCAAATCATTTAATCTCTCTGTTCCTCACTTCTTCATACTAATACTTCTTTTGTCTGTTTTTAAGATTGTCGTTTATAGTGTTGTAGCCATATTGGTCCCAGGATATTGGAGAGACAAGGGGGGTGAGGTCATATCTTTAGTTGGACCAACTTCTATTGGTGAGAGAGACAAGCTTTCGAGCTCAGCAGAGCTCTTCCTCTGCTCTGGGAAAGGTTCTCAGTGTCACAGATATATGCAAAGTGGAACAGAATCTTAGGCATAA
Organism: Chelonia mydas; assembly: GCF_015237465.2. Classification (NCBI taxonomy): domain Eukaryota; kingdom Metazoa; phylum Chordata; order Testudines; family Cheloniidae; genus Chelonia; species Chelonia mydas. Next base: position 135,771,364 of record NC_057852.1, on the reverse strand, counting down.
GGAGTTAACACATGTTGCAAGAGACCATTCAAGATGAAGTGGGGTCAGAGGACAAAGGAGGGTTTGTGGGTTACAGATTGTTGTAATGAGCCAGTATCTCCACTGAGTCCGTGAGTTTTAGTGTCTAGCAAAGTTATGAATGCAAGCTCCCAGGTGTGCTCTTGAGGGGAGTGTGCACATTTCCTTTGATGAGAAGGACTGAGTGATCCAATATGGAATGACCGCTTTGTGAAAAATGGTCACCCACAGGTGATAGGTTATCATTTTTCTGAGTGAGTTCATAAGAACGTAAGAGCGGCCATACTGGGTCAGAGCAAAGGTCCATCAAGCCCAGTATCCTGTCCTCTAACAGTGGCCAATGGCAGGTGCCCCAAAGGGAATGAACAGACAGGTTATCAACAAGTGATCCATGCCCTGTCAGCCAATCCCAGCTTCTGGCAAACAGAGGCTAGGGACATCATCCCTGCCCATCCTGGATAATAGCCATTGATGGACCTATCTTCCATGAATCTATCTAGCTCGCTTTTGAACCCCGTTATAGTCTTGGCCTTCACAACACCCTCTGGCAAGGAGTTCCAGAGGCTGACTGTGCGTTGCGTGAAAAAATACTTTCTTGTGTTTGTTTCAAACCTGCTACCGATTAATTTCATTTGGTGGGCCCTTGTTCTTGTATTATGAGAAGGAGTAAATAACACTTCCTTATTTACTTTCTCTATACCACTCATGATTTTATAGCCCTCTATCATATCCCCCCTTAGTCACCTCTTTTCCAAGCTGAAAAGTCCCAGTCTTATTAATCTCTCCTCATACAGAAGCCGTTCTATACCCCTAATCATTTTTGTTGCCCTTTTCTGAACCTTTTCCAATTCCAATATATCTTTTTTGAGATTAGTATCTAGGAAAGTTCATTCACGAGTGGAGCGGTTGTCTGGTTTCACCCACGTTGTGGTTGATGGGGTATTGGATGCGCTGGGCAAGGTACGCTGCATGTTGTGATAGGCGTGTGTAGGACCCAGGGATCTTGAAAGATGTGTTGTTTGGGGGCATTGATCGTGGTAGCAGTGGAACCGGGGCCGTCCTTAGGCATATGCAGCACCCGCAGCTGCGTAGGGCAGCATGAAATTTGAGGCACCAAATTCCCCCAAATTTCATGGTGCCCTAGGCAGCTGCGTGCTGCATGCGCGGCAGCACCAGCCCCAGGGACCAGCCCTATCCCTCGGCTGCCCCTCTCCCCCGCGGGCTGCTCCCACTGTAAGGGGCAGGGTTGTCCCTAGGGGAGTGTGGGGCCCCGGACAACTCCCTCCACCCCACCTCCTACCCATCCCCCCTGCTCCTCTTCCCACTACCAGTGAGTGCGGGGAGGTTGGGGAAAGGATCACCCCCGGCACTGGCCCCAGCCATGTCGCTTGCGGGGTTGGGGAAAGGTCTCCCCCCACCGCACTCACCGGCGGCGGGAAGCAGAGCGACGCGGCTGGGAGCTGGCGGAGTGGAGCGGGCTGGGGCCACGCTGCTCCGCTTCCCGCCGCTGCCAGTGAATGCGGGGCAGGGTGGGATGGGGTGGGGGGATCCCTTCCCTTCCCTTCCCTTCCCCCAAGCCCTCTCCGCCGAGCGACGCTGCTGGGGCTGGGGCAAGGGAAGTGGAGCGGGCTGCTCCCAGCCCCCCGCTAATCTCCTGGGTCCCCGAAAAATGCCCCCCACAGCTCCTGCCTCCCGGACCATCGGGGGGGGAGATCTGGGGCCCCACACAGCCCCCCCCCCCCCGCCCCGCAGAGAGCAGGCAGTGTTTGAGCAAGGACTGACATGGTATGGGCGAGCAGAGACCCCCCCCAGCCCCATGGGGGAGGTGGGAGGACTTGGGGCAGCCCTGCACAGTGTCCTGTTTTCCCTTTGGGAAATACGGTCACCCTAAGTGGAGATATAGCTACGGGTTTAGCATCTGTTATTCTGGCAGGGTCTGGTGCCACTTGGAGTTGTTCCGTAGGGAGCTCGCTCTGGTGATGAGCTTGGCGAGATGGGGGGTTGTTTGAAGGGCAGAAGACGGGGTTTGGGAAAGATTTCTTTCAGGATGTGGTCCCCAGCAAATATGAGTTGTAACTGTTTGATGACATCCGGTATGGGTGCCAGTGTGGGGTGGTAGGTGATAACTAGGGGTGTACGGTCAGTGGGCTTTTTTTTTCTGTATTGAAGGATTGCCTTTTACTGTGTGTATGTACAGCTCCCAGTACATTGGGCCCCGATCTCAGCTGGGACCCCTAGGGCTAGTGTGACACAAAGAATAATAGCAATGATAGATTTCACTCTTAGGAGCTCTTTTCTTATCATCAGTCGAATTTTTCCCTTTCCATCCCACTCCTCCTGATTCTGCACTCCCGGGACCACCCTAAACAATTCCTCCTTTCATTGGCATTCTGAGCCTAGCCGCTCTGTTGGCTGGGGCTCATGGAGAATCACTATTCAGGGCTGGGTTAGCATGATGCACAGTGGCTTTTTTAGACATGGATTGATCAATCTCTTGGCTCTGTAAGGGGGAACAAACAGGTAAACCTCCCGGACCCATGGGGGGTGATTAGTACAAGTTATAATCCAATTCACACACCCCTGCAGGGAGTGGTGACTTCTCACTTAACCACATTTGCAGCACATCCCCTCTGGGTGGCTGTTCCTAAGGGTTTAGCCTCCCCCAGCACATTTAAAGGACAGGAAATGCCTCAGTGTTCGGACACACCAAGGGTCTTGTCCCACGCTGGACTTTCCCCATCCCCCACCTCACAGGCTACTTATTGTGAAGGAGGCCAGGTAGCTTTAATGCCATTCAATTCTCTCCAGCCTCTGCATTTCCCTGATGGGTGCTGCTCATAGCCTAAGCCTAGCGCTGTCTCTGGGATGGGCCAAACCAGATCCAGACGCCCTTGGGTTCATTCAGTGTTGGCATGGGACTATGGCACAGATTCACCTTTAGGCAAGTCTCCTGCCTTCAGCAAGCTGGACAGAGTGGCAGTGCCTTACCTAGCCGGCACCCGCTTTGCAAGAGCTGGTGCAAAAGTGGTGTTGTACACCCAGCTTTTCTGCTCCACCAACATAAGGTGTCTGGTATAATCCTGCTGGCTTCAGGAATCATAGAATCATAGAATATCAGGGTTGGAAGGGACCTCAGGAGGTCATCTAGTCCAACCCCCTGCTCAAAGCAGGACCAATCCCCAATTAAATCATCCCAGCCAGGGCTTTGTCAAGCCTGACCTTAAAAACTTCTAAGGAAGGAGATTCTACCACCTCCCTAGGTAACGCTCCTCTCCCTAGGAGAGTTGTCCTGATTGACGGTCGGGTAGGTGAGAGGAAAATCTAGTTTTGTGCCTTCAGCTGACCTTTGGAACGGGACAAGGGTCCCCTTCTCCAAAGCACCCCAGTGCGGGCTGGCCAGAGGACATTGCTTCAGTGCAGACATAGATCCCACTATGCTGCCCCACAGATGCACCCTCTAAAACAGGGCACGGTGTAAAGAAAGCAGCAGGAAAGGGTGTCCACATCTTGCTGCTTTGTTCCAGAGGAGAAGAGGTTGGTGGACTTGGCACGGGTCTTAATGGTAACCTGCCAGGAGGAAATATGTTTGTGCTTTCATTGGTTTCTTTATGACGTGCATATAGATGACCTGGAAAGTGTGTTTTAGTTAATTTTTCCCTCTGTTTTTCACACTGTTTCCCTGGTTTGCCTGGAGGACCCAGAGAACTAATTTCATCATGGCATTACAAAAAAAAACAGAGAAAAACCCTGAGCAGTTCCAGTGGAAAGGCACTTTTAGCCAGACTTTAGATGTTGTTATTGTTGTTTTATTAACACTCATTTAACTCCAACACCTTGCACATAGGTGGGAGAAAAGCTATCTAATGTAAAAATTCAACACCACCTCCTGCCCCACCACTGAGGGCTCAGAAAGCTCCCACTGCACATCTGTGATTCCCAAAGGGAGTCCTCCATCACAAAGAGGAAAGACAAGCCTCAATGTTCATGATGCTTCTGGTGTCCATTTGTTAACCGGAGGAGGATGGGGTGAGTGTGAAGTCCAGGCTTTTTAAACTAAATCACAAAGAAGGAAGAATATGGCCCACTGGGTAGGTCACTGAACTGGGAATGAGGAGAACTTGGCTCTAGTCCTGATGCTACCACTGACTTGATGTGTGAACTTGGGCAAGTCCCTTCACCTCTTTGTGCCTAGGTTGGTTTATCTGTTCTGTGCTGTAGCCTTATCTCCAATTCAACGAGCAGGTGCCTGTTACTGACTCAGCATTGTAAAGGACTTTAGGAGACAAGGATGGAAAGTGCTGTAGACCACTCTGAAAAAAGGCACAGACTTTTCCCCTATGGAGGTCACCTTCAAGGCCATGAGAATCATTGCATGAGGCTAAAGGAGATGGAGGCCCACAGGGGCATGCCATGAGGTCTTAGGCAGTGAAGAGGCTCATGGAGGAGTCGGATGACGTGCCTTGGGGGTCACACAGATGAAGGTCTCATGGAGGACTTGGCCCAGGGGTCATGTAGATGGGGGGGAAGGGCTCATGGGGATGAGACAGGAGGCAAGGGGCTCATGGAGGATATGATCTGGGGATCATTTAGACTGGGTTTCCTGGGGACAAGACAGAGGGAAGGGGACTCGTGGAGAATGAGGTCTGGGGGTCATGTGGACTGGGGGTTCATGGGGATGAGCTGGGGCCAAGAGAGCTCATGGAGGACATGGGCTGAGGATAATGAAGATGCGGGGATTCATGAAGAATTTGGCCTGGGGGCTACAAAGACAGGAGGTTCATGGGGATGCAGCCAAGGGATCAGGAGAGGATGTGGCCTAGGGGTCCTGTGGATGGGGGTTCATGGGGACAAGATGGGCACTCATGGAGGATCTTGTCTGGAGATCACGGAGATGGGGAGCTCATGAAGGATGTGGCCTGGGGGCTACAGAGATGGGTGGGGGGTTCATGGACAATGTGGCCTGGGGGCTCTTGGAGGACGGGGTCTGGAGCTCACGGTGATGGGGATTCGTGGGGATGAGATGGGGATTCATGGAAAATGTGGGCAGGGAATCAAGTAGCTGGGGATTCATAACGACACGATGGGGGCTCCTGGAGGACGTGGTCTGGAGATCACGAAGACGGGGGCTCACGGAAGATGTAGCCCCAGGGACTACAGAGAGGGGGGCTGATGGGGACAAGGGGTGCTGCTCAAGGAGGAAGGCCGGGCAGGGGGCTCATGGGGAAATGAGCTGAGGGCTCACAGAGGGCAACTGGCTGTGTGTGTTTCCTTTCAAAGGGGTGGAAAGGGAGATCGCTGAAGGAGGGAGGGGGGAGCTCAAAGCCCTTGTGGGGAGAGGCCTCAGAGCAAGTGGGCAACGCCCCACGGGGGGGAGAGGAGGGGGCAGAGCACGATCCGGTGCCCCACGGTGGGGAGGGGAGGAGGCAGAGCTCGGCTCCGATGCCCCATGGGAGGGGGGGCATAGCAGGATCCGGTGCCCCACGGCGGGAGAGGGGAGGGGAGAGGGCAGAGCAGGATCCGGTGCCCCACGGGGGGAGAGGGGAGGGGAGGGGGCAGAGCAGGATCCGGTGCCCCACGGGGGGAGAGGGGAGGGGAGGGGGCAGAGCAGGATCCGGTGCCCCACGGGGGGAGAGGGGAGGGGGCAGAGCAGGATCCGGTGCCCCACGGGGGGAGAGGGGAGGGGGCAGAGCAGGATCCGGTGCCCCACGGGGGGAGACGGGAGAGGAGGGGGCAGAGCAGGATCCGGTGCCCCACGGGGGCGGAGGGGAGGGGAGGGGAGGGGGCCGAGCAGGATCCGGTGCCCCACGGGGGGAGAGGGGTGGGGAGGGGGCCGAGCAGGATCCGGTGCCCCACGGGGGGGGGGGGGAGGGGAGGGGGCCGAGCAGGATCCGGTGCCCCACGGGGGGAGTGGGGAGGGAGCCGAGCAGGATCCGGTGCCCCACGGGGGCAGAGGGGAGGGGAGGGGAGGGGAGGGGGCCGAGCAGGATCCGGTGCCTCACGGGGGCAGAGGGGAGGGGAGGGGGCCGAGCAGGATCCGGTGCCCCACGGGGGGAAAGGGGAGGGGGCAGAGCACGATCCGGTGCCCCACGGTGGGGAGGGGAGGAGGCAGAGCTCGGCTCCGATGCCCCATGGGAGGGGGGGCAGAGCAGGATCCGGTGCCCCACGGGGGGAGAGGGGAGGGGAGGGGGCAGAGCAGGATCCGGTGCCCCACGGGGGGAAAGGGGAGGGGGCCGAGCAGGATCCGGTGCCCCACGGGGGGAGACGGGAGGGGAGGGGGCCGAGCAGGATCCGGTGCCCCACGGGGGGAGACGGGAGGGGAGGGGGCCGAGCAGGATCCGGTGCCCCACGGGGGGAGAGGGGAGGGGAGGGGGCCGAGCAGGATCCGGTGCCCCACGGGGGGGGGAAGAGGAGGGGGCCGAGCAGGATCCGGTGCCCCACGGGGGGGGGAAGAGGAGGGGGCCGAGCAGGATCCGGTGCCCCACGGGGGGAGAGGGGAGGGGAGGGGGCCGAGCAGGATCCGGTGCCCCACGGGAGCGGGGGGGGTGGAGGAGGAGCGGCGCTGCTGCGCCTTTAAGCCTCTCCCCGCTTCTCCCTGCCCAGCCGGAGCGGCGGCGGCGGCGGCGGTGGCAGCGGCCGGCAGCCCGCGGAGCGCCCCCACCCCGCGGCGGGGAGACCCTCCTGCCCCGCGCCCCGCAGCGCCCCGCCCGGCCAGGCGAGCCAGCCTCCCCCCGCCGCTCCCCGGGAGAAGTTTGCAAACGCCGCCCCCGCCCGGCTCCGGGGCTGGCCCGGCGTGGAGCCCAGCCCGGCCCCCGGGAGCAGCCGGCTCGCAGCGGAGAGCGGGGCGCAGGGGGGGACCATGCCCCAGCAGGACCCGGGCTCCCTGCCGGCCAGCGCGCCCTTCCCTGCAGAGAGCGGGCTGCCCAGGGGGGACTAGCCCTCCCCAGCCTTGCAGCGCCTGCTCCAGCCCCCCGGGGGTGCGAACCGAAGCCGCCTCCCCCAGCCCCGGATCTGCCCAGAGTCAATAGGATGAGGGGGGTCTGTTACTTTGTCATGCTGATCCTCGCAGGTGAGTGGCGGAAGCCCCTGCTCGGGGCCCGGGACCCTCGGCTGTGAGGGCGAGACGGGCCGGGCCCTTGGCTGGCGGGGGGTCGGTCCCCTTCCCCTAAGAGCGGAGCCAACTTTCCGGGCGCGGGCTGGGACTGGCCTTTGGGGGGCTCCGCTCCCTCGCTGGGGGCAGAGCGGGCTAGAAACCGAGCGGGCTTTTCTCTCGGCGTTTCCCTCCGCTTCTGGGGCAGGGCTGCATTTAAAGGACATGTGGGATGGCGTCCCAGGGCTCTGGATGGAGGAGACGCCAGACTGGGTCAGAGCAGGGGTCCAGTGTGGGGCTGGGGCTGCCCGTGGGCAGGAGCGGATGAGTCCGAGGAAGGTGCAAGGAAGCCTGTAGCCGCAGTTCTGGGGTAGCCTTTCCCCCAAATCTCGTTAGTCAGTGGCTGGCTTGCGCCGTGGAGGGTTTGTATCTGGTCCAAGATGAGTGTTTATGCTTAATATTTACGCTTCTAACCCTAGATAGTCTTGTTATCCAGAGAAATCTTTAATCCCGTTTTTAAATCCAGGTGATGCTTCTTCAGTGATAAGGTACCACACAGGGGATAAAACTGGGGCTCTTTAGAAGATTTGGAAGATCCCATCTAACTCATTCAATGCCCCCAAACTAGTAGAAGGGAGTCTGGAAAATAAAACAAGATTTCAGATTCCCCAACCTGTAAGATCAATTTTCTTCCCTTCCGCCCCCCCCCCCCCCGCCCCAATGTAGACCCCAATAGAACAGATCTTTGGCTGGTGTAGATTGCCATCGCTCCAGTGTGTAACTGCGGGTCTGCCCTAGTGAGTATATAGCCTTAAATCTGAAATGTGGACATGTAACATTTTCACAGTGGAATTGTACAGAGTTTGTTATTTCCAACCTTTGTTTGAGTTGCACCTGGGGGATTATCTGCAGGGGTTTCTAAAAACCTTTCTAGATCATTGAAGTCTGGATCGTCTCACGTCTCTTGGACTGGAGAGAAAGAGGGGTAGATGTTCTCCTTGTACTGTAATGTGTGTTTGTTTTCCTGTGATCTTTGGGGGCAGGTTTAGCGGGTACCGCTGGACGCTGCTGCTAACCAGTGAATGGCCTCAAACCATGCACCAAGCAGATTAAAAACATGATGCCACATTGGGAACAAAGCATGCTTTTTGTGTCACTCCAGACAGAAAAGGTGTGTTTCGTTCTTGTGTTTTGGTTTGGGGGCTTTTTTTGAGGCGCTGAAGAGATGCTGCTAAAAAGAATTAGATGGGATGTGATTTGTTTTGACAGCTGAAACCAGCGACGATGCAGGTAGCCCAGAGACTGAACACCAGGGACTGTCCAAACTCCAGCATTAGGTGTACGGCAGCTGAAGATGTCAGTCGCTTAGCTCTCTGGGTTGCTCTCTCACTTTAGCTGCTATCCGCACTGTGCAATTATTCTCATGCTTCATCGTTTTTGTTGGGGTTTTTTTTTGTAAACGTGCGGCTTCTATATTGTAAGAAAATGTCTCCCTTTAACCCAGTGAAGAATGGGACTGCACTTAAAAAAGCCCTGAACCAAGAATGTCCAAGACACTAAGCATTTATTTTGTTTGTGGCACTATTCTTGTGTTGTACGTTGTAAGGAAGTGAAGGAGGAGAGGGAGGGAGAGCCTTGTCGCCTGCGATTTTAAGAAGTAGAGGGAACGGAGTGCTAGCAAAATACTGGAGGGAAAAATCTTGCACTGTCCCCTGGGAATGGACCAGGTGTCCTAATCATTTGTTTCCCCTGAGTCTCTGATGTCAGGGTGGGACAGTGTCTCATTTTAAAGACAAAAATAGTTTCTAAAAGAAAATTCCTTAGACCATGAATTGTTACACTACAAGGCGATTCCTTTTACCTTTTCTCTGAGCCAACAAAAATTCTAGATGTCCCCAGTAGCAGGTGTTCTTCTCCGGCTCCCATCACCACAGTAGCTGGAGTTAGGCAGGCAATCTCCATTCAGCAAGGCAACAGTTAAAGGTACAGTGTGGTCATTTCATGTAAATACACATGCAGTGTTTATCTACAAGTTAAACCCGGGGTAGGTCATGGGTTGGGAACAATACAGTTTTATTTACAGTTTAGAATATATTCTGTGATATGCATGCAGTATAGAAAGTGAAGGAAGGTAACACTGCACCTAAAGGTGCCACCTTCCTTGAAGTTTACTCTCACAAAAGGCTCCTGGAGTAATATTAACCTGCACTAATAGAAAAGGGCTTTTAAAAAGAACAGATCTCTGAGTATGTGACGTAGGTTAGCAGGTTTCACCACACACGAAAGACAATTGCCAAAGGTCAGAGTTGCAACGTTAGCCATTATCAGCTGGCTTTCACACCTTGGCATTTGCCCCTTTGGTGTAGAGAGAGAGAAGCTCAAAAGGAAGATCAAAATGACCTTTTCCCCTTTGAACTGACATTTGCCCCGGCTGGGATCACTGGTCAGCGTAATTCCCTGTGGGATAATCTTAGGGAAGGCTCTCCTCATGAGCTAAAATTCACGCGAGAGTATAGATATTTTTCACTGGTAGAAGTGTTTGACTCTTTGTAATTATTATGATTATTAATTAATATTTGTCTTGTGGTCGCACCTGTCAGAGATCAGGGCTCCATTGTGCTAGGCACTGTACACATATAGCATGAAAAGATCATCTTTCAAACTGTACCCAACAATTCCTGTGATAATTCTCAGGTTCTCTGTGTTTGTTGAAATCAGGCATGTGGTGAGATGTTATTAGTCAAGTACATGCCCTTTGTTTGGTCAAGTGACACTGCTCCGTGTAAGAAAAAATGGGGCAAACATTGGTGGGATTGTTTCTAGAACGTAAGACTTTGTCAGGATTCCTGGGTCCCATTCTAGAACCATTTATCCCACCCTCGTCACTCCCTTTTGGGGGGAGGGATAGCTCAGTGGTTTGAGCATTGGCCTGCTAAACCCAGGGTTGAGAGTTCAATCCTTGAGGGGGCCATTTAGGGATCGGGGCAAAAATTGGGGATTGGTCCTGCTTTGAGCAGGGGGTTGGACTAGATGACCTCCTGGGGTCCCTTCCAACCCTGAGATTCTATGATCTATGAAGCTGTAACTGGACCATTTAATCTCTTGGTGCCTCGGTTTTTCCAGCTTTTTAATGGATAGAGTAAGGAAATGGTGAGGTTTATTTAACATTTAAAGAGCTTTAGGATCTTTGGATGACTGGTGCTATAGAAGGGCAGAGTATCATTAATTAATTTTATTAAAATATTTAGAGTGCAGGATCCTGTTTAGTGCCTAATGCAAAGAGTTTATGACCCTCATCTGCAGGCTTATTTGTAAAGAGCTGAGTAGACGTTTGTTACAATACTGATCATACTTAATAAGTAATTAATGTAATGATGGTCATGAAACTGAAATGAAAAGGGTGAAATGTTGGGGGATGGGAGTTGGAAATAGCCCCTTTCCACTGTGAAGTCTCCATCAGGCCCAGATGTGGTTCCAGACCATTACAAGTCACCTCTATTAATGATATACCGTAGGACCGTGAAGTGGCAGCTGGGAGGAAACCTTTCCACTGTCTGGTAGTGAAGTGTTTACCTGGCAAGTTTTATTGTGCTTGGTACTTAATATAATTTGTTGGTGTATGTTTCCTGCAGATTAATCGCAGCCGCAATCAAACACAGAGACGGCTGATCCTCTTGCTGCTTCTTACCTGTGATAGGAACTCAAATCCCAGGGAAAGTACAAAAAGCTCTTGAGAAACCATATGTGTGTATGTTTGTGGGGGGGAGTGGAATTGGAACGCTACAAAAATGACTGCGTTTGTCAGCAACACCCATCTCAGCTTTGACAGAAACAATCCATTGTTTGCATATTAATGTGCACCTTATACTTACGTTTCTCAATGACTGTCAGAACTGCATAAGGTTTAAAACATCCAGATCAGCAGGCTGCCCTCAGACACTACCACAATTCTGACTTGTGAAAAGACCCCCAAATCCAGGGAAATGTGGTGGTGTGTGCTCTGCACGGAGAGAAGATTTCCCCGGGGCTGCACTGCCTTAAATAACAACTGATATTTAGACCTGACACATGTTAATCAAAGTACTTTTCATGGAAAGAAATGCCTTTTCTGACCAAATGAAAATTTTCATGATATTTTTCCTTGTATCTGAAATTTTCGGCTTTTTGATGAAGTTTGAATTAAAAAAATGAAGAAAAAAAGTGATTTTTTTCCCAGCACTCCTTATTTTCTTCTGAGGGTGAAAAAAACACTTTTGTTTTTTGCTGCCCCCTTGTCTAGTGTAAAAAATGAAAGAGAATTGGGGTTTTTTTCCCACCCTCCACTCCGTAAAATATAGTGGGAAATTTCACTACAAATTTAAAAAAAAAAAACCCCAAAGTTAATTTTTCTCACTTTTCTGTGAATATACTTACATTTTTGACCATCTCTGCTAACAGTAGCACCTATTCTCCTATAGCACCTTCTCTACAAAGGATTTCAAAGCCTTTTACAGACTGGGGGTGAAATCTAGACCCCACTGAAGCCAATGGAAGTTTTACCAATTTCACCTGGAATTTTGTCATCAGTGACAATTGATGTTGTTATTTGTACAGTGATAGCACATAGGCAGGGGCGCTGGAACAGTGTGGGCCAGGGGGCCATGGCCCCATCACTTTTAAAAGGGTGAGGGGCTATGCCCTCCCACTTTTTACTGGCTTCAAGGGTGAGTAATGGGGGCAGGGGTGTTAGGGTGACCAGCTGTCCCGATTTTATAGGGACAATCCCAATAGTTGGGGCTTTATCTTATGTAGGTGCCTATTACCTCCCACCCCCCTGTCCTAATTTTTCACAGTTGCTGTCTGGTCACCCTAGAGTGCGAAGAGAGGAGCGAGCGGGAGGCGAGGTCTTGAGGGGCGGGGAGAAGGGGTGGCATGACGGCAGAGGCTTGGGGGGAAGGGGTGGTGTGCAGGAGCAAGGCCTCAGAAGAAGGGGTGGCGGGGGCCACGGTTTGGGCGCCAGTGCCCCCCCACTTTTTGGGAGCTTCCCTCACTCTTGCACCTAGGAGTAGGTCTACACATCAACTAGACACCTGCGGCTGGCCTGCGCCAGCTGACTGCGGCAGCGGGGCCGTTTCATTGCTGTGTAGACTTCTGGGCTTGGCTGGAGCCCAAGCTCTGGGACCTTCCCACCTCGCAGGGACCCTGGAGCCCGGGCTGCAGCCCAAGACTGGAAGTCTCCATAGCAACGGAACAACCCTGCAGCGTGAGCCCCGGGAGCCTGAGACGGCGGGCGTGGGCCAGCCACAGGGTTTTCTTTACTGTGTAGACTTACTCTCGGAGTCCCTGTTGTGGGCCAGGATCCCGTTTTGTTGGGCGCTGCACAAACACAGAACAACAAGATAGATCGTAAGATCTTTGGGACAGGGACTAAGTAATTTAGCTTCAACAGTACCCCCCATGGGTGCATAATTACCAATATCCCCTTTTATAGGTGAGAAACTGAGGCACATAGTCCAGCACCTAACTCCCTTATTGTCTTTTGAGAAGCCTAGCTTAAATGACTTCATCAAGAAGGTGGCAGGGCCAGGATTAAAACTCAGGATTTCTTGGAGCCCTGCCACAAGCTCAGTCAAACTAGACTATTATTTTTCTCAAGTCTAGCAGACTGAAATACCTTGGGGGGGGCGGGGTTGTTGTTGTTGTTTTAAGCATATGTAGTGCTGTGAAGGGAGCCCTTATTTTCATAGAATCATAGAATAACAGAGTTGGAAGGGACCTCTGGAGGCCATCTAGTCCAACCCCCTGCCCAGAGCAGGACCAATCCCAACTAAATCATCCCAGCCAGGGCTTTGCCAAGCCTGACCTTAAAAACTTCTAAGGAAGGGGATTCCACCACCTCCCTAGGTAACACATTCCAGTGTTTCACCACCCTCCTAGTGAAAAAGTTTTTCCTAATATCCAACCTAAACCTCCCCCACTGCAACTTGAGACCATTGCTCCTTGTTCTGTCATCTGCTATCACTGAGAATAGTCTAGATCCATCCTCTTTGGATCCACCTTTCAGGTAGTTAAAGCAGCTATCAAATCCTCCCTCATTCTTCTCTTCCGTAAACTAAACAATCCCAGTTCCCTCAGCCTCTCCTCATAAGTCATTTGTTCCAGTCCCCTAATCATTTTTGTTGCCCTTCGCTGGACTCTCTCCAATTTCTCCACATCCTTCTTGTAATGTGGAGCCCAAAACTGGACACAGTACTCCAGATGAGGCCTCACCAATGTCGAATAGAGGGGAACGATCACGTCCCTCGATCTGCTGGCAATGCCCCTACTTATACACCCCAAAATGCCATTGGCTTTCTTGGCAACAAGGGCACACTGTTGACTCATATCCAGCTTCTCGTCCACTGTCACCCCTAGGTCCTTCTCTGCAGAACTGCTGCCTAGCCATTCTGTCCCTAGTCTGTAGCGGTGCATTGGATTCTTCCGTCCTAAGTGCAGGACTCTGCACTTGTCCTTGTTGAACCTCATGAGATTTCTTTTGGCCCAATCCTCCAATTTGTCTAGGTCCCTCTGTATCCTATCCCTACCCTCCAGCATATCTATCACTCCTCCCAGTTTAGTGTCATCCGCAAACTTGCTGAGGGTGCAATCCACACCATCCTCCAGATCATTAATGAAGATATTGAACAAAACCGGCCCCAGGACTGACCCTTGGGGCACTCTGCTAGATACCGGCTGCCAACTAGACATGGAGCCATTGATCACTACCCGTTGAGCCTGACAATCTAGCCAACTTTCTACCCACCTTGTAGTGCATCCATCCAGCCCATACTTCTTTAACTTGCTGACAAGAATACTGTCGGAGACCGTGTCAAAAGCTTTGCTAAAATCGAGGAATAACATGTCCACTGCTTTCCCTTCATCCACAGAACCAGTTATCTCATCACAGAAGGCAATTAGATTAGTCAGGCATGACTTTCCCTTGGTGAATCCATGCTGACTGTTCCTGATCACTTTCCTCTCGTCTAAGTGCTTCAGAATTGATTCCTTGAGGACATGCTCCATGATTTTTCCGGGGACTGAGGTGAGGCTGACCGGCCTGTAGTTCCCAGGATCATCCTTCTTCCCTTTTTTAAAGATGGGCACTACATTAGCCTTTTTCCAATCTTCCGGGACTTCCCCCGATTGCCATGAGTTTTCAAAGATAATGACCAATGGCTCTGCAATCACATCCGCCAACTCCTTTAGCACTCTCGGATGCAACGCATCCGGCCCCATGGACTTGTGCACATCCAGTTTTTCTAAATAGTCCCGAACCACTTCTTCCTTCACAGAGGGCTGGCCACCTCCTCCCCATGCTGTGCTGCCCAGTGCAGTAGTCTGGGAGCTGACCTTGTTCGTGAAGACAGAGGCAAAAAAAGCATTGAGTACGTTAGCTTTTTCCACATCCTCTGTCACTAGGTTGCCTCCCTCATTTAGTAAGGGGCCCACACTTTTCTTGGCTTTCTTCTTATTGCCATCATACCTGAAGAAACCCTTCTTGTTACTCTTAACATCCATGTTAACATCTTAACATTTTGAGCTCTCTAAAGGACAACTACTTCAAACGGGTCGTTTGAGCTTCCCTAACATTGCCCCACCAGACTGTCTGAATTTGGACCTGGAGGGACTAACTACATAGGTGTAAAAGCATCCTTACGCCTCCTCTTGGTCCCTGCCTGCTGTGTCTCTGCCAAAGATGGTATATTGAGCACACCTGCCCCACACTGAGCTTCAGCATGAGTCTGTTCACTTGCCTGGTTTAGAACACACCCCAGTGGCGTTTTGACCCTGATTTTCCTCTCAAATTTTGCTGGGGAAACTTTGCAAACAAATCCCCCCATTAGTCTCGGTATCTTTGGTGCCTCTCTTCTCCCCCCAGTGCTCTTTGGAGGTTCTGTCATAGGACACTGAAGGACAGGACTGCCGTTGAGTTGAGACTCATAGAATATCAGGGTTGGAAGAGACCTCAGGAGGTCATCTAGTCCAACCCCCTGCTCAAAGCAGGACCAATCCCCAATTTTTGCCCCAGATCCCTAAATGGCCCCCTAAGGGATTGAACTCACAACCCTGGGTTTAGCAGGCCAATGCTCAAGCCACTGAGCTATCCCCGCCCCTAACTCATGGACATCTGAGGTAAAGAGGGGGGAAAGGATGATGACATGCTTGTGACTTGGGCCCTGATCTGAATCCCAAAGAAGTGGAGGGAATGACTGCAGTTGACTTCAATGAGCTTTGAATCAGGCCTTCATTGAGCACCAAGGCATGAAGGTCTATATAAATTCTTCCTTTTGGCTGAAATCAAGTGGAGCATCAGTTTAACATCTGGTACATTCTTATATCTGCGTTTTGCATCCTGCACTTGCTGGGGATGGGTTTACTGATTTAATAAGACTTTTTTTTTCCTGAACACATAACATTTTAATATAATTTTTAAAAAATACAAAGATACATTTTTATCACCCTCTCTCCCCATCATTGCCAGTAGATTTCTTGTGGGAGTCATAGAAATGTAGGGCTGAAAGGGACCCTCGAGAGGTTATTTAGTGTAGCTGCTTGAACTGAAGCAGGACCAAGTAAACCTAGACCATCCCTGACAGGGGTTTACCCAACCTGTTCTTCAAAACCTCCCTTGACGGGGATTCCACAACCTCCCTTGGAAGCCTGTTCCAGAGCTTAACTATCCTGATCGTTAGGAATTTTTTCCTAATATCCAACCTAAATCTCTCTTGCCGCAGATTAAGCCACTTATTTCTTGGCCTACCTGCAGAGGACATGGAGAACAACTGATCACTGTCCTCTTTGTAACTTTCCATATTTGCAGACTGTTACCAGGTCCCCCTTCAGTCTTCTTTTCTCAAGACTAAACATGCCTAGGGTTTTTTACCCTTTCCTTATAGGCCAGGTTTTCTAAACCTTTTATTATTGTTGATGCTCTCCTCTGGACTCTCTCCAGTTTGTCCACATCTTTCCTAAAGTGTGTCCAGTTCTAGGCCCCACAGTACTCCAGCTGAGGCCTCACCAGCACCAAGTAAAGCGGGACAGTTACCTCCCGTGTCTTACATACGACACTTCTGTTAATACACCCTAAAATGACATTAGCCTTTTTCACAATTGCATCACATTGTTGACTCACATTCAATGTGTGTTCCTCTGTAACCCCAGATCCTTTACAATACTACTGCCTAGCCAATTATTCCCCATTTTGTGGTTGTGCATTTGATTTTTCCTTCTTAAGTGTAGTGCTTTGCACTTGTCTTTATTGAATTTCATCTTGGTGATTTCAGACCAGTTCTTCAATTTGTCAAGATCATTTTCGATTCTAATCCTGTCCTCCATCTTAACATAATCCGCAAATGCGATAAGCATACTCTCCACTCCATTATCCAAGTCATTATCCATGTCATCAATAATAACTGAGTCATTATCCAAGTCCCTGTGGGACTCCACTAGATATGTTCTCCCAGTTTGACACCAAACCATAGATCGCTTCTCTTTGAACATGGTCTTTCAACCAGTTGTGCACCCACCAGGGGTGATGGAGTCTTCCTAAAAGTGTGGGGGGTGAGGCCCCGCCCCACCAGTTCACCTCCTCTTCCCCCCCGAGGACCTGCCCCCTGGCCAAGCCAGAAGCCGCAGCTGGGCCAGGAAGCTCAGGTCCCTCCACCTGCCTGGGGTAAGGGGGCTGAGAACACCCCTGGGGCCCCTGCTGCCTATTCCTTATTAACCCTTTTATCCTCTGGGTGTTTACGGATTAATTGACTGATTCATAATTTGTTCTAGTATCTTTCCAGGTTTTAAAGTTTGACTAACTGGTCTATAATTCCTGGGTCCTCTTTGTTCTAAAGATAGGTACGTTTGCCCTTCTCCAGTCCTGTGGAACTCCCCATCCTCCATGAGTTCCTGAAGATAATCGCTAGAGACTGATTCAGCTAGTTCCTTAAATACCCTAGGGTGAATTCCATTAGGCCCTGCAGATTTGAATACATCTAACTTATCTAAATAGTCTTTGCCAATTCTTTTCCTATTTTGCCTTGCATTTCTTCCCCCTTGTTGTTAATATTAATTGTATTTAGTATCTGGTTGTGATTAACCTTTTTAGTGAAGATTGAAGCAAAATAGGCATTAAACGGTCAGTGTTCTGGATGTCATCCGTTATTAGATCTCCTTCCACGCTAAGTAGAGAATCTACACTTTGGTCTTTCTCTTGCTCCTCCTGTATTTACAGAACCTCTTCTTATTGCCTTTACTGTCCCTTGCTAGTGTAATCCATTTTGTGCCTTAGCCTTTCTGATTTTGTCCCTACATGCTTGTGCTATTATTTTGTACTCCTTCTTTGCTATTTCTCCATATTGCCACTTTTTGTAGGATTCCTTTTTGATTTTCAGGTAATTAAAAACCTCCTAATTGAGCCATAGTGGCCTCTTACTCTTCTTCCTCTCTTTCTTTCACATTGGGATAGTTTGCTGTGGCGCCTTTATTATTGTCTCTTTAAGAAAACACCATCTCTCCTGAGCTCCTTTTTCCCTTTAGATTTTCTTCCCATGGGCCCTTACTTACCAGTTTGCTGAGTTTGTTAAAGTCTGCTCTTTTTTTTAAGTCCATTGTCCTTATTCTGCTGTTCTCACTCCTTCTTTTCCTTAGAATAATGAAATCTATCATTTCATGATCCGTTTCACCCAAATTGCCTTCAATCTTCAGATTCACAACATCCCTGTTGGTCAGTCAACTCTAAGATGGCTGCCCCCCATACTACAGTGTGCCAGTTCTTGACCCCTCTCTCCACTTTCTGAAACAAAATGTTGTCCCCAGTACATTCCAAGAATGTATTGGACATTTTAGGTTTTGCCATGTCACGTTTCCAACAGATGTCTGGGTAGTTATAGTCCTCCGTTACTATCAGATCTCGTTTTGGATACGTCTGTTTGTTCTAGAAATGCCTTATCCAGCACCTCTTCCTGATTTGGTGGTCTGTAGTAGACATCTGACATGAAAAGTCCCCCTTTTATCTTCACCTAGACACTTTCAGCTGGTCTGTCTCTCACCTCCATCTGGACCTCAGAACAAGTGTATACATTCTTGATGTATAATGCAACACGTCCTCCCTTTTTACCTTGCGTATCCTTCTTGAACAAGCTACTGTACTGATATTCCAGTCATGAGATTTCTCCCACTAAATCTCTGTGGTATATAATTTAGCATATGTACTAATACTTCCAGTTCTTCCTTCTTATTCCCCACACCCCTTGCATTTGTAAATAGACATCTAAGACGTTGAGCCGATTTACCCACTGTTATCCCTCTTGTTGCTTCTATGACCCTATTGCACTTTTCCATTTCTCTCTTCCCCCCTCCCCCCCCAGCATCTAGCCCTCTGTTAAGGTCAGATTTTTCTATATCTGCTTGTGGACTTTTGTCTCCTGCCTCCTTTTCACCTAGTTGAAAGCCCTCCTCACTGAGTCGGTGCGTGAAAATGCTCTTCTCCTTCTTGGTCAGATGGACCCCATCTCTTCCCAATAGTCCTCCTTCCTGGAACAGCCTCCAAAGCCACAACCATCTGTGATTTCCATCAACACCATCTGTGAACCCATGCATTCATCTCCAGGATGCGTGTGTCTCTGCCTGGGCCCTTGCCCTCAACCAGGAGGATGGATGAGAACACCACTTGTGCCCCTAGCTCCTTCACCCTTGTTCCCACAGTCCTGTTGTCACTGCTGATCTGCTCAGGGTCAGACCTGACTGTGGCATTAGTGCCCACCTGGAGGAACAGCATGGGGTAGTGGTCAGAGAGGCAACTTTTCCGTAATGTCTCAAACATGGGCGCCAGGTTGGACACCCTGTCAGGTCAGCAGATGGATACCTCCATCCCCCTCAGAAAGACCCCATCTAGCAGGGCAAGATAATCCCTGGGTGGCAGGCCCTGGTGACGGGCCTTACTGTTATGCTCATAAGAAGCACACGGGATCGTTTTTAGGGGAAAAGGCAATATGCCACGTTTATTGAAGATACAACAATTAGCATATGCATTCAATCTCACACGCTCTCTCTCTCTCTCTCTGTCTCCCGCTAGTTGATGTTATAGTTACCAGTCCAGAGTCCGGATCAATCTAGTGGCCAGCTAGGTTGATCACGGATAGGTAGGAGATGGGTTCTATCGGTCACGACACAATGCTCTGAGAAAGTCTTGGGAGGATGAATTGTTCTTAAGGGGCCAAAAGGGGGACATGTAGTAAAATTTTATGTTTGTATTTTAG
Source organism: Chelonia mydas (assembly GCF_015237465.2). Lineage (NCBI taxonomy): Eukaryota > Metazoa > Chordata > Testudines > Cheloniidae > Chelonia > Chelonia mydas. Next base: position 135,751,990 of record NC_057852.1, on the reverse strand, counting down.
TATGGTGATGTCAGCAAAGACAGAGAAAAAGAGGAAGGAGAGATTGGGAGGAAAGATCAGGAGCTTAGTTTTGGGTGTGTTACATTAAATTGACAGACCTCCCAGGAAATGTCAGAGAGACATTTTATAACAGTACCTAGCTCTTTTCACCAGCACAGCTCAAAGCGCTTTACAAGTTACAGATGGGGAAACTGAGGCACACAAAGGTGGAGTGGCTTGCCCAAGGTCACCCAGCAGGCCAGTGGCAGTGGTTGCCCACGCAGAGAGCCTTGGTATCCTAAGTCCTAGTCTCCTTGGTGCACTGTTGTTATTGTGTATTTGGCTTGTGTGAGCACCTAGGGGCTCCAATCCCCAATTGTGCTATGGTGTTGCACAAACACAACACAAAGAGATGGTCCCTGCCCCAGAGAGCTTCCAATCTGAGTATCAGACAAGAAACACAAGGGGGATGCAGACAGAGAACAGTCAGATCATTGGGATCACCAGCTGCCTGACTGTTTAGAATGATTGTGGGCATCCGGGCAGAGGTGAATTCGAAGGTCAGATTTGAAGGAGGACCATGTACAGGGTGCTCCTTCCACACATCTGGGATGCCATGGGAGAAAGCATGACCGTCATATGGTCTTTCCAATGGACCAACAGCCGAGTCTTCCTCCCCCCCCCCCCACCCCATTTTACTTTTAGGTGAAAGTTTCCCCTTCCTCCTGCCTTCTAATATATCACATGCCAAGGTCTGCTTGGAAAGATGGGGCCAGATCCTCAATGGGTGTAAATGATCATAGCTCCATCGGTTTCACTAAGTGTTTCAAGTGACGACTGTTTGTTTTCTTCTTTTCTTTCCTGGGCCAGGAACCACCAGTTCAAAAATCCATCCTATTCTGTATCCCCTCTGCTCTTCCTCTCTTTTACGTTCACCTCTGAAAACATCTCTTTTTCTCTGGGCGCGTGGCTCTGAGCGCCTCTCTCTTTTCTGCTGCTATTATTCGTTACGTACCGAACTCTGTAACCGTATAATTCATCTTTCTCTTGAAAGCCTTCTGGGATGCAGTTTGCATGAAAGGCACAATACAAATAGTTGTATTTGATTTATTGACTCCAACGGCAAAAATCTCTCCTCTTTCCAATACTTGCACCATGTGGGTGTTTTGACAGGGTTGTGCAATATCACTTACTACGCTAACCACAGCCACATGTGTTGGAGGGGACATGGACACTCAAGTGTGTGCAGCTGGTTTATAGCTCACGTGTCCGTTTTATTGATGTGGGGGGAATGGAGACAGGTCCTCCAACGTCCCCTCGCTAGGTATGATTTAATGGTTTATCTTTCTTTCACCGCTGCTGTCAGCAGAGTATTGTTTGAATCCGAGGGGAGAGCAGTCAGCTTTGGCAACAAGATTTTAAAATTGTCCAGATGCTAAATGGCTGGGATTTAGGGCATAAGGATCCCAATGGGTTTTTACAAAGAAGACAAAAGCCCAAGCACGTAATTCAGATCAAGAGTCTCCATTATTCATTCACTGCAATCGCATTTTGCCTGTTGTAAGACTCAGCTGCTGTAGATTGCCCAGTGGAGTTTGTGTCAATGCCTTTGTTTCTGCTGTGGACCAGCAAAGATGAATTTAGCCCCCTATTGTTTTATAAACAATGAAGAGCAAGCCACAGGTGTGCGTGAAAATGGCCAAGAGGTAGTGTGGGCTAGTGATTTGTATTCTCAGCTCTGCTTCCAACCTGGTATATGTTTCCCCTCCCATCCTTATCTATTTAGATTATAAGCTTCTGGGGGGCAGGGACTGTCTCTCATTGTATGTACAGCACCCAATGGCTAGTACCACAATAATAATAAAGCTTCCTGACTAAACAGGAGACCCTTTCCAGACTTCTCAGGTTCCAAGGCTCTGCAGAAAATAAATGCCCATGTTAGTTATCGGGTATATCCTGGTTGTCATGGGGTTGTCTGGGCATCTTAGGGTGCCAGGAAAAGAGGTAAGGCCTTTGAGTATTGGTGGTGCTCAGATTCCCTAGGGATGGGGCAAGGGAAGCAAGTAGATGAGTCTTTCGCAAATCACTCCCCTGGCAGTTCAGAACTGGAATCGAACCCAGTCTGAGGCACCGCGGTGGGCCTATGTCTTTGGGCTTCAGCTGGCTGCTTCTGGTTTTCTTTCTCCTGGTGGCATCTGTAATCTAGATATTATTTTTTTTAACTCTTGGAAATGAAGCACTCAGCTGCTGTGGTGACAAACCAAGTAAAATAAGAAAGAAACATAGTTTTCTGTGGGCAGCTGAGAACCAAAGAGCTGCTGATGTGAGCATTAAACTTGGTATTAACAAAACAGCGCTGAAAATGTCATGACATAAATAAAAGTGGAGGTGGGGGGAATAATTTCCTCTTGCCTTGTGAGGCTCTGAAATTGAGGGTCAGCTGCTGTCTTGGACTTTATTATACTTCAGTTATGTTAGCAGCTAGAGGCACCATCTGAGATCAGGGCCCCATTCTGCTAGGCACTATAAAGCTATGGAGTAAGAGACAGTCCCTGCCCTGAATAGCTTACACCCACACAGTGGGAGGAAAACTTCCCAGGTGACTACATGTTCCTTTGTCCTGGCGCTCTTTGCTTGGGGAGAGCGTCCCTCCCTGCGTTTGACTATAACAGGGTTTGAAAGAGAACTGGATAAATTCATGGAGGTTAAGTCCATTAATGGCTATTAGCCAGGATGGGTAAGGAATGGTGTCCCTAGCCTCTGTTTGTCAGAGGGTGGAGATGGAGGGCAAGAGAGAGATCACTTGATCATTACCTGTTAGGTTCACTCCCTATGGGGCACCTGGCATTGGCCACTGTCGGTAGACAGGATACTGGGCTGGATGGACCTTTGGTCTGACCCAGTCTGGCCATTCTTATGACTTTTCATCGTATGATCCTGCCTTGATTCATAGATGCTAAGGCCAGAAGGCACAACTGTGATCATCTAGTCTGACCTGTTTAGCCCAGGCCATAGGACTTCCCCAAAATAATTCCTAGGGCAGATCTTTTTGAAAAACATCCCATCTTGATTTAAAAATGGTCAGTGATGGAGAATCCACCATGACCTTTGCTAAGTTGTTTCAGTGGTTAATTATTCTTGCTATTTAAAAGTGTACACGTTCTTCGCCAGCTGAATTTGTTTACCTTCAACTCCCAGCCATTGAAAGTACTCTGCTTTTCTTGGCTAGATTGAAGAGCCCATTATCAAATATTTGTTCCCCAGATAGGTGCTCATAAACTGTGATTAAGTTGCCCCTTAACCTTCTCTTTTTAAAAGTTAAAAAATTGAGCTCCTTGAGTCTATCCCTGTCAGGCAGGTTTTCTAATCCTAATTTCTTAGTCTCTAAGGTGCCACAAGTACTCCTTTTCTTTTTCCTCATTCTCGTGACTCTTCTCTGACCCCTCTGCAATTTCTCACCATCCTTCTTGAATGAATTCCTTGATGTTGATAAATTGCGAGTCTGGTAACAATTGCTGGTTTACTTCACGCCCCAGCTCCTGGCATCCTGTGGTTGAGAACATTTCATCTTTTGGTTTTTTTTAATCTACAGTTGGAGCCCTTGTTTCGGGTGGAAGCTTGAAAACATCATCCAAGTGCACCCTAGGGGCTCAGAGCACACAGGAAAGGAACCTCCAAATGATTTTTTTTTTTAAATCTCATGATTTTAAAGGCAATATTAGTGCTATGTTTTGTTGCACCCTAAGCGTATTTCCTGGTGCAGAGTCAGGGTATATTCCAAGTGCAATTTATTTTATTCTCCCTTCCTCTGCCCCCCCACCCAACCCTCCTAGGGATGGCCAAACAACATGCAGGGCAATCCCTTCTCCCAGATAGCTCAGCCCAATAATGATGCCTGGCTCCCAAGGAGCCGCTCTGCCTCAAGAGTTGACTCTACTCCGAGACCAAGGTGGAGAGTAAACTCTCTGCCTGCTCCCACAGATCCCTTTGCCCTGAAACTTGTATAACCCAGACCTAATGTGAGGATCCTCAGGGGTAGGCAGGGTTGTGAGGCACCTCGCCACCACTGGCCCTTAGCAGGAAGGGGCTTGTCTGTGGCTGCTGTATCTCAGTTCCCTGAGAACACAAGTACTGCCCTCCAGGCCTCTGCAGACCTTGCTCTCTCTGCTCAAGTCAGTGATGATCCTCAGAGCCCTTCCTGCAGCGTCCAGCACGTCACCACTGGCCACTTACTGAAATTATCAGGTTTGCGATCCCCCAGGGGACAGGGTACACTCCAGCTGGTTGATTCAGCTGAGGATCACGTCCTTGATAACATCGCAGCACTGAGATACAGTTATAGTGAAAACAATCATACGTTTGTTATTAAAGGCTTGGATTTAAAAGATAGTGACTCGGGATAATAATGGCTACACATAAAACAAAAAGTGTAACACACTTTATGGAGTCTAAATTTAGCTTTTAACAGGCTAATTCCTTGGCTGAAGTAGTTTGCTTTAGGTGAGACTGTCTCTCACCATCTCCAGCCAACATGGCAGGGATCCCTCTTTCATGAATGCCAAAAGCACTGTCCTTTTTGCTTTCTCAGTGAAGATAAAAAGACAGGTGAATATACATCCTTCATCTGGTCAAAACCTGCTTGTCAACCCTGCTTCGATTCAGACTCAAACATATTTTCCTATATATACACACACACACACACACCCCTCCTTACATAGTGTCAGTACATATAATTCACAACAATACTAATGACTAGTGTGATCCAAGCTTTAAGGTCCCATATGACATTCTTTATGGATAAATACTGTGAAAGTGGTTTGCTAGGTGTAGTGAGTTTGCCGGGCTTAGGGTATGTCTGTACTACCCGCCGGACTGGCAGGCAGCAATTGATCCAGCGGGGGTCGATTTATCATGTCTAGTCTAGATGCAATAAATCGACCCCCAGGCACTCTCCAGTTGACTCCTGTACTCCATGGCCCCGAGAAGCTCGGGTGGAGTCGATGGGGGAGCAGCAGCAGTCGACTCACCGCAGTGAAAACACCAGTGAGTAGGTCTAAGTACGTTGACTCCAGCTGCTTTATTCATGTAGCTGAAGTTGCGTAACTTCGATCCCCCCCACTCTAGTGTAGACCAGGCCTTAATAAGAGTGAGTTGCTGTTAGAGAACAGGGAATCCTTTGCCAGTTGGCACTGAGGAATTCTTAGGGTCACATCTAACAAGTATTTCTTCCAAGACTAAAAGCTTGCTCACATGCTAGGAAAAAGAACTTGGAAAACTCTGTAACTGTGCCACCTGGTGACAGCTGCTTTAATATTACTTGGATACAAGAAACTGACTGTTTCTAGGAATAGATGACTGACATATCAGAGACTAACAAATTTATTTGAGCATAAGCTTTCGTGAGCTACAGCTCACTTCATTGATGAAGTGAGCTGTAGCTCACAAAAGCTTATGCTCAAATAAATTGGTTCGTCTCTTAGGTGCCACAAGTCCTCCTTTTCTTTTTGCGGATACAGACTAACACGGCTGCTACTCTGAAACCTGACATATCAGAGTGGCTTGTATGTTTCACCATTGTTGTTGTGGCTGGAGTTGCTCTTTCCTGAGAATCTTGGTACCTACAGTATTAGACACATTTAAAAGATTTCACATCGTATGTGACAAAATAAAGGTATGGGCACTTGGGACTTCTATAATAAAAATTGTGGGTTACAATTGCATGTTTGCTACCTACTAATGGAGAACAAAGTAAACTGATGTGGTGAATTATTATACAGGGCATGAAATGAATCTGAAGCTACTTGCTTAAGGGACTGTATGGAGTTAAATTTGCATCAGTGTTTGTTCTGTCTCAAGCAGCCTTTATGTTCCTAGTAACAAAGGTTAGCTGAATTATACCGACCGATTTGCAGACAACTTTGTTTCATTTCTCTCCCACCCGGTAATTCAGTTTATCTTGTTTCCTTCCCTTGTTAATGATCCTGTGCAACATTTTCCGGACTTCAATGTAGCAGTTCCCCCCGGCGAAGAAACAGATCACACACCTGGGCCTCTTGTTATGGCAACATCTTCTTTTGGATGGAGTGCAGGAGCCAAAGTGTCTCTGCGAAGAGCAATCTAAAAAGAAGACTTGCATGGCCTATAAATTCCTTCAAGGTGATGAGAAGGAATTATTCTCCGCCTCAGAAGAAGCTAGGACAAAGAGCAATGGTTTGAACCGATGGGAGGAAAAGTTGTTTTTAACAGTGAGAACAACTGGAATAGAAAAAATTGAAGTAGACTCCCCATTGACGTAAATGAGACTGCACCGGAGTTGGTTAGAGTTGCAGAGCTGGTTCAAATGGATTCAGGCACCCAACTCCCATTGAATTTTCTAGCTGCCTTAGGAAAGCCCTGTGATAATTCCAGCCACAGCTGAGATTTAGGCCACTGGCAACCAAAAAGAGGGTCAAAGGAACAAATAGTGAGAGACCTAGGAGGGGAAGAGCTTCCAGGACCCAATTTCACTAGGAAGAACTTGCTGGGATGCCCTGTTGTACCTTTGAAATGAGAAGGGATCTTGGATTAGCAAATGGTGATATGAGCTAGTGGAAATGAGGACCCTGTGCAGGATGCGAGTGGCTCTTGGGAGGAGCACATTGGAAGAGTGAAGAAGGTCAGTAGATGAACAGTCTGGAGGTGAGATGCACAGGGGAAAGGGACGGTCAGGAATTGGATTAGGGGACACAGGAGGGCATCTTTAGAGCAACTGGGAGTTACGAAGGGAAGAGTGGAGGCAGCAGGAGGGTCAGAAACTGGGTCAAGAATTTGATAGGTTAACACCAAAGGGTGGGGGGATTGGATTGGGTTTCCCAGTCTGATCTCACTGCCCCAGGCCGCAAAGGGGAACTCTGCATTGCTTGTCACTTGAGATTCCCATTCTACCGGCCCCACCTCTTCACTGGGTCAGGTACATCCCCAAGTAATAAAGCTTCAAAGGTAGCACACGCACCCCTCCCCTCCTCTGCATGAATGGAGGGGAATTCACAGCTCTCTCCTGTCCTTGTTTCACTCTGTCTGCAGACTGCCAGGGCAGCCCTTGGATTGTGGTGTAAAGCCTGTTTGCAATCAAGTACCTATCACAGGGTATTTCACAGTCACCTTCACCATTGTGGTTGGTAGTTTATTCCTACTGCTATTATTCAAGCATGGAATTTAATCCTTGACTAGGGCTCTTAGGTGCTACCATAGTATGCATAGATATGATGATAATCAGAAGGGCTTGGGGGAGGGGAGACTTTACACTCTAGAGAATCCTTTGAGATCCACCAGGAAACCCTCATTCTGCAAGGCAGTGTTGTCCAGTGGTTAGAATAGGGATTCAGTACTCATGGAATCTATTTTCAGCTCATCCACAGGCTTGGGCAGGTGATCTGGACTCTATGTAACTCACTTGAGCCCTCTGTAAAATGGGGATAATTATACAGTAGCTGTGTCAAAGGGGTACTCTGTGGCTTTGTAATTGTATAGCCTTTGAGCTTCCTGCATGAAAGGGGCTGTCAACATGCAAAGTATGGTAGTGAGGTGGCTAGTGCGCGCGCATGCCCCATTGCCCACTACTAGAGGGACTCAGAATTGTTCAACTCTGTGTCATAGACCTTCTAGGTCAGATCTACAATAGCATCCAAAGCGCATCGAGGTGTGCTGAGCTCTTTTGGATATCTGGCCACTTATTTCGGTACCTAAATGGGAGCTGAGCTCCTCTGGCCCTGAGTTCTGGGTGCTGACTGATCTCCGTCCCTATGCTGTTAACCACTAAGGATGATTCTCCCTAGCTCTTAGCATCAGGCTTGGAGGTTGGTGCTGCTGGGGAGGAGGATTTGAGTTCTACGGTATGCCACCGTGATGTGGGAATGGTTAAGAGAAGCAGCAAGACAGCAAGGAAACACCCTGGCCCTTCCAGACTGGGGTATCTTCTTAGACCCACTGGTGGTGCTGGACAAACGCATTTCGATTCCACCTCCTTCCTCCCCCACCCATTCATCTTTCGTCCTACTACTTCCTGTTAGCAATCCAGCATGATGACAATGCTGTGAGATAATGTAAGATCAGAATGGGGGCAGGTAACCCACCCTTGACACACACGTCAGTAGAGGCCCCTATCTAGAGGATACATTCAGCAGAAGATGCACAATAGCACATTTTCACAGCTGAGACCCTCACAGAGCATGGGTAGTCGCTGGACCCGATCCCAAAGGGTGTCCTCCCCACTGGCCAAACTCTCTAGAAGCTGTGCTGAGCTTTCCTTGGCTTGGAGATGCAGGTAGCATGACCTTGTGAGGATAAGGCACAAGAGAAGAGGCTGAGGAAACTCAATTTATACTGAGTAGAAAAGGGAAGATGGGGGGGGAGAACATGATCGCAGTCTATAAATACCTTCAAAGTAAGAGTGTCATGGGAGGAAAAAGAATCAGTCACACTCCTAGAAGACAAGAGAAAGATCAACAGTATGAAGTGGAGGAGGAAAGATTTAGGGGAAAACTCTTACCAGTCAGAGGCACTGGAGGGTGGTTACAGGTTCTCAGGCCTTGGCCAGACTCCTGGATTAATGTGGTTGTTCTGCGGTAGAGTTCTGTATCTGATAAAAGGTAGCTTGGTCACGACGGAGTGCATCCACACACCTGCAATTAGGACATGTTCAACTACGGTGGAACAGAGTTCAACCATGGCGTCTGGGCAGGCACCTCAGGGTTCCTAGCGAAGCGGCATTTGCTTGGCTTTGTAGGGAAATCTAGTCTGCTCGCCTGGGGATTCTGGGTGGAAAGATGACATGAATGAGAGCTCCCACAGCCCAGGGAGGTGACTGAGGCTATGTCTACACTGCACTTTTGTTGGTAAAACTTTTGTCAGTTAGGTGAAAAAAACACCCTCCTGACCGACCAAAGTCGTACCGCCAAAAAGCACCAGTGTGGACAGTGCTTTGTCAGCAGGAGATACTCTCCCGCCAACAAAGCTACTGCCTCTCATTGAGGGTGGTTTTATTTTGCTGGCAGGAGAGCTCTCTCCTACCGGCCCAGAGCAGCTACACGGGAGACCTCACAGCGGCACTGCTGTAGCCTCACGGCTGTGCCAGTGTAAGGTATGCAGGGGTAGACGTAGCCCGAGACCCTATTCCTGTAGGGACTCAAGAGCAGAGGAAAGCAGGTGTTAATGGGACATGTGTGTGGACAGCCATCCAGCAAAACCAAGTGCGTGAGACTGGGTGACCCAAGAAGTCCTTTTTGACCGTCAGTTCTACACCTTACACTGTTGACTTGTATTTAGCTTGTGATCCACTGTGACCCCAGATCTCTTTCTGCAGTACTCCTTCCTAGGCAGTCATTTCCCATTTTGTATGTGTGCAACTGATTGTTCCTTCCTAAGTGGAGTACTTTGCATTTGTCCTTATTGAATTTCATCCTATTTACTTCAGACCAGTTCTCCAGATCATCTTGAATTTTAATCCTATCCTCCAAAGCACTTGCAACCCCTCCCAGCTTGGTATCGTCCACAAACTTTATAAGTGTATGCTTCATGCCATTATCTAAATCATTGATGAAGATATTGAACAGAACCGGACCCAGAAAATATGGGGATAGTTGAAATCCACCATTTTTATTGGGTTTTCTATTTTTGTAGCCTTGCAAATCTCCCTGAGAATTTCACAGTCACCTTCACCATTGTTGTTGGTAGTTTATTCCTACTGCTATTATTCAAGCATGGAATTTCTAGCCCTTGAGCTGGGTACAGTTTGATTAATTTAAGGTTTTTACTATATTTGACTCTGTGCTCTCTTTCCCATAGAGTTACACTCCCCCACCAGCACAACCTACTCTGTCATTCCTATATATTTTGTACCCTGATATTACCATGTCCCATTGATTATCATCAATCCACCAAGTTTCTGTGATGCCCGTTATATCAATATCCTCATTTAATACCAGGCACTCAAGTTCACCTATCTTAGTATTTTGACTTTTTTAGCATTTGTGTACAAGCACTTAAAAATTTGTCAGTATTTAGTTGTCTGCCTTCATGTGATGTAACTGAACATGACTCTTTCATGTGACTGTTTCTCTTCAGTTCCTACCTGTCCTTTCTATCCTCTATTTACTAGGATATAGAGAATCCCTATTAATAGATCCTCCCCTAAGGCATAGCCCTGTCTGAACCGTGTGCTCCTCTGCATCTGTTGGCTTTCCCCAGCCCTTAGTTGGAAACTCCTCTACGTCCTTTTTAATTTGACATGCCAGCAATCTGGTTCTGTTTTGTTTTAGGTGGAACCCATCCTTCCTGTATAGGCTCCTCCTTTCCCAAAATTCCCCAGTTCCTAATAAACCTAAAACCCTCCTCCCTACACCATTGTGTCATCCATGCATTGAGACCTTGGAGTTCTGCCTATCTAACTGGCTCTGGGTGTGGAAGTGCAAGCATTTCAGAGACTGTTCCCATGAAGGTCCTGGAGTTTAATCTCTTATCTAGCAGCCTAAATTTGGCCTCCAGCACTTCTCTCCTACCTTTCCCTCTGACTGGTACCTACATGTCCCATGACCATCGGCTCCTTTCCATGGGCACATAACCCTGTCTTGATGTCTCAAGAGCTCCACAACCTTCGCACCCAGCAAGTGGCTCACCATATGGTTGTCCTGGTCATCACAAACCAAGCTATCTATATTTCTATTAATCAAATCCCCCACTACTACTGCTTGTCTCTTCCTAATAATACGGAGGGGTATTCTCAGAGCGAGAGGATACCATGACATTTGAAAGCAGGGTCCCAATTATGGGTTCATTTCTCCCCACTCCAGCTTGATGTTCTCTTTCCCTGTGACTTTCATCCTCCTCACCAGCACAGAGGCCATCAGACTTGGGGTGGGACCACTCTACTGCGTTTCGGAATGTCTTATCTATGTACCTCTCTGTCTCCCTTGGTCCCTCCAGTTCAGATATTCTGGTCCCAAGAGCCCTTCCTGTACTTGGTCACTGAGGGCCGTGAGTTGCTTGCACCAAATGCACACATACACCACCTGCCCATATGGCAGGTAATCCTACATGCTGCCGTCAGTGCAATAAACTGCATAGCCCCCACTCTGCAGCTGGGCTTCCTCCTGCATTAGTTTTACTACTGTGGGGTGTTTGTTGCTGTTGTTTGCTGGCGTGTGTGTGTGTGTGTGTGTCATTGTTGGTCTAAGTTTAGAGAATGTTAGGTGTATCTGGCTCTCCTCCATCCTCTCTAAACTCCTTTGTTCACTAACTCCTCTGGTCACACAGGAGCTGGCTTTTTAAACCCCTGCTCTTCCTTTGTAGCCCCATGCCTTTATTAAGGGATCCTAACGGGATCAGGGATCAAGGGATGGCAGGCTAGAGCCTCATTAGGATGCTCTCAGCTGTGGCTAGCTGGCCGCTAGGCCCCAAGAGACCACACTATAAACTTCAATCCAGCAGGCACATGGCCAGCAGCTGGCACAATGCAAACTTACAGACAAGAAACTCACCCCAAGGGTCACGTAGTCGCTCCTCCTTCATGCGGAGAACTCCCTCACCCAGCTCCCCTGTGCGCTAGCTCCAAAAGACTCCCAGTGAGTTCAGTGGCCATTGGCTCAAGTCCTGTGAGAAGGCAAGATCTTCTGAGCTGAATCTGTACAGCTCATCTGAATGCCAGCTAATGAAGGGACATAGACGCCTGCCAGGTTGTGAAAGCTTCCCAGACCTCGCGGCTGAGGGTGGTCTCAGAGGCTCTGACCTCGAGTGACAGAATAAGAATGAGACACAAAAACTGACACTGAAAGCTTCACGTTAGTGAGAATAGCGGCTGAACGTGAAGTCAACAGAGCTTAGATAGGTGTATAAGAGGGATATGGTTCTGCAAAGCTCCCACTGACTTCAGTAGAGGCAGAATTTCAGCCACGGTGTCTAATCAGCTGAGTGATTCCAATGAGGAAAGATGCTCTGTGCATTAGGCACTGTCAGGAGAAACTAAGCTCTTCTCCCACCTCTGTCGCGAACTTCCTGAGTGATCTTCACAGGCTGTGTGTCAGGGACTGGGACGTGGCCGGTTGGAGCAGGTAGCCAGGAATTGGAACCTGGAGTCAGAGGCCAGACACCAGAGCCAAGCGTCTGAGCCAAAGTCAGGAATCAGGAGCAGGGCTGGGTCTGAGTCAGGAAAAAGCAGGTCCAGGCACTCTTGCAGCCCTGGGTGAGTGCTCTGAGCAGCCAGTGGCCTAATGCTGCTGCTGCTGGGTGTAAGAGCACACCTGTTGTTCCTCCAGCCAATCGGGCAGCTGACCAATCGGGAGGTCCTGATGAAAGCCAGCTGTGATTCAGCTGTGAGTCCTTTGTTGCCCACTTGGGTGGTGGAGCCAGCTGGCCCCAGGATCAGCTGCAAGCCCTAGTTCCTGTCATTGTGAACCCATGTGAAGGAGTATGCTATCCTTTAACAGCCAGCCAGAAGCTGCAAGCAGGACCACCTGTATATAATCAGGGAGGCTCCCTGTTGCAGCCGGAGGACTACCCTATTTAAAACAAGAAGAGGAAGCCAAAGGGTATGTGTGGGTTAGAAGCTGTACAACTGGTAAGGGAGGGTGATCCCCGGCCCAGCTCCCAGAAGATTGCTTTGACAAGACTTTTGTTTTGGGACTTTGAAATCCTGAGTAGTCCAAAGCTGGATCCTGAGGCACTAGCCTTTAAAGTATTGTACAAGTTCTCGTTTCAGAAGGCTTCATTAAAAGGATACCCACTGATGTTAATTAGAGTGCTCGGCTTCTCCTTGCCCAGGCTGTGAAAGTGAACTCATTGTTGTCCCCGTTGAAGGGGAAACTGAAGCAGACCTCAGCAGAGCCACACCCTGCTCTGAGGGGATGCATAGGGTAGCCCGTACCTACTACACCTTATTCCATCAATGTGTGTGAGATCTTCCGGCGCAAAGCGGTGCAGAAGGGGAAAGTACTATTATTGTAATCTCTTAGGTGACAATTGCACCTGCTACCCAGGCTCTCTGCAGCTTCCCACCAGGGGCGTGCTTCTCAGGAGAGAGAGCGAGAGAAGTAACATGAATGTTGTAGATATTTCTTGGCTCGCTGAAGAAGTCAGCAACAGAGTCACTGCTGTCACCTGCCCGAGAAAAGAGGAAGGGGAATTGTTTAAACCAGCAGTGTCCAATACGTTCGCCACTAGCCACATGTGGCTAATGGGCTATTGAATTGTGGTTAATGCATGTGGCTTTTTTATAGTGTGGCTTAATGTGGCTAATAAGAAAAATTCAAAACCACAAGTGTGCCTAGCATCGAATTTCTATTGACACCGCTGGTTTAAACTAACTTCAAGGGGTGTAAATGGGTTAATGGGATTAAACAGAGCCAAGGAAATTGTTGGCTGGACGTCAGGAAGAACTTTCTAACAATGAGACTTATTAGGTCTCCCAAAAACAGGGGTGGAAGCCCCATTTTAAATTGGATTGCACAAAGCATTGGAGAATGGAGAACAATCTCAGACTGGCCATAATAAAAGTGTGAAACCTCGGAGGTGAGTCTTTATTCCCTGGCCCGAATAACCTGGTATATCCGAGTGCAAAGCTTAATAGTGTGATGGGGTTGGTATCCATTGACTGCAGTGTTTACTATTATAGGACAGGGCATGGGCAGGATGAATTACTAGGTATTTTCCCAGCTTCATTGTCTATGATCTGTGCCCAGCTAAAGTCACTTGCACCTTACCACATGTCCCTGTTGTCAAGAACACCTGGGGCCTGATCCGGAACCCATCGGAGTCACTGGAAAGCTTCCACTTGACTTTACTGGGTTTTTATCCGGCACACAAAGCTTTGTACGGCGCTTACTAGGCAGAAGATCTGAAGGGGAAAAAATTCCTTCATGGTGGTTTTGTCTTGTAACAATGTTGATATTATGTGGAGTAACCGAGTATAAAATCTGCCTATGGGAGTCAGTGTGCAGAAAAGATGTTATTATCGGAGTCTTTTAGGCCTCTTTACGCTGTCTGGATCAGAAAAGATTAATGGGGGAGATAGGAGCCCAGGCTCCCATCCTTATTTAAGCTGTCAGGTACTTTCATGTTATTTTATGTTGATTGTTATATAAAGCCTAAAAGAGAGATGTATGTTTCTATGCTCTCAACACATTTTATTTTAATCTATAAATTAATACAAAGAAGAAATGTTTATATATATTAGTTTGGTGTGTATTGTCAGTGCTTTTCTTTCACTCTTATTCTTTCAAATAAACAGACACAGAGTACTTAACCTATGCACATAATCAGTCTCTACCTTTCTCTTTGTAGCTTTCTTTGTCTGTCATTCCAGTCATATTTTAATTTACATACTAACATAACTTCAATACAAAAAAGGGTCATTGCTGGAACATCAAAGGCCTCATGCTCACAGTTGTGCGTGCACACCTTCCTCCCCATATTAACACACACATACACACTCATATTCCCCCACAAACACGCACAGACTCGGACACACCTTGGGCCTGTTTCTCCTCTCTCTTCTCCCGGCTAACCCCCATTGGTTTGACACGCAGATTCTCACATATGCGAACACCAACACACACTGACACAAACTGACAACAGATTGACACACACGCTACAGAATACATTTGCCCATAGGCTCACATTCATGAGGAATTGCATGGTCAGACATAAGCACACAGAGGCTTGCACATTCATACCCATATATTCTATAAACACCCAAATGTGGTGACAGCTAGGGCATCTCAGGAAGAGAAAAACGTTGCAGCATAGGTTGCTCTCTGAATATTCAGAGGTCCCCAGACAGAGTATTGTTCTAATTTTGCCCCAGACTGGCTCCCCCCCAGCATCATTTCCCTGACTTATATTCTTTTACTGAGCTTGTGCAGTGAGATTTTTTTTGATGCTGAAAGTAGTGGCATGACCTCGTCATTAGGCTAAGAATCTGCATTACTTAGACATATCCTAGTGGGACTCCAGTAACAACTGGACACGGTTTCCTTTTGACAGGTTTCAGAGTAACAGCCGTGTTACTCTGTATTTGCAAAAAGAAAAGGAGTACTTGTGGCACCTTAGAGACTAACCAATTTATTTGAGCATAAGCTTTCGTGAGCTGTTGCAGAAACCGTCACTGGAGAATGAAGGCCTAAATCCACAGTTAATTGCTAACAAAGATTTCCTGCAACTGTATCTTGTTTTCAAGCTGGAATGCTTTGGATGCCCACATTGCAGAGTTCATGTAGCAGGTTCCCAGGTTCGTTTCTACCGGGGGAAGAAGCCTTTTCCAATCCCAAAGCCTAACAGAAGCTGCCATGGGAAATAAAACAGAAAGCCCATTAACAAACACAGAACACCCAAGTTTAGAGCTCGAGGCATTTCCTCACCATTGCCCAGCAAAGCTAATGGAGTCACTTCAAAGCAATGGGGAGGAAACAACTGCTTCCAATTGACCTCACTGACTTTTAGTGGGTTTCGTGCAATTAAAAGGTGTCAGATTTCCAGACTGAGAGGCAGAGGGTAACCTTCACAAGAGTGATTCAGGAGGCAAAGTGCCATTCTCCTAAATCACATTTGTAAATTTCATTCAGAGGCCCTCTATCCTCAGCATTGACAACAGCAAATGAAGCTCCCTCCGCAGTGGGACTGAAGTAGAGCTGTTCGGGAACCGGAATTTCCATTCCATGGGAAATTCTGACACTTTAAACCCGTTTTTGTTATGACTCAGACCAAAAAAAAAAAATCACCACAAACTTGTGTGCATCAATTTCCTGTGAAATTTCCCATCGATCTAATAGTCATAATACCTGACTCTGAGAATGCTTTTCATCAGTAAATCTCACTGTGCTTTACAAAGGAGGGCCGTTTCAGCACCCCATTTTACAGATTTGTCCGTGTCATTTCAATTTACACATTTTGTTTTTATATTTTTAATACAAAATAAATTTCAAAACAAACTAATTTTAAAACGACAATCCAAAATGTTCCATTCGGAAAGTGCTGAAACGGAACACTTCGACATCAAAATGTTTCTTTTTGGTGCTTTTCTTTCCTTTTCTGAATGAAATGTCATCAAAAGCCTCATGTTCCCGCAGAAGGTTGAATATAGATCAAAAGGCATTTTCCGATGGAAAAACGTTCAGTTGGAAAACTTTCCGCCAGCTCTAGCCTTCTGCGCAGAAGGGCCAGCCAGTTTGAAAGGCTGAATCATTCTATGGTTCCTCTGCTCAGGTTGCCAGTTCTGGAGATTTCTGTGCATGAGGACATTTGTTTGCAGGGCACCAAGCTTCTTGCTTCATGAAGGCGTCACAGCCATCAGATATAACAACCGTCAGTGACTGCTCAGAGACTCATAGACTTTAAGGCCAGAAGGGACCATCATGATCATCTAGTCTCACCTCCTGCAAGTTGCAGGCCACAGCACCTACCCGCCCACTCCTGTAACAGGCCCATAACCTCTGGCTGAGTCACTGAAGTCCTCAAATCATGGTCTAAAGACTTCAAGTCACAGAAAATCCACCATTTACACTAGTTTCAACCTGCAAGTGACCCATGCCCCATGCTGCAGAGGAAGGCAAAAAAAAACCCACTGCTGCGGTGGGCTGGATTCACACTCATAACTGAAAGTTGGAGGGTGCTATAACACATCTCCTAGGATCACGCAGGCCCCTCGCCAGCACCTGTTAGTATTCATAGTGAGGAAGGAGGTTGTACTTGCCTTTTTCTAAGTAGACTCCTCCGCCTCTGGGACCCATCCCAAGGGGTGGACTGTCACGTCTATGGCAACAAAGCTCAATTATGCTTCTCCACTCTGGACCTGCCTCCTGCACTTCATTCTCTCACACGTCTCACCATCGTGTCAAGCTCAACATGACCCAAGCTCAGAGGGCCAGGTCCTCAGATGGTGTCAATCTGCAATCTTGTAAATCTGTAGTGTCGCTTTGCTGACGTAAGTGGAGCTGTGCCGATTTTGCAGCAGTGGAGGATCTGGCTCATAATCTTGCCCCCCATGCCGTCTTCACGGCTGTTTCTCTATGACACTTGTGACTCCTTCTTCTCCACCTCCCACAGCCAGGCTGTGGCCAAATCCTGTTGTGTTATCCTCCACAACACTTCCTGGTTCAACCCTTCCTTTGTGGCCAAATCTTTTGTCCAAGCCCTGACCCTCTCCTGCCTCAGTTATCATAACATCCTCCTCTTCAGGTCTGGCTTTCTGGGGACTAACCATGCCCCTTCTAGTCTGTCCAAAATGCTGTCACCAAAACCGTCTTCCTTACCGTGTCATCTGGCTCATGCCGAATCCCTCCGCTGCACTCTATATCAAGTTCAAGCTCCTTGCAATTAAGGCCTTGCACCACTCAGGCCCAACTGGGGTATCTTTGATTTTCTCTCCTTTTGCATTCCTCCAGTCTGCTGTTGATGCCAAATGTAATGCCCCCTTTTATTCCCGTCTCCCCACTTCTGCACCATTTTCCACCCCATTCCCTACGTACGGGGCACCCTCTCCAAACTGGTTCACCAACCCACTTCCCTTTGCCGCATCCCATCCCCTCCTCAGTGCAACCATCACAATGTGCCCACACCTTACTGGGTAGCTGCCTGATCTTACTACAATCACTTTCTGCCCTCCTCTGCCCTTCCCCTTCTCTCGTCTGGCCTTGACCTTCCCTTGCTGTGTCTGTTGAATTCAGACTGGGAGCTCCTTGGGACAGGGACCGTGTGTATGGGGGAGACCTTGCACTGTTTTGTGGGGCTTGAAAATGAAATAAATAATAGAAGAAGAAATGTTGGCTCCTATTAGGGGATGGATCTTGTCATTAACGGATCAGAGGATGCCTTTTGGTTCCATTTTGCCTTGAGTTCTTCTCTTTAATCCAGGACTGTGTGCTCAGTAGCAAATAGCCAGGAGCTTGGCGTTCATTGGGCCTGCTGCCAGGGCTTGACTGCATTGGGAATAAGAGGGTGCCCCCTTCTGTGGAAGTGCTGCATGGCCCTGTGCCCAACAGCTATCTTTCAAGCAAACCACACAAGAGATAAATCGGGGCATGGCTACATGCCCACCCCCTCCATGAGCACCAGTTCTGATCAATGGCTCTCTGGACAGATCATCAATGAACACAATTCATGCTTCTGTCAGCTCACCAGTTGGGCTCCATCACATGGGTAGGGTGCAGACGCTTGTGTGGGCTCCCATAATGTAACTCCTCTGCCAGTGGGGCTCTCTGTGACTGCGAAGAGGAGTCGGGAGTTGTGTGTTTGAGAATGCTGCTGCTGTTATTGCCCTAGCACTTAGGAGCCCCAGTCCTGGAGCAGGTTCCTGTTATACAAGGTGCTGTACCAACACAGAACGAAAAAGGGGCTCTCTGCCCTGAATAGCTGTGAGCATGGCAGATTGAAATGGAATGCAGCGGCCAGCTGGGCATGGAGGAGAGCAGAAGGTGGCTGCTCCGCAGCACTCTCCTGTCCAAGCCGGCTGAGGGAAGCAAAGAGCCCGATGGGTTGTGTTTTCGTCTGGCAGTGAGCAGCGCCTGGGTACAGGGAATGCAAACTACGGCTGGTTGAAAATGTTCCACCTGAACTGTTTGTGAACAGAGATGTGGGTTTTCACCTAAATGATTTTTATTTTTTTTGCAGAAAGTGTCTGCTTTTAGCACGAAACTTAGATTTTTTTTTTTATGTCAAAAATACGAGCCCCTGATAGTCAAAGAGTTTATACTTGAATATGTTACCCCAATGTCTCATGGGAGTTATAATTCATTTGCTTCATGCCCCCATTCCCTAGGGGCTGAACTCCCTGACCGGACTAGATCTCCCATATTGCTTCCTTCCCCAAGATAGGAGACAGTGGTGCATCATGGGAGAGGTAGTCCACCCAGAGAACTTAACCGATAGAGGAGAATGAGAGCCTGATGCCCCTGAACTACAACTCCCATGGAGCACAGGGGCAGCATTCCAGAATCAAAGTATTTTGTTTCCTGGCAGAAATATTTGGGATTTTGATTCTTCCACAAAAATTACAAGTTTTTCAGTAAAATATTTTTGACAAAAACATTCTTTTCCACCCAATTTTGTTGAGGGGTGGGAGAACCAAACCATTTTATATGCTTTGGCATCAACACATTCATCCCCAGGGCCTGTTCCAAATGGCTGCCAACTCAGACACTTTCATGATGCTGTCAGGTCTCCTGCTGAGCCCTGGCAGAGGCTACACCTTGTGCTACCAGAGCTGTCAGCAGAGTTTTTACTTTACCTGGTCTGTAACGCCAGTCTCTAATTTCTGCGATAGAAGAGTTTTATCTTTTAGACAAAGAGCATAAGTGCTTTGAAAGATGCTTTCAATCCTCCTTGAAGCTTTCTTGTAAAAAGACAGAGACAACCTGAAAGCAACAGGCCCTGGAGAAAGTAGCTCCGGGTCATCGAGTCTAGTGGAGAAGTGGCTTCCCTCGTAAAATCTTTCTCGCACACATCAGCATTAATGAGTTTAAACCCAGTCCCTGCTGTAGATGATGCTCTGTTCTCAGGTCCACTCATTGGAGCCTCACTCTGGTATTTGCCTCTCCTCTCCTATGTAATAATTTTTGATACGTGGCT
This sequence comes from Chelonia mydas, assembly GCF_015237465.2. NCBI lineage: Eukaryota > Metazoa > Chordata > Testudines > Cheloniidae > Chelonia > Chelonia mydas. Next base: position 135,732,421 of record NC_057852.1, on the reverse strand, counting down.
CTTCCGTGGGTGTGTAGGGATTCTGGAGTCCAAATCAGGTGTGGTGATGGAGAGCACCAGGTTGCCTTGCCAATTTTACACTGTGCTCAAAATGAGCTGCAAAGGTAGTGCCCTTAATGACGCATGGAGACACAAGGTAGCTGTTAAAAGAAGTTTATTTTCTACTTGCTGTACCCCTCCAAAATACCGGGAACCTTGGGCCTTATTTTCCCTGGTTTTCCTCTTGAACACTTTGGAGGACTGTGGAGCTAGAGTAGGATTGTGACGTCCGAATAGGCTGAAACCTGACCTATGGTGATCCCAGCCCTCCTGTGAGGAGGGAGGAGATATTGAGTCCCATGCATTGCAAAGTATATTCAGCCTGGTTGAGAAGTTGGTGCCTGTTCTCACTGGGATTCACATGTGTATTCATAGCACCCTGCCATGCACATGCCCCCCGCTCACATTGACACCTACAGTTTCTTCCCTGAAATTTGGCCAAAATAGTTTATTGAATCAAAAGTTTATAGCAGGGTGGGATGGAGGACCAGGTCAGTCCAGGAAGTTTGCAAACACTGGTTCTCTATATTCCCCCTTATATCAAGCAAGTTGGCTCCTGCATGTAGTTGAAAGCCCTGTGAGTTTGCTTATTTCACCAAAGTGTGCTACAGCGAACCCGAGAGAACTGGCGCAATCAGCAGGTTTGCAGAGAAAATGAGATTTTTCCTGGCCAGTTTCCAGCAACAGCAGCAGCATTCCAAGGCACATCTCAATTAATTAACAGAGTCAAACTTTATTAGAGAAGATTGTTGGCCAAAAATAACCCACTCCTTGGAGCTTTCTTTCTTTCTTTCTTTCTTTCTAAACCTATCTGTGCACCTGCCCTTGGGTTCAATGACTGCGTGTGGGACAGGAAAAGCCTGCCCTTAACCGAATATTGGATGAAGAGTTAAAGTCATGATGAACTCTATGTTCCTAAGTAGATCTTTGGCTGTTGATCCTCAATAAACATTGTACTTAGGTGCCTTTGATCCTAAAGGACCCTAAAGCACTTTGCAGGCCGTAAATGTAGAGTGGGAGACGATGACTATATGATTATGAAGTTGACCCAGTCATAGCAGATATTTTTCGAAACTGCAAGTTGCTAACCTCAAAACTTATTCTTAGGGTATTATTTTAAGGTTGTTGTGTGACGGCTACTCAGAGATTTCATACATCTCATTCAAGAAATCAGTTAAATTCAGAGTATGCAGAGAGATGTTGGGAAAGCTGTGTCAAACCAAGGGGTATTTTGTTGATTTTGGAGGGGTCGGGGGAAATTTTTTTTTGCATCAGCTAAACCTGCGCAGTCCTTACATGTGCTGCTGAGCGCTTACACAATATTACCCCCGAGCACAAGGGATTATTATTTATTACATTAATACCTAAAGGCCCCACACTGGGTCAGGACCCCATTGTGCTAGGCACCGTGCAAATGTATAGTAAGAGACAGGCCCTGACCCAAAGTTCTTACAATCTAAATAGATAAGGCACTCACCAGGTGGGAGGGACCACACAGGCATGGATTTTGCCCATAATGATTTTTGTTTCTTTGGCTGTCTAACCCGCATCCTTGAATTTAGGTACTAAGTACCAATCTAAATGGTGTAATTCATATTCCTGTGTAATTATGTTTGCTGTGTACTTAGCACCATGAAAATACATTGACCATGAGGGCGAAAGTAATAGGATACAGATCTTTTCACTGGTAGATCACCAGTTCAAATCCAGCTCTGGCTTCGTGGACCAAAACCCATCACCATCTGCTGGCTTGGCTGTTCAGTGACATGTGTGTCATGGTCTTGGCCCATTTTTTAGTGGGCAAGTGTCAACACCACAAACATCACCTTGGCAGGGCAGACAAGCACTAGAGAAGCCTAGGGACAGAGCTCCCCTCTCACCCACTGAGTTAGACACACCGGTATAAATGGAAGAACTCCATTCAGGTCACTGGAATAACATGTTAGAGACAGATTTCAAACCAAGGACCAGTCCAGTCCTTCCATCTCAGAGCTGAACGTGGCAAGGTTGGATCTGACTTCATACGTGTTCTGCAAATAAACAGGTGTGCATTCTCCAGAGCAATCAGTCTGGCACCTTTAACCAGACTGAAATTAAAAAGGGGGGGAAAAAGCATTAATAAAAATATGGCAGCTTTCCTAAGCCATTTCATTAACTATATCAGTGAAGCATATCGCCCAAAGTCCTGTATTTCTGCTGAATACTAACGTTCCCCCCCAAATACTTAGCTCTTTCTTAGAACAATTGCTAGTTTGTACCAACTCAATTTAGTCATGCACACAAAATTCAAAGTAGGGGGAAAAAATCTGAGACAATAAAAGCCACAATTCAGCTGTCTCTGGTTAGCTGCCTTCGAGGCCAGATTCTGCTCAGAGTTGCTTGGGATGTACGCTGCTGTCACTAAAACCAGAATTTATCCCTCCGCGCCAGCCACCTGGGTTTTAGCTGGGTTGGAAGGAAAAGGCTAACGAAGGCAGTTTCACATTCCCCGTGAAAGAAGGACAACTCAAAAAAGAGCTATTGTCATTTTTATTCTTCCTTATGTCGCTCTTTCTTGTGAGCACAATAAAGGAGGAAAAGGAAGATACCGAGACCATTATTAAAGCTGGTCAAAACTTTTTTAACAAACTGGGTTTTGTTGAAAAGTGGCCTTTTCTCAGAAAACATCTTTTTTTTTTTTTTTGCTAAGTTTGTTAACACAGAACTTTTTTTTATTTTACTCAAAAAAGGCACTGTCTTTAGTTGCAGTGCCAACGTGAAGAAGAGCTCCATGTAGCTCGAAAGCGGGTCTCTTTCCCCTGCAGGAGTTGGTCCAATTAAAGATACTACTTCACCCACCGAATTGAGCTAGCTATTTTTTTCATCATTTAAATCAATTTTTTTTATCAAAAAGGTTTTGAGGTAGTTTTTATTGAATGAAAACTGGCTTCTGATCGATGAAAAATTTCTATAACAGTTACAATAATGTTTGTAATGAAAAATCAGAGCAATTTAATTTTAAAATGAGCCCGCTTTGAACCCTTCATAATGAAACACCTTGAAAATGTTGAACTTTTTCATGAAACTAGTTTTCAATTTTTTCGACTAGCTCCAACAATTCTCTTACAGAGGGGAGTTAATCTGTGTGGCACAATTATAGCTGCACTAGAATGAAACGCAGATAGTATCATCACAGCCAATGGGACTTATCCCAATAGTAAGGGGAGCGTGATTTGTTATTATTTGCATTGTGGTAGCACCGAGGAACCTCAGTCATGGGAAAGGACCCCATTGTGCTAGGCACTGTACAGAACAAAAGGACAGTTCGTTCCACAAAGAGCTAGCAATCTAAGACAAGAGACCACAGGTGGATACAGACTGGAGTACAAGTAAACAATGCAACGTTATTGGTCAGCATGGTAGGCAATGGGTCTCTACACATTTAGTTGGTAAGTGTTGGTGGTAATGAATTTTTCCCTCCACCTGCAACAATTCCCTTTACCAATGATGGAATGTTACAAGTGTGTGTTTTGTTGCACTGCTGGAGAGCTAATGTGATCTTTGCTTGTCAGTTCCATCTACCAATTGGTTAAATAACATCGCTCCGATTGTCCTTGCCTTTTGAGGTTTGCTCCTCATCAATATGGACTTTTTTTGCACATTGGGGTAGGGACAGATCATCCTCATTAGGTCAGCAGGGCAGGAAAGATGATTTGGGCCATCCAGTCACACCCCTGCACAGTGTTTCCATCTCTCACAATTTCATCATGAGGGTTGTGATATTTGAAGGGTTTTTTTAATTATGTCCCCAGCATATGGAGACGTGATCACATGGGACTCTTAGCTTTCTTTCTTTTTTTTTCTTTTTTTTTAAGGTAAGTTTTCAGGCCTCACAGTTATGGGAAAAGGCTGGAAAACGGGAAAGGTTCAAAAGGGTCAAAACCCAGAAGGCTAGTAAAAAGAAACAAACATCTTATTTTATTTTTAAAATCTCATGATTTTAAGTCAATCTCCTGATTTGGGGTGAGGCCTGGTTTGTGATTTTTGAATGTTTGGGGTTGGTGATACTGACTGCCTCATCACAACTGTATTCTTGAATCTCAGGTGTGATGGGGTTATGACCCGTCTCCCTTCCGGAGTTGGTTTCAGTGCTATGTTACTCTTACTGGGTAAAATCTCCCCGTGCAGCAAACCAGGACAAGGCCTGTGATTGGCTTTAGTTGGACTTAAATGGTACCTTGGCCTTCTTGTGTGGCCTCTGCATGCGGGGGGGGGGAATCTTCACTATCTGTGAAGAACGTTTTCCTTAATATGCTGTCTAAACTTTCCCTTTCTTAGCTTCAGGCCATGGTTCCTTGTCCTCCTGTTTTCTGGGAGTGTGAATGAGCTCTTTCTTTCCTTCAGACGGTTATTTATAGACTGTCATCATACCTCCCTGGGGTCTTTCTTTCCCCTAAACTCTATAAAGTGAGCTCCCTCGCCTCTCATCCCTGTATCATTCTTGTTGCTGTTTCTTGTATTTCCTCTATGACAATTGTTTATTCATTGCTATTCTGGTAGTGTCCACGGCATGCTAAGCAAAGCGCTGCCCACACAGAGAGAAGGCAACGGGCCAGAGTCTCCACAGGTGTATTGCAGCATGGCTCCACTGAACGCAACAGAGCTTCAGTGATTTACACCAGCGGTCCAGTGACTCCAACAGAGCGACACTGATTTACAGCGGCTGGGGAGCAGCCTACTGACTCTAGTGGAGCTGCATTTATTTACCCCCACTTGGGATCTGTCCCATTGATGCCAAAGGAGCTCTGCCTATTTACACCAGCTGGGGATTTGGCCCTGTTGGTGCAAATGGAGCCACACCTGTTTACACCAATTGGGGCTCTGGCGCACACTCCCTGCCTACAGCAGCTACCCTATAGTTTTTCTAAATTATTTGTGTATGTACCAGGGAGAGAGAATGTAATGCTTGAGCGATGCCCAGTGTTTACGCACAGGGGGGGTCAGCACATGGGGAGTGGCACTGCAATGTCCCCTCATGCTAGCCCATCGATGTGCCTAAACATTAACCTGCAGGGGCCACGCCTTGGCACGAAAGAAGAATTTACTCTCCATGCCCATCCGGCTCTTGGTTTCTCTGCTGAGACAGCCCAGAAGAGTCCGCTGGAGAGGTGGTTTTTGTGGTACAGACATGGGGCCACTAGGAACCGGTCTGAGACCAACAGACTCATTTCATGCCACTGGACAGCCATGAGCTGTGTGTGGATTAATCCTCCACAGCTGGGGAGATCAGAACTGCCCACAGAACTCCAGGTTCAGTGACCCCAGGCCTATTTAAAGTGGAATTACTATTACCACTCCATCCCAGGTTTTGCTGGACATACAATCCCCCTTCATAGACATCTGAGGACAGCATTAGCACTGATGGTACAACCCCCTGGTACTGCTGGAGTCCTCTTGGTGGTGTATTTAGCAATATAACTGTTATTTGGGGGGAAATAGTGGGTGCTCAATACCCATCAGCCACAGCTGTCTGGCGGTGCCACTGATCAGCAGTTTGACAACTGGGGGAGGCTCTTGGGGGAGGGCAGAGAGCAACAAACTGGCGGGGGCTTTGGGAGAGGGGTTGGGGTGGGAAGAGACAGAGCGAGGGTGGGGTTTTGGGAGAAGGCCAGAGATGGAGTGGGGGTGGGGCAGAGTGGGGCCAGAGCCTTGAGGCAGAGTAGGGGTGGAGCACCCCCAGGGAAAAATAAAATTCAGTGCCTATGCTGTGTTGTCTGCAGAGGCAGGCACTAGGGCTAATTGAAAAACAATGACAGGTTTCAGAGTAGCAGCCGTGTTAGTCTGTATTCGCAAAAAGAAAAGGAGGACTTGTGGCACCTTAGAGACTAACCAATTTATTTGAGCATAAGCTTAGTGAGTATCCGATGAAGTGAGCTGTAGCTCACGAAAGCTTATGCTCAAATAAATTGGTTAGTCTCTAAGGTGCCACAAGTCCTCCTTTTCTTTTTGAAAAACAATGTGGACAGAAAATTGGGTTTGAGACTAAACACATGTTTTCATGAAAAGTGGTGTATTTCTGTACCCTCAGTACCTCACGGGAGTTTTAGTTTGATTGCCTCATGTCCCTAGTCTCTATGGGCCAGGCTCCCTAGCCAGACTACATTTCCCACAGTGCACCATGGCCAGGGACTCTCGTGATGTACCGCTTCCCCTCGCCAAGAGGGAAGATGGTGGTTCATCATGGGAGATGTAGTCCAACTAGGGAGTCTGGTCTACAGATGAGAATGAGCACATGAGGCACTCAAACTACAGCTCCCATGAGGCACAGTGGGAGTACAGTATTTCCAAATCCTAGTATTTCCATTTTCCAACAACCTCTAGCAGCAGCCATTTTGCGCCGAGTTCAGCGCAGATTGCTTCAGAGGAGACCCAAACACGCTGCACTCACTCTGTGAGATGCTGACTTTTATCCTTCCCTCATTTATAGACTTAGTACAAAATAAAGGTCCCTGAAACTGAAAGAACAGGGCTTCTCTTTGGGCATGGAAAAAATCTAACACCTTCTCATTCTCTGAGCAGTCTGACACCTCAGATCTAAGTAACAAAGCCAACAAAAACACCGTTGATCAAATAGATCTTGCAAGTCCTGATTTTATTGGGACAGTCCCGATTTTTGGGGCTTTGTCTTGTACAGGTGGGGCCTGTCAGGCCATTGTCTCATTGTATCCCCACAACCCAGCAGTTAGGAAGCCACAGAAACAAACTACCAGAGGTATGTCATTTAGCCCCCTCACCCGGGGTTCTTTTCCAATCCTTTTGGCCTGAATTCTCAGCCAAGCGTAGGCTCCTTTCCACTGCCCAGGCCTTAATTTACCCCTGCATTAAGGTCCCGTTGCATTTCTAGCATGCACAGCGGGGTGTCGGAGTAACTGAGAATCACGCCCTCTGTCGCAGAGGAACAGGAAGTGCATAGCAGAAAGAGGTTGGAGGTGAGAGGATGGGGAAAGTGGACGGTGCTGGGGATAAGACATCAGTCTCCTCTTGCTTATCGCCTCCAATCCAGGTCCGCCGCGATTAAAAGTTGCCCCTCTCTGTTAGCCTATCCACGGTACAATGAGTCAGTGATTTTAGCGCAGAACCTACGAGTCACGTGTCCACACTGGTGAAACCACCACCACAGCTGCCTTCTTTACATGCCTTTTCATTAGAGTCCAGGGAGGTAGCTGGCTTCCACTGCCTTTGAAACCCAAGGGAAGATGGAAATTGATGGCTCACAAATGAGAAAAGACAAACTCAGGGCAAAGGAGAACGCTGCAAATGAGGCTTTGATACAGAAGGGCAGGGGATGTTTTGACAGTGGTGCTCTTCAGGTACATCTATGCTGCAGCTGGGGGCAAGCCACCCAGCCCGGGCAGTTCTGTGTCAGTTCTGCTTGAGCTAGCTTGCCCTAAAAATAGCAGCGTTTCCGTTGCGGCAGGAGTGGTGGCTTAGGCTAACCTCCAAGTGTGGACTCGGGGTCGAGCACCCTTGGACTCAGGCAGCTAGACCAAGGTGCAACATCCAGACTGCTGTTTTTAGCATGCTAGACTCGCTTGAGCTATCTACCCAGGCCAGAAGCTCGATCCCAGCTGCAGTGTGGACATATCCTTCCTGGCCAGAGCATAGCTGATGTTAATCAGGAAGGCGAGAGGAGAGGAGAGGCTTAGTGTCTTTATTAGGGTAAAAGGGAATGTGATGTCTTTGCTAAGTAAGAGCTGAATAGTGTTACTGGGCTGTCTGAACTTTGCCCCCTCCCAGAGGGTATAAGGCAAATGAATGATCTGTGGAGCTCTGCAGCCCCCCCACCTCCACCCCCACGCACAGCTGTTCAATCTACATGGAGAAAGGAATAATTAGTCTTAGCCTCAGCTGCGCACAGCAGGGCCCTTCTCACACCCTTCACATTCATGAGCCTGTGTGCTCGCTAGCAGACAAGGAAAAGAATTGGAGTTCGCTGCACCCCCAAAGCAACATTGGGTCAGATCCATTCCAGGGACCTCCCTGGAGCCACACCACGGGGGGCTTTTCCTGTGTTTATAGGGGAGATCTGACCCAGATTTTAGGTTGATTGCAGGGAGGAAATGAGATTTTACAAAACTTACAGAAATATTTGCCTGGGTTTTTTTTTTCCAGTGGGGAAAGAGTTTTGGTTTTTTCCCCCTTCTTTTTCAAGAACCCCAGTGCCTCTAAAGCCTTTGAAATGCAGACATTGGGCTAGTACATCATTTTTTATTACTGGTTTAGTTTACGGTGTCTAAAACTGTGCCGGATGCTTCACAGGCAACCAAAAAAGATGCAGTTCCTGCCCCCAAACAGTTTATCTGCTCGGGGCCTAACACTGCTGACATTAAGGGACTCAAGTAGGATTGTTCAGAGTAGCAAACACGCTGGCCCCAATCCTGCTCTGTTCAGTGGGGTTGTGTGGGGCTGCAGGAGTCACCCACGCAGAGCAGCTTGCAGGATCGGGGCCTTTATTGAGTAATAAATATTTGCAGGGTCAGACCTTGAGTTTTAGATGTGCCCCAGGCTGACGTTCAGCAGAGGGGTGAAGGAGTGAAAAAGGATGAGAGTTAAAGAAAGGAATGCATGAGAACTGGAAAGTGAAACTGACTAGAAGCAAAAGCGGTCAAAATAAGTAATGCTTAGAGGGTGACATTAATGCTTGTGCAAAGAGCCGGCACAAGACCTATGCTAGGGGGACCAGATGTCCTGATTTTATTGGGACAGTCCCGATATTTGGGGCTTTGTCTTGTACAGGTGCCTATTAGTACCCGTCCCTGGTCCCAGTGTTTCACACTTGCTATCTGGTCACCCTGACCTATGCCCCATTTTCTGGTGGATGGAAACCTGTGACTTTAATTTGTAAGGGGTTCTTGCAGGCAGGGAAAGCACATGATCAGAGTTGGGCTGCAGACAGACAGCCTATAGCAAGCAAGGGCACTGGGAATGGGGGCAGGGGTGTCGGGGGGCCTTGGCCCCATCACTTTTTACTGGCCGTAAAGGTAGGATGACCAGATGTCCCGATTTTATAGGGACAGTCCCGATTTTTGGATCTTTTTCTTATATAGGCTCCTATTTCCCCCCCACACCCCCCCCAATTTTTCATACTTGCTGTCTGGTCACCCTACATAAAGGCGAGTGACGGAGGGAGGAGGAGGGGGAGGGGGAGGGGAGGAGTAAGCAGGGGCGGGATCTTGGGAAGAAGAGGCAGGAAGGGGCAGTGCGAGGCAGGGTGCTTGGAGAGAAGGGGCGGCGCAAGGGCGGGGCCGTGGGGAATGGGCAGTGTGGGGTGGGGCCAGGGTTTGGGCACTGGTGGCCCCCCATTTTAGGGAGCTTCCGCTGCTCCTGGTAGTAAGGTCGGGTGAGTTGTGCCTCTCAGTTTTAGGGAGCAGCCTGCTTTGTCTCTCTGTGGTTTGGCGTTCTTGTGTGTTATCGTTAGGAGTTCTAAGACACGAAGTAGTGTTACATTGCAATCTTCCTGCAGGAGTATTTTATATTTTTATCCAACTTCTCTGCACCTGTGCTGTGCAACATCACACATTGAAGAGCATGTAAGTGGGGCCTGGACCTTGGCTGGGCCAATGCACAGGGATGAATTTTGCTCACATAGGGCTTGTCTATACTACTGCTTAAGTCGATGTAAGTTACGTCGCTCAAGGGTGTGAAAAAGCCACACACCCCCCAGCAACGTAAGTTACACTGACTTAAAGAGGTGTCCACACCGCACTGTGTTGGGGGAGACGCTCTCCCACCACCATAGCTTCCACCTCTCGTGAAGGTGGAGTAATTCTGCTGGCTTCTACAGCAGCACGGCATGATCGTGTGGACTCACCTGTCATATAAGCAAGACTGACTCTTTGATTTCCATTGGCCAAGCTGAGAGAAAGGCAAAAAGGAAACAAACAGCACTAAGTCACGTGGTACACAGGAATTTTTCCTTCTTTAATATATACTAGGCCAGGTCCTCAGCCGCAAAACCTTGCTGACTGCAAGGGTGCAATGCTGATTAATACCAGCTGAGGATCTGGCTTAATATTTCTAAACGGACATTGTTCCTTTAAAAGATAAATCAACCCTTTGGAAGCTCTCTCCACCACACACACACTATCTACCTTCCGCCCCGGGATAAAAGATTCCCCACGCATAATAATTGGCCAAAATGGAAATCACACACATTTTTCCCCAAGGTACGCACAACCAAGCATCTGTGGTCTCAGCTGGGAAGTTCAGTTTTCATTTCGCCATTCAGCTCCGTGCTCAATAGAAAATGCAAGAAGGACAAAAACTCAGAGGGCAAGGGAGGGTAATATTGCTGGCAGCTAAAAGTTCCTTTTAATCTGGGCTCCGTCCTGCTTCTGAAAAGAAATGGGCTCTTCATTAAAGCCAGAGGAGAGAGATGGAAACCTAGGTGTGTCGGGCTGGAGTGGTTTGTCGAGATAAGATTGTGTTTTCCGAGCCAAGAGCGGAGCTCGGTTGTTATAGCAGGAAGGGGTGGGCTTGGGGGCCTGGAGATGTTTAAACTTTGTGGGACATCAGGAACATGAGTGGCACAAAAAGGAGCCTTCTCCGTGGGTGGTCTGATTCAGTTACATGTGCACAAATCCAAGGAAGGGGGCAGGAGCCGGAACAGCAGAATGATTGGAACAGCATAGAACTGGTTTTCCCTGACCTTCCTCTCCGCAGAACCTCTCTTGCTTCAGCGCTGTTTGTGTTGGTTTCTCGTAGGCTGACGGGCGGTTCTTTCTGAGCGTGAGATGGAGGGACAGGAGTGAAAATCCACTTTGGGGATTTTCTTAGGAAAGAGGCTCAGAGTCAAAACCCAGCTGGAAAATATGTCAGCTTGATACGTATCTATGTTAATACATAGGCAGACCTAGGGTGTGATTCTCTTCTCACTACACCAGGGTGAGTAACCCCAGTGAAGGCAATGGGGCGACAGTGGTATAAAACAAAGGTGCGATCAAAATTAATAAATAAATGTGTGTAATAATATTCACATGGGCTTGTGTAAACAGGTGGGGAATATTGGTTAAAACACAGTTGCTTATTTTTTAAATAGGTACAAATCGTATGTGGGATCACTAGTTCATTCACACAAGGCAAATTGTGTACATCTTTCTTCAAGCAGCGCAGGACCACCGAGTCTGTATCCTTTCCAAGTTGATGTCTTGAAGGGTGATGTCAGAAATGACCCTGAGAGAATTATCAAAGGATGGGAAATGTTAGGGGAGCAAGACATGCCACAGACGGGACTGGCAAAAAGTTGTCCGTGGATAGATTTTTAACGCTACACCCGATTTCAGTGCTCGGGGAGGCGTACGTCCTGTGAAGGGTAAGTTTAATCTGCCACACAGCAATATACCCTGGCCACAAAGAAGAAAAAGAGAACGCAGCTGGCATTCGGCTGTCTGTGGTAGCTGAGGCTGGGTGTCTCTGAAGCTCATGGAGGGATGCCAGCCCGAGGAGATCAGTGAAATACGCTTGGTTATATTTTTGCACATCTGCACAATCGACTGTGCACAGCAACTCAACCTGTTGTCACAAGTGGGTTTGTGTGTGGAGCTTGGAGGAGTACCACCCACCTCTTGCCTCTCCCTTTGCAAGCCCGGAACTGAAGGAGGTTAAGACTACGAAAAAGGGCCACTGGATGGCTCAAGTCATTATTAATAAGGCTGTCGCGCCAATGGGGCTAATTCTATTTTCGCTCTAGTTTTACATGAGTGTAGCTCTGTTGACTTCAGATTTATCCCAGTGTACGTGAAAGGACAGGCCCTTTAAATCCAGAGCTGATTGGTCGAGATTGGGGGTTGTTAGCATCTGATGTCTACCTGACGGACTACGTGCAATGAATAAGGGAATCTCAGTCCAGTTGCTAAAGGATCATTAAACCATCACTGCAGTTTGCAGTAGCTGACAGGCATATCATCAGCCTCAGAAGGGAGGGCAAGGACTGGGTGGACCACGGAGACAGACCTCCTATCTCCTCCAGAGAGCTGGATTCCTACAGAGCAGCATTGCAGTGGGGCATACAAGCAGGCTGGAAAGGAAAGATTTTTCCCATCCCACAAGAGTTTTCAAGACTTCAATTTTTTCTCCCATACCACATCAGGACCAAATGCCAAAATATCGACCATTTTTGCAAACCAGAAAGAACATTTTGGATCGGCTCAGTTGGAATGTTTCATTTTGACCTTTTAAAAAAATACAGACATTTTTTATTTAGTCTAGATTAGCTACATTTGTGAAACAAAAAGTCTGTTTCGAATGGGAAAAGAAAACGTTTTTTCATTTCAAAAATCTTGGAATGGGACATTTTTGACAATTTCAAAATGTTTTCGAATGGGGGCGTTTGTTGAAACCGAACCTTTCCCGAAGTTCAGACAAATCGACATTCCCCCCTCCTCCGCCCCAAAAAATATTTTATCAGAAAATTCCTGTCCAGTTTGTCGTAAGTAAAGTGCTTGTAGCCCACATCCACGCACGGGGGTGCCCTGTGCCTCTGTACTTCTGGCTGGGCCGCTAACAGGCTGATGAGCCTGCCACGGCCTTGACTAATAGAGTTGGCTCTTTCATGCTTTAAGCTCCAGAGGTCACAAGTTCAAACCCTGTCTCTGCCCACCCACCCACCCGGGGTGTCCTGTCGCAAGTGAGCGGGTGTGGGTTACACTTGCCCTGCCGGGGCCTTATTTGTTCTGAACAGAAACAGAGAATTACCATGTCCAGGACTGTCAGTTTGGCTTCTCTCAAGGACACTCTGTTCTGCTGAGTTAAAGAGAGAGAGAGAAAAAGCCCTAATCAGAGGCACTAACAAAAACACATGGTTGTGCACCTGCTGGAAGGCTTTAAAAAGCTATGGGGTGTGCAGTGCCGTTCTGGGAAAAGGTCCCCCGCAGAGCAAGTGTGAGGAATGAGTCAGCTGGGTGTGGGGGAGGAAGCGGGGGAACGAGCAGTCCTGGGAGCAGCGGTATCCGACGGCTGACTTTAGAGGGAAGAGCAGCTGGAGGCGTCAGCAATTCCTCGTGTTTTCTTCCGTGTTTCATCTTGCGATGGGGTGGATTTTGAAGGATGCAGAAAGGGGGCGTGGCCTATGGGGCGGGACTGTGAGTAAGGCCTGGGCGCGGCAATCGGGAGCCCTGGGTTCTCTGCCTGGCTCTGGGACTTTGGGCACGTCATGTCACCTCTGTTTCTCAGTCTTCGCCTGTGTAAGACACGGGTAACGAGTGGCCTGCCTCACACGGGGGATTGTGAAGGTTAACTGATGCTTATCAGCATAGGTGTTGACTCCAGGGGTGCTCCAGGGCTGGAGCACCCATGGAATTAAAAATAGTGGGGGCTAAGCACCCACCTGCCGATCAGCTGTTTGGTGGGTCCCATGGATCAGCTGTTTGGCAGCAGGCAGGATGCGCTTTGGGGAGGGGGTGGAGCAACTGTGGGAAGAGGTGGCGCAAGAGAGGGGCTTGGGGGAAGGGGCGGAGTGGGGGCCGGAGCTCGGGGCAGAGAAGGGGTGGAGCCCACCTGGAAAAATGAAAGTCAGCCCTTGTGCTTGTCAGGTGCTTTGAGATCTCCTGGGAAAGACGCCAGGAAAGCTTTAGAATTGTGTGATGTTGCCAGAGAGCCATTTAATTTTTTGAGAAATAAAATGTGAGATGGCCAATATTTCTGGCAGTGATTAGAAATCAAGCGTCAGGTGGCTACCCTGGGACCCGGGAGCACTGGTTTCTAATCCCAACTCTGACACAAATCTCCTATGGGACCCCTCTCTGTTTCTCTGGTTTGAGCCTTTCGGGGCAGAAGCTGTCTGTCACGGGGCATTCAGGAGACAGCTGCTACTTTGATACAAATTATAATAGGCACGAAGAATTCTCCAAGGCTTTACAGGGGGTCAGGTTCAGAACCAGGACTAGAACTCACGTGTTCCTGGCTCCCGTTCCTGTGTGTGGACCTCTCTTGTGATCAATATGCCTGTTTTCTTTTTAATGAGAAATGCAGCTTTCATCCATGGTACCTTAACTTTCTCTGGCAACAAACACATGTTCATCTCAAGCCAGACATATTTTGCTATAAAGGCTGTCAGAGATTATGGCCTGTACCACCGCTGTCACCAAGGGCTAAGAGTGAGACAGGAGTGAACAAAACTATCATTTGTGTAAATTATGTCTAATAGAAACTAAGAGGAATTTGGGGAGGAGGGATATAATTACTCCATCTGGAACACAGCCAGGATGCCAGAGCTAAAACACCGTTGATTTTGCAGAAGTTTAATAAACACCAGTGCTTGATATCACAGAATTATATCCCAGACACCATCCTGCTTTCAAAAATTGGGGTCAAGTACACACTTACTCGGCGTAGGCAACCTGCGGCACGCAAGGTGATTTTCAGTGGCACTCACACTGCCCGGGTCCTGCCCACCGGTCCAGGGGGCTCTGCCTGTTAATTTAATTTTAAATGAAGCTTCTTAAACATTTTAAAAACCTCGTTTACTTTATATACAACAATACTTTAGTTATATAATATAGACTTATAGATAGAGACCTTCTAAAAATATTAAAATGTATTACTGGCATGCGAAACCTTAAATTAGAGTGAATAAATGAAGACTCGGCACACCACTTCTGAAAGGTTGCCGACCCCTGCCCTTACCTATGCTAATTTCACCAGCCCTATTCCCTGAATGTCAGATGTAATAAAATAGTTCCCCAAATGCCAGGCTGAGCATAAAGGATATTATAAACCTAATGGAGCACGTTCATAGTTCTAATTGCAAGTAAAATACCAGCAAATGATGAATACTTCAGCAGGGTAGTTTAGTAATTACACTGGGATGTGAGAGGCAGGATCAGGTTTGCTGCCAAGATGAGCTGAAGCTCGTTAGAAGTGGAGTAGGAAGGGGCTTTTACAACTGGATTTTGGGGGGAAGCAGGGAATATTAGCCAGCAAATGGTGGAATAAATTACAGGGGATGTGACCTCAGCATCTGCAACCTACCAGAGTTCTGTCTCTCCAGGCAGACCCACACAGGAGGGGTCTTCTGTAGGTGGTGTGATAACGGGCAGGGTTGGTTGAAGAAGGGGCTTTTTGTATGTGTTACTCTGAAGTCACCAAGATTCAGTCACTCTGAGCTCTGCCAGGTGCGAGACCCAGAACAACAGGCTGGCAAGGATGGGTTGGGATGTGAGCTTGACAACTGCTTTGTAACATTGTTGTTTCTAGTATGACTGTAATACAGTTTCTCTGTCCAAAATGGACAGGAATATATACCGGTATATTAATTAACTATGCTAGCTGGCTGGCAGTGATTAGGCAGCAGTTTGAGCACACCACCTGTCAACCATGCTGACAGTTCTCATTGTTTCCTTGTGCTCCTCCTTTTGTCTGTCCATATCCTCCTGTTGTCTCTTGTCTGGTACTTGGATCGAAAGCTCTTTTGGGCAGAGACTTCTGTTCTGTGATTGTACAACACCCGGCACAATGGGTCCTGGTCCATGACCGAGGATTCTAGGTAGTACTGGCATGTATATGATAAATAATAATAATTATACCTGGAACCCGTGGGCAGGGCAGGTGATGAACACTCTGCGTGTGTGTGTGTGTCTGTGTGTGTGTGTGTGTGTAAGTAAGTACAGCGTTCTGGAAAATGTCCAACAGCTGAAATACCCCTAATGCTACTATGTGGCACAGATGGCATCCACTTCAGGGTGAAAACACCAGCTGCCAGGCTACCCTAGTTCCTCCACTGTGGCTACCATGGTGCTGTCAGTAGAATTGCAGTGCTGGAAGATTTCCCCAAATAGTCCAGTGTAGACACAGCCAAGGCATGTTACAAGTGTGCTAGGTAGTAATTGCCAGAGGCCAGAATTACAGAATTACTTCGGTATGACTGTGTCGCTCAGGGGTGTGAAAAATCCACACCCCCGAGCGACATAATTATACCGACCTAAGCACCGGTGTAGACACTGCTGTGTCGGCAGGAGGGTTTCTCCCACCAACACCAGCTACCATCTCTCGTGGAGATGGATTAACTACGCCAATGGGAGAGCTCTCTCCAGTTGTCATGTAGTGTCTCCATAAAAGCACTACAGCGACATAGTGGTGTCGATGCAGCGTTTTAAGTGTAGACATGCCCACAAAAGAGTATCAAACAGGATTACAAGCCCTAATTTAGACAAAGTGTGTTAGGTTACAGTTGACAGTGTTAATATATGCATGTCAGCTGACTCGTGCATTGAACTGTGTGGGAGATGCTCAGGCTATGAGATAAATTACAAGAAATAAGAGGCATTGATGGGTCCCTGAAATTCCCCTTTAAGGATGTGCAAATTTATGAGGATGCCAGTGTAGCGTTGTGTGCAGTAGACCATTGTCTACAGTGGCGTTGGAGGGGGGTTGAGCTCAGAGAACCTCACAAGCTAGACACTACTCGGACAAGCACAGTACAAACACCTACATAGACAGGAAGAAGTAGCGTTGGGTCTGGTCTGTACTCCGAGGAAGGCATGTTGTGTGGATAAATACATGAAGGATTATGAAGAGCTCAAATACTACAGAGATGAGGCCAGAGAAGTACCTGAGAGAGAGAGAGAGAGACAGATGTGTATGGGGACAGATGGATAGAAGTGCATGGGATGGATGGATAGATGTGTATGGGTGTTGTAGCTTACTCCTTAAAGTCTGGAGGGCCAGGGCTAGCCAATCCTGAGTACAGAATGAGCCACACTGGGGAGAGATCAGGGTGATTTCCCCTGTAAAGAGCAGCAGAAGGCCACAGTGAAGAGAGAGGAAGCTCAGGAAATGGTGGAGAGACTGCAGGTAGTGTGAAATATTCCTGAAGGGAAGGCCCTGAGACCACAGGAGCTGCGACCAAGAGGAGCTGCAGCGAGCAGGAAGTTCCTGGCCTGCTAGAGACCCTGACTGAGAGTGGAAGCCAGAACCAAGGGGCTGAGGGAGGCTGAGCTCCAGCCAGGTAAAGCCTGGGAGCACTGAGCCCACCTACAACTAGAGACCCAGACTGGGAGCAGTGTTTGGGGGCCTGGAAGCCCTGCCAGATGGCTGAGCTCCTGCCAGATGAAAGCCTTAGGGACTTTGAATTGGGGCCTAGCTCTGGGAAGAAGGCCTGGGGACTCCCTGTCTAAAGGGAGAGAGTGACTGAATAGGGGTTGGGACTTGGAGGGCAGTTGATGGGACCTTAGGAGGGGGCTGTCTTAATTACCCATGGACTGTAAGTTAAGTGCCCCTGGAAAGGAGAGAAATTGGAAGTGGAGTGCTGCAGAGTGACCTCTGGCCATGTGGCACTCTGAAGGTAGCTGGTCCTGTGATAAGGGGGAAGAGTAGCTAGATGCGTATGAGGATAGGTAGATACTTGGATGGGAACGCTCTTGGGAAAGCCCACTGTGTCTTGGTGGGTGATATTCTTCCTACCAGTGCTCCAGTGTAGTGCTTAAAGGTCCACCTGTCTTTCAGATGGGATATAATTCTGTGATATCAAGCACTGGTGTTTATTAAAGCTTCTGCAAAATCAACGGTGTTTTAGCTCTGGCATCCTGGCTGTGTTCCAGATGGAGTAATTATATCCCTCCTTCCCAAATTCCTCTTAGTTTCTATTAGACATAATTTTCTTCTTCACTTCCTGACCCAAACAGCTGTCTAGGTTTGTTGTGCCGTGTTGATTAAACAGTTGATTCCTATAGATGGTTGTCAAGGGCTTATGGATCCTTTGGGATCTGAGCACTGGTGAGATGGAAGATATTAATAGAAATCAATAGAATTAATGGGTTAATTCCCTGCTAACAGCAAGTGCCACAGTAGAAGTGAGTCTAATGAAAACGCCTATATTCCCTAAACTGTTCCATTTGCAGCAGATGATTCACCCGCTGCTCCCTTCAAACAACATTAACGAGATTAAAAGCACATTTGCTAAATGTGTACGATCAAGGGGTAAAGGAAGCTGCAATTAGCTTTTGACAAACCTTGCATTGCCAGCGTCTCACCCTGGTGGGGCACTGCTTTGTGCAGAGCCGTGCAGCTTTGGCGTCTATCCCTGGGCTAGAGCAGGGGTAATCCAGGTGTGACTCTTGGGCAGTCTTTGTTGCAGAGGGATATGAGAGGCGGGAATCTTGCCTAGCGGTTAAAGAATGGGTTTGTTTGGATAAGGCTCTGCCCCTGCATCCACGCACCCTCACAAGAACATAAGAATGGCCATATAGGTCAGACCAAAGGCCCATCTAGCCCAGTCTCCTGTCTTCCGACAGCGGCCAATGCCAGGTGCCCCAGAGGGAATGAACAGAACGGGGAATCATCGGTAGCGTAGCCAGGGAGGGAGCGGGGGGAACTGCTGCTCCCCCTCTGAGCACAAGTGGCGCCTTTTGAATTTATAGACCCCTTTTTTAATTTTTACTCAACCGGCAGCGCTCCGGCTCCTTGGCGGCAGGGACCTTCACACGCTCCAGCTCGGTGGGGGCCTTCACGCGCTCCGGCTCCTCGGTGGCACTTTGGCGGCATGGGCCTTCATGCGCTCCGGCTCGGTGGGGGCCTTCGCATGCTCCGGCTCCTCGGTGGCACTTTGGCGGCACGGGCCTTCATGCGCTCCGGCTCGGCGGGGGCCTTCACTCGCTCCGGCTCCTCGGTGGCACTTTGGCGGTGGGGGCCTTCACGCGCTCCGGCTCCTCAGCGGCATTTCGGCAGCGGGGGCCTTCAGTGCCACCGAGGACCCAGAGCACCGCCCGGTGAGTACAAGCAGGTGGCCCCTTTTTTTATGTCCGCTGCCCCTGTTCGCTCCACCTAGCTACGCCACTGGTAATCATCAGATGATCCATCCCCTGTGGCCCATTCCCAGCTTCTGGCAGAGGCTAGGGACGCCATCCCTGCCCATCCTGGCTAATAGCCATTGATGGACCCATCCTCCATGAGCTTATCTAGTTCTTTTTTTGAACACTGTTATAGTCTCGGCCTTCCATCAAGCTCATCGAGGTAAAAGGTGTTAATCTTTGTCTACACGAGGGAAAAGATCAGGATCATCTAACATTAGCTAAACCTGATCTGCCTCAGCTGCTTCTTTCTTTTTTTTCCTCCTCCAGAGAGACCTAATCAGACTGAAAGCTGAGTTCTTTTCCTTTCCTTCAGCACTGGCTTCCCATTTGAACTTGTAACCTCTCTGTGCCCCAGATTCCCCATCTATTAAGTGGGGAATAATGAAACCTACTCCCCAGGGCTTTAAGAATTAATGTTTGGAGAACACTTTGAGAGCTGTGGGTAGAAGGAGCTAGGTATAGTTTGGTCTAGAGCTAAAGATATTCAGGGGTTACAGTGGTGCAGCTCCAAAGTTTCAGTTCCGCTCTGTCTCTCAGCATCAAGTATTGTCACCATGGGGCTTCCTTTTGTCACCAATGGGAGGCAGCTAAATTTGGAAGCGTTTGTGGCGTTTTCCATCTAGTGTGCAGTGGCCTGGCAGGAAGTGGGATTCAAGACCAGCACTGACTAAAATAAATGTCAGCTTAGACGTCAAAGGCTTAAACATCAGTAGATACGGTAGTTGCTATAACTAGATATTGTAATATAGGCGGATATTGTAGCCAAGTTGGTACCATAGACCCCATAATAATGTAGTGATAGATGAGTAGATGCATTGGAGTCATTCAGGTGATGGTTATGACACTCCTGCAGAATCAAAGAAAAAGCATTTAGGAACTTAGGCCTAATGAGGGAGGCGGGTGATCCAACCTTTTCAATGACATGGGCTACAGGCATAGCACGGGCAACATACAGAAACAAAATGGCGTCCTCTGCACAGCACAACTTTGTGTCACCCACACACCTCCTGGGTGTGGTGTTCTGTCCCATCTAGTGGCACTGAGCCCACTTAGACAGAGATTAATGAGTCTGCTCTACAGCCTTAGCTACCAGCCATGTGGCTTTTAGCTCATGCATTTAGCTCCAGAGGTCCCAGGTTTGATCCCACCCACAGACGACCAGGGTCTGTCGGTGTTACACACGCACCATCCGTGCAAGGTCCCACTGCTTGGAGGATGCCATCTGGTAGTGTAAAAGGGAATGGGGCCAGATGCATGAGACCGGGATTAAAATCCTGGCTCAACTGGTGAGCTAAGACAAGTCATTTCCCTTCCCGTGCCTCAGTTCCCCCATCTGTAAAATGGAGATAAAGATACTGCTCTCCTTTGTAAAACTCTATGAGATCTACAGATGAAAAGTGCTGCATGAGAGCTTGGTATTGTTAAGCAGAGCTGGTGAGAAAAAAGCTATTTTTTTTCTGTAGCAAATGTTTAGAAAAACTAATGGAAAATCATTTTCATCTACATTTTTCCATGCAAATTTCTGAGGTTTTGCCAAAACCAAAAATAGTTCAAGCAAAAACCAAAATATGTTGCATTGCGGCTGCATTTCAGAGTCATCATGGGAGATAAAGTCTGGCCAGGGAGCCTGGCCCATTGAGGAAAATGGGAGTACAAGGGACCTGAACTACAACTCCCATGAGTCATCATGGCAGCATTTCGGAATCAAACTATTTCAGTTTTGGGGCATTCTGGTTTTGACAAAAAGATTTTTAGTTTTCATGGCAAGCAGAAACCTTTTTGTGGAAAAAAAATATTTTTTTTGGTCCATAAACTAACTTTCATAGAAAAACAGATTTGATAGAACATTTTCAGTCCGTCCTATAAGTAAGTAACTGTAACCAACCCTGCCAGCGAAATAAATGATAGTTGTAGGTTTGGCTAATTTAAGATAATGACAACAGACAATGACACCCCTGCTTCCCTCCCACCAAAGACAAGGATGACTAATGTTTTGTGGCTGCCTGGCTGTGCGACTGCTGCCTTCTCTCCCTGAGCTAGGAATTCCCTTCATGATGGCCAGGCATGGTGCCGTGCTAGGCATAAGCAGAGGGGACCTTTTGCTTATTATAAGAACTTGCGTGTTTTGGCATTGTGGGGGTGCCCTCCCCGCAAATAGTCCTGCTTAGGGCCCCCAGTGGGCTAGCACCAGCTCTCCGTCTCCTCCCTTCCCCTGCCTCTAGATCTGCCAGCTGTACTTTGCTGTTTAAAAATGCAGTTACATTGTGTTGCTCAGTAAATGCAGCAGCCCCGTGAGTGAAAGGCTGGTGTCTCCTTAAAAAGAGCACTTTGTGAGGTGCAACAGGAAGACGGGCCATTCCAGCCCAGTGTGGCCAACACTCATGAATTTATTGTGAGTCTTGCAGTCTGTGGTGTTTTTCTTAAAGCCTCAGCTGCTGGAGTCATGGTGTTACCTGAGACTCTCAGCTTTCAGCTGGGGTGGGCGAGAAGGGAAGAGAAGTTTCTAGCCCTCATGGTTCAAGAAAAGCTTGAAAACGTGTACAGAGCCCGGCACGGAGACAGAATTTATATCCGCCGATGTGGATATGAATTGGATATCCGTGGAGCCGCAGGGCTCGACCGAGAACTGAAAGCAGCAGCGTGTCGGGCCGCCGCTCGCAAGATCCAGCGCCCCGTGTGGGCAGCTCCTCTGGCACGGCTGTACTGGGGCGGGCACCAGGCTGACCATCCACTGTCCCTGGTCACTAGTTGCTAGCATATGCAAGAGGCTCTACTGATGTACCATAAAGGCTCAGAAAGCAGGAGGCAAATGGAAAGAATCCAACATGTATTGATTTTCTAAAAAAAACCCTCATGATTTTTAAGCAGTCTCATTAGTTTGGAACCCTGAGACTTGGAAATGTTGCTGGGTTTTTTTTTTTTTTTAAGATTCTTTATTTTCCATGGGGAGGAAGAGGGCAGATTTTTTTTTTTAAATGTTGCTATTATTGTAATAAAATCTGGAATTGGTGACTAGCAACCACTAATGGAGAATTCCTTCTCTTCGTCGCCAGACTTTGGCCGGCCTCCGTGTCGCCGGCCCGAAGTAAAGGGTTCATTCTGAATTATCACACCGTCCCGCCTCACTGTTCCAGTGTGTTCTGTGCAGGTCCTGAGCGGAGCTGGGTGACCCACCATTCACTCTGCATTTGTGTAGTGCATAGCACAGTGGGCCCCTGGTTTTGGTTGGTCCCCAGGCACACGCAGCAGTAAATCTGGAGGAACTCCACTGGAGTCCAGTTACTCCAGATTTACACCACAGATGAATGTTGTCCAGAGCATTTACTGTAGAACCAGCCGTTTTTCAGACACACATGGGGCTGAATGCTTAGCTGCTGTAAATGGGTGTGTTTCCATTAAAATCAAGAGATTGATGCTAACTTACACCAGGTAAGAGTTTGGCCCCATAAGAACTAATTCTGAGTTCACACTTCAGTTACAGCTTTGATGTTACTGGAGTTACACCAGGTTTCCACCAGCATAATTGAGATCAGAATCAGTTCTGCTCTCTCAATCAGCAAATGAGGCCAGAATCTGACCTGGGATATTGGTGCAAATGCAGAGAAACGCCACTGAAGTCAGTGGAATTCCTCTGGATTTAAAGTGGTGCATCTAAGATTAAAACCTTGTTCCCACGTTGACTTGTTTATCGCAGGCTTCTTTCAGATGTTTGCTCTTGTAACTTCTTGCAAAGTTCCTATTGCGTGTTCTAGAATCGCTCTGTGTTACAGATTTCAGTGGCTCGTATGTCAAAGAAAAGTTAGATACTATGGACTGCATTCTCATCTGATGTAAACCACTGATGCTTCAATTGACTTAGTGAAGCTACAGCGATTCACATGGGCTGACTATACAGTACCATGTGAGCGCTCCTGCTGTCACAAAGTCAGTGGGATCTAAGCAAAGAATGGCATTGCAACAAATAAAAGCGGCAGGAAGATAAAACGAAACTTGCTGCAGACACTTGTAAAGAGAAGTACAAAGAAGCCAGCCTGCCACCGTAACCTGGAGGCATAGCCCGAGTGACACGGCCTGATGTGGAAAAGAATTCAGGTTGTGGAAGTACAGTGTACAAAGCACCTGGTTCACGGGGCTGTAAAAGCCTGAGACTTTGGTTCTCAGAATCAAACACCTTCAACACAAGAGTAAAACCAGGGCAATCTGAAAACCATAAACTGAGGGCAAGGCAGACTGTACAATTCTCCCTGGAATGTACTGACATGGATGAACTTTTTATTTTGGGCACTAACGAAAGCTGCCAAATTCCCAAGTATCTGAAGTTGTTTTTTTTTTTTCAGTGAAACTTTGAGGGAGCCTCCAGAGGCCAAGGCCTGTCTTGGGGCTAGAGTCAAATCTTTGACAAAAACACAGGCGAGGAGCATTATTTGGGAACGTAAGAATTGCCATGCTGGGCCAGACCATCTAGCTCAGTATCTGGTCTCCAACAGCTAGAGCAAATATAGTCCTGTGGCCCAGGCTAGTGCTCCAACCATGGAGACCCTGGCTCAGTTACTGCTGTGCCACAAATATCATGTACCTTGGCCAAGTCCCTTAGTGGCTCTGTGCCTCAGTTTCCCATGTGTAAAGAGGGCAATTATGGAACAATGGCTTCAAAGGAGAAGTTTCTTCCTAACCCTGATGAGCTAGTGTTGGGCTGAAGCCCTGAACCATGAGGGGTTTGTTCCCTAGTGAAAACATTTAAAACTGGGTAAAATTTTCAAAAACACCCAAGTGACTTAGGAGCCTAAGCCTCATTTTCAAAAGTGACTCTGGCACTTAGGAGTCCAAACCCCATGGATACTCAGGCTTCTGGGCTCAGAAGGTATTTAGGCACCTAACTCCCATTGATTTAAATCCTTTGGGGATCTGGGCCCAGAGTGTTTGAGTTGCTTAGGCACTTCGGAAAATACTATCCGCTATCTCATGTAACTATATGTTCTCACTATCCGTATAAATGTTTTTAGTGGTTGAATCTTCAAGTCATTTTCTATCTATCTATCACTCCCATTCCCTTGTTATGTGTGGGCCTAATCCTGAAGTAAGCAGATCCCTTCCTCTTGCTGGAGTCTGATGTGATGCCATCACCTAGTTCTTATCATCCTTAGAACTCAAAGCGCTTTACAAAGGAGGGTGCTATCATCATCCCCATTTTACAGAAGGGGAAACTGAGGCAGAGAACAGTGAAGTGACTTGTCCAAGGTCACCCAGGAGGTCAGAGCTGGGAGTAGAACCCAGGTCTCTTGAATCCCAGTCTAGTGCTCTATGTATAGGATGCACTAAAGAACGCAGTAGATTCTAGGCTATGGCAAACCCAGGCAGGGTTCAGACAGGAGAAATCCTGCATCATTCAAATAGTAACCCGCTGTGTCCACTGTCTATCGATGGGCAGCCACCGCTCTTCATGAATTTCATAGATTTCCAAAAAGCCCTTGACACAGTGGCTAGAACAGTTTTATGGAAGTTGCTATGCCACTGTGGAAATCCCCCAGAAATATGTGAATAATATTCAGACTTCCTTGAAAATATGCCATGTCAAGTAACACATAGCAGTAAACTGACTAAGCTATTTGACATATGCAGGGTTGTTGTAGTCATGTTGGCCCAGGATATGAGAGAGACAAGGCGGGTGAAGTAACGTATTTTATTGGACCAACTTCTGTTGGTGTAAGAGACAAGCTCAAAACAGAAGTTGGTCCAATAAAAGACATTGCCATTTGACATAACTGCCAGCATCAGACAAGAGTGTTCTATCCATGGCCACCTCTTGTGGCCAACGTGAGCTTCCAGTGTGATGCTGTGGCGAAAAAAAGTCTAATGCAAAACTTGGATGTGGAAATGGGAGTAGTGAGTAGGAGCAGCCAGGAGATGTGACTTCTGCATGCGGCACCGGTGAGGCCAACCTTGGAGTACTCTGTACAGTTTTGAGGCCCATAGCTTTTTTTAAAAGTATGTTGCCAACTTGGAGAGGATGCAGGGAAGAGTCACAAAAATGGGACAAAATGTCTTAAAAAGCTTAATCTGTTTAGCCCATCAAAAAGACGATTGGGAAGTGACTTGATTAAAGTGCAGAAGTACCTTCACAGGGAGAAGACGCTGGGTAGCAAAGGGCTTTTGACCTAGCAGAGGAAGGCAGAACAAGAAGTGGCTGGAAGTTAAAGCCAGACACATTCAAGATACAATGCACCATTTTTTAACAGTGAGGATGATTAGCCATTGGAACAAACTGCCAAGGCAAGTGATGGATTTTCCATCTCTCACTGTCTTCAGATCCAGCCTGGATGCCTTTCTGGAAGGTATCTGTCGTCAGACAGAAGTGATAGGGCTCACTGCCGGGTTAACTGGGTGAAATTCTCTGACGTGCTTTATACGAAAGATCAGACGAGATGATTCAATGTCCCTTCTTAGCCTGAAAATCTAAGCGCCACATTCTATGTCTTCCACAGAGCCCCTGCCTCATTCAGCACGTCAGACATACGGTGCTCAGGGAATTTATCAGCCATTTGCTGACGACAGAGGGATGTTGAGACTTGGAAATCCAGGGTTCTACTCCAGGTTCTGATGTGGGGTGTGCTCAAGTTCCCATAGACCCTTTAGCCCCTGGCCTCTTCTGTCCATGACAGCCTCTCCTTGTGTTATTTCTAGTCTTCCTCTCTTCCCTCCCTGCTTAGCTCCTCATCCCAGTCTCCCCGCTCAGCTCCTCATCCCAGTCTCTTGCCCCATCCTATGCTTCCTCCATGTCCCAGTGCCAACCCCATTCTGGCTCCTCACCCTTCTGCAATCCAGTCAGGCTGCTCCCTCTTCCTCCTCCTCCTCACTGCCTGGGCACCAGCAGAGGGAAATCGTCTCATCTGGGTTCTCAGTCTCCCTGCTTTCAGCTCCCATACCTGGGGCTACAACAGCCCCAGGTTGCTAGGAGGAGCAAGGGCCAGGAAAGTCCTACTCGGTTCCCATTACCCTGGGATGGCACACACTCAGTGCAGGCTGCGCTTGGAGAATTTCATTGCCAAACTCTAACAAGTCTCTACTGAGCATATACCTACTGAGGGTTTTCAGGGGTTCATAACTCGACCAAATTGGAGCAGATTTTCACGGGGATGGCCTAGAGGCCTGTCTGCCAAGAGGAGAGCCCCATTGCGCAAGGCACTGCACGTACGCATAGTAAAGCATGGTCCCTGCCGCCAGAGAGCTTGCAGCTGGAACAGAGAAGATGGACAAAGGGAACAGGCAAGCAGAGGCACAAGGAAGAGAAATGACTTGCCGGAATTAGAATCCAGGGCTCCTGGCCCTAGTTAGTTTTGCAGGCA